>NW_026988422.1:38832291-39434583 GCF_030222135.1 Aotus nancymaae
GTTAAATAGATTTTTTAAAAATCCAACCATATGCTGTCTACAAAAGACTTACTGTAATAGTAAGAATACAGACTGAAAGTAAAGAGATGAAAAATGACATTCCACACAAATAGAAACCAAAAGAGAGTAAGGGGAGCTATACCTATATCAGAAAAAATAGAGTTTAAGTCAAAAAACCATAAAAAGGGATGAAAGAGGTTATTACATAATAAAGGTGTAAATTCACCCTGAACACACAACTGTAAATATGTAGGCACCCAACATCATAGCACCTAAATATATAAAGCAATTATTGAATGATCTGAAGGGAAAGACAGATTTCAAAACTGTAACAGTAGGGGGCCTCAATATCCTTCTCCAGGACAGGTCATATGCTAGTCCACAAAACAAATCTGCCCAAATATAACAAATATAAGATGATTTAAATTACAGCAAATATGTTTTTAGGTCGCAATGGCATAAAACTAGAAATCAGTAACAGAAGAAATCTTGGAAGATACACAAATATGTGAAAATTAAACAGCACACTCCTAAACTAACAATGGGTCACAGAAGAAATAAAAAGTAAAATCATCATTACCTTGAGATAAACTAAACTGGAAACACAACATACCAAAACATATGAGATGGAGCAAAAGCATTTCTGAGAAAAAAATTTATGGTGATAACAAACATCCATATCAAAAAAAGAAGGGGCCAGGCACAGTGGCTCACACCTATAATCCCAGCACTTTGAGAGGCCAAGACTGGTGGATTGCTTGAGCCCAGGCCATTGAGACTAGCCTGAGTAACATGGAAAACTCCATCTCTATCAAAAATACAAAAATTAGCTGGGCATGGTGGTGTGTGCCCTGCAGCCCCAGCTACTTCAGAGGCTGAGGTGAGAGAATCACTTGAACCTGGGAGCTTGACATTGCAGTGAGGCAAAATTGTGCCACTGCACTCCAGTCTGGGCAACAGAGTGAGGTGTCTCAGGCAAAAAAAAGAAGAAGAAAGATTACAAATAAACAATCATAGATATAACATTACATCTCAAGGAACTATCAAAGAAAGAACAAACTAAGCCCAAAATTAGCATAAGCAAGGCAATAACCAAGATCAGAGAAGACATAAATAAAATAGAGATCAGCAAAACAATAGAAAAAAATCAATGAAGGTAAGAATTAGGGATTTTTTTTTGAAAAGACAAATAAAATTGACAAACATTTAGCTATACTAACTAGGAAGTTAAGAGAGGATGCTCAAATATAGTTAGAAATGAAAGAGGAGACATTACAATTATACCACCAAAATATAAAGGATCATAAGAAACTACTAATTATATACTAACAAATATTATAACCTAGAAGAAGCAGATATATTCTTATACAAGCTACCACAACTGAGTCATGAGAAAATAGAAAATCTGAACAGACAACCACATACACACACACACACACAAATAAAAAATGGGCAAAAGATGTGAACAGGCATTTCTCAAAAGAAGACTAAAATGGTCATTAAGTACATGAGAAGATGCTCAGCATTATTCCTCATTAGTGAAATGCTAATAAGAATCACCTTACACCTGTTAGAATGGCCTTTACCAAAAAGATGAGAGATACACACCAAAGAGGATGCAGAGAAACAGAAACTTATAAACATTATTGGTGAGAAATATAAATTAGTACAGTTATCGTGGAAAATGGTATCAAAGTTTCTCAAAAAACTAAAAATAGAACTACTATATTATCCATAATCCCATCTGTGGGTATATAGCCAAATAAACTGAAATCAGTATGTTAAAGGGATATTTGTACTCCATGTTCATTGCAGCACTATTCAGAAAAGCCAAATTATGGAAACAAACTGAGTGTCTGTCAACAGATGACTAAAGAAAATGTGATATACATATACATATGTGTGTGTGTGTGTGTGTGTGTGTGTATAGATATACACACAATGAGACATTATTCAGCCTTAAAAAAGAAGGAAATCCTCTCATTTTCAATAACACAGATGACTCTGTAGAACATTTTGCTAAGTGAAACAAGTCAGGCCAGAAAGACAAATACCACATGATCACCCTTAATATGCAAAATTTAATAAGGTTGAACTCACAAAATTGGAGAGTTAGAATAATGGTTACCAGAGGCTGGGAGGTAGAAAAAAAAAAGGAATAGGAAGTTGTTGATTAAAGGGTAGAAAGTTTCAGATAGACAGGAGAAACATATTTTGAGATTTGTTGCACAGCAGGGTGACTACAGTCAATAGTAATATATTACATATTTCAAAATAAGAGTACATTTTAGATGTCTCACTATAAAAAAAATGTAGGGTGAGGTGATAGATAAGCTAATCAGTTTGATTTAATCATGCCACATTATGTACATATATAAAAACATCACATTGTACCCCATAAATGTATACAACTATGATTTATCAATCAAAAATAATAATTTTTTAAAAATGCATAATAAACAAAGTTTAGCCAAGATTAGCAGGGCAATCTCTTCAGAGGGCTGTGCTGTGACTTTATAGCCCCAAAGGGAAGGGTGCAAGGGCTATCACTTCCAAATCTGGAGAGACAAGAGGAAGGATGGGAGATCTGCTCCCTCTATGCAAGATAAGTGAGGTAGGCTAAGTAAAGAGCTTCCAAACATGTTTACATCCTTATCTTCACAACCTATAAATATACCTTACATGGTAAAAAGAGTCTCTGCAGATGTGATTAAGTATCTTTAAATGCAGAGATTATCCTAGGTTATCCAGATGGGTCAGATGTAATCATAAAGGTTTTTATAAAAGGGAGGCAGGAGGGTCAGAGTTAAAGAAGCAATATGCCAATGGACGTAAAGGGGAGGGAGTCCCAGAGAGATCTGAAGATTCCATACTCTTGGCTGCAAAGATGAATGACAGGGCCACACACTAGGAATGCAGGTGGCCTTTAGAAGCTATAACTGGCAAGAAAATAGATTCTTTTCTAGAGCTTCCAGAAGGAATGCAGCTCTGCCAACACCTTGATTTTACCACAGTGTATTAGTCTGTTTTCACACTGCTATAAAGTACTGACTGAGACTGGATAACTTATAAAGGATAGAGGTTTAATTGGCTCACAGTCCAGCATGGCTGGGGAGGCCTCAGGAAATTTACAATCATGGTGGAAGGAAAAGGGTAAGCAAGGCACCTCCTTCACACAAGGCGGCAGGAAGGAGAAGTGCTGAGTGAAGGAGGAAGAATCCCTTGTAAAACCAACAGATCTCATGAGCACTCACTATCACAAGAGCAGCTTGGGGGAAATTGCCTCTATGATTCAATTACCTCCGCTTGTTCTCTCCCTTGACAAGTGGGGATTATGGGGGATTACAATTCAAGATGAGATTTGGGAGGGGACAAAAAGTCTAACCATATTACCCAGTGAGAGCCATCTCAGACTTCTGACCTCCAAAACTGTACAATAACAGATTCTCATTGTGCTAAGTCACAAGATTTGTGGCAATTTGTCATAGTGGCATATAAAACTAATACAAGGGAAAGATTTTAGAAAGCCCACTAGGACAACTTACTATATTTCCTTTAAATCCCAGTGAACGTCGGGTACTGCTGACTCTCCTCTGAAATATCCAAGGGCTTGATGCAGGTTAGCTAACAGCTGTGACAGCAGAGTGAAAAACTGGGAATTGGTCTGCATTCCAGAGCCTCTTGAGAGACAAAGAATATATGAGTGTGCCTTTCCTGCAAAGGACTGTCAAGGTCTTATTCCTGAAAGCCACCTGCAGGGCCAACTTCATGGACATGAGACTTGTGCAGCCACACAGGGACCTACATTCAAAAGGAATCTGTGCTTAATTTAATGTTCTGTTTTCACTGGATTGAAATTCCTCATCATTTCTGAGCAAAGGGCCCTGCAATTTTATTTTGCACTGGGTCTTGAAAATTATGTGGCCAATCATGGTCACCAAAAAGGGCAAGAGACCAGCAAAGAGATGCTGTCAAAATGACAAAAGTCTTGCGGTTAATAGAGAAGCAAGTGAAGAGCTAGGTTAGACATGCTACTGCCCAAGTCAGGGCTACAGATCCCAGTTATACCAAGATACTGATTGGGCAACCTTCAAAACATCTATATGAGCAAGTAAGAACTTTAAGTCCCCTTTCTCTCTCCTATGTAGTAGGTATATGTTCATCATCATAGCCAGCTTGGTGGGAAGAAGAGATGTGCTCCATGTGGAAAGAGATAAATAAAGCCCCCTTCCTCAGTTACAGCTTTTCTGCCTATAGTAGACCTCTGCTGCCAGAGGGCTGAAGACTCAACTCTGTATCTAGTTCAGAGTTTTGATTACTACGTGATATCAGATTTCTTGATTACTGAACTGGAACATTCCTCTGTGACTGGAAGCAACCAGAAAATGTCATGGGATTGCCAAGTTTCCATTTGGAGGAAGAATTAGTCCCAGTGGGAAAAAAAATAATTTTAAAGAGCAATGGGAGACCAAACAATCTATGGATAAGAACTTATTCAGCCAGTGATTGTCTAATCAGGTCAAAGTCGGGGAATCAGAGGTAAAAACTTTCACTCCAAGTTTCACAGACCATATGCATGTAGACAAACATTTAGTACTGCTTTTAAAAATCAACCAGAGAATAAATAATATGAGTAATATAAAGGGGAAAAACTTCCAATATATTATTTCCAATAGGAAAAAATGCAGTAAAAACTTGTATACATGTATAAAATTATGTGTCAATTAAAAACAAAGGAAAAAGAGAAAATATAACAAAACTAAATTTCCAAATGTACTCTTTTTGGTTGGAGAAAATAAAAACACTTGAGCCTCCATTATAAATGAAAATTATGTAATACATCTCCCGAGACATCTGAACTTAATGAATAGCATAGACAAACACAGGGATAAGGAGGGGACTCCTTCCTGCTATCCACCCTTCACTGCCCCATGTTGTCTTTATCAAGAACAATTTTGCCACTCTTTGCTTAGAAGTCTCGAATGCCTCTTCAGGAGCTTTCAAGGTGAAATCTAAAGTCTGCAGTACCTGCACGTGGTGCTCCTCAGCCAACACAGCTGTTCCTTCCCCTCCATGCCATGCCACATACACTCTTTGAGCTCTGTTTTCCAGACTTCAGCCACCCACACACCACCTTCACACTGTTTGCTTCATTTACATTCCCTCAGAATTGCTATCAACTTAATATTTTTCTACAAACCAAGTAATGTTTTTACTTAAAATTACCCTCATTCTAAGCAACATCTTTTAGTCAAGATTTAATGCACTACTTACCATTTTACTATATATTTAACTATTACTCTTGAAATTAACTTTCGAAAATTAAAAAGTTGATCTCTGTGTCATGTTAAACCACCAACTGTTCAGGTAACACCACTGGTATGTACTGCTCTAGACAGAAACTACAGTGACTTTATTGTGTACTGCATTCTGTGCCTTTGAACCTGTTGTTTTCCTCCTGTTACAGTATCCTTCCTATTTTTTGGTAAAGTTATTCCCTTCCTTTAGGATTAACTGAACCCAAAGTTACCTCCCCATGAAAGCTTCCCCAAATCACTTAAAGCTGTTTCTTTTCTGTATTCAAAGAACTTTCTAACTACTTTCTACCTTTCTTCACTATGACGTTTATCACATGGTAGGACCATACTATGTATGTGTCTGTCTCCTTTATGAAACTGAGTAGTCATCTGTGGGTCATTCCATTATCTAGGTCCGTGCATAATAGATGCTCAATAAAAATATTTGTTAAACAAAGAACGAATGATAGATATGTAGCCAAAGCTAAGTTAATGATGTCATTTACAGCATGATTCTCTCAGCACAGTATTATTTTGGTTAAACAAAAGATGCCTCAAAATCTTAATGTATGGAAGATTCTCTACAATTATCAAATAAGACTAATAAAAAATTAAATGTTTTCCATATATGGCAAAAAGAACACAGAGTTGGAAGACTTGAGAAAAAAGTATAAGGTTACATCAGAAGTCAGTGTAAATTTTTTTCCTAAGACTTTGCAATGTAAAGTTATTCCAGTTCTTCTTTTTTTAGGAATCCTCCATTTAATTATCACTTACAAATTGCAAATTTTAAAGATAAAAGTTAGAAAAGCAAATTTAAAATAAAGCAAAGGGTGATTAAAGCAGCAACCAAGCACTGGTTACCTCTGATGAAATGACCTCATTTAAAACAACAACAAAATGTTACTGATATGAAGCCTACACTACATAGCTGCTCCATGGTAGTATTGTAATGGGTGGGTGGGGGGGGGCATCCTGAAGAAACTCCCAATTCCCAGATCCGAAGGGGTTCTTGGCCTGTCTTATCCTGAAGAATGGGGAAAGGGGCGCCAGAGATGCAGTGAGCTCACCATTGGAATAAATATCGTGGACCCAAAGAGTTTTGTGAAGAAGTGATTTATTAGGCAGAGAAAGAGAAAGAGAAAGACAGCTCCCATGCTGCCGTGGGAGGGGATCCAGAGAAGGAATCTATATAGGGAGGGAGCAGCAGAATTTTAACCCTTGAGTTATTCCCTCCCCATTCATGTTCTCATCCAATGAGAGGAATTCTTTCAAACTTCCTCTGGAGTGATTGATCTTTGACTCTGATACCAGATTGGATACTTGGTCCACAACTCTGAGTTAGAGAGCCTCCTCCTCCCAGAGCTTTCGGAGGGCTCTTTGGACAAAGGAGCCCACCTGGATTTCTCTACCTAACCCAGAGGGCAGTCAAAGAACTTGACATTCCTGGATGGAGGGGTGGAGTTGGGAAACTCCTGCCTTTGAAATCCTGCCCCTCGCCCTAACAGGAAGAGTCCCCGTGTTACAATTGAGAAAATTCCCTTTTCGTGTTGCACTTTTCCAGCCTTACAGAAGAGTCAGAAAATGTTCCAGGTATAGTCATACATATGGTGGATTTTTTATTTATTGCCTTTTAATCCCAGTGAGACAGTTATTCCCTCTTGTTCTTATTTTTCTTATACATTTTATTTTGAATACTGATTCATAAAGGGTCAAAATACAAGTTTTTTTTATATTTTGCTTATACTGAAAATTATAATGCTTGTACAAATAAAATCTTTGAACGCTTTTATAGGGGTGGGATCTCTCAGCAAGCCTACTGCATGGGGCAAGGCATGGCAGCGAAAAGTTAAGCCAAAAACAGCCTGTTCTAAAGCTGCACTGGGTGTTAATCAAACCATCTCCCAAATAGCAGGAAGGCTTATATCAAACACCTTAATTTGCCCCCAAGCTCCTGTTTTTACCTTGATTTAATAATTCCCAATGATAGCAATCTGTTGTCCTCATCCCAGACAAGGCCTCAAGGCTGGGGTTCTGCTGCTTATACCAGCTTGCCTTCGGTAGCCCCTCAAGGAGAAAAGCTCCCCAGGAAGGAGATCGAGCTTTATTTTTATCCCAGTTAAAGTCCCTGTCCAATCCATTAACAGCTTTCATAACCTTGGTCCAGGGCATTTCCTGCAGAAGCTATAACCAGCTGGGGTTAATGAACTCTCCTTACCATTAATTCCTAGGAGAGGCCATTGGCCTGAATTGTTACTTAATTACTCTTCTGTGTACAGCTTCATAAAGCAATGAAATGCCTTCTTTCAGGAAGAAGGGAGATGGTAATGGGGGTCATCAGAGGCCATTAATTTTACAAATAGTTTATTGGAAACTACAGTATGTTAAGAAGTCACTCTGGCTCACAAATCAACTCAACGTGGTCCTTACTAAGTAGAGATCCAAAACTTCACAAGTTTCCGTGACTCGCATACACAAAAAGTTACAGGTGGTGCAGAATCTTATCAAAGGTACGCACCACCTTCAGGTATGTAGAAATATATTCTTTAGATTCTGCACTGATCATAACTTCCCCTCTAGTTCTTAATCCTAAAATTGGCAGAAAAGAATAAAGCCGATTTTAGATTTCATTAAATTTTCCAATTTAAACATGTCAGGTAATTTCTCAGTCTTTTAAGGAGACTCTCCCTCTCCAGAGTGCTCCTCTTTCCCAAGATGGTAGCAGGTACGAGAAAAAGCTCTGTACCCAGAGAGCCTCACAGGAAAAGCTTTGGGTCTTCATGCCTCCCCTTAGTGCTCCCAGATCTGCTGGACTCTGTGTCCACCTCAGCAAAACCGGAGAGCTGCTCTTGTCCACCAAGCTTCTTACCCATCTACACCCCACTCCCAAGTCTGAGAATGCTCAGTCGCTTTCTCTGCACCACCAAAATTATACTCGCAACAATCTCCCCACCATACTCAAAACACGTATGCACACTGCATTTGCTCTTACCTCCTTCACCTGTTTATGTTTCCTCACGGTAGTGTTACCAAGCAAGAGAGCCTCCCTGCCCAATGTGCTGGAAGCCAATACTATGATGCAAGGTTTTCAGTAAAAGAAAAGCTTTTTACTGTAGGTCTACCAACAAGGAGACAGGAGTCCATCTCAAATCTGTCTCCCTGTTTGAAGGGGAAGCCTCTATCTTCTATTAGAAAAGGTTTAGGGAGTGGATTCTGGAATTAGCAAATGGCTGGCAGAAGAAAAGGGGAGGTCTGGAAAGTCCTCAGGCATCCACCGTTACCTCTTCATGCCTCCTCATGGGTCCCATGAGCAAATTCAGGGGAAATTAATATAAAACCTGCACTGGAAATTCAGGCTGTGACATCAGTAAGCTTGTTCTGCACAGACCAGTTTGCCCTATTGGTTCCAACCAATTTTAGCCAGGTTTTTTGTTTTTAAATCTCTCAAATGGAGGGAGTTTCAGCATTTCAGCAAACAGTTTCTTTTCTTATCTGCTATTCTGCAAGCTCAAGAATTTGTTAGTCACTGGTTTCTTTAACTCTTTGAGGTATTTTTTCAGCAGTCTCCTCTTTTATCATATTAAGAAAAATAATTTTATTTATTTGATTGTGTTACCAGTCCCCCTACACACACACACACACACACACACACACACCTTTGAATATAAACTTCACGAGATCAATAGCTTTTGGCTGTTTTGTTCACGTGTTCTCTCCAGTGCTTAGAACAGAGCCGAGAAGACACACATCATGCTCATTCAGTGTTCCAGTGTTTGTTGAATAAATAAGTAGTTAGTTGACTACATGATGAAATCAGACTGCTGGTCAGAGGACCTAGACTTTTCATTTTAGTCACACTGGTTTCCAGCACATTGTGCAGTGATCTTCTTTTGCTTGGTAACACTGCCACGAGGAAACACGTGAAGGAGGTAAGAGCAAACACAGTGTGTGTATGTGTTTTGAGTATGGTGGGGAGGTTGTTGCAAGTATAATTTTGGTGGTGCAGAAAAAGTGAGTGAGCATTCTCAGACCTAGAAGTGGAGCGTAGATGTGGTAAGAAGCTTGGTGGATAAGAAAAGCTCTCTGGTTGTGCTGAGGTGCACACAGAGTCCAGCAGATCTGGGAGCACTAAGGGGAGCCATGAAGACCTGAAGCTTTTTCTGTGAGTCTTCCTGGGTACATAGCTTTTTCTTTTCTTTTCTTTTTTTTTTTTTTTTCGTGACAGAGTTTCGCTCTTGTTCCAGGCTGGAGTGCAATGGCACGACCTCAGCTCACCGCAACCTCCGCCTCCTGGGTTCAGGCAATTCTCCTGCCTCAGCCTCCTGAGTAGCTGGAATTACAGGCACGCGCCACCATGCCCAGCTAATTTTTTGTATTTTTAGTAGAGATGGGGTTTCACCATGTTGACCAGGATGGTCTCGATCTCTTGACCTGGTGATCCACCCACCTCGGCCTCCCAAAGTGCTGGGATTACAGGTGTGAGCTACCGCGCCCGGCCCCATAGCTTTTTCTTTTACCTGCTACCATCATGGGAAAGAAGGGACCTCTTGAGAGGGAGAATCTCCTTAAATGACTGAGAAAATTAAAGATAAAGCTCTCTTCCTATCCCAGGAAATGAAATCCACATACTCATCTAGGCTCTGAACTCTGCACAAATGATGAGAAACCATTGCCACCCACCCCACTATGACATGTTGCCCTGCACATCCTATGTCAAAAGAAGAGTCATGACCTCTCAGAATGTTCTGAGATTCTACTGGATATTTCCAGTGTGGAAAGATTAGACTCCTCAGAAGCTAATTGACTAGGGAAGGATCAGGAAGACAAGACACATCCAAAGGGAGGTAGAGCTTGTAGAAGAAATGGAGGGGAGTAAAGAAAACTGAGGGGAAGAGAGAGCCAAATCATTGACCTGTACTTGGTTTTCTGAGCCCTCTTTAATACTAAAAATCTTAATACCTGGAAATTCTGGCATAAGCCAAAATAGAAAGCAGAGATTATTTTTCTGGGCAGTTGTAAACCTACATCCATACCCATGGGGACTTATGGAAAGCAACTGGCCTAGAACAAAAAGAGACCTAAATATTTATTGCCTCTATTTATTCATAGTGTCTTGTATAAACTTCCAAAGGGTTTTATGTTGGTAAGCCATCTCTGACTATGTCTACTAACAGGACATATATTCCAGCATTATTCCTGTATCCTGACTGTACCTTTACTAGGGTATAATCAGATCATGGGCAGAAGAATTGAAGGGCTGAGATTTGTCATGGTTAAATGTGGGGATTAGAGGGAGAAAACCAGTTAATTTGGTTTCTACTTTTCAATAGAAGCAAAACATAAATAGTAGTTACTCTATCCTTCGTAAATGAACCCATTTCCCCAATTCATTAGATACAACTCTGTTGGCATTTTAGGGAATCTACAATGGAAAGACACAAGAAAGGTCAGCTAGATTAAGTAGTCATTATTATGCAAAGCCATATCCAGGGACCAAGGTGTGAAGCAGGTTTGCTACTGACCCCTTCCCTCATCTTCCTGCCTCCTTCTCCCATTCTACTCCTGTTTACGTACCCACCTCTGCACCCTACCTCAAGCATGCCATACCCTTCTGAAGTGATTACTGTAAATCCCCCATCCAAGCAAGCCCTTCCAAGATAGGACTTAACTTTTCAATATCATCCTTCATGCCTATCTAAAACAAAAGCCCTGTACCTCACGACGCTGTTTGTGGTTAATCAATTCAAAGACAAATCAATGAATTAATTTACATTAGAAGAAAAGAAAGAAAAATATATATATATATGTATATATATATATCTCAAGAGTGTCCCATGTGCTCTTTCTAAAATACTCTCTAGAGTTACCATTATTTCATTTAAATTTACTTCAAAAAAGATGTTTATATTCTTGAAAGCTATGCCTAGAGCCTATTTGTGTGTGCTCAATGGAATGACTCTCATGGTACCAATTTCAAACTTTGCAGCAGGCAAGTAAGGGAGAAGTATTGAGGTAGGAGGAGGAAGGGAAAGACTGAAGCCCTATCATGCTGGTGGAAACCTTTTATGGCTCTGCAGAAAGCCAGGCCTAACCGGAAGTGATGTGACAGGTTCTTAGATACAAGTGTTCAATAAAAGTGTACTGCCTAAGCAGGTTTTGTGAGCAGTTTATCTAAGAAAAGATTGCCAGGAGAAAGATTTCTCGCCAATACAAGGGTTATTTAAGGAAGCAAAGCTTCTCCTGGAACCAGAGTGAAGGTGCACTATTAGATTGATGACTTTGGAGGACAGAGCCTGGGAAAGACCCTTGCTGACTGAGCTGAGAATTATCGAAACAGTTGTAGATCATGATAAACAAATGCAATTTTTCAAGAATGAAAATGTTAGGTCCCCAGAGAGAGTGAGGTTAATAAACTCTATGTCTTTAGATATCCTTTTTAGCCCAATGATTATTGATATTAAGATAACAGGCCCTTGTTCATTTTGGGAACTGAGTCTATAGGTCAGAGAAAATGGAAATCTTAAGATTGGCCCAATCAAAAAGAAACATTATCAGTTTGAACACGGACCTTGAAAGAGATATGCAGAGACTAGATGAAGCAAATCAGGAACTTCTCAAAATCCGAGAGAGAGAAGATAAGATTCAGAGGTGAGTATTAGGGTCTCATGAGGGAAGTTTCCAATCCAAAGAAGGGGTGGAGGACTAAAACAAAACCTGAATTTTCCTGCTTGCTCTAAGACCTCTATCTTGTGTGGCAAAAAGTTACTTCTTCATGCTTTGACATTTCTCTTGAATACTGAAGCACAGCAAGTTTCAAATAGATTCCTAAAAGACAGAGTTGAGAACATTGGAGTGTTTGGCTTAGGAATCAGGCAGGTCTTCCTTCTTGTAATATTGAAGTGATCATGATCCTATGGATTCAGTAAGGGTTTTTGCTTGAGATTGATGTACAATGTCCCTGAAGTTCCTTTGTATCTGATATCTGTGTTTTCTCAGTTCTGAAACTGCCAAACATGGATCCTCATAGCATAATGTTTGTGTTGTCCAGGCTGGAAAGTGAGATCACTCAGACGGGAGACCTGGTGGAAGATGAAGAGTGGGAGAAGGAGAACAGCACCACGATGGAAAGGGAAAGAGCCTTGCAGGAGCTGGAGGAAGAAACGGCCAGACTTGTAAGCAAGAAGCTGGGAAGAGCCATTTAATAGGTTACATTCCTCATTTCATCCCTCATCAATTGTCAGATTAGCTTGTCTCTCCTTTTTACACATGAAGAGTAGCCACCACAAAAGTCATGATAGAATTTGTCCATGCATGGAAGGGGGTATATTTGGTAATGTGTTTGGCTTCTTTGGTAATGTTTAATATTGGGAAACCCTGCAGATGGGCCTCTATATCCCCGTACTTCAACGTGATTTAATCTCAACACACACATGGCATTATGCAAATAAGGTCAAGTTACTGCAGGAAAATATAGCTGGGGCGAAATGGACAGCAATCAACTGAAAAACAACAGATGATGGAATACAGAGGCAGACTTACACTCTTATTACTCTCTCACAGGAAAAGAAGAATGAAACGTTGGTCCACAGTATAACAGAACTTCATCGAAAGGTGAGGTGGGGTTCTTGTGTTCTCCAGTGTCCCCACAACAGCACCATTCATCAAAGAGGCAAGGCTGGGGGGAAGTGATCACAGAAGAGCCCGTGAGTCAGAGACCCCTGTACGTGGAGTGTGTACTACTCTCTAATCCACTGTCCCAAGGCCGAGGTTCATGATCTAAATGTTACAGATTTTCTCTGTAAGCATGAGGGGAAAGGAATAGATGGAATATTTAGTAATCTCATGGGTTCTTCCTTCTATCACCAGAAAATGGATTCCAACAGATACTCTTGAAGTCATTAACTAGAACCTTTGTGGTGAGAGGTTAATTTTACTTTCGACAGAGACTTTTTAAACAACAACAACAATTACCTTAATCCCCAAGGATTTCCTTTTTCGTATGTAGGCATTTCTGATACCTCAACAGCTCCTCAGAATACAGTGGACTTCCAATGACTACCATACCCTCTGACCCATGAGTAGAGAGTAGCCTTCTACTGCAGAGGGCTGTATCCCTGAGTAACCCAGCATGAATTGGGGGTTCAAGAAAGTACTCCTGCCTTGAGTCTCTAGCATCAGTGGCCAAGACTAGTGAGAAGAAGATGGAGGTAGAACAAAGATGTTTTCACAGGTCACCAAATATCTACCAAAGGACCACGTCCTGGAAAGCTTTATCAAGGCCATAGTTACTAACCTCCACACACTAGAAAAAGTCTTTGTCTTCTATATGTTTTAATGTAATATGTTTTTTATTTGAGACTATAGCTCACAAGGAAATAACAAAAGATAACCAATTGTGAACAAAGCAATCCAGATGGAGCCCCAGAAGAGATAAAGGTAAATGAAAAAGCAATCCTAAATGTGGTTGGGCTATGTAACCAGGAAACAAGCTGTTAAGTTGGAAATCATTGCAACATTGTGACAAATTCTCAGTAGTTTTTCCCCATGTCAAGCTTAAGCTTGGGTCACTGAGTGCTGAATTCTTCTCTGCCTTTATTAAGGAATGGCACTCTTAAGTCTCATTTGTTCTCTCTTCTGTTAGGTAGAGCAGGGCACAAATCCATATGTAACATCTGAGGAAGTTAAAGTCCCTAGTTTAAAGCCACAGCGCATAATTTGGTGTATGAAGTTGAGTAATTTAATCACTCCCTCTCAGCCTCAGTTTCAAGATTAAATGAATTGTGTATATAAAATATTCTTTTCTTTTTTGGATGGCTCCAACTTCAAAAAGATGCGTAAATTTTAAGTTATTATTTAGAAGTCTTGCTGAAACGCATGTATACATTCACAGAGGCAGCACTAGGTTTCGTATGTCTACTGAGTGCTCGGCAATTTATGTACCCTGTCACGGATCCCAATCTAGAAAATGATTCAATTAGTCACTCGTGTATTTAATGTTACGACTACCTGCTAAGCACATCATACTCTGCTTGGCATGTCTCTAATTGTGTTCCACAGCTAAGAACCTGAGGCTAGCCACAACCTATTTGATGAGAGAGAGGGAGAAATTTTTTGTATATATTCATGGGGTACAAGTGCCATTTTGCTACAATGACATATTGTGTTGTGGAGACTTCATTTTTCTTCAGAGAGCAGATAAAAAAATTTTGACACATTCTCTACAATTACATCTTCATCCTTGCCTTATCTAACTTGTCTGTTCCTTCTAAAGCCCACACTTGGTTGTGTGTATGAAACCTCTGAAGATCTGGACACATAGAAAATAGAAATAGAAAATGAAAATATGGAGAATGACTCTCCTATCTTCTGCTGGCCAATTTAGTTTTGGTGACCACAAAAGTAAGAAGTCCAAAGCCACCAAATAAGCTTGCTTGGCTCTGCTCATTCAGATTAGTTATCTGGAAAGAGAGAAATCAGGAAGAAATCGGAGCCAAAATTAGGAAGGGTTATAAAGAACCCTGAGTACCATCTGACTGCAGTGGTCAAAACACTGATTTGCTTCAAGATCATTTCTTTTTACCAGAAAATAAGCCCAGCCAGAATTGAGTGGTGACACTTTAAGTCTGGCTGTGTTCACTCTGTCAACTGATAGACAACAGAGTCTAGTGTTAGTCAGAATAATGGCCATCATTTGGCTAGTTAACCCTAAAGAGTTCCAGAGTATTGTTTAATCCTTTGAACCACTCTTTTGCCCACCTATTTTATTGAATTGTCAGGTGATAGCTCTAATTCTGTGACACGTACAGGATCTCTTCTGCTTCTGTTCCTCTGACATGCTAGGAATCAGTGCAGCAGCTTAATGGGGTGCCTAATTCAACCCTTTGTGACTCACACCGTTGGCTTGAAACTATATATCCCTTAGCACACTTGGCTGACTGGTCCTGGATGTAATTGAACGAAGAGTGAAGCAACTGTTAGAAGAGTCTAGATGTGAAATAATGGCACCTAGATGAAAGTGGGAACAGCAGAGCTGAAAAAAGAAGGAAGAATGGTCATGTCTGCTCTTCCGCCAAATTCTCTCTCAGATGCATCCTTTCCTGTCTACCACTTCTGTTGCTACTGTTTTTTTACAAGCCACCGTAACCCCTTACCTGGACAAGAGAAGTCACCTTTCAACCAGTCTCCCTGCTTCTATTTTCACACCCCATCTCTTTTTTTCAGACACATAAAAGGCTATTCTCTAAAAACCTGAATCAGATTGTGTCTTTAGACTTCAAGCCTCTCCTGCCTTCTCACTGCAATTAGAACAAAGAACTGAAATCCTTTTAGAAGCCACAAGGCCCTACACAATCTAGCCCCTGTCTACCTTTTCACACCGTGTCTCCTACCTACCAATTTCCCTTATGCTCTGGCCACACAATTCCTTCACACACGCCAAATCTGTGATAACTTCATGGTCTTGGCCCTTGCCATACCCTTCCAAGAGAACATATTTCTTCTAGATCTCCATTTAGCTCGCACTTATCGTTTAGGCTTTAGCTCAACCAGCATCACATGAGACAGGCCTCTGCCAACCACCTAGCACCGCCTCTCACATCACCACTACCATTACTATCTTCTATCACATTAATGTTTTTGTTTCCTTCACAGCACATACCATTATCATGTTGATGTATTTGTAGTGTCTCCCTGTTAGAATGCCAGCTCTGTGAGGGCGGAGAGCCAGTTCATCCTGTTACTACTGTATCCTCCCCGACACACCACACTTCACTCCAGAATAGTGGCTGATATAGAATGGTCTTTTGCCAAGTAGTGCAGGAAATAAAAGGGTGAGGAAGGCATATGGGAAGGGAGAAAGGAGTAAGCAAACATCTTAGAGTCTGACTATATTAAAAGGAAAAGGAAGAGTGCAGTTTTTCAAAACTGGTTACTTTTAAGAGAAATGGCTAAGTAACAGTAGGAATCTAAGAACAGAAGTTTAGAGGTAGCATTAGATGAAGACTAAAAAGTAGGGAGTATAAAAGACCAAGTTCACCAAGCAACTGCAAAGGGCACTGGGTGGTTTAACTCCTCCATCAGGAGATGTGTGACGTTGTGGCCCTGAGGCTCCTCACAGCTCGTGAGGCCACCTTGGAGACAGCATTCCATTCCTGCACAGCTTTCACCTTGCCGAGTTAGCAGTCTCTTTTGCTTTCTTTAGGTTAAGTTACAACAGCTGGAAGCTTCCTACGCATGCCAAGAGAAGGAGCTGCTTAAGGTAACAGCAAGAACTTCAATGTGACTTATCCCTAAAAAGGGAAATGTGATCCTTTGTCAGACAATCTATTTCTCAAATGAGTGATTTACATTAAGCTTCCAGATCCAAGACCATGATGAGGCTAGGGAGGGGTAAAGAAACAGAAGATAAACACAATCCCTGATGTTACCTTCTCTTTCACTTTTTTTTTTTACAGAATACACCCTACAGTATGTATCTCACAAATATTAGTATCTATCTATTCCGCTCCCAATTGCCCGCAAATTCCCCCTTTGACCTATAACTCCCATTTAGCTTATTTACCTTAAAAGAAGGAAATACATTTATCTGTACAGCAAAAATAATAAATAAATAAATAATATTTAGAACAGTTAGAAAACCACAATTAGGAGTTGAGACACAGGAGGAAACAAGTATGCTTGAGTTCTTATAACAATTTGCTGAAGTATATATACAACCAAATTCTGATTTCCCAGGTAATGAAGGACTATGCATTTGTGACCCAGCTCTGTGAAGATCAAGCCTTCTGCATAAAGGTAGAGCTTCTTGGTAAAGGGATAGCAAAGAGTTTATTAAGTTACAGCATGAAATAGAACCAGGATTTTCAAAAAATACTGTCTAGAACAATTTCAGCACTTCAAGGTAGCACTACTGGGAGACTTTGAGGTCATCAGCACCCCACTACCAATATCACTCTGTTTGTCTTTGACTACATGGGAATTCCTGCCCTGGTCTCCTACTCTCTGTGCTGTTAATAATGCACACTGCTTTTTATAATGTCAATTATGCCCAGAAACCTACCCAGTTGTGAGGCATAGTGAGAGATCAAGAGTAGTGGTGGGGTGGGTTTATGAAAGCAGAGAAGGTGGCAGTGGGAATACCAAGCATTCATGATACCATGTAACAATAAGTGCTTATGCTTAGAAAAATTATAATGCTTCTAAGTAGTAACTGTAGCTTCGTTTCTTTCTCTTTGAAGAAGTACCAGGAAACATTGATGAAAATAGAAGAAGAACTAGAGGCTCGGTTCCTTGAGAGAGAAGTGTGAGCTTTGGCAAAGGAACATCCTGGTTTTGGTAGTAACTCCATCTCAGCCTGGGTCAGAGCAAACAATTCCCAGACCAATTTCTATTTGGAATTGAAGGAGTCCTGACCCCACGTATCTTTCCCCTCTGTTAGTGATCTGGTTGACCTCTGGTAAATCACACCAACTTAAAAAATCCAGTCATTCTCCTATTCTTCTAAAAGACTACAGACACACCTCTCCCTTCATAATTTTATCACATTATTATTTGGGTTGATATTAAGAGTAGACACAGGTACTTTAAAAAGAGTTGGTGGTCAGTCACTTTGACAAGTAAGGTATTCCTTATATGTCACAGAAAGGCCTTTTAATTAATACCATCCCCACTTCCCCCAAATATATGGAAACTCAACCATATGGGATAGGCATGAAACTAATCTCTAGACTCATACTACAGGTATCACATTATAAAAATCAGAACCATATACTCTATTGAACTACAAATATTTAAAATTAGAAATTATAAAGGGAAATCACTCCTCAAAATACACTGAGTTTGTCAAGAGTCTAAATGGTGAGAAATCCCAACCAAAAACCTCACCTCCATTTCTTGACCCTCTTTGTAAGTTAAATCTTAATTCAGTCAAGAAGTATTTCTACATATGAAATATTTTCAAATCCTTAGATCAAGAACAAGAGATCAAAACTGCATATTGCCTCTCTATAGGCCAAGTACAAACTGTGGGCCAGGGTCCTGGGACTTGTAGGTCCTTGGTCCTAAAGGACACCTTCAAGTCACGGAGTACAGATTTAGAATATAAAGCTTTTTTTGAAATAACCATACCGTAGTATGAATATATTAGTGCACTTTGTTCAGTTTCTGTCCTGGCTCTTATTTTCATAGATCAAAACTCGTGACCATGAACTCTGTGGAAAAAGAGCATACCAGCCAAAATAATGAGGTGAACACTCCACTCTCTCTTCAGCTTCTCACAGGGCCGTTGCCTTTCAAAGAAGTCTCCAGCAAACTGTATATACCCACCAAATATATACCCAATCTTGCCATGTGCATTTTACAAGAAGAGTACTAGCTATAATTACAGAGCATTCCAACCCTAAACAAACTAACTAGATGCTAAAGAACAAACTACGTTCTTCTCATTCTGCCATACAAATAACAGGTTCTCAAAAAACTAGCCAAAGACCTAAGAGAACTCTGAATGGAGGCAAGAAGCAACCTTAATTGAGGGTATGCTCGCGCTATAGAAAAAGGCCAACACAGGGCACATACACCACCTCTTCCATCTCCTGCAATCATAGTATTGTTTCCTGAAAATCTCAACATGGTCCCTAATCTCTCACACCATAGAGCACCCACCGGCTGTCATCATCTAGTCAGAGTTGGCCTGTAAGTTAATACATAGAAAGCTACTACTTCTTTATGTCAGAATTTCATCGTCTGTTCACATTTAACATTATGAAGTCACCAGCACATATGCAAAGATCTGAGGGAAACAGAACAATTTCATACATAGCACCAATCCTCTTAGCCTGCTTGATGTCTTCTGGTAGCAAGGATAAAGGGTCAAAGTTCAACTTTTGGTGGGCTTTAATTTTGTAATTTAATTTTGTAATTTATATTAGCTTTAGAGTCCAGGTTGACAATCATCAGAAATCTCATACAGTCGAGATAAATTCTCAGAAAAGAGAGCTCATCTCTTCCTTAAAAGCAAATATCAAACAGTGACCATTGTGCTTGGGTCATCCAAGTGTTTGGATATATGTTAGGCCATGTCCATGGTTCTCAGGTTTCTGAACAAGTCATTCTTGCCCCAAAGCTTGCATATTCTGCTTAGTAAACAAAATCCCTGAAACTAACTCGACCCACTTCTGTAGAACCAAGTTTTTGACATCTCCAATGTGTCCTACATCTCTCCCAACAGCTCATCAAAGTATTCCTTCTAACTATCTATCAGAGAAAAAAAAATAAAGTTGCCTACATCAAGCTCATCAGAGTCTCATGATGGTTCAATGACCTAGTGATGTCTGAGCAACTTTAGAGAGAGAATCCTGAGAAACTGACTGTTTGGCATGCCATGTAATCTTACTCAAACTATAGAACAAAATGTATAATCCTGAAAGTTTCTTTCTAATTCCAATTCTGTGAGCCTCATTTCCACAGCTCTAATTTTTTTTTTTTTTTTTTGGTAGGAAGATGAGATCTCACTATGGTGTTCAGGCTGGTCTTGAATTCATGGGCTCCTGGGTTCCTCCCACCTCAGCTTCCCAAGTAGCCAGGACTACAGGCGCCCACCACCATGCCTGGCTTTCTCTAAAATGTGATCATAATTCCTCTTTTTATCTCACAAGGAAGTTAAAAGGACAATGAAATAACTGAGAAAGTATTTTGAAATAAGAATGCCACAGAAATACAGGATGTATCCTCATCTTTAGACTTTTTCTTCACTTTTAAGTTCAGGGGTACATGTGTAGGATGTGCCCCATCACCTAGGTATTAAGCCTTGCTATGAGCTTTTCTTCATGATGCCCTCCCTCTCACTACCTCATACCTGCTGACAAGCCCCAGTGTGTGTTCTTCCCCCGCATGTGTCCATGTGTTCTCATCATTCAACTCCCACTTATAAGTAAGAACATGCAGTGTTTGTGTTTCTGTTTCTGTGTTAGTTTGCTGAGGAAAATGGCTTCCAATTCCATCCATGTCCCTGCAAAGGACATGATCTCGTTCCTTTTTATGTCTACCTCGTATTCCGTGATGTACATGTATCACATTTTCTTTATCTAGTCTATCACTGATGGACACTTAGGTTGATTCCCTGTTTTTGCTATTGTGAAAAGTGCTGCAATGAATATTTGTGTGTATGTGTCTCTATGATAGAATGATTTATATTCCTTTGGGTATATACCCAGTAGTGACATTGCCGGGTCAAATGGTATTTCTGCTTCTAGGTCTTTGAGGAATTGCCACACTGTCTGCCACAATGGTTGAACTAATTTATACTCCCACCAACAGTGTAAAAACATTCTTCTTTTCTGCAACCTCACCAACATCTGTTGTTTTTTGACCTTTTAATAATATCAATTCTGACTGGTGTGAGATGATATCTCATTGTGGTTTTGATATGCATTTCTCTAATGATCAGTAATTTTTTTTCGTATGTTGTTTGCCTGCATGTATGTCTTCTTTTGAGAAGTGTCTGTTCACATCCTTTGCCCACTTTTTAATGGGTTGTTTTTGTTTTCTTATAAATTGGTTTAAGTTCCTTATAGACTCTGGGTATTAGACCTTTGTCAGATGCATAGTTTGTAAAAATTGTCTCCTATTCTGTAGGTTGTGTATATACTCTGGTAATAGTTTATTATTCTGTGCAGAAACTGTTTTGTTTAATTAGATCACATTTGTCAGTTTTTGCTTTCTTTGCAATTGCTTTTGGCATTTTCATCATAAAATCTTTGCCCCTGCCTATGTTCATGGTATTGCCAGGATTTTCTTCTAGGGTTTTTACAGTTCTAGGTTTTACATTTAAGTCTTTAATTAATCTTGAGTTAATTTATGTATATTATGCAAGGAAGGGGTCCAGTTTCAATTTCCTGCATATGGCTAGCCTGTTTTCCCAACACCTTTTATTAAGTAGGGAGTCCTTTCCCCATTGTTTGTTTTTGTCAGGTTTGTTGAAAATCAGATGGTTGTAGGTGAAAAGTTTTATTTCTGAGTTCTCTATTCTATTCCATTGGTATATGTGTCTGTTTTTGTACTAGTACCATGCTGCTTGGGTTACTGTAGCCTTCTAGTATAGTTTGAAGTCAGGTAGTGTGATGCCTTCAGCTTTGTTCTTTTTGCTTAGGATTATTTTGGCTATTAGGTTTCTTTTTTGGTTACGAATGAATTTTAAAATCTTTTTCTAATTCTGTGAAGAATGTCAATGGTAGTTTAATGGGAATAGCATTGAATTTATAAATTACTTTGGACAGTATGGCTATTTTCACAATATTGATTTTTCCTATCCATGAACATGGAATGTTTTTCCATTAGTTTGAGACCTCTCTGATTTCTTTCAGCAGTGGTTTGCAGTTCTCCTTGAAGGAGTCTTTCGCTTCCCTTGGTAGCTGAATTCTTAAGTTTTTGTTTGTTTGTTTGTTTGTTTGTTTTTTTGTAGCAGTTGTGAATGGGAGTTCATTCATGATTTGGCTCTCTGCTTGCCTGTTGTTGGTTTATAGGAATGCTGTGACTTTTGCACATTGATTTTGTATCCTAAGACTTTGTTGCTTTTCAGCTGAAGAGATTTTGGGCTCAGATGATGGGGTTTTCCAGATTTAAGATCACATCACTGAAAACAAAGACAATTTTACTTCCTCTTTCCCTATTTGAATACCTTTTATTTCTTACTCTTTAATGAATGCCCTGGCCAAAACTTCCAATACTATGTTGAATAGCATTGGTGAGAGAGGGCATCCTTGTCTTGTGCCAGTTTTCAATGGGAATGCTTTCAGCATCTGCCCATTCAGTATGATATTGCTGTGGGTTTGTCATATGTGGCTCTTATTATTTTGAGGTATGTTCTTTCAATATCTAGTTTATTGAGAGTTTTTAACACGAAGGAATGTTGAATTTTATCAGAGGCCTTTTCTGCATCTATTGAGATAATCATCTAGTTTTTGTTTTTAGTTCTGTTTATGTGATGGATTATGTTTATTGATTTGTATATGTTGAACCAACCTTGCACCCTGGGGATGAAGGCAAATTTGATCACTCATCTTTAGATTTTTATAGCTTTTAAGACTTATCTCTTAAGATATATTTATATAGTCTTCTTAGCCTACAAACTTCTCTAAGGGTCACTGGCTGAGCAGAAGATGGAATAGTATAGTTGAGAGAGCCAAGAATGTGGACTCAGAGAATCCAGATTCCAGGCCCAGTCCTGCCACTAACCAGCTATGTGACCTTGGGCAACATACTTTGCCTTTCTATGCCTTAGTCTGGTCATATAAATATGAAAAAGGTAGGATGAATAATACTAATAAATATATTTTTAAATTTTTGCCTGAAAATTTTATGGGCTTATGCATATAAAAAGAATTTGTCAAAGTTATCCAAATAACATTTAACTAATGGCTCACTAAATATTACTGGACAATGATCATAACCTCCAGAAATTGCTTATTTATCAATATCCTTTCTTCTTCTTCCAGGGTATGCCTACCTATAAGACAGCAGTATTATTCAGTAAAAAGTAAGTAAAATATCTTCAAGTAAACTTCCTATAAAATTGGGATCCCTATTTAGCCATCTTGGCAGAGGGAAAAGTCTAAACTAGAACCTCGTACATGCACACACACATACACACACACGAGTCAAGTCAACAGACTAATATCATTGACTATTTCTCAATCCTAATGATACAACTTACTTGCTTAAAGGTAATTAATAATCTCAACTTTCCATTATTAAAATCAATAGCCTTGTGATAATAAGAAACAGGAATTTGATTATCTAAAAGAGATGTGGCAAATCTCTTATTTACTGCATTTTCCCTTTAACAATTTGAATTAGCTTTATGTATCTGGTTTCCTAGTAGCCTCTGTAGGTTAGATGAAGACTGTCACATGCTAGTGTAACACCGCAAGAATTATGAGAAAGAGCATCTAACAGTATTCAACACATAATGGTTGCTCAAAACTACTTGTTAAATTGAATAAGAATTTAAGATTCAAACACCTGAGTTGATATTCATCCTGAGGGAATCACTGTGCTAGCAAAGTAAAATTGGTATTCATGAAGCCCCTACATTTTCAAGAAAAGGTCAAATTACATTCGACATAATCTGTTTAAGAAGGCATAAAGAAACATATATTCAAAATGGTATTAAATATAATTTAGACAGAGTTCCATCAAAATGGTTAACATAAAATTATTGGTGCTTAAAGGTCAGCTTCAATTGTCTGGAAAATTTGCTTAAGGAGAATACCCCTTCATACCAGATAAATGAAATATTACATCTTTCAATATTCCTAAATACAATATTCCTGAAACAATTAGCAGAATTTTCTGTAGAACTCCTAGTTTGTTCTCTTATGCTCTGAATACCAGGGCCCACCATGGAAATGACTGTGTGGACTTCTAGAATAAGGACTGTCTCCCTAAAGAGAGTTGGTATCCTGAGGGAATCTTACAAAAGAGATCCTGCAAGTCTAGCTCATCATGTCAAACTACAAATGTCTTTCCACTTGTTCTGCCTCAACATCCTGTGGGCACTGGTACATTGGGCATTAACTCAAGAGACAAGAAAGCTTGGCTATTCCTAGGATTTTCCCTGGGAATGAAATCCCAGAACCTCTCATGCATATTGCCTCAAATTTCATGGAGAGTGGTGAGAAGATTTTTCAAGGGCTTCTGATTCTAATTGTGACCAAGGTGCCGTACTAAAATGAGTACTGGCTCCTGTCACCAAGATCACCCATAGCAGCAAACTTGAGAAAAGTGGAGGGGAAGGAGTTGTTTTTGACTGTTAAGGGTGAACAGTGAATTTGCCCTGGGGCAGAGACATCCCAAAACAGCTGGGTTAGGATAATACACGAAAGAAGTAGAAAAATTTTACTCATACAAATCATATTAAAGCCATAAGGCTGGCCAGGCGCAGTGGCTCCTGCCTGTAATCCCATCACTTTGGGAGGCCAAGGTGGGCAGATCATGAGGTCAAGAGATAGAGACCATCCTGGCCAACATGGTGAAGCCCCATCTCTACTAAAAAATACAAAAATTAGTAGGGCACAGTGGCACACACCAGAAGTCCCAGCTACTCAGGAGGCTGAGGCAGGAGAATTGCTTGAACCCGGGAGGCGGAGGTTGCAGTGAGCCGAGATTGTGCCACTGCATTCCAGCCTGGTGCCTGGCGACAAAGCAAGACTCTGTCTCCAAAAAAAAAAAAAAAAAGAAAAAGAAAACACCTTAAGGCCTAAATAACTCATCGGTTGAAAGAAAAAAAAATCAAGACCACCATAGGGAGGTTTATGAAAAATTACTACAAAATGTTACAGATAACATGAATGACAGAAGACAATGTAATCCTGGATAGAAACTCATTAATCAAGAAAGTAAGAACTGCCTCCAAATGACTAATAAATTCAACTTAATTCCAGTCTAACTCTCCAAATAGTTTTCCATGGAATCGAATAAAGTAATTCTAAAATATACTCTATATGGAAGAATAAAGAGTCAAGAATAACTTGGACAGTTTTAAAGAGCAAGGAGTGGGGAACATGCCCTTCCAGATATCAGGACTTACCATGATGCTATAGTAATTATTATAGTGTGATATCGGGACAGGAATATGAAAACTGCCTAGTAGAATGCAACAAAGAGTTCAGAAATTGTGCACATTGCAAACTTTGGTATGTGACAGTGATTGCACGTAAACGGAAAAGGAAGAACAGCAGGAAAAAACGGTTATCTATATGAGATTGGATCACTAAATATAAAAGGCAAGCCCAGATGCGTTAAAGATGTAAATGCTTTTCAAAAAAATTAAAATCTTCAAAACTCTGTATTATTTTTTATGCTACATAATAAATTATCCCCAAAACTTAGTGACTTCAAAGAACAAACATTTATTAGCTCACAGTTTCTGTGGGCCAGGAATCCACTTAGCTAAGTGGTTGTAGCTCAGTATCTGTCATGAAGTTGCAGTTAGGATGTTGACCAAAATTGCAGTGATTAGAAGGTTTGGCTGCAGCTAGAAGTTATGTTTCTAAGGTAACTAACTCGCACATGTAGCAACCTTTTTCTGGTAGTTGACAGAAAGTCTCAGTTTCTCACTGCATAGACCCTTCCATAGGGCTGCTTGAGTGTCCTCACAGCATGACTGCTGGCTTCCTCCAAAGAGCATGGAGGAAACTGCAATGCTTTTATGGTGTAATCTAGGAAGCTATACTACACACTGTGACTTCCACCATATTCTGTTCTTCAGAAGTAAGTTATTAAGTCCAACCCACACTCCAATGGAGGGCAATTATCTTGAAAGGAGAAGTAACAAGCCATCTGTAGATATATTTTTAAATGCCATAGACTTTTAATAGAAAATATGAGTATCTTTTGCATCTTGGGATAGGGAATTTTTTTTAAAAGGACACAGAAGGCATTGATTCTAATGAAAGAAAAGATTGACAAACTAGACCCTACTAAAATTGAGAACTGTTTTTCTTTAACATTCTAGAGCAAGTCAAAGTTATAAAGTTGGGAGGATATATAACAATACAAACAATGGAAAAGGATTGATGTCAAGAACATAAAACAAATTCTTACAAATCAATAAGAAAAGCTCAAACTACCTTGTAGATAAATGGGCAAGAAGAAACACATAAAACCAATAAACCTGTGAACAGATGTTAATCATCATTGTTATCAGGGAAACCCATATTGAGGCCATAATGAGAGATTGTTTTCCACCGATTTGATCAGCAAAAGTGTTTAAATCTGATAATATCATGTGTTGGAGAAGCTATGGCTCCACAAAAACCTATACCTTGCTGGAGGTTTATAAACCAATCCAACTGTTTTGAAAAACAGCTCACCAAAACAAAACCAAAAATAAGAGAATGAAATGATTTTAGTGATAAATGCTACCAAGAAAATAAAACATGGTAATGGTCAGAGAATAACCTGCAGGCCAGAACATGGGAAAGTAGAGCAGCCACTATAAAGGGTTGTCAGGAAAGCGGGTGACAATCCATGGGAAACATTTGAATATCAGTAAGGAGCCAGACACACATTGAGGTATGACTTGGTTTTGTTCCAAGTTTTCTGACCTCTGGTTAACAGTTTGTTGGCTTTCTCTTTGTAGGATTTTTTGCTGTCTGTTTTTCATCACCCTGTTTTTCATCAGACTGCTGAGCTACATGTTTTTTCATGTAAGATTTATAAATCCAGATCTCCTCGTGAATGTACTGCCCAGGGTACTGAGCAGGAGCATCTTGTGGAAGCTCAGATGCGTCTTCTTTCCATCTCTCACACTTGAGACAGAGGACATGTTACCCCACTGATCCCGAAGAAATATCCTTGAGCAACAGAAGGGAAGTGGGATCCTAGCGTGTAGAAAGAAGGCAGGAAACTTGTGGAGGAAAGAGGTTTGCTTCAGTTTTTTCCTCAAGGTTTGCCTACTGGACTACCTTCTCTCTCCACGTCATCTATCCAAGATTAACCTCTCCCAGTAAAAATCTCTGAAATAGATTTATGTGGCTCTATGGATCAGCTGAATAGTACCTGATAGTAAACAAATTTGACCATTAGGGGATTTATACAAATGCTAAGAAAAGTTAACTTATTATTCTAGTAAATATCTGACACACTGGATCCCTGAAATGCAGAAGATTACTTACTACTTATACTAGAACTCATAGGTTGTAAGGGACCTTAGCTTAAAGTAATTTATACCAAATAAATATAAAATAAAAAGCCTATGAATAAGCCAGGCGAACCAGCAGAAGACTCCACCAACGATTCCCCCTTCAAAAACACCAATTTAACAACTATCTACATAAAGAAAGCACAAAAAATCAGGTAAGAACTCACAGTACATAGCTTTAACTTCATATCGCTGAAAGAGACACTGAAGAGGTAAGAAAACCAGTCTGGAATCACCAGAACCACTGCTTCCCTTTCCTCCAGCAGCACGAGCGTGGTGTAGAGAGCATTTCTGTGTGCTGGGGAGAGAAAGATTGCAGCATTTGTGGGACATTGAACTCAGTGGTTCCCTATTATAACAGAAAACAAAACCAGATCAAACTCAGCTGACACCTGCCTACAAGGGATAATTTAAACCAGCCGTAGCCAGAGGAGAATTGCTGATCCCAGCTGTCAGAATTTAAGTTTTGGTAAGCCTTGCCACTCCCAAGCTAAAGTATTCTGGAGACTTAAATAAACTTGAAATTTCTAGGTGAGTATAGTGCTTTACCAGGCCCAGAGACAGTGGACTTGGTGGGGAGCCATGGTGGTCGGAGTGGCTAAGGGAGTGCTGGAATCACCCCTCCCCTAACCCCAGACAGCACAGGTCATGGCTCCAAAAAAGACCCCTCTCCCCTGCTCAAGGAGGACTCATGTTGGGAGGACTTTGTCTTGCATCTTGAGTCACAGCTCCAGACACAGGAAGATAGGGCACCAGTCAGAGTCATGAGGACCCCTTTCTAGGCCCTAGCTCCAAGGTGACATTTCTAGACACACCATGGGTCGGAAGGGAGGCTACTACCTTGAAGAAGACTCAGTCCTGGAAGGACTCATTATCTGCTAAGTGAAAAGCCCTTGGGACCTGAATAACCAGCAAGGATACTTAGGTATTATGTGGAGGGCTTTAGGTGAGACCCTGAGAATTGCTGGCTTCAGGTGAGACTCAGCATAGTCCCAGCTGTTGTGGCTATGGGTCAAGATTCCTTCCACTTGAGAAAAGCAGAGGAAAAAGCAAAGGGAACTTTGTCTTCCAGCTTGGCCACAGTGGGGTAGAGGACAGAGTGAGCCCTTGGGGTCCCCAATTCCAGAACTTGGTTTTTGGAATACATTTCTGGAACTGCCTTAGGCCAGAGGGGATCCCACTACCCTGAAGGGTGAGTCTCAGGCCAGGCAGCATTCACTACAAGTTGACTGAAAAGCCTTTGGGCCTTCCTTAAAAATACCTTAGTGGTAGTCTGGCAGTACTCCCCATAGACCTATGGTGGTAGTGGCCATGCTGTGAGGCATCTCTGCCTTTGGAAAGGGGAGGAAAGAGGAGAAGGACTGAGTCTTTTGGTTTCAATGCCAGGTCATCTCCAGTACAATAGAATATCAGTTAGACTTCTGAAATTATTGACTCTAGACCCTGGCTTCCTGACAACACCTCTGGACATGCACAGGGCCAGGGGGGACTCACCACACTGAAGGAAGGACACAGGCCTGGTTCCTCTGCCACCTGCTGATTGTGGAGCCCCAGGGCCTCGAGTGAACATAGGCCTTAGCCAGGGAGTGATTACAGCAGGCCTTGGGTAAGACCCAGTGCTGTGCTGGCTTCAGGTCTAACCCCGCACAGTCCTAGTGGTTTTGGCCGCAGAGGTACTTGTGCTAAACCACCCAGAGCTCCAGATGACTCAGAATAGAGAGACTCTATTCATTTGGAGGAAGTAAGCAAAGAGAATAAGAACCTCTGTCTGATAATCCAGAGAATTTTTCCAGATTTTGCATAAAACCGTCAAGGTGCTACCTCTACAAGTCTGCAAGAACCACAGTATTACTGGGCCTAGGTGGCCCCTAAGGCAGATATGGCTTAGATCACAATATCAAAGTCCTTTTGAATATCTGGAAGGCCTTCCCAAGAAGAGTGGGTACAAACAAGCCCAGACTGAGAAGACTACAATAAATGCCTGACTCCAATGCCCCAACACCAAACATCTATAAGCATCAACATCATCCAGGAAAACATGACCTCACCAAACTAAGTAAGGCACCAGGGACCAATCCTGAAGAAACAGAGATATGTGACCTTTCAGACAGATAATTAAAATACCTGTTTTGAGGAAACTCAAAGAAATTCAAGATAACACAGAGAAGAAACTCAGAATTCTATCAGATAAATTTAACAAAGAGATTAAAATAATTTAAAAGAATCAAGCAAAAATTCTAGAGTTAAAATGCATTTAGCATACTGAAGAATACGTCAGAGTCTTTTAATAGCAGAATTGATCAAGCAGAAGAAAGAATTAATGAGCTTACAGACAGGCTAACTGAAAATACACAGAGAAAACAAAAGAAAAAAAAAAGCACACCTACAGGATCTAGATAGTAGCCTCAAAAGAAAACATCTAAGAGTTATTGTCCTTAAAGGGGAGGTAAAGAAATAGGCATAGAAAGTTTATTCAATGGAATAATAAAGAACTTCCCAAACCTCGAGAAAGATATCAATATCCAAATATAGAATACCAACAGATTTAACCCAAAGAAGACTACATGAAGGCATTTAGTAATCGAACTCCCAAGGTCAAGGATAAAGAAAGGATCGTAAATGCAGCAAGAGAAGAGAAACAAATAGTACAGTGGAGCTCTAACAGGTCTGGCAGCAGACTTTTCAATGGAAATCTTACAGGACAGGGAGAGTGGCATGACATATTTAAAGTGCTAAAAAAAAAATAAACATTTATCCTGCTATAGTATTCTAGTGAAAATGTCTTTCAAACATAAAGGATAAATACTTTCCCAGACAAACAAAATCTGAGGGACTTCATCAACACCAGACCTGTCCTACAAGAAATGCTAATGAGAGTACATTAATCAGAAGGAAAAGGACATTAATGAGCAATAAGAAATTATCTGAGGTACAAAACTCACTGGTAATAGTAAATACACAGAAAAACACAATATTGTAACATTGTAAATGTGGTATGTAAACTACTCAAGTAGGAAAACTAAACAATGAACCAATCAAAAATAACTACAACTTTTCAAAACATAGTATAATAAAATATAAATAGAATTTAAAAAGTGGAAGGACAAAGTTAAGAAATAGAGTCTTTGTTTTCTTTTTCCATGTTTGTTTATGCAAGCAATGTTAAGTTGTTATTAGCTTAAAATAATGGGTTAAAAAATGTTACTTGCTAACATCATAGTAATCTCAAACCAAAAAACATAGAATGGTTACACAAGAAATAATGTGCAAGAAACTAAATTATATCATCACATAAAATCATCTTTACTAAAAGGAAAAAAAGAAGACCACAAAACAACAAGGAAACAAATAACAAAATGGAAGAAGTAAGTCTTTACTTATCAACAATAACATTGAGGTAAGTGGACTAAACTCTCCAATCAAAGGACATAGACTGGCTGAATAAATTTAAAAACATGACCCAAAGAACTGTTGCCTAAAAGAAACACACTTGACTTATAAATGCACACAAATTGAAAATTTAAAAGGTAGAGGAAGATATTCCATGCAAATGGAAACCAAAAAAAAAAAAAAAAAAAAAAAAACAAGAGTAGCTATACTTATATGAGACAAAATAGATTTCAAGATAAAAAATATAGGAAGAGACAAGGTCACTACCTAATGATAAATGAGTTAATGCAGCAAGAGGATATAACAATTTTAAATACATATGTACCCAACACAGGAAAACCCAGATATATGTAGCAAATATTATTAGCGCTAAAGAGAGAGAGAGACCTTAATAAAATAATACCTGGAGATTTTAACACCCTACCTTCAGCTTTGGACAGATCTCCCAGACAGAAAGTCAACAAATAAACATTGGATATAACCTGCACTGTAGTCCAAATAAACCTAATAGATATTTACAGAACATTTCATCTACTGACTTCAGAATACACATTCTTTTCCTTAGCACATGGAGCACTCTCAAGGATAGACCATATATTAGATCACAAAACAGCATTCACAAAAAAAATAAAATAATATCAAGCATCTTCTCTGACCACAATGGAATAAAACTAGAAATCAAAAACAAGAGGAATTTTGGAAACTATAAAAATACATGGAAATTAAACAATATGCTCCAGAATGACTAGTAGGTAAATGAAGAAATTAAGAAGGAAATTGAAAAAATTCTTGAGACAAATGAAAATGGAAATACAACATAAAGAATCCTATAGGATACAGCAAAAGTATTACTAAGAGGAAAATTTATAGCTATAAGTGCCTATATCAAGAAAGAAAAACTTTAAATAAACAAACTAATGGTGCGTTTAAAGAACTAGAAAAGCAAATGCAAAACAAACCCAAAATTAATAGAAAAGAAACATAAAGATCAGAGCAGAAATAAATGAAATCGAAATGAAGAAAACAAAAGATCAATGAAACAAAAAGTTGCTTTTTTGAAAAGTTAAACAACATTGAAAACCCTACAGCCAGACTTACCAAAAAAGAGAGAAGATCCAAATAATGAAATCAGAGATGAAAAAGTAGACATTGCAACTGGTCCTGCAGAAATTCAAAGGATTATTAGTGGCTACTATGAGCAACTATAGGCCAATAAATTGGAAAATCTAGAAGAAATTGACAAATTCCTAGACACATCCAACTTAACAAGATTCAACCATGAAGAAATACAAACCTGAAAAGACCAATAACAAGTAATGGCTGGGTAGTATTCCATTGTATATATACACCAGTTTCATTATCTACTTGTTGACTGATGGGGATTTGGGGTTGGTTCCATGATTTTGCAATTGCAAATTGTGCTGCTATAAACATGCATGTGCCAGTAACTTTTTCGTATAATAACTTCTTTTCCTCTGGGCAGATACCCAGTAGTGGGATTGCTGGATCAAATGGTAGTTCTACTTTTAGTTCTTAAAGGCATCTCCACACTGTTTTTCATAGTGCTTGTACTAGTTTACATACCCACCAGCAACATAGAAATGTTCCCTCTTCACCACATCCACGTCAACACCCACTGTTTTTTAATTTTTTAATTATGACCATTCTTGCAAGAGAAAGGTGGTATTGCATTGTGGTTTAGATTTGCATTTCCTTGATCATTAGTGATGTTGAGCATTTTTTCATATGTTTGTTGGCCATTTGTATATCTTCTTTTGAGAATTGTCTATTTATGTCCTTAGCCCACTTTTTGATGGGATTGTTTGGTTTTTCTTGCTGATTTGTCTGAGTTTATTGTAGATTCTGCATAGTCCCTTGTTCAGATGTATGGATGGTGAAGATTTTCTCCCACTCTGTGGATTGTCTGTTCTCCCTTCACCTCTTGTATCATTTTTTGTATTTCTTTTCACTGGGCTTTGTCTTTCTCTGGTGGCTCCCTTATTAACTTAATAACTAACCTCCTGAATTCTTTTTCAGGTAAATCAGAAAATATTTCTTGGTTTGGGTCCACTGCTGGTGAACTAGTGTGATTTTTAGGGGTGGTTAAAGAGCCTTGTTTTGTCATATTACCACAGTTGTTTTTCTAGTTCTTTCTCATTCAGGTAGGCTCTGTCAGAGGGAAGGTCTGGGGCTGAAGGCTGTTGTTCAAATTCTTTTGTCCCACGAGGTGTTGCCTTGATGTAGTAATCTCCCCCTTTTCCTATGAATGTGGCTTCCTATGGGCTGAACTGCAGTGATTGTTGTCTAGCTACCCCACAAGTCTAACAGGCTCCAGGCTGGTACTGGGTGTTGTCTGCACAAATAAAATTAAGTATCAAGGAATTAACCAAAGAATTGAAAGATCTGTATAATGAAAACTATAAAATACTAATGAAAGAAATTGAAGAGGACACCAAAAAATGGAAACTTATTCCATGTTCATAGATAAGAAGAATTAATATTGTTAAATATCCATACTACCCAAAGCAATCTACAGATTCAATGCAATTTTTAACAAAATACCATGACATTCTTCACATAAATTAAAAAACCTACTCTAAAATTTATAGGGAGCCATTAAAGACCCAGAATAGCCAAAACTATCCTAAGTAAAAAGAATAAAACAGGAGGAATCACATTACTTGACTTCAAATTATACTACAAAGCTATAGTGACCAAAGCAGCATGGTACTGGCATAAAAACAGACACATATACCAATGGAACATAATAGAAAACCCAGAAACAAATCTGCACACCTACAGGAAACTCATTTTTTGACAAAGATGCCAAGAACAAACACAGGAGAAAAGACAGTCTCTTCAATAAATGGTGCTGAGACAACTGGATATCCATATGCAGAAAAATGAAAGTAAATCCCTGTCTCTCACCATGTACAAAAATAAATTCAAAATGGATTTAAGCCTTAAATCTAAGACCTCAGCCTATGAAACTAATACAAGAAAACATTAGAGAAACTCTACAGTACATTAGTCTGAGCAAAAATTTCTTGAATAATACCTTACAAGCACAGGCAACCAAAACAAAAATGGGCAAATGGGATCTCATTAAGTTAAAAAGCTTCTGCACAGCAAATGAAACAATCAGCAAAATGAAGAGACACCTCACAGAATTGGGGAAAATATTTGCAAACTACACTTCTGACAAGAGATTAATAACTAGAATATATAAGGAGCTCAAACAACCCTATGGGAAAAGAAATCTAATAATCTGATTTAAAATGGGCAAAAGATTTGAACAGACATTTCTCAAAGAACACATACAAATTGCAAACAGGCATGTGAAAAGGTACTCAATATCACTGATCATCAGAGAAATGCAAATCAAAACTACAATGAGCTATCATCTCACCCCAGTTAAAATGACTTATAACCAGAAAGGAATAACAAATGCTGGCAAAGATATGGAGAAAAGAGAACACTCGCACACTGTTAGTGGGAATGTAAGTTAGTATAACTACTATGGAGGACAGTTTGGAGGTTCCTCAAAAAACTAAAAATAGGGCTACCATATGATCCAGCAATTCCACTGCTGGGCATATATCCAAAACAAAGGAAATCAGTACATTGAAGAGATATCTACACTTTCATGTTCATTGCAGCTCTGTTCACAATAGCCAAATTTGGAAGCAACCTAAGTGCCCTTCAATAGATGAATGAATAAAGAAAATATGGTACATCTACACAATGGAGTGCCATTCAACCATAAAAAAAGAATTAGAATCTGTCATTTGCGTTGGAACTGGAGGCCATTATGCTAAGTGAAATAAGCCGGGCACAGAAAGACAAACATCACATGCTCTCACTTATTTGTGGAATCTAAAAATCAAAACAATTTAGCAAGCTTTGCAGAATAAAAGTCTTTTCCAATAGGTTCAACAGTAAAGTCCAGAAAAGGTCATAAACTAGCCTATTTGGGGTCAATTTCCTACCCTGTCCCACAGTGTGGCCAGAGGGATGGAGTACTCTGATTGGTCAAGTGTATTTCATATGTTCAGCCCCCTGTTAAGGATTAAGAGTGGTAAAAGAAGAACGAAGTAAGGGAATCACCTAAACTATATGGAAGCATTTCTCCCAGGAAAAGGGGCTCAGTTCCCATAGAAGAGGAAAGGGATTCTGGACAGACAAAAACAGAGGTCTACTTCATTGTTAAACTCTGTGTCTTCCTATAAGCAAAAGTTATAACTTCTCAAGATCATAGATTAAGATGCTAGAAGTTATTGCATGGAGCTCAGTTTAAGAACGATGTAAATAATCAGGTCCCTAGGGCTAAAGTAAGCAACAATTCTAAAATAGAATATGAGTGGTATAAACTGGTTCACCAACTCAGAGTAGCATATATATCACACCTCTTATTTTTCAAATTAATTGCTGAAACACCTACATGCCTTACTAATAGGATATACTCTATATTATTTTCCAGTACAAGAAAAAATTATTCTAAATGGTAAAGTTTTAGGTCTAAAAATATCATTAATTTCAAGAAGCTGATATCAAGCAGGTCATATTTTCTAGGTATCATGCAATGGCTATAGAAATTATGAAAATGTGTAACCAACCAGTAATATCTAGCCACATGCAAATTTTATATAAGATCATTTTAATTAACTTCTGGATTAAATGGAAAATCCAAACTGAGATTACTTTTACAGGGTCAGTTATATGCTAAGGAGGAAGCATGGTGATTAAAATTGAGACTTAATTTAAGGTAAAAAATTCCACCCTGTTAACTTAGTATTAGATGAAAACAGAAATTCTGGTCACATGCAGATACTATTCACTGCAGTGAAGTATATCTTTTCAGGAAGTTGCATAAAAGTGAATAAAACATCAGGTATTAATTAAAAAAAAAACAGGATATATTTGAACTCCTTCTTGAAGTTATTTCTCCCTCCTAAATTGTCAGGAGCCTTAACAGCTCTCATGTCCAAGGGCAAAGAGGGGTCATTCTAGCTTTCACACCAGCCAGGAACCAAGGTGGGATTCCTTGGTCCACTGCCATTGCTTTGTGGGACAACATAATGTCACTGTTGAAAACTAATCCTACACAAAGTGGTCAAGTAATGTATTGTACAAATTGAGACACTTTTGATAATAGGAAGGAATGCTGTTAATAATTATGCCAGGACAAGAGAAATTAGACAGGACTGTTTCAGAAAACCAGGATGTATGGTAACTTTCTATGTAATTCAAGATCCTGTTCACCCTACTCAGTTAGCTGAGGCAGGTGGATTTCATTCTTCAGTGTTAAGCACAGACAACAGTGTTCCATGCTTAGAATCTCAGCTCCAGACATTTCTATACTTCTACATTTCAAAATATTTAACGAAATGTTGAGTTTATACTGCTCGTGGGTTGAGGAAAAAAAAAAGGGAAAGGAAGAAAAAGAATACTTGTTAAATCCCTATCATGGTGTAGTGTTGGGAATATATGGATGAAGAAGATATAATATCTGCTTTTGAGAAGGTAGGAAGGAGAGACAGCTATATCACATGTGTATATGATAAGTCCTACAATAGAAACATAGAAGTAGTAATTCTTCATGTCTATGTCCAATAAGAGGTGACATCAGATCTATGAATTATGCTAGACTTAAAATAAAAATGACGAGTATTAAATAAGCTGACCATATGTTAGCAAAGCCATTCTTTACTGAAGGACTAAAAACATTTTCCATCCTAGGTGAGTTTTTTGTTTTTTGTTTTTAGTTTTTTGGTTTTTTTTGAGATGGAGTGTCACTCTGTCGCCAGGCTGGAGTGCAGTGGTGTGATCTTGGCTCACTGCAACTTCCGCCTCCCAGGTTCAAGCAATTCTCCTGCCTCAGCCTCCCATGTAGCTGGAACTACAGGCATGCACCACCACTCCCAGCTAATTTTTGTATTTTTTAGTAGATACAGGGTTTCACCATGTTGGTCAGGATGGTCTCGATCTCTTGACCTCGTGATCCACCTGCCTTGGCCTCCCAAAGTGCTGGGATTACAGGCATGAGCCACTGCTCCCAGCCCTAGGTGAGTATTTAAATGGAGGTGCCAAATAGAAGTACCCCAAAGAATGAGCAACTTAATCTATTATATTGACTAGTGTTGGTAAATTCTTTATAACATCAGGCTTCAGAGAAAACCAAATCCTCTTCTACTGGCAATGATTAGAGTAATGCACAAATGCCTGTATTCTGATAATATGAATAACTCCGAGATATCTACTCAAGACTCCATCACCCTAAATGGGAATACCCAATACAATGTCAATGTCTTGAGAGTTTCCAATAAAGTTCTGCATTTTGTGTGTAGTTTTTTTTTTTTTTTTAACTTTTATTTTAGGTTCAGGGTACCTATGCTGGTTTGTTATATAGGTAAATTACATGTCACAAGGGTTTGTTGTACAGATTATTTCATCATCTAGGTAACAAGCTTAGTACCCAATCAGTGATTTTTAGGTCCTCTCCCTCCTCCACCTTCCATCCTCAAGTACACATGTGTTCATGTGTAGTCAATGTTTGCTCCCACTTATAAGTGAGACCATGAAGTATTTGGTTATTTGGTTTTCTGGTCCTGAGTGAGTTAGTTTACAATAATGGCATCCAGCTCCATACATGTCACTGCAAAGGACATTATCTTGTTCCTTTTTATTGTTGCATAGTATTCCATGGTGTATCTGTACAACATTTTCTTTATCTAGTCTACTAATGATAGGCATGTAGGTTGATTCCATGTCTTTGCTATTGTGAATAGTGCTGTGATGAGCATATGCATGCATGTGTCTTTATAGTCTAATGGTTTATAGTCCTTTAGGTATACACCCAATCATGGGATTGCAAGGTTGAATGGTAATTCTGTTTTAAGTTCTTTGAGAAATTGCCACACTGCTTTGCACTATGGCTGAACTAATTTACAGTCTGAGTTAATCTGTTTTCATGCTGCTGATAAATACATACCCAAGACTGGGCAATTTTCAAAAGAAAGAGGTTTGTTGGACTTACAGTTTCACATGTCTGGGGAGGCCTCACGAGAGAAGAGAGCTTGTGCAGGGAAAATCCCACTTTTAAAACCATCAGATCTCATGAGACTTATTCACTATCACAAGAACAGCACAGGAAAGGTCTGCCCTCATCATTCAGTTACCTCACACCAGGTCCCTCCCACAACATATGGGAATTCAAGATGAGATTTGGGTTGGGACAAAGCCAAACAATATCATTCTGCCTCTGACCCCTCCCAAATCTTATGTCCTCACATTTTAAAACCAATCATGCCTTTCCTACGGTACCCCAAAGTCTTAACTCATTTCAGCATTAATTCAAAAGTCCACAGTCCAAAGTCTCATCAGAGACAAGGCAAGTCCCTTCTGCCTATGAGCCTGTAAAGTCAAAAGCAAGTTAGTTACTTCCTAGAGACAATGGCCGTACAGGCATTTTGGTAAATATGGCCATTTCAAATGGGAGAAATTAACCAAAACAAAGGGGCTACAGGCCCCATGCAAGTCTAAGAGCCAGTGGTGCAGTCAAATCATAAAGCTCCAAAATAATCTCCTTAGACTCCACATCTCATATCCAGCTCATGCAGATGCAAGAGGTGAGTTCCCATGGTCTTGGGCAGCTCTGCCCCTGTGGCTTTGCAGGGTATAGCCCCTATCCTGGCTAGTCTCATGGCCTAGCATTGAGTGTGTGGCTTTTCCAGGTACTTGGTGCAGGCTGTCAGTGGAGCTATCATTTTGGAGTCTGGAGGATGGTTGCCTGCTTCTCACAGCTCCACTAAGTGGTTCCCCAGTAGAGGCTCTGTGTGGGGGTTCTGACCCCACATTTCCCTTCCATACTGCCCTAACAGAGGTTCTCCATGAGTGCCCTGCCCCTACAGCAAACTTCTGCCTGGGAATCCAGGAATTTCCATACATCTTCTGAATTCTTGGCAGAGATTCCCAAACTTCAATTCTTGACTTCTGTGCACCTACAGGCCCAACACCATGTGTAAGCTGCCAAGGCTTGGAGCTTCTACCCTCTGAAGCAACAGCCTGAGCTGTACCTTGGCCCCTTTTAGTCACAGCTACAGTGGCTGGGACACAGAGCACCAAGTTCCTAGACTGCACACAGCAAAGAGACCGTGGGCCTAGCCCACAAAACCACTTTTTCCTTCAAGGCCTCCAGGCCTGTGACGGGAGGGACTGCCATGAAGACCTCTGACATGGGTTGGAGACATTTTCACCATTGTCTTGGGGATTAACTTTCAGCTTCTCAATACTTATGCAGATTTCTGCAGCTGGCTTGAATTTCTCCTCAGAAAATGGGATTTTCTTATCTATCACATTGTCAGGCTGCAAATTTTCCAAACTTTTATTGCTCTGTTTTCCTTTTAATACAATGCTTTTAACACACCCAAGTCACATCTTCAATGCTTTGCTGCCTAGAAATTTCTTCCACCAGATACCCTAAATCATCTCTCTCAAGTTCAAAGTTCCACAAATCTCTAGGACAGGGGCAAAATGACACCAGTCTGTTTGCTAAAACATAACAAGAGTCACCTTTGCACCAGTTCCTAACAAGCTTTTAATCGCCATCTGAGACCACCTCAGCCTGGATTTCATTGTCTATATCATTATCAGCATTTTGGTCAAAGTCATTCAACAAGTTTCTAGGGAATTCCAAACTTTCTCACATTTTCCTGTCTTCTTCTGAGCCCCTCAAACTGTTCCAACATCTACCTGTTACCCATTTCCAAAGTTGCTTTTACATTTTTGAGCATCTTTTCAGCAGTGCCCCACTCTACTGGTACCAATTTACTGTATTAGTCTCTTTTCACACTGCTGATAAAGACATACCTGAGACTGGGCAATTTACAAAAAAAAAAAAGAGAGAGAGATTTATCAAACTTACAGTTCCATATGGCTGGGGAGGCCTCACAAGTATGGCATAAGGTAAAAGGCACATCTTACATGGTAGCAGACAAGAGAGCTTTTTCAGAGAAAGTCCCATTTTTAAAACCATTGACTCTTGTGAGACGTATTCACTATCATGAGAACAGCACAGGAAATACCTGCCCCCATGATTCAATTATCTCCCACGAGATACCTCCCACAACACGTGGGAATTCAAGATGAGATTTGGGTGGGGACACAGCCAAACCATATCACAGGTCTACCAACACTGTATACACATTCCCTTTTCTTTGTAACCTTGTCAGCATTTGTTATTTTTTGACTTTTTAATAATGGCCATTCTGACTGGTGTGAGATGGTATCTCATTGTGGTTTTGATTTGCATTTCTCTGATGATTAGTGATGTTAAGCATTTTTTCATATGCTGCTTGGCCAATGTATGTCTTCTTTGGAAAAGTGTCTGTTCACATTCTTTGTGCATGTTTTAATGGGGTTGTTTTTTTCTCATATATTTGTTTAAGTTCCTTCCAGATTCTGGATATTCAACACTTATTGGATATGTAGCTTGCATATATTTTCTCCCATTCTGTAGGCTTCCTGTTTACTCTGTTGATAGTTTCTTTTGCTGTGCAGAAGCTCTTCAGTTAATCATATTTCTTTTGACAATTTTGGGGGTTTATTGCAATTGTTTTTGGCATCTTCACCATGAAATTTTTGCACAATGACATTTTTTAGGTTGTCTTCTGGGTTTTTATAGTTGTACGTTTTACATAAACATCTCTAACCTAGCTTGCATTGACTTTTGTATATAGTGTAAGGAAGAAGCCCAGTTTTAATCTTCTCCATAAGGCTAACCAGTTATTCCAGTACCATTTATTAAATAGTGTGCCTGTTTTGTTGACTTTGTCAAAGACCATACAATTACAGGTGTGTGGTTTTATTTCTGAGCTTTCTATTCTGTTCCACTGATTTATGTGTTTGTTTTTGTATTATTACCATGCTGCTTTGGTTACTGTAACCTTGTAGTATAGTTTGAAGTCAGGTAATGTGATGTCTCCAGTTTTGTTCTTTGTGCTTAGTATTTTCCTGGCTATTGGGGTTCTTTTTTGGTTCCACATAAATTTTTAAAAAGTTTTTTATAATTATGTGAAGAATGCCATTGTTAGTTTGATGAAAATAGCATTGAATCTATAAATTGCTTTGGGCAATATGGCCATTTTAAATATATTGATTCTTCCCATCCATAAACATGAAATGTTGTGTCATCTCTCATTTCTTTGAACAGTGTTTTGTAATTCTCATTGTAGAAATTTTTCACCTCCTTGGTTAGTTGTATTCCTAGGTATTATACTCCTTTTGTGGCACTTGTGAATGTGATTTGTTCCTGATTTGGCTCTCAGCTTGGCTATTGTTGGTGTGTAGAAATGTCAGTGAGTTTTGTGCATTGATTTTGTATTCTGAAACTTTGCTGAAGTTGTCTATCAGCTGAAGGAGCTCCTGGGCTGAGACTATGGGGTTTTCTAGATGTAGAATCATGTTGTCTACAAACAGAGATAATTTGACTTCCTCTCTTCCTATTTGGATGTCTTTACTTTGTTTCTCTTGCCTGATTGCTCTGGCTAGGACATCTAGTGCAATGTTGAATATGAGTAGCGATAGTGGGCATCCTTGTCTTGTTCCAGTTCTCAAATATTTCAAGTTTATGCCCATTAAGTATAATGTTCCCTGTGGGTTTGTTACATATGGCTGTTATTATTTTGAGGTATGTTCCTTCAATACCTAGTGTATCAAGGGTTTTTAACATAAAAAGATTTTACATTTGATCAAAGGCCTTTTCTGTATCTATTGAGATGATCATGTGGTTTTTGTTTTCCATTCTGTTTATGTGATGAATCACATTTATTGATTCATGTATGTTGAACAAACCTTGCCTTCCAGGGATAAAACCTACTTGAAGGTGGTGGAATTTTTGATACCTTGCTGGATTTTGTTTGCTGGTATTTTGTTGAGGATGTTTGTGTCTTATCAAGGATACTGTCCTGAAGTTTTCATTTTGTTCTGTCTCTGCCAGATTTTGTATCAGGATGATTCTGGCCTCATAGAATGAGTTAGGGAGGAGTCCCTCCTCAATTTTTTGAAATAGTTTCAATAGGAATGGTACCAGCTTTCCTTTATACATGTGATATCATTTAGTTGTGACTTCATCTGATCCTGTGATTTTTATGATTGGTAGGCTTTTTATTACTGATTCAATCTCAGAACTCATTATTGGTCTGTTCAGGGATTCCACATCTTCCTGGTTCAATCTTGGGAGGTGTTATGTTTCCAAGAATTTATCCATTTATTCTAAGTTTTCTTGTTTTTGTGCTTAAAGATATTATAGTAGTCTCTGAGGGTTTTTTGTATTTCTGTGGAGTTGGTGGTAATGTTCTCTTTGTTATTTCTGATGTGCTTATTTGGATCTTCTCTCTTTTTTTATTTGTCTAGTTAGTGATGTACTAATCTTTCTTTCAAAAAAACAACTCCTGATGTCTTGATCTTTTGTATGGTTTTTCAGATCTCAGTTTCATTCAGCTTGCCTCTGATTTTGGTTATTTCTTTTCTTCTTCTAGCTCTTGGGTTGGTTTGCTCTTGTTTCTCTAGTTACTCTAGGTGTGATGTTAGTTACTAATTTAAGATCTTTCTATTTGACGTGGGCATTTAATGCTATAAGCTTTTCTCTTAACATGGTTTTAGCTGTGTTCCAGAGATTCTGATATGTTATATCTTTGTTCTCATTAGTTTCAAAGTATTTCTTGATGTCTACCTTATTTCATTGTTATCCAAAAGTTACATAGGAGCAGGTTGTTTAATTTCCATGTAACTGTGTGGTTTTGAGCAGTTTTGTTAGTATTGATTTCTATTTTTATTGCACTGTGATCTGAGAATGTGTTTGGTATGATTTGGGTTTTTTTAATTTGCTGCGGATTGTTTTATGGCCAATTGTGTGGTTGATTTTGGTCTATGTGCCCATGCAAAAGAGAAGAATGTATTCTGTTGTTTTGGGACAGAGAGTTCTGTAGGTTTATGTTAGGCCCATTTGGTCAAGTCTTGAGTTCAAGTCCCAAATATCTTTGTTAGTTTTCTGCCTCAATTATCTGTCTAATACTGTCAGCGGGGTGTTGAAGTCTCCCACTATTACTGTTTAGTTATCTAAGTCTCTTTGTAAATCTTTAAGAAATTGCTTTATAAATCTGGGTGTTCCTGTGTTGCATATATACATATATATATATATATATGACAGTCAGATCTTGTTGAATTAAACCGTTTACCATTATATAATGTCCTTCTGTGTCTTTTTGGTTATCATTTGTTTAAAGTCTGTTCTGTCTGAAATTAGAACAGCAACCCCTGCCTTTTTTCTGTTTTCCATTTACTTGGTAAAATTTTCTCCATCCCTTTGAGTCTACAGTGTCATTACATGTCAGATGATTATCTTAAAGACAGCATACAGTTGGGTCTTGCTTTCTTTATCCAACTTGCCACTGTTTGCCTTTTAATTGGAGCAATTAGGCAATTTACATTCAAGGTTCAATTGATCAGTTGAAGTTTGATTTTGTCATCATGTTAGCTGGTTATTATGCAGACTTGATTGCATGATTGCTTTATAGTGTTAATGGTCTATGTACTTAAGTGTGTTTTTTTGGTGGCCAATATTAGTCTATCCTTTCCATATATAGCCATCCTTAAGGATCTCTTGTAAGACTTAGTGATAAGTATTCCCTTAGCATTTGCTTGTCTGAAAAGGATCTTGGCCAGGCACAGTGGCTCATGCCTGTAATCTCAGCACTTTGGGATTTCAAGGTGGGCGGATCACCTGAGGTCAGGCATTCAAGACTAGCCTGGCCAACATGGTGAAACCCCCTGTCTACTAAAAATACAAAAATTAGCCAGACATGGTGGCACATGCCTGTAATCCCAACTATTCAGGTGGCTGAGGTAGGAGAATCGCTTGAACCCGAGAGGTGGAGGTTGCAGTGAGCGGAGATCACACCACTGCACTCCAGCCTGGATGACAGAGCAAGCAAGACTCCATCTCAAAAAACAAAACAAAACAAAAAGGATCTTATTTTTCCTTCACATATGAAGCTTAGTTTGGCTGTACATGAAACTCTTGGTTAGAAGTTCTTTTCTTTCAGAATGTTGAATATAGGCCTCCAATCTTCTCAGTAGTTAAGTTTCTGCTGAAAGTTCTGCTGTTAGCCTGGTACAGTTCCCTTTTTAGTGATCTGCTTCTTCATTCTAGATGCCTTTAACATTTTTCTTTCATTTCAAACTTGAAGAAACTGATTACAGTCTGTCTTGGGGACAGTCATCTTGTATAGTATCTTACAGGGTTCTCTGCATTTCCTGAATTTGAATTTTGGCCTCTCTAGCAGGGTTGGGGGAATTTTCATGGATGATGCCCTGAACTATGTTTTCCAAGTTGTTTGCTTTCTTTCCCTCCCTTTCAGGGTAGCCATTGAGTCATAGGTTTGGTCTCTTTTCATAACCTCATGTATCTCAGAAGTTTTTTTCATTCTTTATTGTTTCTTCTTTATTTTTGTCTGACTGAGTTACTTCAGAGAACTGGTTTTTGAGCTCTGAGATTCCTTTCTCAGCTTGCTTGATTCTGCTGTTAATACTTGTGATTGTATTATAAAATTCTTGAAGTGAGTTTTTCAGCCCTATCAGATTAGTTTGGTTTCTTCTTTTCCTTTTTTTTTTTGGAGACAGAGTCTCATTCTGTTGCCTAAGCAATGGCGTGATGTTACAACCTCTGCCTCCTGGTTTCAAAGGATCCTTCTGCCTCAGCCTCTTGAGTAGCTAGGATTACAGTGCCTGCCACCGTGCCCATTTTTAATAGAGACAGGGTTTCACTGTGTTGGCCAAGCTGGTCTCAAACTCCTGACCCCAAGTGATCTGCCCACCTTGGCTTCTCAAAGTGCTGGGATTACAGGCATAAGCCACTGCATCCAGCCTGGTTCTTCCTTAAAATTGTCATTTTGTATTTCATTCCTCTATCATTTTATTGTATTCCTTAGATTCCTTGGACTGGGTTTCAACTTTCTTCTGAATATTAATGATCTTTGTTCCTCTCCATATTCTTAATTCTATTTCTGTCATTTCAGCCATTTCCACCTGGTGAAGAACCATTGTTGGGGAACTAGTGCAGTTGCTAGGAGGTAAGAAGACACTCTGGCTTTTTTGAGCTGCCAGAGTTCTTGTGCTGGTTCTTACTTGTGTGAGCTGATGTTCCCTTAACTGTGGTATAATTTGAGCAAAGTCTGCTGTCTTCATTTCTGGATGTTTTCAGCAGGCTGGGGCTTCGTGCAGGGTCTTTTGTAGTTGAATTCTTGTCCTTGGTTTCATGCAGTGTATATTAGCAAAGTATTTTTGGTGTTGAAGTTTGGGTTGTGACAGTAGATGGCACTTAAGGGTAATGATCAGTAGACAGCCTCTTGCTCTGCCATGTGGCTCCTTGTATTTGCATTTGTATTTCCTTGTGTTTGCAGCCATGTTCCATGTCAGTGCTTTAAGAGCATGGGCTCCTCTTCCACTCAAGTGTTAACTGCAGATCTCAGTGTGGCACTCCTAGGCTGCACACCACAGCCCTGGGCAAGTTCAGCCTTTATGTTGCCTGCCTGGCTTGCGGGGAGCGGAGGCAAGGACCTTGACAATGGCAATGGCAAAGGATCTTTCATTTGTCTCTTATGGCAATACCCCCAGAGAAATGTGGAGGCCTTACCAATCTGAGCAATTGGCCTGCAGTGGTGGCAGGAGCAGGACCAAGGTCAGGGAAGTAGGGGCGGGGACAGAGCCACATACTTTTTAAAAAATAGATCTAGTGAGAACTCACTATCATGACAGAGTACCAAGGTGGAAATCCACCCCCATGATTCAATCACCCCCCACCAGGCCCCACCTCCAACACTGGGGATTACAATTTAACATAAGATTTGGGTGGGGACACAGATCCTAACCATGTCAAAGGCCCTTCCCCATGAGGAGTAACAGGACCCACCTGGAACACTGTCTGGTCACTTTTCCATAAAGCAGCTGTGCTGTACTGCAGGTCCTCCTTAGTCCTTAGTCTTTTTGCTTCCTCCCAAGCCTGAGGGCAGCAGGAACAGAAGCTTCAGAGAGCGAAAATAGCAGGTCTGCCCACTACTGCTGAGAGTTCTACCGCTGGGAGTCCCAGGGCAGTGCAGGGCTGCCAATGCTACATGAAACTGGACTTCATTCTTGGCAAAATGTGCTAGGCTCCCATTTACCAGCACCCCGCCACATGATAGAGCAAGAAATCCACACCCTCTAAACCCATGAATCTGAAAATTGGCATCATAAAAAAGTACTTTCACACATTGTGGGTTTAGAACCTGCCCAAGCACCCAAGTGGGAGTGGGGTGAGTGGGGACTTAGGTTATGAGGCCTTGCCCAATGAGAAGTAGCAGGGACAGGGACCCGTGAGGAAAGCAGAGTGGCCACTTTTCTTTAAGGCCACTGTGCTAGGGGGAGGGCTGCATTAGTCCTTCATCGTTTTGCTGTGTCCCAAGCCTGAGGGCAGCAAGGGCAGGAGCTCCAGAGCAGTGAAAATGGCAGGCCTGTCTGCCACCACTAGGAGCTCCATCACAGGGCAGTGCAGAGCTGCTACCAGCTCAGGAGCCCAGATGGGGTGAGGTGGCTGGGGTCCCATGTCGGGAGGCCCTGCCCAGCGAGGGTAAGCAGGGGCAGTGACCCTCATAGAAAACAGTCTGGCCACTTTTTCGTCAGACACCTGCACTGTGCAGGGACTGTGTTATTAATTGCTTTTCTCCCTCCTCAGCCTGGGGTCAGCAGGAGCTGAGAGCTGCAGAGCAAGAAAACTAAGGGGCCTGCCTGCTGCCACTGGGAGCTCCATCCCAGGGAAGTGCAGAAGCTGGAGACTTCAGGCGGTAACTGGGGGCTGCACTATGCCAGTGGGTCTAGTCTGGTAGGGCACAGTGGAGGTAAAGGCCTGCAATCCATCCACTCCTCAGCCCTGTGGATTCAGCCTCTATTCCAGGGACCTGTGAAGGAATCTCGCTGCCCCCAATGCTGGAGCTGCAGTTGCTGGTGCCAGGGTTCCCAGGGGTCCAAGATCCTCAGGAAGGCAGGTGTGCCTGAGCGGGGCTCTGCCTGGAGTCTAAGCAGCTCTCCATGCCAGTCTGGAGGCCCATTTCCCTGCAGTGGAGGCCTCTCCTGGTTCCGTGCTAATCCTGGGTGGGTAGCTGTCCTGTCTCTCACTTCTACCATCTCCATGAGTTGTGTTGCTTCCCTGATGAATACCAAATTGTCCACCTGAATGATCCAGTTGAAGAGCTGAGGTTTATTCGCCGCTCTTCCTCCTCTCTGTGAGAGCGGCGCATGCCAGCTGCTTCTAGTCAGCCATCTTGGCCAAAAAAAAAAAAAAAAAAATAGAAAACTGGTTTCTTTCTTTCTACACTGAATGGCAGTGAAACGCTAAGATTCAGTGGAACCTGGCAGTTTGTTCCCACCGGGTGGCCAACGCTACATGAAACTGGACTTCATTCTTTGCAGAATGTGGTAGGCTCCCATTTACCAGCACCCTGCCACATGATAGAGCAAGAAATCCACACCCTCTAAACCCATCTGAAAGTTGGCATCATAAAAAAGTGCTTTCACACATTGTGGTTTTAGAATCAATGTATTTTAAGAAAACTTTTTTGAAAATTTTACTTTCATGAATATTTCATTATTCATCACTCTATTTTCTCTGCTGTAGCTACGCAGAATAATGCTGAGAAAACAGTTCAAAAGTTATTGTAGAGGATTCAAATCACCACTGCCAGCTTAAAATCTACAAAATTTTCACTTTTGTTGTTTAAAGTAAAGGTAAATGTTGACTGCATTCTTTGGAATCATACCCAGAATATAGTTGCTGAGGGGGAGAATACAAAGTACAAATGTCTGCTCAAAGGATAGAGAAAGCCAGCAAGAAAACTGGCCCCAGAAGGCAGAGCAAGCCAGCAAAATAGTTTCACCATGTAACAGTATTACTGGAGAAGGAGATTCGGTGACATTTTAAATGACTTTATTTTAAAAGATGAGAAAGGAAGGAAGAAAGAGAGAAAGAAAAAGAAGATTCTTTGCCAGTGTAAACTTTCGACAATGAGCAGCTGCCACTTTATGTGCTTTTGTTTTACTGCAGCTATTAACTGGCCTTCCTTAAAATGATTTAAAATTTTTGATTTTGTAATACTTAGAAACGGAGGTCTTAAAGGCAACACCCAATGGCTAAAATCATTGCTTTTAAAAAAAACCTTTCTAGCTGGGCACAGTGGCAAGTGTGTGTAGTCTCAGCTACACAGGAGACTGGGGTGGGAGGATCACTTGAGCCCAGGGATTCAAGGCCAGCCTGGGAAACCTGGCAGGACCCTGTCTCTGAAAATATAAAAAACAAAATACATTTCTGATAAGGAGCAAAACTAATAGCAGCTTTTCTGTGTTTACAGGGCAAACCTGGGAAGGTAACATTTATATGCAGCATGAGGTCATGGCCTGACTAGAAACTACTGTAGGGGAGATAAGCTGCTGTTGGCTGGCTGGCTTGCTTCTCCTGATGAATATTTACGGCAGGGACTGGCTATAGATGCCAGAGCTGCCCTTCCCAGCAGTGTCTTCATTATTACAGACAAATGAGCAGCTTGCATTGGACTTTGAAACAGTGTCCTCCCTTATGGTCTGACCACGGCAGCATGCTTCCCTCATGGACAGTAGAGGCCACTATTCCATGCCACTTGCAGGATCTCTTCAGAAGCTAGTCATTCATTCAGAAGTAAATTCTATTCCTGCTAGATGTGGAACAGATGGACCAAGGTCCAAGGTAACAGCAAACTTGTGTCATTTTTCACAGGTTCATAGGCTCTAGCCAGATTTGAACTTCAAGAAAATAGATGTGGAAAACAGACAGATGTGGATGATAAGAGTATTTGAGTGTCAATCCCAAGGGCTGAGTCACTACCTACAATTTTAATACACCTAAAATCTTCAGAATATGCATCCTCAGTGAATTTCTTCATGAGGTCTCTGTCCTCACACCTATGCCCACATTGAGGCAGGACTTTACACTTTGACAAGTGCCAAAGATAGATCCCTCTGCAATACCACATATATTAGTTTACAATAATATATATTTATAATTCTATATCATATAGCCATATATAAATATTATATATCTATTATATAATATTTATGTATATCTAGATATATATTGTGATATAATATACAATTGTTTATATGTTATATTATTATATATTATATCTATCATATCAATAATAATATATTAGATATATTGTATATGATATACATTATATCATATATCAGATATATAAACACATGTTATATATAATATATATAATTATATAAAATATCTATAAATCTAAATATGATAATTATATAATATATAAATATATTGGCTATATTATATAATAGATATACAATATAATATATATGTATGTGTGTGTATATACATATATTCATGGAGACAAAGGCAAAGGATGCCTGTCAGTCATCACACTGCAGAAACTCAATCATGCCCTTGGACATGTTTATTTTTTCTATTCATAGTCCTTTCTCTTCCCACCTCTTTAATCAATCTACCTTTCTCATTCTCAGCATAGCCTAAAAAAATATTGCCACATAGAACCATTTAGCTCTCTCTCTTCACTTACATTTTCTACGCAGTAAAACTAAAGTTTGGGAGCTATCTGTACAGTAAGCTGAGTCCATTCTACCATGTACAAGAAAGTGTCTCAGCAGACCTAGAAAGAGCATGTCATGTGCTTGCCATGACACTGACCTTTCCCTCTTGCACAGACATGATAATGATCCATTTATGGGCACTTACGATGTGCTGCCACTTCACTTTAGTGCCTCATGTGCGTCGTCGTTTACACAGTCTTCTAAGGTAGATATCATTATGCTCAGTTTCAGTTCACAAATAAGCAGGTTCTAAGAGTAAACAGCACAACCTGGGTTCTGACTTGAAAATCTCAGGATATATGCCTGTATCTGGCCCCAGAGTTTGGCCTGTCTGTAAAACCTCTATTGCTTCTTACAGCAGGCATTGACCAGATGGCTGGCTGGGGAGACGCTGGGGCACAGCCAAGGGTAGGAGAAAGTTCACCTACCTGTGAAGGAAAAAATTCCAACCTTGACTACATTTATAGAAGAACTAGGCACCAGAGGGACTCTCAAGCAAATCACAGACTCACAGAATTGGCAAGAAATTTAGAGATTGTCAGATACAGTGAGATACATTCCCAAGATCACAAAATTAATTAGTGACAGAACTAGAGTCAGAACCCAGTCTCATCAGTCCACTTTTTTTTTTTTTTTTTTTTTGAGACATTGAGATGGAGTTTTGCTCTTGTTGCCCAGGCTGGAGTAGAATGGTATGATCTCAGTTCACTGCAACCTCCACCTTCCAGGTTCAAGCGATTCTCCTACCTCACCCTCCCAAGTAGCTGGTATTGCAGGTGCCCACCACCACACCTAGCTAATTTTTATATTTTTAGTAGAGACTTGGTTTCACCATGTTGGCCAGGCTGATCTCAAACTCCCGACCTCGTAATCCACCCACTTTGGTCTCCCAAAGTGCTGGGATTACAGGCATAAGCCACTGTGCCCAGCCTTGTGAGTCCTTTTTCAATGGCCCTTCTATTAAACTAGCATTCCCCAACTCTTTACAGGGGGGTTGCTAAGAGAGATTTTATTGCAATTGTTATTTAAAACCAAAATCAACTATACTTATGTCTTCTGAGGGCATGAGAGGATACATGTTGCTTATCTAAGTCTTCTAAGTCTTATATATTTTAAGTGTTGCCTCTGGGGAAATAAACCTTCAGATTCCTCTCCTTGCTTCTGTAGAAAGTAAAGCGGGCAGGGTAGAGAAGAAAGGGTAACACTTGAAATACATTAAGCTTTTTTTAGCAGAGCACATTAATAAATCTTAAGCTGTGCAAAGTGTGAATGAGGGAGGAGGTGGTAAGTGCTAAAGCTAAAATGGTCTTCATAATAATGTAAAGTTTTGTTTTTTTTTTATCACAACTGGGAGACAGAGAAGCAGCAGGAGAGAAAGCTGAACAATGTCATGAGACTGTGAAATCCAAGTTGGTGGAAATGGAGAGGGGACTTTCAGAGGACCAGAAAAGCTAACATTCAATGTTGGAATATTTTCTAAACAGCACTGCAACATAAGTACATGAGTACTTCAATATCCAGTAAAATCTACCACACATAGTTGTAGATATTTGCTTGTGCAAGTTGCCTCTTGTTGTCTGGTTGTTATGGTTTGAATGCATGTGTGCCTTCAAAATTCAGATGTTGAAACCTATCACCAAAGCAATGGAATCAGAAGGCAGGGCCTTTGGGAGGTGATTAATGTTCTTTAAAAAGAGGCTGCAGGGAGCATTTGTCCTTTTTTTGTCCTTCCGCTCTTCCACCTTGTGAGATCACAGCAAGAAGCTGCCCTCTTGGAAGAGAGAGCAGCTTTCAGCAGACATCAAATCTGCCAGCACCTTGATCTTGGATTTCCCACCCTCCAGAACTGTGAGACATTTCTGTTGTTTATAACTCATGCTGTCTATGGCATTATGTTATAGCAGGAGAAATGGACTAAGATACTCTCACAAGTGAATTTTGGAGGAAAGAAGGCTTCATGTCTCAGCTTTAGGTCAATACTGGATCAGAGATTTTTTTTTTTTAAATGGCCATCAGTTATAGAATGAAGTATTCTGCAAATACTAGGAGAAAGTATTTGTAGAAATTTTCAGAAAAAAAAAAAAAACAGAACAGAACATGGAATGGGGGGTGGGGCAGAGCAATCTTAGCTAGAATCAAAGAGTGGGTGGTTTCTGCTGACATCTAGATTATAGAAGATTCTTCAACAGAGTTGTGTTCTTTCCTCTTCATTCTCTCAAAGGAGTCAATAACAGCTCCCTCTCACTTTCCCAACACACGAAAGGCAAGCCAGGTGAAAAGTTCTAGAATTCCACCAGATTTTAATTGTGAGGTTGTAGGATATGTAGGTGTTAATTTTTCTCTTAAAATTAAAATGATTTTCCTTGGGTTTTATTATTGGATTCCATGCTCTGTTGTAAGAATATTTTAATGCAAATGAACTAAAATTGTATAATTTTTTGCTGTCATCCTTCATCCAAAACACATAAAATTCCTAAGTTTCACTCAAAGTTCTAGCAGTACACTGTAAATTTCTTAAAGTACTGTGGATAACTATAGAAAATGTCATACTTCACTTCACTATTCTAAGAAAATATTTTTTAAAAAAATTTGTTTATTCTATTTTTAGAAAATATCAGTTAAATTGTCTTTCTCACCTCTAGACACTTCTCAGAGAATTATAAAAACAAATTCAAGGTGAAATAGTGACCTTCCTTGGGTCCCTTTAATTTATTATCGGTTTTCATTCTGATGCAAGTAGACAGAAGTTTTGCCTTGGTCATTCCTATCTGTTAATTGAAAAAACTCTGTTATCTTTTCTAAAATCAAGTTATGTTCTTCTGGATTTTAAAAAAAATTCAGAAATTCAATTTCCACTAATTCATATTAGCTTTTGAATATTAATCTAACTTGTACTGTATTCTCTGTAGAGTTAATATCTTGGTTGGAAACTTTTCCACTCAAGAAATTGTCTAGTGAAGAAAGTAAATGCCATTATTATCCTTATGCTTTAAAAATCTGTAGAATTTTGGAACTAGAAAAAACAACCAAGACAACTGAGTTCTAGAGAAGTTAAGTGACTTACCTTGGGTTACACAGATAATTAGTACTAGAAGGCAGAACACATAGAATCACAGAAACTTGGTTTATAAGAGTTTGAAGAGCAGTTAATTCAATCTCTCAAATATGTTTTTAAAGAGAGGCTTACACATAGTGAACATTTGACAAATAGAAATTAAATGAATGTAGAAATGTACATACTGACCAACCTAGTTATTACTCAGTTTCTGGTTAGAAACCATAAAGAAAACCCCCAATAAAAGCATTTTCTAAATATGAAATATAATGGAATAAATATCTTCCTGATGGAAGGGAAAAAAGAACCAAGGGTGGGTAAGGTAGAGGCTGTGTGTGTGTATGTGTGTGTGTGCGCATGCATGCACACACGTGTGTGTTGTTTAAATTAAACATTTTTTATTGTGGTAAAAAACACAGAATTTTTCATGTTAATCGTTTTTAAGTGTACAATTCAGCAGCATTAAGGACATTCACACTTTTGTGCAACCATCACTGCCATCCATCTCAAGAACTCTTTTTATCTTGCAAAACTGAAGCTCTGTACCCAATAAACAATAACTCCCCATTTCCCTTTCTCCCAGTCCCTGGAAAACACCAGTTTACTTTCTGTCTATGAATCTGACTACTTTAGGTACCTCATATACATGGAGTTACCCAGTATTTGTCTTTTTATGACTGGCTTATTTCACTTTATATGTCTTCAAGGTTCATTCATGTTGCAGCATACAACAAGATTCCCTTTCTTTTACGACTGAAAAAATTCATCTGTTAATGAACACTTAGGTTGCTTCCACATTTTAGCTATTGTAAATAATGCTGCTATGAACATGGGGGTACAGATATCTCTTCAAGATTTTGCTTTCAATTATGGCTATATATCCAGAAGGAGAATTGCTGAATCACATGGTAATTCTATTTTCTATTTTTTAAGGAACCACGATACTGTTTTCCACAGTAGCTGCCCCACTTTACATTTTGACCAAGAGTGCACAAGAGTTTCAGTGTCTCTACACCTTCATCAACATATGGCTTTTGTGTTTTTCATAGCAGTCATCCTAATGAGTGTAAGGTGATATCTCATTATGTTTTTTATTTTTATTTTTCTGATAATTAGTGATGCTGAACATCCTTTCATGTGCTTACTGACCATTTTTGCATCGTCTTTGGAGAAACGTCTATTCAAGTCATTTGCATATTTTTAATCAAGTTGCTTCTTATTAAGTTCTCTCTATATTCTGGATGTTAATCCTTTGTCAGACATATACTTTGCAAATATTTTCTCTCATTCTGCGGGTTGCCTTTTTACTCCGTTAATTAAGTCTTTTGATGCCAAAAGTTTTTAATTTTTATGACAATGTGTTGTTGTTGTTTTGCTCTTACGCCTTTGGTGTTATATCTAAAAATTTGCCAAATTCAATGTGATAAAGATTTTGTCCTGTGTCATCTTTTATTTTAAAGAATAGTACTTTTAATAAAATTAAGTTCTGAATAGCACATTTAATACATTAACCCTCCCCCTTCTTGATTTCTCTGCATTTTGTGCGACATCACTTTGACTTCATCATTCTTGGGTCTGTTTTATTTCCCACCTTTATTTTGCTTTTGAAATCTGTTTCCTTGGTGGATTTCTATGTGCATTCCTCAGATGCCTCAAATTAAGTCTGACCACAATCCTACTCTGCTTTCTACAGTGAATTTTTGAGTAATTTTTGCATATGGTGTTAGGTAAAGGGCAAGATTCATTATTTTGCAATGTGTTCATATACTTTTCCCAGGACTGTATGTTGAAAATACTGACCTTTCCCCCATTGAATTGTCTTGACACCCTTGTTAAAAATTATTTGACCATAGATGTGAGGATTTATTTCTGGGCTCTCCAGTCTGTTCCACTGGCCTATATGTCTGTCTTTACACCAGCACCACACTATTTGATTACTATTGCTTTTTAGTAAGTTTTGAAATCAGGAAGTATAAGCCTTCCACCTTCTTTTTAAAGATTAATTTAGCTATTTATCTTCTCTTAAGATTCCATGTAAATTTTAGGATAAATTTTCTATTTCTGCCAAAAGCAAAAAGTCAGTGGGATTTTGATGGGGATTGCATTGAATTTGTATTTCACTTTGGGTAACATTGACATCTTAGCAATTTTAAGTCTCCCAATACATGTGTATAGGATGTCTATTTATTTATTATTTAGCTTGTTTAAGCAATATTTTATAATTTTCTTTGTCTTCCACTTCCTAGGTTAATACCTAAGCATTTTATAATTTTTGAAGCTATTGTAAATGAAATTTTATTAATTTCCTCTTCAGATTGTTTATTATTCACGTGTAGATATACAAGTGATTTTTAAAATTTTTGTTTCCTGCTACTTTACTGAATTCATTTATTATTTTAACAGTTTTTTTAGGTGGAATCTTTAGACTTTTCCATGTATAAAATCATGCCATCTGTAAACGGAGACAGCCTTTTTATTTCTTTTTCTTGCCTTATTGCTCTAGCTAGAACTTCCAGTACTGTGTCGAATAGAAACAGCAAGCAGGGGCATCCTTTCCTTGTTTCTGATCTAAGAGAAAAGGCTGTTAGTCTTTCACCATTGAGTACAATGTTTACTGTGTTTTTTCATGTAAGGCTTTTATTGTGTTTAGGTAGTTTTCTTATATTCCTAGTTTGTTGACTGTTTTTAAAATCACAAAGTGGTGTTAAATTTTGTTAAAGGCTCTTTCTGCATCACTTAAGACAACTGTGTAATTTTTCTTTTATTCTGTTAATGTGGTGTATTACATTGATCAATTTTCATATATTGGACCATGCTGGCATTCCAGAAATAAATTCCACTTGGTCCTGGTGTATAATCTCTTTAATATGCTGTTAAACTTAGTTTCCTAGTATTTTGTTAAAGATTTTTCTTCAATGTTTGTAAGTGATATTGTTTTGTGGTTTTCTTTTCTTGCTGTGTTTTTGTTTGGTTTTTGTATCAGGGCAATGCTAGCCTCAGAGAATTCATTAGGATGCAATTTCTCCTGTATGATATTTTTCAAAAGTTTGAGAATTTGTATTAGTTATTCTCCAAATGTTTGGTATATTTCTCCAGTGATGCCATCAGGCCCAGTGTTTTCTTCATTGGAATTTTTTTTTTTATTGCTAATTCCTTCTTCTTACTACTTATAGATATATTCAGGTTTTCTAATTCTTTATGATTCAGTCTTGGTAGGTTTCATGTTTCTAGGAATTAATGAATTTCTTTGAGATTACTCAATGTGGTAAAATTATTTATAGTACCCTCTTAAAATTCTTTTAATTTCTGTAGCTTCAATAAAAATCTTTTAATTTCTGATTTTAATAATTTGAGTCTTTTCTTCTTCTTAGTCTATCTAGCCAAAGGTTTGTCAATTTGTTGATATTTTTGAAGAATCAAGTTTAGATTATGCTAATTTTCTCTATTATTTAAAAAAAATTCACTTAACTCTGCTCTAATCTTTATTATTTGCTTCTTCCTGCTAACTTTGGATTCAGTGCTTTATTTTTTTACTTTCTTAAATTATTATAAATTTGGGTTGTTTATTTGAGATTTTTCTCAGATGTAAGTGTTTGTATCTACAAATTACCCACTCAGCACTGTTTTTGCTGCATTCAGTAAGCTTTGATATGTTGTATTTTCATTTTCATTTGTCTCAACATATTTCCTAATTTCCCTTGTAATTTATTCTTAGATGCATTGGTTGTTTAAGTGCATTTTTCCACAAATTCATGAATTTTCCAATTTTCTCTGTCATTGATTTCTTCCTTCATCCTACCATAGTTAGGGAAGAGGCTCTATTAATACATTCGTGCTGGTATAATAGAATACCACAGACTGGGTAATTTACAAAGAACAGCTCTGGAAGGTGGGAAGTCCAAGATCAAGGTGCCAGAATCTTATGAATGCCTTCTTACTACATTCTAACATGGTGGAATAGGGAAACACAAAACGTGGATGAACACTGTCCTCACACAGCATAGGAGCAGAAGAAAACCCACTGCTGCATGCCATTTTGTAACAGCATTAATCCATTTATGAGGGCAGAGTTCTCCCAAAAGCACCACTTCTCGATACTGCCACAAGTTCCTAGCACATATATCTGGAGCACATATTGAGACCATAGCAGATACTTCACATTACATGTATCTTTTTAAATCTATTGAAACTTAATTTCTGATCTATCATAGGTCTGTCCTGAAGAATGTTCCATATGAACCTGAGAAGAATGTTAATTCTGCTGTTGTTGAATAAAATGTTCTGTATTTGTCTCATTTGTGAGACAAATTGGCTCATTGTGTCGTTCCAGTCTTCTATTTTCTTCTGTCCATTATTGACAGTGAGCTATTAAAGTCTTCAACCATTATTGGAAATCTACTTCTCCCTTCAATTCTGTTTTTCTTTCACATATTTTGATGGTCTGTTGGCAGTGTAAAATTGTTATATCTTACTGCTGTATAGAAACTTCTATTAAAATATAATGTCCTTTTTTGTTCCTTGTAACTGTTTTAATCTGAAGTCAATTTTGCCTGATATTAGTATAGCCACTCCTGCTGTCTTGTGGTTACAAGTTGCATGGAATATCTTTTTCCATCATTTTACTATTAACCTAGTCGTATCTCTGGATCTAAAGTGAACTTTTGATGATAGCATATAGTTGGATCATGTGTATGTGTGTTTTTAAATTTATTCTGCCAAAACTTTTGATTTGAGAGTTTAATCCATTTATATTTAAAGCACTTGCTGATATGGAGAAACTGATTTTAGTCATTTTGCTACATTTTTCTATATACCTTATAGCTTTTTTAACTCTCGTTTTCTGCACTACTGTCTTCCTTTGTGTTTAGTTGATTTTTGTAATCAAACATTGTAATTTCCTTCTATTTTCCTTTTGTGTGTATTCTATAGCCATTTTTATGGTTACTATGGGGATTACATTTAACATCCTAAACTTATAATGCTCTCATTTGAATTTATAAAAGCCTAACTTTACTAACATACAAAACCTCTGCTCCTATACAGCTCCATCCTCATATCTTTCAGTTACTGACACACAAAATTACATCTTTATATGTTGTGTGTTTAAAAACATATAAATAATTGTTTTATGCATCGATTTCATAAACGATATGAAAAACAAAATTCAGAGTTACAAATCAAAGTTACCATAATACTAGCTTTTAGACTAGTAATTTTTTTAAATGTTAGTCTCATAAATCATGTAGAAAACAAAAAGTGGAGTTACAAACCACAGTTTAGATAATACCAGCTTTTATAATTGCCTAGATAAGTACCTTTACTGAGATCTTTATTTCTCCATACAGCTTCTGGTTACTGTCTTGAATATTCTCAAGTGCATATGGAACATTTCATTTCAACCTGCAGGACTCCTTTTAGTATTTCTTGTGGGACATGTCTAGTGGTAATGAATTATCTCAGCTTTTGTTTATCTGGAAACATCTTCATTTCTCTGTCACTTTCAAAGAACAGTTTTAAATGTTTCTGAAGGACTTTGGCTTCTCACAGTTTGATTATAACATGTCTCAGTAGTTCTGAGTTCCTACTAGGAACTTTTTTTAGCTTGATAGATGTTTACATTTATGTCTTTTATCAAATTTGGAAAGTTTTCAGCTTATCATTCTCTGAATATTCTCTGCTTCTGTTTCTCTTCTTCTGGGACTTCCACAACATGTATGCTGGTCTACTTGATGTTGTTCCACCAATCCCTTAGGACCTTTTCACTTCTTTTCAATAGTCTTACCTCAAGTTCCTCGATTGTTTCTTAGCCTTGCTCAAATCTGTTTATGAATCTTTTCAATAAATTTTTTATTTCATTCGATCTTTGACAAACCTGACAAAAATAAGCAATGGGGAAAGGACTCCGTATTCAATAAATGGTGCTGGGATAACTGGCTAGCCATATGCAGAATATTGAAACTGAACCCCTTCCTTACACCATGTACAAAAAACAACTCAAGGTGGATTAAATACTTAAATGTAAAACCCAAATCTATAAAAACCCTGGAAAACAACCTAGGCAATAGCATTCAGGACATAGGAAGTTGCAAAGATTTCATGATGAAGACTCCAAAAGCAATTGCAGCAAAAGCAAAACTTGACAAATGGGATCTAATTAAACTAAAGAGCTTCTGCACATCCAAAGAAACTATCAGCACAGTAAACAGCCTACAGAATGGGAGAAATTATTTGCAAATGATGCATCTAACAAAGATCAAACATCCAGCATCTATGAGGAACTTAAAACAAATTTATAAGAAAAAAACAACCTCATTAAAAAGTGGGCAAATACTTTTCTATAGAAGACATACATGTGGCCAAAAAGCATATTTTTAAAAACCTCAATATCACTGATCATTAGAGAAATGCAAATCAAAATCACAGTGAGATACCATCTCACACCAGTCAGAATGGTTATTATTAAAAGTAAAAAAAAAAAAAAAACAGATGCTAGAGTGATTTCGAAGGAAAAGGAACACTGATATACTCTTGGTGGGAGGGTAAATTAGTTCAACCATTGTGGAAAGCAGAGTGGTGATTCCTCAAAGACCTAAAAACAGAACTACCATTTGACTCAGAAATCTATATCCCAAAGGAATAAAAATCATCCTATCATAAGGACACATGCACATGTATGTTCACTGCAGTACTATTCACAACAGCAAAGACATGGAATCAATCTAAATGCCTATCAATGGAAGATTAGATTTTTAAGATATGGTATATATACACTGTGGAATATTATGCAGCCATAAAAAAGAACTAGGTCATGTTCTTTGGAAGGACATGGATGGAGTTAGAGGCCATTATCCTTAGCAAACTAACATAAGAACAGAAACTCAAATAGTGAATGTTCTCACTTACAAGTTGGAGCTGAATTATGAGAACACATGGACACAAAATAAGGAAATAGACTGGCCACAGTGGCTCATGCCTGTAATTCCAGCACTTTGGGAGGCCTACGTGGGTTGATCACGAGGTCAGGAAATCAAGACCATCCTGGCTAACAGGCTAAACCTCCGTCTCTACTAAAAACACAAAAAATTAGCCTGTCGTGGTGGCACGTCCCTGTAGTCTTGGCTACTCAGGAGGCTGAGGCAGGAGAATCGCTTGAACCCAGGAGGTGGAGGTTGCAGTGAGCCGAGATTGTGCCACTGCACTCCAGCCTGGGCCACAGAGCAAGACCCTATCTCAAAAAAAAACAAATTCAGACACTAGGGACTACCTGAGAATGGAGGATGGAAAGAGGGAGAGGAGCAGAAAAAATAACTCTTGTGTAACAGGTTTAATATCTGAGTGATGAAGTAATCTGTACAACAAACCTCCATCACACGACCTATATAACAAACTTGCACATGTACCCCTGAACCTAAAAGTTTTTTAAAAATTAAAAATATTTTAATTTATGTGATACTTTTTAGCTCCAAAATTTCTTTTTAGTTTTTTTTTTTTTACATTTTCTATTTATCAATATTTTCATTCTGTTCATACATTGTTGTGTTTACTTTTTCAATATCTTCTTTTAGGTCCTTGAGCATCTTTATGAGAACTGCTTTAAAGTATTTGTCTACCAAATTAGTCATCTGATTTTTTGAGGGTTTCTGGTTTTTTTTTTTTTTAATGAGGGACACATTTTCTCATTTTTTCATATGCCTTGTGATGTTTCTTGTTAAAAATTGAACATCTGGAATATAATGAAGTATTCTGAAAAGAAGTTTCTCCTTTTTCTCCAGGGTTTGGTATTTTGGGGGTTTGTTTTTTAATTGTTTTAGACTGTCTGTGTACCAAGAATGAGCCTCAGGTATTAACATCTTCTCACTTCCCTTGAGGCTGCACCTTCCCCTCGGCATGCACAGTAACTCCCTGAATTTCTCTGTATATGTGGTTACTTTTGAATCTCTTAGATTTTAAATATCTGGCTCCCATAAAACAGATTAAAATGAAGGGACAGGAGATAGGGGGTAGAATATAAAAAGAGTGCTCACCCTTTAAATCCTCTGGAAGTTGATTCTGCTTTGGGGAAGGGCCTTGCAATGGCATGGGGAGGGGTGCAACAACGGCTGCCTACCTATTTGTCTGCATCTCCAAGACTGGAAACAGCAATCATAGATCAGATCACAGATCCCCAGTTAATGAAGGACAGGACTTTGAGACTCACCTGGCTCCCACAATGGGTATGGATGTGCTGCCTGCCCTTGGGGTAGGGCCTGGGAGATGGGTAGCTGCTATTCTGCTAAGAGCTGAACTTACCCACAGTCTATCATCCAAACCTTCGCCTGGAAGTTGTAAGCCTTCATATCGACTCTAAAGTTCCAAAGTTAGATCAGACAAGTTTTGCCAGTGCAGTTGTGGTCTAGGTAGGAAGACAGATTCCTGGCTTCCTGCTCTACCATCTTCCCAGAATCCTCAACATAATCCAGTTTTATGAAATTGGGGAACCAACCGTAACTCAAAGAAAGAATTTAGACCCCTCCTCCATCCAGTCTTCCTCTGCAGAGCAGAGGATCCACTGTTGGTGTCCCTGTGGCCCAGCTGGAAGGTGAAGGAAGCAACACAGTGACAGAGAGGGAGAAGCCTATAGCGAAAGAGTAGTGATCCCAGAGAATAGGGCCCAAGAGGCTCCCAGGCCTCCATTAGCAGGCTTCCAAATTAAAACAGTGTATAGTAAAAGGGACAATGCAAGATCCAGCAAAGAGAGTCAGGAGCTAGAGGAAGAGAAGCAGTACAAGATTTTCCTGTGGCTATTAGGAAACAAGACTCAGATATTCCCTGAGCTGGAGTCTCACTGTTCTCATGGCTTTTTACTAAGTGCCCCTACCCTCAGATAGGCATGTAAGGAAAGAGTTAAAAAAGATTATGCTAAAAGAATACTATTCAACTTGATAGTCATTGTAATTAGTTGCACTTCTGATTCAACCTTTCATTCCAGCTGCTTGATGATCTCTGGGATCCCATATCTGTGCTTACCATGTCAGCTGGTCCACCCAGCTACCTGTCACACTTCAGTTCCATAAATAGCTGCCTACAGAGGAAAGCTTCACATGTGCCTAAAAACTCCCTCCAGATCATCACCAGCCTGTATTCAACCACAAGAAGTTCTTTCAATCTGAAATTCTAGATATATTAATATCTATAGCTGTATGAGCCAGCCTGGTTCTGGGAAGGAAGGGAGGGAGGGAGGGAGGGAGGGAATGTGGGAATGTGTGAAGACAAGAGTGAGTGGTGGGTGCGGAGGACCGTTCTGTACATGTTCCTATCGCTTCAGTAGCTCATCAAAGAGAGCAAACATCCTCATCTCTTGATTTGGTTTTGACTCCCTCAAATTTCTACAATTACAGATCTTTGTTTTAAATGCTGCTGAAACCTTTTCCCTTGGGGCTAGGGAACCGTGCAAAGAAAAGAATAATACTGCGTAAATGGTGCTAAATCCTGAGAAGCAACAGCTCTCCCTACCTCCACCTATTTGTGCCCTCCCAACAGCCACATACCAGCAGCCAATCTGGAACAGAGGAAAAACACTACAAAAGAGGAGAGGCCGACTCAGCCCCTCTCCAGGGACCTTCATGCCAGCTACACAGGAAAGGCCTCTACAGAGGTTAAAAAAAAATATTTCTCCTGTCTTTGCCACCCACTTCCCCATCATGCTCTTAAGACTTAAAGCCACAAGTCAAAAGAGTTTCTCCACATTGTTCTTTTTCCCTTTTCATTCAGATTCCAAAATAATCAGAAAAACTCCACCTCACTTTCTCACTCCACAGATTAGCCATGCGGTTTGTTAAAATTATTTTGCATCCTGCAATCAGATTTTTATTTCTCCTCTTTTCCTCTGATTTAGCTTGCATTTCTTGGAAAATAATGATTAGAAAGTTGCCTCAGTAACAGGCCTTGGCATTTCTCACAAGGTCCAAATTGGTAACTTCCACTGAAGAGCCCAATAGCTAATCCTAAACGGGCTCTCTAATTTATGCTCTGTCTGATCTAAAACTGCTCTGTGAATCTCCCACTGTCATCTTCCTGCAGTTCACTCAGTCATTTGGTAGAAGCACACGAGCCTTGGGATCCCAGCAGTATATGGCACTGCTGTAAAAATTATTTTTATCCATAGGCTGCTCTGTGATGACTCAGAAAAGATATAAGAAATAGATGAGAAGATATCAAAATTGCATTTCCAGAGGTTTATTATACCGGCCTGTTATGCAATCCCTGCCACCAACCCCCAGAAAAAAAAAAAAAGAAAAACAAAACTGTATTCACTTTATCCACACGATGGTGCTAGCCTCAAAAAAAATGCCCTTCTCAGTCTTCCAAGAAAATTGAAAACAGTTTCACTTTCCTCTCATTAATGGCAAAGCTGTATACTGTAGCCAAGCCATCACTTATCTAGGGGGACGTTAATTCTGCAAATAAGCGCCTAAAATAGATGGGTTCTTCCTCATCCCCTTCCCCACCCCACTTCCCAGGGAGATAAAAAAGAACAAAATCACTGTTCTTTTCAACTCACTGATTCAATCATTTTAGCAACCCTGGGGCATAAGAGTGATTCATGCTGGGCTTTGGATATGTGCAATCTTGGCACAGACCCTCACTATGCCTTAGAGGGAACTGAGTGACTTGGGATTGTGTAGGGGAGCGCTAGTCAACCAGCAGTCTAAGGCTCCTCATTGAGTTCTAATAAGCGCTGCTGGGAATGAAAAAATGGGATCACCAGACATTTCACTGAGGTCACTGAAGAAAAAGAAGTGAATTCAACATAGGTGCCTTCCAGGCTTTGGGCAAAGAAAACTAGGAAGTCTGTTTGAGGCTTCTCAACACAAAAATAGGTTCTCCACCTGTCTAATGACCAAGTTTCACCAGCTGCCTCTTCTTTTTATAGAATTTAAATCTTTCACTTAAATGTTTTAAAAGCTCAGGATACTCTTGTTAAGCATCCCAAATAGTGCTTAGGTAACATGAAGATGCCAAATGGAACCAATTACCAGGTGTATAAACAAACAATTTTTAAAAGCATGGTACCTGTCAAAACCGAAAAGCACTCTCAACTTTAGAAAGGGAGAAGCGACAAAAGCTCTTTAATAGCTCTCTCTAAGTCAGCCCCTACCTGATGCTGATGCTAATAACAATGATAAACCATGAGCAGTGATATGGGTCAAAATGTCTTCAGACCTGGCCCTGGACACTGGCAGCTTGATGACACCTGTGATTTGCGAACTAGCACAAGACACCGCTTACCGTGACACCCGAACATCCCCCTCTGGCCTGCCATGTACTTTTGACCCTTTTACATGATTAAACCCTCCAACTTTAGATTAGCTGCTGGGAATATTATTTCTATAACTTCTATCTTAAAATACACATTCTAACTGAGAAGGAAGAAAAGGCTGAAGGAAAAATATTCCCGTTAGGATGAGTAAGTTCATTAGATTGGCTCATTTATCCTTAGAATAACGAAGAGGTGGAAGGAGAGGAGATGACATGTAGGATAATTAAATGTCAGCAAAGAACAAACAGTTTGACAGTCATAAGTTCTGGGAGAAAAATGATTTGGGAGATAAGCAAGAAGGAGTTTTGAAAGGACTTTTGTATTTATCACAGATCAGACATAAAAGCGATGGTTCGTAAGTTCAGACAAATTTACAGATGCACTCACTACAGCTCACACCGTGGTTTTTTTTTTTAATGTGTAGTTGTTGCAAATATCATAAATTCTGAAAATGTCATTTAAAGCCCAGATTTAGGGCTTCTTTTAAAAAGTAGAAAGGTTTTTCCCATAAGGTCAATTGTTTTAATTTTTAACACCCCAAATAAGAGAAAATGTTGTCTGTCTTTCTCTGCTTGGCTTATTTCACTTAATGTCCTCCAGTTCCGTCCATGTTGTTGCAAATGACAGGATCTCGTTCTTTTTTTATGGCTGAATAGTACTCTATTGTGTGTATGTATCACAATTTCTTTATCAGTCTGTCTGTGGATGGACACTTAGGCTGCTTCCAAATCTTCGCTATTGTGAACAGTGTTGCAATAAACATGAGAGTGCAGGTATTTCTTTAATATGCTCATTCCTTTTCTTTTGGGTATATACCTAGCAGTAAGATTACTGGGGCATATGGTAGTTCTATTTTTAGTGTTTTGAGAAACTTCCAAACTGTTCCCCATAGTGGATGTACTAATTTACATTCCCACCAACAGTGTACAAGGGTTCCCTTCTCTTCACATCATCGCCACCATTTGTCATTGTCTGTCGTTTGGATAACTGGGATGAGATTGCATTTCATTGTAGTTTTGATTTGCAGTTCTCTGGTGATCAGTGATGTTTAGTATCTTTTCATATGCCTGTTTGCTATTTGTATGCCTTCTTTTGAGAAATATTTATTCAGATATTTTGCCCATTTTTAATCAGATTATTAAAATTTTTTCCTATAGAGTTGCTTGAGCTTCTTATATATTCCAACTATTAATCGCTTGTCAGATGAGTAGTTTGCAAATGTTTTCCCCCATTCTGTGGGTGGTCTCTTCAATTCGATGAATTTTTCCTTTGCTCTGTAGATAGATCTTTTTAACTTGATGTGATCCCATTTGTTCACTTTTGCTTTGGTTGCATGTGCTTGCAGGATATAACTCAAAAAAATTTTGCCCAGACCAATGTCCTGGAGAATTCCCCTGTTTTCTTTTAGTAGTTTCATAGTTTGAGCTTTTAGATTTAAGACTTTAATCCATTTTGATTTGATTTGTGTATATAGCAAAAGATAGGGATCTAGTTTTATTCTTCTGCATATGGATATCCAGTTTTCCCAGCACCATTTATGAAAAGACTGTCTTTTCCCCCATGTATATTCTTGGCACCTTTTCAAAAATGAGTTCGCTATAGAGGTATGGATATATTTCTTGGTTCTCTATTTGGTTCCATTGCTCTGTGTGTGTCTGTTTTTATGCCAATGTCACGCAGTTTTGGTTACTATAGCTCTGAAGTAAAATTTGCAATCAAGTAATGGGATTCCTCCAGTTTCGTTCTTTTTGCTCAGGATGGTTTTGACCATTCTGGGTCTTTTGCGGTTCCAAAGATTTTAGGATTACTTTTTCTATTTCTGTGGTGAATGTCACTGGTATTTTGACAGAGATTGCACTGAATCTGTAGATTGCTTTAGGTGGTATGGATATTTTAACAATATTGATTCTTCCAATCCATGAACATGGAATAACTCTCCATCTTTTTGTGTCCTCTTCAATTTCTTTAATCAATGTTGTATAGTTTTCATTATCAAGATCTTTCACTTCTTTGGTTAAGTTTATATCTAGGACTTCCAGTACTATGTTGAATAACAACAGTGAAAGCTGGCATCCTTGTCATGTTCCAGATCTTAGAGGAAAGATTTCAGTTTTTCCCCATTCAGTATTATACTGCCTGTGGATCTATCATATATGGCTTTTATTGTGCTGAGGTATGTTTCTTCTAGACCCAGGTTTTTAAGGGTTTTTTCATAAAGGGATGTTGAATTTTATCAAATGCTTTTTCAGCATCAATTGAAATGATCATGATTTTGTTCTTCATTCTATTGATATGATGTATTATGCTGATTGATTTGTATATGTTGAACCATCTTTGCATCCCTGGGATAAATCCCATTGGTCATAATAAATGATCTGTCAAATGTGTTATTGAATTTGGTTTGCTAGTATTTTGTGGAGGATTTTTACATCACTGTTCATCAGGGGTATTAGCATGTAGTTTTCTCTTTTTTTTTTTTTTTTTTTTTTTTTTTTTTTTTGATGTGTCTTTGACTTTGGTATCGGGGTAATACTGGTCTTATAGAATGAGTTTGGAAGTATTCTCACCTCCTCAATTTTTCAGAATAGTTTGAGTAGAATGAATTTTAGTTCTTTAAATGTTTGATAGAATTCAGCAATGATGCCATCAGGTCCAGGGCTTTGCTTTACTGAAAGACTTTTGATTATAGCTTCGATCTTGTTACTCGTTATTGGTTTGTTCAGGTTTTGAATTTCTTCATGATTCAATCTTGGTAGGTTGTATGTATCTAAGAATTCACCCATTTCTTCTAGTTTTCCCAATTTATTGGCATAAAGTTGCTCATGGTAGCCTCTAATTATCCTTTGAATTTCTGTGGTATTGGTTGTAATGTGTCCTTTTTCATCTCAGATTTTTTTATTTGGGTCTTCTCTTTTTTTCTTCGTCTGGCTAAAAGTTTCTTGTTTTTGTTTATCTTTTCAAAACAATAAACTTTTCATTTCATTGATATTTTGTATATTTTTATTTCAATTTCATTAGTTTCTGTTATGATTTTTATTACTTCTTTTCTTATACTAATTTTGAATTTGATTTGCTCTTGTTTCTCCAGTTCTTTAAGATGTATAATCATGTTGTTTATTTGAAGTTTTCTACTCTTTTGATGAAGGTGCTTATTGCTGTATTCTTTTCTCTTAGTACTGCTTTTGTTGCATCCCAAAAGTTTTATGTTGTGTTTCCATTATCATTTGTTTCAAGAAATTTTTCAATTTCCTTATTAATTTATTCATTGACTCACTGGTTATTCAGGAGCATATTGTTTACAGGTGTTTGTACAGTTTCCAACATTCCTCCTGTTTTTGACTTCTGGTTTTATTCCATTGTGGTCAGAGAAGATACTTGATATTATTTCAATTGTTTTTAAATTTTTAAGACATTTTGTGGCATAACATATGGCCTATCCTTGAAAATAATCCATATGCTGAGTAAAAGAATGTATATTCTGCAGCCATTGGATGAAATGTTCTGTAAATATCTATTAGGTGTACTTGGTCTATAGTGCAGATTAAGTCAGATGTTTCTTTGCTGATTTTCTGTCTGGAAGATATGTCCAGTGCTGAAAGTGGGATGTTGAAGTCTCTGGCTATTACTGTATTGGGGTCTATCTCTCTCTTTAGCTCTAATAATATTTGATATATATATACACATAGCTGTCCCCGTGTTGGGTGCATACACATTTAAAATTCTTATATATCCTCTTGCTGAATTGATCCCTCTATCACTAGTGACCTTCTTTGTCTATTCTTATAGTTTTTGTCTTGAAATCTATTTTGTCTGATATAAGTATGGCTACTCCTGCTCATTCCATTTGCATTTGCATGGAATATGATCATCCATCCCTTTATGTGCAGTCTATGTCACTTTATAGGTGATGAGTGTTTCTTAAAGGCAATAGATCATTGGATCTTGTTTTTTTGTTTTGTTTTTTGTTTTTTATGAATTAGCCACTTTACGTCTTTTGGTTGGAGACTTTACTCCATTTACATGCAATGTTATTATTGTTAAGTAAAGACTTACTCCTGCCATTTTAAAATTTGTATCCTGATTGTTTGTGGTCTTCTCTTCCTTCTTTCCTGTCTTCCTTTTAGTGAAGGTGATTTTCTCTGCTGGTATGTTTCAATTCCTTGCTTTTTGTTTTGTGAGTATCTGTTGTAGGTTTTTTGATTTGAGGTTACCATGAAGCTTGCAAATAATATCTTATAACTTCTTATTTTAGACTAAGGACAACTTAACACTGATTACATAAACAAACTAACAAGCAAGCAAAGAGAAAACTATTACAAACTCTACTTCAAATTCATCCCCCACTTTTTAACTTTTTGTTGTTCCTATTTATATCTTATTATATTGACTATGTTTTGAAAAATTGTTGTAGTTACTATTTTTGATAGGTTCATCTTTTAGAGTCTTCGTACTCAAAATATGAGTAGTTTACACACCACAATTATAGTGTCATAATATTCTGTGTCTTTCTGTGTACCCACTATTAGCAGTAAGTTTTGTACCTTCAGATGATTTCCTAATGCTCGTTAATGTCCTTTCCTTTCAAACTGAAGAACTGGCTTTTAGCATTTCTTATAGGACAGGTCTAGTATCGATGGAATCCTTCAGCTTTTGTTTGTCTGGGAAAGTACTTCCCCTTCATGTTTGAAGGATATTTTCACAGGATATGTTACTCTAGGATAAAAGTTTCTTTTTTTTTTTCCCCCTCAGCACTTTAAGTATGTCATGCCAGTCTCTCCTGGCCAGTAAGGTTTCCAGTGAAAAGTCTGCTACCAGATATATTGAAGTTCCTTTTAATGTTATTTCTTTTTTTTTGCTGCTTTATCATTGACCTTTGGGAGTTTGATTAATAAATGTCTTGAGGGATCTCATTTGGATTATATCTGCTTGGTGCTCTATCACCTTTTTGTACTAAAATACTGGTATTTTCCCCTAGGTTTGGGAAGTTCTCTGTTATTTTCTCTTTAAATATACTTTCTACCCCAATCTCCCCCTCTCTCTCTCTCTCTCTCTCTCTCTCTCTCTCTCTCTGTCTCTCTCTCTCTGTTCTTCCTTTTTAAGGCCAATAACTTTTAGGTTTGCCCTTTTGAGGCTCTTTTCTAGATCTTGTATTTATGCTTCATTCTTTTTTATTCTTTTTTTCTTTTGACTCCTCTGGCTGTGTATTAGTGAGCCTGTTTTCAAGCTCACTGATTCTTCCGCTTGGTTAATTCTGCTGTAAAGAGGCTCAGGTGTGTTCTTTCGCATGCCAATTGTATTTTTCAGCTCCAGAATTTCTGCTTTATTCTTTTTTTAATGATTTCAATCTCTTCATTAATTTCATCTGTTAGAATTCTGAATTCTTGCTCTGTGTTATCTCAAATTTTGCTGAGCTTCCTCAAAACAGCTATTTTGAGTTCTCTGAAAGGTCACATATCTCTGTCTTTTTGTTACTGGTCACTGATACTTATTTCATTCATTTGGTGAAGCCATGTTCTGGGTAGTCCCGATGCTTGTACATGTTTGTCGGTGTCTGGGTGTTGAAGAGTTAGGTATTTATTATAGTCTCCTCAGTCTGAGCTTGTTTGTGCCTGTCCTTCTTGGGAAGGTTTTCCGAGTCCCTTTTCAAAGGGATTTGGGCTCTGTGATCTAAGTCTTTGGTCACTGCAGCTGCATGTGCATTAGGGGCACCCTGAGCCCAATAATGCTGTGGCTCTTGCAGGCTTGTAGAGGTACTTCCTTGATGTCTTGAGTGAGACCTGAGAGAATTCTCTGGATCATCCGGCAGAGACCCTTGTTTTCTTCCCTGACTTTCTCCCAAACAGAGTCTGTCAGTCATCCTCTCTCTCTCTCTCTCTCTCTCTCTCTCTCTCTCTCTCTCTCTCTCTCTCTCTCTTTCTGCCTAAAGCTAGGGGAGGAATGACAGAAGCACTCCTGTGGCCACCACAACTTGGAATGTGCTGACTAGACCCAAAGCCAGCACTGGTGTCTAACCCAAGGCCCACAGTTACCGCTGCTTGGCTATCACCTATGTTCATCAAGACCTAAGGGCTGTATACCCAGCAGGGGGCAAATCCAGCCAAACTCATGTCCTTCCCTTCAAAGCAGTGAGTTCTCCTTGGGTCGTGATGGGTGTGGTCCAGAGATGTCATCCAGGAGGCAGGACCTGGAGTCAAGAACCTTATGGATCTACTTGGCATTTTATTCTACTACAGCTGGGCTGGTACCCAAGTCTTAAGAAAAAGTCCTTCTCATTCTTCCTTCTTCATTTCTCAAGCAGATGAATCTCTCCCCATGACTACCACTGTTCCAGGCCCACAGCAAGCACTACCTGGCTACCACCATGTTCACTGAAGGCCCAAGGACTCTTCAGTCAGCTTGTGGTGCATGCTACCACGCCTGGGATTCTCTTTTCAGGGAAGTAGGCTCCTCTATGGCCCAGGAAGGATCCAAAATGCTGTGTAGGAACCAAAGCCTGGAATCAGGAACCCCAGGAGTCCACTTGGTACTCCACCCTGCTGGGTAGAATTGGTGGTACCCAAGCTTCAAAAACAAGTCCCCTTACTCTTACCTCTTCTTTCCTTAAGCAAAAGGAGTCTCTTTTTGTAAGCACCACAGCTGGCAATGTGCAGCCAGCATGGTTCTGAGTCTCACCCAAGGCCCAAAGTGAGTACTGCTTGCTTGCTACTGTTGATTACTCAGGACGCAAGGGCACCTTAATCAGCAGGTGATAAATTCTTCCAGGACCCGAGTCCTTCCCTTCAAGAAAGCAGGTTTCTTTCTAGCCCAGAATGTGTCTAGTAATGTCATCCAGGAGCTAGGGCCTGGAAAAAAGGCCTCAGGACTCTGCCTAGTGCCCCATTCTACTGTGGCTGAGTGGATATCCAAGTTCCAAGACAAAGTCCTCTTTACCCTTCCCTCTCCTCTCCTCTCCTCAAGCGGAAGGAAGAAGTTTCTCTCTGTGCTGCCTGGGGGTTGGGGAAAAGGTGACACTCCCCTGGCCACCCCAGCTGGTATCTCACTAGATCATGTATGCCCCAAGTCCACTGGCTCTGAGCCCAGCACAGCACTGAGATTTGCCCTGGAATTGCCGTGCATGTGGCTTAGACTGCTTTTCAAGTTTATTTAGAACCCCAGAACACTTTAGCCGACCGTAGTGGTGGTGAGGCTTGCTGGAACTCAGTTTCCAACAACCGGGATAAGTGATTCTCCTCTGGCTAGGCCTGGTCTAAATGCTCCCTCTGTGGGTGCCAGCTGAGTTCTGCCCTCTGTTGCTTTCCACTGTGATAGGGCAGCACTGCGATCACATGCAAAATTCCACAATTACTGCATTCACCCTTTCCCAAGTGCACAGATTCTCTCTGAGACACGTGGGTTAAGGAAGAGGTGATATAGACAATGCAAGGCTGTCTTCTCTGCCCTCTTCAGTACCTCTTTCAGTGATATGAAGTTAAAACTGGGTGTTGTGATTGCTCACCTGATTTTTCATTTCTATGAAGGTGCTTTTCTTGTGTTGCTTAATTTGTTGTTCCTAGTGGAGGTATAATTGCTGGAGGCTTCTATTTGGCCATCTTGCTCCCCCTTCTGTTGAAAAATAAAAAGATTTGTCACCATTAGACAGAATTCTCATGTGACAGTAATTGTTGAAACAGAAATAACAGCTATTAACAGAGAATAGGGCCGTTTGTTTACAACGGTTTCCATCATCCTTATTGATTTATGCCCAGTCTATTTCACTCGTTTGTGCTACCAGTATGCCCCTGTAGTTCCTAATCAACCCTCATTCCTAAGGGCACCTAGGGAGAGGATCCTTAAAAGGAAGATGACAGCCTGTAACCCCAGCACTTTGGGAGGCCGAGGCAAGCAGATCACGAGGTCAGAAGCTCGAGACCAGCCTGGCCAACATGGTGAAACCCCGTCTCTACTAAAAATACAAAAATTAGCTTGACATGGTAGCAGGCACCTGTAATCCCAGCTACACAGGAGGCCGAGGCAGGAGAATCATTTGAACCCAGGAGGCACAGGTTGCAGTGAGCCGAGATCGCACCATTGTACTCCAGCCTGGGCGATGGGGCGAGACTGTGTCTAAAAAATAAAAGGGAGATGACAGTGCCAGTTATGTGGGGAGGTGCTAAAAGACAGACAATTTTTGGAAAAAAAATATTGTTGTACTTAAAAAAAAAAAAAAAGGGGAAATACCAGACAATGGCTTATGCCTATAATCCCAGTTCTTTGGGAAGCTGAGGAAGGAGAATTGCTTGAGCCCAGGAATTGAGACCAGCCTGAGTACCACAACAAGACCCTATCTCTACAAAATAAATAAATAAGTAAAAATCAAAAACTAGCCATGGTGGTGGACATCTGTAGTCCAAGCTACTTAAGAGGCCAAGACAGGGTCAAGGGAGGATCCCTTGAGCCCAGGAGTTTGAGGCTGCAGTGAGCTATGATCACACCACTGCACTCCAGCCTGGGTGACAGAGTAAGACACTGTCTCTAAAAATAAATTAAATAAATAAATAATAAAATAAAAATATTTAAAAAGAAAACAACTTAGAGAAAAGTTAATGCAGTACAGCTCATACTGGGCTAAGTAGAAAGCACAAGGGGTTCCAGCGATTTAGAGCAGTGTGAGGAAAAAAGACAATTGAAAAACTGTATGATGAAAAGGTTTTCCTGAATCTCAGCTTTTGATTTATTAGAAGGTTAGCCACAAGTCTTCTTAACATGTCATATGAACTTTAGAAATAGGCAAAGGCTCCCTGTCCAGCAGGGATGCAGCCTTAAGTACTTTCTTTCTCACAGTTCATGGATGAAGAGCGAAGGAACTGAACAGCAAGAAAGGAGGTTTGGCTTTGGCTGAACATTAGGGAAAAAACCCATTCCAGTATTATATATGTTCAATCTGAGATAACTGCATAGGATGATACATTATGTGCACTTAAGTGATTTGTGCCCCATCTTAATTTATTACAGGGGAGTGAGTGATGATATGAAGAGGTCAAGTCCATTGAAAGAACAATTTGTTGTTACTCACAGTTCCCCTAGAAACAAGAGGCACAGCACACCATGCAAGGCCACATGGAGAAGCACCAGAGTAGATCAGGAGGCAGAAGCAGGAAGGAGCACGGCCTAGAGACTTTATTGTGTTTTCTTCATGAGAGGCAAGGCAGGACAGGAGAAACAGTTTAGTATTGGCTAGTTTGAATGATGTCTGTGGGCTCTGATACAGTATAGGAGTGAGCTCTAGGTTGCCTGGGATGATTTAGAGCAAGAGAAGTATTGAAATGGTGTATGAGATTTAGAGAAATGAGGTGGTTGAGCTTACGGACTCAGGATTGGTTGGCGAATTTATAATATGATTTTTAACATCTGCAAAAGCTTGATCACAGGGATACGTAAGCAACTTTGCCCACTGGTTTGGGGCCCTGTGATTAATGTATCCCAAATAGACAAATACAGACTCTAAGAAAACATAGAACATAAATGAACACTGAGAAGCATTCAGTCTAGTCACTTCATTTTACAAATAAGGAAGTTGATATTTAAACATGTGACATCATTTGTCCAAAATCCAATGAAGCTTGCTAGCGTAGCCGCATAAAATAAAAGGCCTGTGCACTATTCCCAGGTCTGTGATCTCTTGGCTACACTGTACTGATTTATGCAGATAATGCAATTCCCTTCATCATGTTGTGGAAATCTGAAGCATGGATTGGCAAACCTTTTTTGTAAAATATTAGCAAGTAAATATTTTAGGCTTGCAAGTCATACAGTCTCTGTCACAATGACTCAAATATGCCATGGTAGCACTAAAACAGCTGTAGACAACATATTTAAAAAATGTTGTGACCGTGGCCCACTAAAACTTTATTCACCAATGCTAAAATTTAAAGTTCATATTAATTTTTGAATGTCATAAAATATTCTTTAAAAATTTGTTTTCAATCATTAAAAAATGCCATAGCTATTCTTAATTTGTGGGCTATATGCAAACAGACAGCAGGCTGAGTTTTGCCCATGAACTGTAGTTTACTGACCCCTGGGCTAAAGAACTTGTGCGTACGTTACCTATGTAATCTCAGATGATTGAGCCAAATGAGAGTTCAACACTCCGGGTCTTTATTCCATTGATAAAATGAGATAACTACACTAGAAGGTCCCTTGAGGACCTGTGTGGCCTTGAGGTTTTTGCCGAGGATTCTCAAACACAAAAATGGGCTGTAAGAATACATCTATCTGAAATATCTCCAGGAACCACAGTGGGAAGAACATTAGATACACAAAATGTTAAAGTGAAAAAAAAAATACCTGTGGGATAATGTTTAGGAAACAGGATAAGAGACATTTCTGTACCTCCCAAATCTGCTATAAATTAGGAGTATCCAAAGAATTGCAGAAGGTCCCCTAAAACAGACTCTTAGACCAAGACTTGGGTACGGGTAGTTAATTTCAGAGGCAAAAATAAGAGACACAAATGAGACAGGGGAAACTGAGGTAGGGAAATAAGAAAACAATAAGATTGTGTTAATGAACAAGTTAGTGCCATAAGTAACTAGAGCTCAATTCTCCTGGAAACCATCTAAGAAACTAAGACGTGGCTTTGGAATTGTTTCACAGAGGGTGCGAAGGCCTAGGCATTTATCTACCAAGTCCAGTTTTTCAATGATTGAGGGTTGTCCTGCGGGTATAAACTCGCCCACACTTTCAGGTTTTACTTGCAAGAGCACAGACTTTCCCAGATTGCAGAATAAATTCCTGAGGCAAAGAAGGAAAGAACCTGGATTAAGGTAGGAAGCTATAAACATGCCAGAAATACCTACCATGGTACTCAGAGGGGAGCTAAAGAGATAAGGTGTGGTTGTCAATATTTTAGCTGCAGGGATGATAGAGGGAAGGGAGAAATCAACATTTTCTAAAGTCATTTGGCCTCAAAACATCTTTTTCTATGAAACATCCCAACTCAGTTGACTCTAGAAGTCATTTATTGATGAAGCATGTGTCCTTGGGGAGATACTACAGTAAGGTAGATGGGATAATCTTAGTAAAATTAGAAGATCTCTTCAGGCTCTATTTTCTAGGATCAAAATGACAAAGCATTCACTAAATACCAATAAGCCTCTGATATCCCTGGGGTAGAAAGCAGGCCAATTCATTTCACATAGTGCCAGGCCTGAGGTCAACTCCAACACGAAAAGCACAGTGAAAAACAATTTACCTCCAGATGAGGTTGCCATCTGAAGTGAGGCATGTCAGAGGAGGGACAGAATGTTCAAAGTATGATTGGAATCAAGACAAGGCATGACCATCTGCCATCCAAGTCCCATCTCCTGAGTCCTTCAGCCACCTGCACACCTGTGCAGGCATGTCACATTGAGGAAGGGCTGGCCATGCCATCATAATGCGACAGCAATAAAAACAAAAGCTCAAGAAATCACTCTCACGCCTCCGACATCGTTACTTCCCTAAATTTAGAATCTGCCCCCAAGAAGAAACATATGGAAAAAGAGATTCATAAGCCTAAAGCCTAAATCTAAACAAGACTGAAGTTTCTGTGTGATCTGAATTTTTAGACTACCGGGTCATATGTGGAAAATCAGCAAGCTGTTAAAGGAATAGCATAGCAAATGCTGAACAGAACCTAATCTGGAATCAATTACATATCTTCTCATTTTGAACTTTGATCAACACAAGAATCGCCTCTTCTCTAACCTCATATAGATTTCACCTCTAGATCTACTTTTCCCAGGAAAGCCAAATAAATCCACCCAAAACTAATTATAGAGAAGTGCCTCGAAGTGCTCAAAGCAATCAGTTCCCCTAAAGTGCTTTGCACAAAAGAGCACAGCTTGCCTATTCTAGCTCTTTAGACCCTCAACACCAGAGATTGGGTTTATGTAAATGTGATGTGCTTGTCTAGGATCCATTATGTGAGAAATGTTATTTACTTGGTCTATCTTCTCCAGGCAACAGAATTTTTATTCTAAATGTTAGATAAGGTCCTCCCAGTTCAAGTGCCTCTCCTTAAAAAGACCTTTCAATTCGGGAACTATAAAGATACCAAAAGTCACACCATTAGTAAGGACTCACCAAATATATTATATCCAGGAAAACAGATATACCCTTTGCTAATAAGTTAGCTTAAGCATATAATGGGAAAGCAACACAGCAGTTAGATATTCACACTCTGAGGTCAGACTGCTGGGGTTCACCCTGGCTTCACTGCTGCATAGCTGTGTGACCTGAGTCAAGTCACTCAAGCTCTCTGAGACTCCATTTCTGTGTATATAAATGAAGCTGATAACATATGTAAGGGAAATGCACGTAAGTGAAAATGCATATAAAGTGTTTAGCATTGTATCTGGAGCATAATGAGCTTTAAAACAGTAGGTGTTTATCATAGACTGAAAATGCCCCCCCAGAAAGTATTCCTGTCCTAACTTCTGGACTCTGTAAATGTCACCTTATATAGAAGGAGCATCTCTGCAGATGTGAATAAGATATAAGGATCTTGAGAGGAGGAGATGATCTGGATTATTAATTAGAGTGGACCCTAAATGCAACTGCAGGTAGCTTCATAAGAGAGAGGCAGAGGACGATCACACACACACACACACACACACGAAGTGGCCATGTGAAGATGGGGGTAGATAGAGATTTGAAAGTGCCATCCTTGAAGGCTACAGTGATGTCATCACAAGCCAAGGAATGTTGGCAGCTGGCAGGGGGAACCTTCAGAGGCAGTGTGGTCCTGCCAACACCTTAATTTTAGCCTAGTGATATTATTTTGGACATCTGGCCTCCATAACTGTGAGAAAATTAATTTCTGTGGTTTTAAGCCACCAACTTTGCTGTAGTTTGTTACAGCAGCCACAGAAAACCAGTGTAACAATACTTCAGTTAAGTGGGTGGGTGGGTAGGTAGGTAGGTAGGTAGGTAGGTAGTTATTTTTGAGACAGAGTCTCACTCTGTCACCCAGGCTGGAGTGCAATGGCTCAGTCTCAGCTCATGGCAATCTCCCTCTCCCGGGTTCAAGTGATTCTTGTGCCTCAGTCTCCCAAGTAGCTGGGATTACAGGCATATGCCTACATGCCCAGCTAATTTTTGTGTTTTTTGTAGAGCCAGGGTTTCAGCTTGTTGGCCAGGCAGGTCTCAAACTCCTGGCCTCAAGGGACCTACCCACCTCGGCCTCCCAAAGCACTGGGGTTTCAGGTGTGAGCCACTGCACCCAGGGACTTTTATGTATTTGTACTGATTATCTATTGCTGTGTAACAAAGCCTAGTTACTTAAACAGCAAATGTGTTATCCTACAGTATCTGTTGGTCAGGAATCTGGGCACAGCTTAGTTTGGTGTCTGTGCCTCAAGGTGTCTCACAAGGTTGGAATCAAGGTATCGGCAGAAGCTGTGGTCTCATCTCAAGGCTTGAGTGAAGAAGGAATTAAGGAAGATTCAGTTCTTCATAATAGTAGACTGAGGGCCTTGATTCTCACTGAGTATGGGCAGAAGCTACTCTCACTTTCTTGTCACACGTGCCTCTTCATACGATATCTTACAACAAAGCAGCTGGCCTCATCAGGGGAAGCATGAGTGATGGAGAGAGAGAGAGAGAATGTGTGTGTTGTGTTGGTAGAAGTCAACACCTTTTTAAACTTAATCTCAGAAATGATAGCCCATCATTTTTGCTGCAGTGCCTTTGTTAGAAGTCCTAGGTCTAAGGACAGTAACTATCCAGAATAGTTACCTCCACAAAGTCTTTTTATTTGATAGCTGTCCTGGCTCTTGATCACCTGCTGACCTTTCTTTGAATACTAACCTAATTCAGTTCACATTGGTCTGTTTATTATAGAATGCAGGACTGTTAACAGAATAAGTTTCCAATCGTTCAATCTTTAATGTTCAAAATTCAGACTTTAAAGTAAAAATCTACCATGTCTATGTAGATTTATGGTTTACATCTGTTTTCATTTGTCTCTGTGTATCTTCTCCCGCTCTGAAAAATATGTCTGCGATGTAGTTGCCTAAGAATGGCTTCTTCTACCTGCCACCGTTGTGGTGAGAGGATTTTTGTAGATTTCCCTGCATTTGGCACAAGGAGAACAACTTCCAGCCCAAAGTATCTTTCCTTCTTCACAACAGTCACTCCATATGTCTCACACTGTGCCTCTGACCAGCCCCAGAATCCATGGCTAGGCTTCAAAACTGTCCTTTTGTTTTCACTAACACTTTGCTCATTGACACTCACACCACTCAAATCAAATATTATAGGGTTTTGAGCAGAAAATATCTTCAATTTATCTAATCAAGCCTCAAAGAAAAAAGCTCAGGGAGATTTTTCTCTGATGGTCTCAGTGGTAGTTAAGGACAGAGCTGATGTTGAAGCCCGTTGTCTCAACTCCTAATGGGAGTAGTTGTGTGTGTGTGCACACACATGTGTATATGTGTTGCTCATTATGCACTGCTTTTAGATGCTATCATTAGTTCTCAAATACACAATATGTACTCAGGAAATGTTTGTAAGCGACATCAAAGTCCATGCTAGAACAAAAATAGTATCCAAAAAGAAGCCTAAAATGGTGATGAGGAGGCTAATGGGAAGTGATGTTCCTGTGTGAGCTTGGTCCCATGCAGAACACTAATTCATCCTTTGGCTTCCTGTCCTAGTATCAGTCAAAGAAGTCAGGAGACAGAAAGAACACAGTAATCTGAAGACGGAAGGTTAATGTAAAGAATTATTAGTCATTTATAGGGGATTAGCTACCAAGATGGGATAATAGAGAAATCTAAAGATTACCTGAGATCTGAGTGAGAGAGCCTAGGGAAGGAACAAACTTGGAAAGGTCCCCCTTCCTCAGGACTGGGATATAGATCACAATCAAGGGACTGTGGCTTCAGTCTCTAAGATAGCAGAGAAGTCACAGTAGGTCCAGAGTTTGCAGGCCAAGGGTGGTGGGCAGAGAACCAACACTGGGTGCCAATGAAACTCCCGAGGAAGCTGTCAGCACAGGCTGCTGATGAATTCACTGAAGGCTGTCAGAAGTTACCCACAGAACTCACCTAGCAGCCACCCACAAAGATATCGCTAAGATCACAAAGAATCTAACTTTCCAGGAAGCTGCCTGTGGCTAGTACCATTCAAACGTGCTGGGGATCATCTCTCTGGGTATCCTGCACAGCCCGGCCAAGCACTACAGGAAGAAGAGAAAAGGACCAGCTAAAGCGGAAAAGAAGTCCCTTCCCCCTCTAGTGTTCCTCTATGACTGTCCACTGACAGAACTTTACATGATGACAACAGGTAAAGAGGAAATGTTTATGAGATCCGTCTTGGCTATCAAGCATAACACTGAAGGGTGGATTTAGAGCTGAGACACAATAATTCAATTACAAACACACTCTTGTCATCCGCGATGTGACAGGAGCTCTCAGCTCTGCTAACGTGCTAACACCTGTGGACCTCTTAAACAGATGATCCCCTGCATCACAACTTGGTATTCCTTCACTTTTCTTAACATAACCTATAGGACAGTTTGAGTTTGAAAGAGCTGTCTTTCAAACTCAATGAGCCACTCTTTTATTTCAACATGCAACAATTTAAAATAGCAAAGAATTTTTCCTATTTTATTTTTCCTGATACCAATCACTAAGTAAAATAATCTGGATTCAATTTATATTGCTGCTGTAGCAAATTATCACAAATTTAGTGGCTTAAAACCATACAAATTTATTTTCCTACAGCTCTGGAGCTCAGAAATCTAAAATGGGTCTGCAGGGCTGCATTCCTTCTGCAGGCTCTAGGGAAGAATCGTTTCTATTTTTAGCTTCTAGAGGTGAACTGCATTTCTTAGCCTATTCCTCCTTCCTTCATCTCCAAAGCCAGCAGTGTGTCATCTTCTCTACCCTCTGACCTCTGCTTCTGTCCTCAAATTACCTATCCAACTTTCTTCATCCTGCCTTCCTCTGAGAAAGACTGTTGCAATTACATTGGGTCCATGAGGATCATCTAGAATAACTCCCCCACCTCAAGGTTGTTAATTTAATCATAGCTGCAAAATATATTTTGCCATGTAAAGTAATACATTCAGAGGTTCTGGATATGAAGACATAGATATCTTTGGGAGATCATTATTCTTTTTATCATACACTCCTTCCTAAAATTAAAGTCTCTTGGATATTACCTAGTTTTGCTTTGTGTGTATTTTCTCACTTAAAAGGATCTCAAAACCTACCAGCTCTGACCCTAGCTTTCATGACACAAAGACACCACAAATTAGGAACACTTGATTCCCCTCAGCTCCTCATTCTTAATCACAAGAAAATTTTGTTTCATTAACTTTAACCTTCCTTCTAATTTCTTTAAAAATAAAATAGAAATACTTCAGCTTATGAATTTGCTAGACCTAATGACACTTCCTGCAAACCATTAGGTATACCAACCTCTCTTTATCTACTTGACTTGTCTTCCAAGAGTTAGAGAGATTTCTGAATTGATGGAGAGAGGTGAAAATGCCATTCAGTGTGTGCATGCGCATAAGTTCTACCCCACAAGACTAAAATCGTTTAGTGTGTTTCCCTGTCTTTCTATGTTCCCTTTACTCTCCTTCCGCCTCTCAGTATATGGCAGTAGAAAGAGTGGAATGCACAATAAATTCTAAGTCATTTAAAGATCCTAAAGGAAAAGACACTGTATTAGTCAAGGTTCTCTTAGAGGGGCAGATTCAAGGTCCCACAATAGGCCATCTGTAAGCTGAGGAGCAAGGAGAGCCAGTCCAAGTCCCCAGACTGAAGAACTTGGAGTCTGATGTTAGAGGGCAGGGAGCATAGAGCACAGGAGAAAGATGGAGGTTGGGAGGCTAAGCCCATCTCTTCTTTTCATGTTTTTTTCTGCCTGCTTTATATTTGCTGGCAGCTGATTGGATTTAAGGGCAGATCTGCCTTCCCCAGCTCACTGACTCATATGTTAATCTATTTTGGCAACACCCTCACAGACACACCCAGGATCAAGGCTTTGCATCCTTCAATCGAATCAAGTTGACACTCAGTATTAACCATCAGAGACAATTTTCAATTAGAGGACAGAAAGTCAGATGCAACTAGGAAACAATGAGATACCAATACACACTAAGTACCATTTAATTGTATTAAATTAATACCATTAAAACTGCCAGAACTCACAACGCTGACAATACCAAGCACTGGCAATCATGTGGAACAACAGGAACTTTATTCATTGCTGGTAGAAATGTAAAATGGTACAGCCATTCTGGAAGATACTTGGCCAGTTTCTTACAAAACTAAACATACCCTAATCATACAATCTAGAAATTATATTTTTTGGTATTTACTCAAAAAAGTTGAACACTTATGTCCACACAAAAGCTGTTTTCACACAGATGTTTGTCACAGCATTATTCTTAACAGCAAAGTTTGGAAGCAACCAAGATGGCCTTCAATAGGTGAATGTATTAATAAACTATGGTACATCCAGAAAATCAAATATTTATTATTCAGTGATAATAAATCAGCTATCAAACCATAAAAAAACATGGAGGAATCTTAAACACATATTACTTAGTGAAAGAAGCCCAACTGGAAAAGCCATACGCTATATGATTTCAACTATATGACATTCTAGGAGAAGCAAAACTATAAAGACAAGACAGTAAAAGCATCAATGGCAACCCAGGCTTGGGAGAAGGAAGGGATGAATAGATAGAACAAGGAGGAGTTTTAAGGCAGTGAAATTATTCTGCATAATACTCTAACAGGAGATGTGTGTCATTATACATTCATCCAAACCCATAGAATGGACAACACCAAGGGTTAACCCAAATGTAAACTACAGACTTTAGATGATACTGATATGTCAATGTAGTTTCATCAGTTGTAACAAATGTACCCCTCTGGGGTGTGGGGTGTTGATAATGGGAGAGGCTATGTGTGTAAGGAGGCAGGGGGTATATGAGAAATCTCTGCACCTTCTGCTCAATGTTGCTGTGAACCTAAAACTGCTCTAAAAAATAAAGTCTATTTTTAATGGAATTATGAAGAAATCAAAAAGGAATTTATATTAGCCCATTGCCATTAACAGTAAAAAGTGAAGATTAAGAAGACCAGTAAGAATATATGTGCCACTTATGAGTAATGGAAAACCTGTCAGTGTAGCCACTGTATCAGGCTCTGTGGGCAATGGGGACTCGGGGACTCCTCATGAACTCTCGAGATCACTTGAAAGTAAATTAAACAGCCTAAGACAGATAATCCAGTAGTCCTAAAAGATGGACAATTTGAAGGGTGCTGATTTGGTACAAGACTACGTGGCAAAGAAGTGCAATCTCTGCTCAGACACCAGTGAATACATGAGCCATCTCAGGATCAAGCACGTGTGGTAAATTCCAGGGCTGCAGAAATGAATAAACTATGTATTTTCAGCCTGGGCAAAGTTTAACCCACAAGTTCAAAGGAAAGGTATATAATAAGGCCTAAGTTATCATGGAAATTACTGTATGTTCCTGCTTAAATTTTTGGAAATATCACCCCATGATCCCCCCTTTCTGACTACCCTGTCCTCTGCCCCTTGCCTTAACACTGTCCAAAAGTTTACCTGGGTTTATTCACACGCATAACTACTTGTAGGAGAAAAGAATAAAGTTTGTTGTTGCTGTTGTTGTCATGCCATAAGTGTTAGACACATTGACCTAGGCTTTTTTTTCCAACTATTTAAACCTCTAAGGAACAGATTACAAACACTGGATCATAAAGACAGTGAGGGAAAGAGAGATACAGAATGAGAGAGGGAGAGAGGATATGACTGTATTTATATGGCCAAGGGTCTTCCACTGAAGATAGTGGACTGAGTTCATGGTTTTTTCTTTTCTTTTTTTTTTTTTTTTTGCATTGCTTCCACTAAAATTTCATCGACATAAAAAATTTAAAAATAGTAATAAATATACAGCACCTGTGAAAGCAAAGAAACTTCTGCAAATGATCAGAAACTTGAGGAATTCCTGGACATTATAAAAGCATACAGAATCAAATTAATTTCTACGTGAATTTCCAAAACTTCTGCTTTCTAATGTAAGTAAAGAAGGAGGAGTGACAGAGGACTGCATAGGGTGGTTTCCCAACGGAGCCTCAGGAAAGTTTAAAGCTCTAAGAAGCAGGAGTGGGTCCTGGAAGCATGGGGGTGGGTGGGGTCTTAGACATATGGCAGGGGCTGGGCCAGAATCCTGCTCTGTGCATTCTCAACGTTGTCTATGGCCTCTCCCCTGGCTGCAGTTAGCAAAGCAACTCCCTAACAAAAATGGGAACCTGCCTGCCAGCGAGGAGCCAGAGAAATGGTTGTGCCTTGTTCAAATTTAGATCGGTACAATGGAAGAAAAGGAAAAGGAAAAAACATTAAAGGGAAGGCTTTTACAGCATCGTCTTCATCATAAGACGTTCCTGCATCCTTTCTCTCAGTCTGCTCACCATTAAAACATTCTGAAGGAAAACACAGCTTTTACAACTGCCCACCTACCTATTCACTGCATCTGGGTAAAGGTACTCAGAGGGCACTGCAGGCAGTCATCTGAAAAGCAAGGAGGCCTGCAGATCTGGTTTGTCTCTGTGTACCCACCCAAATCACATCTCCCAGTGTAATCCCAGCATGTTGGGGGTGGGGCCTGGTAGGAAGTGATTAAATCATGGGGATGGACTTTCCCCTTGTTGTTCTTGTGAGAGTGACTGAGTTCTCATGAGATTTAATTGTTTGAAAGTGTGTGGCACTTCCCCCTTCACTCTCTCTCTCTCTTGCTCTGCCATGGGAAGATGTGCCTTGCTTCCCCTTTGCCTTTTGCCACAACTGTAAGTTTCGTGAGGCCTCTCAAGCCATAAGGAACTGTAAGTCAAACCTCTTTTCTTCATAAATCCCCCAGTCTCAGGTAGTTCTTTATAGCAGTGCAAAAATGGACTAATATACCTGCTTAGGGATGTGTATCAGTGACATTCACAAATTCTGAAGAAACCCACACTGGACACCATTGTTAATTAGTTCAAGCCTTTACTGGTAAAGAGTTATAGACGAGGAAGAAGAAAGTCAATAGACTGAGAGAAGGGCACCAACATAACTAAGCTGAAGACTTGACTGCTAAGGAAAGAGAGTTGAAGTGAGAAACAGAAGAGAACTTTAAGAAATTTTTTAAATTATTGCCCTCAGAGGAAGTTAAGTGGCCATTACTTAGTAAAATGAAGAAATCTGGTTTCAAAAAAGAAAGCCATTGGAGAACAAGCATTCTAGAAATTAAAAACATGATTATAAAAGTAAAATTTCAGTGGGGGACAAAATAGGAGAATGAAAATAGATTAATACAAATTGTTGGCTTGTAAAAACAAGTAATAGAATTCTACACAACTGGTCAAAAAAAAGAGATGCAAATGATTAAAGATAAATGATATGGAAGATAGATCTAAAAAATTCCAGATATAGTAACAGGAGATGAAGAAGGAAAAAGTAGAGAAAGTAAATGAAAGCAACAATCAAAGAAATAATAAAAGAAAATTTCCCTGACCTAAAATTTTCTATCTTCAGATTAAAAGGGTTTAGTAAGTAAAGAGCATGAATATTGATCATTTTAATACAGATTTCAAAATCCAGGATCAAAATTAAAATATTTTAATTTTCCAGAGAAACACAACAATTTAGGCATAAGAAATTAAAATTAGATGGGCATACAATTTCTTTACAACACTTGATGTGAAATGACAATGGAGCTCTGTTTATGAAGTTCTGTGGAAAAGTAGTTTAAATCTTAAATTCTGTATGCTATCAAAATTATCACAAAATATGTAGGTAAAGTATATTCTTAGATATGGAATGACTTAGTATACCACCCATATTTTCTGAGAGAGAGAAAAAAAAGACCCCCAGAATGCCTTCTATAAATTGAAAAATAAATCATAATCAGAAATTCAAAAAAGAGGAAGATATGAAACTAAACCAACAAAATAGTAGTGGACAAAGAAATGGGTAACATCCTTGAGTCAAAATGATTGCAGATAATATTGTGAAATGTAATGGCACTGTTAGGAAAAAGAGGACTAAAAAAGAAGTTAGCAATATTTCTAAAGCTGAAGCAATCTGGAACTAAAATTCCTAGTAATTTCAAGCTCAAGTAACAAGGAAAAAGGAAGTAAAAGCTAACTAGAATATTTATTTTGTATAGATGGGATAATATAAATTCTGGTTAATTCTTCTAAGGAAAATACAGGTCAGTTTATTAGAAGTTTCAATTTTGCTTTTTTTAAAAAAAATAGACTTTATACTTTAGAACACAGTTAGGTTTGTACCAAAATTGAGTTGAAAGTACAGAGAAGTCACATATTCCTCCTACCCCTTCACCACACTCACAACCTCTCCCACTATCAGCATCCCCCACCAGAGTGGTACATTACAGTAGGGTTCACTGTTTTTTTTTTTTTTTTTTTTAAGAGACAGGGTGTTATTCTGTCACCCAGACTGGAGTACAATGGTGCCATCATAGCTTACTGCAGCCTCCAACTCCTGGACTCAAGCAATCCTCTCACCTCAGCCTCCTGAGTAGCTAGAACTATTCATAGATGGTCTGCCTTCTTCTCTCCATCTTTCAAGATATTTTTATATTTATATATATAATTCAAAGTTTTAAATTTTACTTAGCAGGAGGAATAGGGAAAAATACAACTACTCTATCATCCTGGCAACAGTTTAATATTTAAAATATGTATGTATTTTTTAAAATCAGAGAAAATACGTGTTTTTTTGAAGGACTTAGTTCAATCATAAGTTACTTCAAGAAAGTCTTTCCTAATCTCTCAATCTTGGGTTAGGGCCCTGATACAATTTGCCTCTGTGTCCCCACCCCAGTCTCTTCTTGGATTGTACGCCCATAATTCCCACATGTTGTGGGGGGGACCTGGTGAGAGATCATTTGAATCATGTAGTCAGTTTTCCCCATACTGTTCTCATGGTAGTGAGTAAGTCTCATGAGGTCTGATGGTTTTATCAAGGGTTTCTGCTTTTGTGTCTTTCTCATTTTCTCTTGCTGCTGCCATTTAATAAGTGCCTTTCACCTCCCACTTTGATTCTGAGGACTCCCCAGCCATGTGGAACTGTAAGTCCAGTTAAACCTCTTTTTCTTCCCAGTCTTGGGTATGTCCTTATCAGCAGTGTGACAATGGACTAATGCAGGGCCCTTTCTCTATGTTCCTCTATGTGTTCCACCGATATTAGTCTCATTATACAATTCACATACTCTTTTGTAAATGCCGTCTACTTGTCTGTCAGCATTAAACTTCCAGCTTGTTGACAGTGCAGACGTTCCATTTGGTGTTGAGTCCACAGAACCTAGAACAGTGTCTGACACATAACTGATACTCAATTAATATGTTTTGAAAAGCTTAAGCTGTAGAGTAAAAAAGAAAGTGAACAAAATATTTTAAAAAGGAAGAAAAGCTATCATTTTTCTAGCCAAAGTCTTCAGAAGCTTTCCAGTAACTTTCACAGCAAAGTTCACACTCTGTTATTGGAGACTGTGCAGTCAGACCTACAAACCTCTGGAAATGAAGCAACCACCCTATATCAGTCCTTTCTTCAACCAAAATAGTCACCTTGTCTCCAGGCCCTCATACTATCCTGGATTTCTACTATCAGGCTGGAAGATGGTGTAAGTAGAAGAATCTTACCTTATGTCTTATCTTCACTTTCTCTATAAACCTTCTTCTAACCGCCCAGACATTCTTTTCCATAGTATTTGGGCATTAGAATCATCTCTGCCATATATACTGTCTTGTTTCAGTTCTAAGTTCATCATTATTCCCAGGCTCTTCACACCTATAAGTGTTATGCAAGTAGAATCTATGTTTTTTGACTTTAACACATGCCTTGATGATATGGGTTTGCTCTGCGTCCCCACCCAAACCTTATCTTGAATTGTTATGATACCCATGTGTCAAGGGCAGGACCAGGTGGAGATAATCAAATCATGGGGGCAGTTTCCACCATATTGTTGTTGTGATAGTGAGTTCTCACAAGATCTGATGTTTTCATAAGGGATTTCCCTCTTTGTTTGGATTTCATTCTCTCTTGCCTGCTGCCATGTAAGACATGCCTTTGCTCTTCCTTCACCTTCCACCATGATTGTGAGGCTTCTGCAGCCATGGGGAACTGTAAGTCCATTAAGCCTCTTTTTCCTTGTAAATTATCCAGTCTTGGGTTTGTCTTTATTAGCAGATTGAAAACAAACTAATATGGTAAATCGATACTGGTCAAATGGGGTGCTGCTGAAAAGATACCCAAAAATTTGGAAGTGACTTTGGTACTGGATAACAGGCAGAGGCTGGAATAGTTTGGAGGGCTCAGAAGAAGACAGGAAAATGTGGGAAAGTTTAGAACTTCCTAGAGACTTGTTGAATTGCATTGACCAAAATGCTGATAATAACATGGACAATGAAATTCAGGCTGAGGTGGTCTTGCATGGAGATGAGAAACTTGTTGGGAACAGGAGTAAAGGTGACTCTCGCTATGTTTTACCAAAGAGACTGGTGGCATTTTGCCCCTGCGCTAGAGATCTGTGGAACTTTGAACTTGATAGAGATGATTTAGAGCATCTAGTAGAAGAACTTTCTAAGCAGCAAAGCATTCAAGACATGACTTGGATGCTCTTAAAGCATTCAGTTTTAAAAGGGAAACAGAGAATAAATGTTTGAAAAATTTGCAGTCTGATAATGCAATAAAAAGGAAAAACCCATTTTCTGAGGAGAAATTCAAGCTGGCTGTAAAAATTTGTATAAGTAACAAGTAATCAAATGTTAGTTAAGACAATGGGGAAAATGTCTCCAGGGCATATCAGAGACCTTTGTGGCAGCCCCTCCCATCACAGGCCTGGAGGCCTAAGAATTGTTTCATGGGCAGGGCCCAGGGCCCTTCTGCTGTAAGCAGCCCAGGGACTTGGTGCCCTGTGTCCCAGCCACTCTAGCCATGGCTAAAAAGGGCCAAAGTACAGCTTGGTTAATAACTTCAGAGGGTTTAAACCCCAAGCCTTGGCAGCATCCACATGGTGTTGAGCCTACAGATGTGCAAAAGTCAATAATCAAAGTTTGGAAACCTCTGCCTAGATTTCAGAGGATGTATGGAAACACCTGGATGCCTAGGCAGAAGTTTGCTGCACAAGTGGGGCACTCATGGAGAACCTCTGCTAGCACAATGCAAAAGGGTAGCATGGAGTTGACTCCTCCACACAGAGTCCCCAGTGGGGCACTGCCTAGTGGAGCTGTGAGAAGAGGGCCACCATCCTCCAGACCACAGAATGGTAGATCCACCGACAGCTTGCACCATGTGCCTGGAAAAACTGCAGATACTCAATGCCAGCCCATGAAAGTAACTGGGAGGGAGGGTATAACCCTGGAAAGCTATAGAGGCAGGACTGCCCAAGACCATGGGAACTCACCTCTTGCATCAGCGTGACCTGGATGTGAGACCTGGAGTCAAAGGAGATCATTTTGGAGCTTTAAGATATAACTGCCCCACTAGATTTCAGACTTGCATGGGCCATGTAATCCTTTCATTTTGGTCAGTTTCTCCCATTTGGAGTGGGTGTGTTTACCCATGCCTGCACCCCCACTGTATCTAAAAAGTAACTAACTTGATTTTGATTTTATAAGCTCATAGGCAGAAGGAATTTGCCTTGTCTCAGAAAAGACTTTGGACTTGGACTTTTGGGTTAATGCTAGAATGAGTTAATACTTTGGGGGACTGTTGGAAGGGCATGATTGTGTTTTGAAATGTGAGGACATGAGATTTGGGAGTGGCCAGGTGTAGAATCATATGGTTTGGCTCTGTGACCCCACCCAAATCTCACCTTAAATTTTAATAGCCCCATGTGTCAAGGGCAGGACCAGGTGGAAATAACTGAATCACGGGGGCAGTTTCCTCCATACTGTTGTCATGATAGTGAGTAAGTTCTCACAAGATCTGATGATTTTATAAGGGGTTCCCTCTTCACTTGGTTTTCATTTCTCTCCTGCCTACCACCATGTAAGATGTGCCTTTGCTCTTCCTTCACCTTCTACCATGATTGTGAGGCCTCCCTAGACATGTGGATCTGTAAGTTCGTTAAGCCTCTTTTTCTTTATAAATTACCCAGTCTTAAGTATATCTTTATCAGGACCATGAAAATGGACTAATACACATGGTGTCTTGCATGTAATAGGTACTCAGTAAATATGTGTTGTTGAAGACAGAAAAATTTTTAGATTTGGAGTGTTTTAAGAGGACACAGTATGAAACCACAAATTAAGAAAATTGGTTTGTCCTAGCTCTGCTCCTTAATATAACATAGTAGTAACTAGATGAAGTCACTTAGCCCCCTGTTTTCACTTTCTTCACCAGTAACATGGGAATAAAATGTGTTCATATGTAGACAACGTAAAATATATTTGGGATTAGTGGTGATTATGACCATGTGGTGTTTAACAGAATTGGTTTTGTTGATGTCTTCGTTAAAAACAGCTCAAGTGACCAGTTTCATAGGGAACAGACTGTGCGAGTGACCCAAGACGGCAGATGTACGTTACTGGCTCCACATTAATTCAGCTGATCTCCAGGTTCATTATATGGCAGTTGCCCCTGGGACGAGAGTCTGCCTTAGGTGACTGGCACAGTCGGTGCTGATTTTCCATTCAGTCATTCTCAGCAAATGCATCTATCTGTGTAAACTTGCTTTTTGCTCACAGATTAATTTCTCCATAAAATGTCTCAAACACAAATATTTTGAAAGAGTACAGCATAGGGTCTGTTTCCAGAGTGACTTTTGAAAGAAAAAAATAGTCAAGATAAGTGTAATTGCATAAAGGGCTTCCTCCAAAAGGTCATGGAGTCGAGCATTAACAATCAAGGCAGCTTGAGTCTGAAAAGCAGCAATGGCGGAAGGTAAGGAGCAGAGGACAGGGCAGCAAGCAGCTCAAGGCAACGGCCCGCATGCCTGCAAAAGATCTCCAGTGCACTTGATGCAAAATAGTGACTCCTGCTGGACTCTAAAGAGTATTTCCTTAAGATTAAAGAAAAGACCAAAAAGGACTTCCTTGACACAAACAAAAAAGTAAAACAAGAAAGTCAGAAAAATTATCTAAAATGAATACTCAACTTTGAGTCGATACTCAATGGAACCTAAAGGTGGAACTTGGGATTCTAGAGAAATGCTGTTATAACTCAATAGAAAATAATTTTAGCAGTTTCTGTAGGAGGCAAGGAGGAAAGAGAAGCAGATGAATCAGACTAGCTTGGGTGTATAAAAAGGCCAGTGGGAGTAGTGATGATCTGGGAGAAAGAGAGGCACATGGAAAGTTATTTGGCTCTCTGTGATTACCATAATTTTAACTCTTGACCCCCAGTGCCAATTGGGTGTCATTTAGGGCTCCTATTAAGTATACAATCTACACACACACATACACTCACACACACATGCATACACTCTCACACATACAGGCACATGTACACACATGCGCATGTTCACACAAGCATGTGTCCACACATACACCCCACACACACAGACACACACAATGTTTGACTGACAGTTCATTATGCTGAGAAGCATAATCCACAAAAATCAGTATTTTATTTTATTTTATTATTTTAATTTGCTTATCTTGAGACAGGGTCTCTGTGTCTTCCAGGCTGAAATGCAGTGGCATGAACATGGCTCACTGCAACTTCAATCTTTTGGGCTCAAGCAATTCTCCCACTTCAGCCTCCAGACCACAGGCATGCACTACCATGCTTGGCTAACTTTTTAAATTTTTGTAGAGGCAGAGTCTCACTATGTTGCCTCAAACTCCTGGGCTCAAGTGATCTGCCCACCTCAGTTTCCCAAAGTACTGGGATTACAGGTGTGAGACACCATGCCCAGCCAAAATTAGTATTCTAAAGTGGATTCTGTTGTCAATTCAACTTTCTCAGAACTGAGAAACTTGAAGAGAAAAATTATAGGACAAATGGCATGCATTTATAAACAGGAGGCTTTCAGACCAATAAATAGGATGCAGTGGGGTTTTTTGGCAGCAAACTTGCTGTTTCACAATGGTTATGGTAAGAAATTGCAGCTGATAATACTCTTCCTTCACCACCATATAAAACCTCATAAGATTCATTCCATTTTTGCCTTCTGGGCTGTGTAAGAGCTTATTCCTGGGTAGAGAAAATGTTCATAAGTCTTAGGAACTGTTTAATTTCCTGTTCTCTGGCCTCCATGGTAAGAAGTCTTTGTAGGCTCCCCTCTTTCCTGGATCCGTGGCATAACTTCCAGGAGACTAAAGGCAAAATCCACCTTACTGATTGTCTCCTAGCCCTGGAGGCGATTCCCAGTAAGTGGATCAGAGAGACTCATCCCAGACCTCATACCTCAATTCTGATCGTTCCATCCCTGTCTACCAAATTTTGTGTCAGTTCTGGTCACTGTCCAGACCTCAAGAAGATTAAGCCATGATCCTAGGCATTACCCTAGACTTCCTCATCTCCCAACAGAATCATCTCCAGATTCTATTCACTTTAATTCCTAAACCTCACTTGAATCCAATTCTCATTAACCACAGTTTGAGCCATTATCAGTTCACAGCTGCCTTCTTATCGCAGCCTCTAAACTCCTCTCACAGCCTCCATGTTTGCTGCTCCCAAATTATTCTGTGTTGTAATCAGAGTAATCATCATTCTAAATGATCCACCCTCTTCTTAAAGCCCTTTAGTAATTTCCTCTTGCTCCCCAAATAAAGTTCAAACTCCTTAATAAGAATAAAGGGCTCAACCTGATGTGACCCTGATGACCACACTGACTTGGTACTGCTCACCCCCCTACCCATACCCACCTCCAATCCACACTTGAGAAAATGTTGAACTACTTGCAATTCCCCCAAACAAGCCTTTCTGTTTCTCACTCCTTGGCCTGTGTTCATACTGAGAAAATACCCTGTTGCGCACTCATCCTTTGGGTCCCTGTTTAGATGGCACCTCCTCAAGGAACTCTTTGATTGCCCAAAATGAGTTCTATCCCTTTCTAAATGACCTAATAGAAACCTGTACCTTACCCTATGATGGAAATCATGCTGAGGTGTAATTGCTCACTTACTTATCTTTATCTGCCTTTGGACAGTAAGCCCCAGAAGGTCAAGGTGTCAGTAGATCTCATCGCCTCTGCATCCCCACATCCAATACATATCCCGGCACATCAAAGCTCTCCACTGTAAATATTGGGTGAATTAGCAAATAAACAGCCAGGCTTTAGAAATGAGGTAATGCCTCCATGTTTGTGCTTTCCCTTGCACCCTTCAGAGACAGTAGTCCTGCCCCTAATCTCCAGTCCTGTGGATGGACCCTGTTTAAAATCCTTCCATGTTTTCTCCCTATTCATAGAACAAAGTCTAAATCCCTTAATATGACCTGAAAACTCGATTCCGTTGAGTCCCTGTTCCATTACTACTTGTGGTAGCCAGCCTCCAAGATGGCCCCCAATGACCCCAGCCTCCTGGTCTTCACATCTTTGTCCCTCCCACATTGTATCATTCTTAGTCTGCGTGAACAACAGCACATAGTAGAAGTGATGACATACAACTCCTGCATCCAGGTCATAAAAGCCATCACGTCTTCTGCCTCTCTCTCTTGAGGACTGCTTACTATAGAGGACGTTAGCTGCCATGTCATGAGGAACCCTATGGAGAGACCCACGTGGTGAGGAAGCAAAGTCTCTAGAGCAGTGAAGAACTGAAGCCTCCAGCCAACAGTCGTACACAGGCACCTTTGTGGAAGCAGATCCTCCAACCCCAGTCAATCCTTCAGATTACTACAGCCCCAACCAATATTTTGTTTACAACCCCATGAAAGGCCCTATGCCAAAAATCACCAGCTAAGCCACTCCAGGATAGCTGACTCCAGAAACAATGAGACAATAAATGATTACTGTTTTAAGCCACGGAGCTCTAGAGTCATTTATTATCTGGCAATACATAGCACTCTAGCCCTGCCACAGCCCACTGCCCCTTGTGAGGCTTGTCTCAATTCCAGAGCTATGCCAGGATCCCTCTTGCCTGGGTTTTTCTCACATGCTGTTTCTTTGCCTTTCTTCACCAGGACAATTGCTTTTATGTATCAGCATAAATAGCATTTCCTCAGTAGATTTCCCCATCTCCCCCAACCAGATCAGGTCATTCACCTACTTTAAGGACGGCAGGCATTTTTTCCTTCCTGGCACTTTTTACATCTGTTATATCATTCAATGACTAGCTGTGGAATGTCAACTGTGTGGCAAATGCTATGCTACATAAAGAGGCAAAACAGACATTCTCCTGCCCTCATAAAGTTCATAATCTAGTGTAGTTCTTCACTTAATTACTCACACTTAATCATATACTTAATTACATATGCTTGGTAATTTATAATTATTTGTTAATATCTGTCTTTTCCACTGGCATAAAATTCAATGAAGACTATGCTTCGATGTTCCTGTGAGTGTCCCAGTGGGTAGCCAGGCATTATTCATTCAGAGCCTGGCTACAACAGAGACCATGTCAGTAATTCTCAGAGGACTGCTCAGCAAACCAAGGTTAGCATTGTTAGGAAACCGCATCATCGCAAAACTCATTGTCTTATTTCCGTAAGGGACGATTTTGACACACATTTTGTATGTTTTGCGGATGTTTTTCCTCCCTCTTCTCTCTCTGAGGACACTCAGTGGTATGCTTAAAGGGCTGTGACAGACTGTGTGAGGGTGTTGGCCGATCTTTGTCACAAAACAGCTGTGAAATTTGGGGTCTCTTACCCTTCTGCACTCTCTTTTTCCTTATGTGGAAAATGAGTGAGCTAAGATGATTATGAAAGCCCTTCCAGAGCAATGAGCTTCTATTTAAAATTCTTCAAAATTAAAGCATTAGAATCAGCCTTTCTAATTACATTTGTTTAGAACATTTAATTTTTGTCTAAGTGCTTTTCTGTTATTTTACTTGATTCTCACAGTAAACTAATGGTGATATATCTCATATTACAGTTAAAGAAAGGAACACCTAGAAACATAGGAGAATTTGAGATCTGAGATATTTCCTCCTTAATCACAAAATAGCCTTTCTCTAAATACCATAGCCATGCTTCAAAAAGGCACTATGTTTCTCCCTCCACGTTTTTTGTTTTTTGTTTGTTTTGTTTTTGTTTTGAGAGAGACTCTCACTCTGTCACCCAAACTGAAGTGCAGTGGCATGATCTCAGCTCACTGCAAGCTCCACCTCTTGGGTTCAAGCAACTTTCCCAAGTAGCTGGAATTACAGGAGTACACTACCACACCCAGCAAGTTTTTGTATTTTTAGCAGAAACAGAGTTTCACCATGTTGGCCAGGCTGGTCTCAAACTCCTGACCTCAAATGATACACCCACCTCAGTCTTCCAAAGTGCTGGGATTACAGGTGTGAGCCACCGCACCTGGCCTCCCTCCATTTCTTAGTCCATTTTCTGTTGATATAACAAAGTACCCAAGACTGAGTAGTTTATTACTATAAAGAATGGGAATTTACTTCTCACAGTTCTGAAGTCTGAAAGTTCAAGATCAAGGCACTATCATATTCAGTGTCTAGTGGAAGTTGCTCTCTGAAAGATGGTGCCTTATTTCTGCATACTCTAGAGAGGACAAACACTGCATCCTTAGGTGGTAGAAAAGATGGAAGGGCAAAAAGGGCCTGTTTAGTTCCCTCCAGCTCTTTTAATAAAGGCACTAATCCCATTCATGAGAGCTCTACCCTCATGACATAATCACCTCCTAAAGACCCTACCTCTTAATATCACATTGCTAATTAAGTTTCAACATATTAATTTTAAGGAACACACTCAGGCCACAGCAACAGGTAAGATATTGAGCAGGAGAGTCCTAAAATAAATCCCTGTCCTCAAAGTCTCAGACTTCTTGTGAGCAGTGATATAATAAAGATTCATATACCTGGGACACTGGGTGAGCACAGAGGAGAAAATGCACAAGTCTCATCACGCTTCTTTAAGGATTAACTTATGAAGAATGGGATTCCTTTAAAACATCAAGTCAATGTATTCTAAGTTACATCCAGAGTCTGTTGCTCCTTAGCCTCTTTCTCTGTCTCTGCCTCCCCAACCACCCCAGAGTTCTGTTCTTAGACCTTCTCTATTCATTCCAATTCATCTTCCCAGTTATGTCCATCTACTCCCACCGTTCAATGACAATCCATATGCTACCAACACCCAAATATTTATATGAAGTTCCACGTTCTTTAAGCCATGAATCTGTGTTAGCAATCGCCTACCAGGCAGCTCCACCAGGATGCCCAACGGACACGCCGTGTCTAAATACAACCAAAAGGGGCCCCTGGACTTCATGATTTAAAGGGACCCCATGTGGCTCTCCTCTGGGTGTGACCCTCCCCACATAATAAGGATCTTATGGGACAAAAGAACCTGCCCACTCAGACCCCATGCCCCACTTCTAAACCATGTTCCAGGTACCCAGGATCCATGTCCAGAGCCTACACAGTCCTCCTTCCTTGGTTGATTCTCCTAAAAGCAAGCTGCACCACCTTGTACACATCCCAAGGCATGAGAGTGGGTGTTTATTGGGAGTATGGATAGAGCTTGCAGACTGGAGTATCTACTCATAGTGCATGATAGAGACAGAGAGGATGGGCCATGGGTCTGAGCATTTTCACATAGCTGCATTGTGGCATGCTCAGAGGAGCCCAAGAATTCTGCATTAAAACACATGCAAGGACATGGGAGAATACAACATTTTATTAAACTATGTGTTAGCTTGATTTATAACTTTTTAATATTTAGACATGTAGGATGTTAGCCTCCGTATGTTCCCTTTAACCAAGCCCCTAAACCATAAGCAAAGATCTTGAGCACCACAAACTTAACATATCCAAAACCAAACCAATCTTTGCCTCCCCACCTGTCTTAGCTGAGGGTGCTTGAAAAGTAGAGCCTAAACTTACACACAAGTAGTTTACTTGAGAGGTGATTCTAGGGAGCAGAACTGCATGAGCGGAGAGGCTGAGACAGGGAAGAAGAAAAGTCAACATACGAGTGTATTATGGAGGTTCCACTGTGGACAAGAGAGTTTGATTCTGCCAGAGTTTCTGCAAAGGTACAGAATGTCTTTGGGTGGTCAATATCAAGACATAAGCGCTCCTGAGTTAACAAGAACTACTGGAGCATACACCTCTTAACATATCTCTCATTTAAGAGGCATTTGAACAGAGACACTTAAAAGGGGGAATTCAAAAGGTAAATAGTGCTGAACAGAGTCAAAGTCTGAGAAGTAAATTAGGCTGAAAATCAGCTCTGTCATTGATGTTACTTGTGGAAATATCAACGAGGTGTTAATGTGGTATTTAACACATGAGCAACAAGTAACAGCACAGACTGAACTGGAATAGGCGGGGCTAATGCTATGAAAACTACTGAATGCAGCCTGTACTTAAGAGGAAGAAATAAACAGCAAAATGCTTAGAATCAGCTCTATGTTGGTTTAATCTTAATGACAAAACTGTAATGTAAAATTAGCTCATTACTGTTTTGGTCCAAATTAACAAGCATATACTGCCTCTATGAAAAGGCTCTGCGAAGCATTTGGAATTACAATTGTAGAACCAAGGGTTGGTAGAGAGATACTCCCAAATCAAGGGGGAAGGACCTAGGCAATAGGAAAACCAACCAAGATAGTACTTGCCATCCAGAAAATTCCTACTAATAGCCAAGAGGAGTAAGTGCAGACCACTAAGTAGAGAATCAAGGGCTTCTCTTGCAGAACTGGAGAGATGGGCAATGTCCCACATCACAGAGAGGTGAAAATATTTCATTAACAACTGTAACTAAAAATAATTGTTAAAAGTAAATGAAATCGACTATCTAAATCTAAACATCCTTCACTGTTCTATTTGCTCCACCTGAGTGTAATTGACATTTTCTTTTATAGATATTGAAAAAAGTGATGAGACCCTATTCGTGGAAGGAGCTGTTCCTACTGTGTCCAAATAATCTTTACTTGTTTCCTAGCAAAACTGTTCTATGAAGTACATCACATAAAAAATTACTCCATCCATTTCATCTCTGTTACCTATGACAGGACGATGGCACTGCTGTAAATATAAGGGGAACCACAGTTGATTCCATCCACAGCAGAACAAAATTTGGCTTTTTTATGTGCCTACTGATATGAGACATGGAAGATAAAATTTCAGTGATTCTTGAGTCTTTTACTCTACTAGGTTTTAGACATTCATTTCTCATCAATTTTAAATTGCTTCATTCTCCCAACTAGGAAACTTACAAGTCATCTGAGGTAAGTCTGGTTAGTTATTCACTGTATGTTATAAGCAGCATGAATTTTCATATTAGTTACTGCACGTTGAGTCATCTCTAAATGCTTGAAATTAAAGTCAGATCACCAAGAAAGTGAAGGACATTCCACACGTATCCCTGTGCTGCAGGTTAAAATCCACCTTACTGTCCTCAGTTAAGTCAGTCAGGAATTAAATGTAACAAGACAAAATGACATGACAACCACAGTCCAGAGATTCACATCACCAGCTGTTTCCATCTGTCTAGAGGCAGGTAGAAAAAAAAGCAGGTTTTAATAGAATAGATTTAATTTAATAGATTAAATAAGCTGTAAGTTAAAATTCTGAGTATAGGGCTGTTAAATATAGAAATGGATGACTAAGTAAAATGGAATTATCCTAAGTAAGTTCCAAAAATAGAAGTGGTCTTCACCAGGATGGGCTTGTTTTGTTATTATTTGGCTAAAGAAGTGTAAGAGAAATCTAATATCAAGTTAAAGCTTATAGCTTCACAGAGAGCTAGATAAATTATAACTACCGTAAAGCATAAGCTCTATCTGGGCACAGCCTCAATTTCATGCATATCCTCTCAGTCCCATAGTGCCTAATAAATAGTAGCTCTCATTATATATGTTATCATTCCTCTTGTGTTCTGATCTTTTAGTGACTCTTTTTGGAACAGGATTTGTAGAGACTCCTATGTGAGTCAAGCAGACAGAGTGGAACTCTGTTTCTTCTGCCATCCTTATTTTCCCATTCTAGAGCATATCCCAGAGGTATAAATTACTCTGTAGCAACCAAGCACATACTCTAGAGCATACCCCAGAGATACAGATTACTCTATAGCAACCAAGCACACACTTGAACGTCTATATGGCAGTTTATCTTTGGGGGTAATCATACTGATAGGTAAACAGAAAATTTGCCTTGACAAGTAAACTCGGTGGCCTCCAGCCCAGATTATATAATGGAACTAAATCCTCGACGCCTGTATGACTGTTCTAATGTTGCATAACAAATTACCACAAACTTAGCTACACGAACACCACATATTATTATCTCAGTCTTCGTGGGTCAGAAGTCTGGGCATGAATTAGCTGGTCTTCTGCTCAGAGTTTCACAAGGCTGCAATCAAGGCATTAGCAGGGCCACATTCTCATCAAAGGTTCAACTAGGGAAGAATCCACTTTTGAGTTCAGCTCAGTTGTTGAAGAATTCATCTCTTTGCAGCTACATGACTGGGGCCTCAGCTCTTTGCTGACTGTCCTCAGGTTTCAGGGCTCACCTGAAGTTCTTCGTCACATGGGTTTCTCCAGCATACCTGTGTACTTCATCAAGCCACAAGAAGAGTCTTCAGCTTACTAATGTAGAGAGCTATGTAATGTAACGTAATCAACAAAATGACATCCCATCACTATTGTCATATTCAATAGGTCGGAAGCAAGTCACAGTGTCCACCCAGGTCAGAGAGAGGAGATATGAGAAAGAAATAAACATCAAGAGGCTGGGATAATGGGGCCACTTTAGGGTCCATCCTGCTATGACTTCCACAATAGTGTCTTGACCATGAGGACTCCATAGCCACTAAAGAGGTCACCCAGGCTGCAGATCCTGGCATTCTCTAGGAATCACAATCCCATTCTTCTGCAAGGAAATGGAGTTACCATATGACCCAGTAAGTTTACTCTTAGGTACATTCCCTAGAGAAATAAAAATATATGACGCAAAAAGGTGTATGTGAGTGTCTATAGCAGTGTTATTCATAAGAGCCAAAAGGTGGACCCAAGACGAATGTTTGTCAACTGATGAATGGAGAAATAAAATGTGGTATAGCCATACGATAGAACATTATTCAGAAATAAAAAGAAATAAAATGTTGAGACAGGCAACAACATGGATGAACCTCAAATACGTTATTCTAAAAGAAAGAAGCCAGTCACGAAGGACCACAGAGTACGTGATTCCATTTATACGAAATATCCAGAATAGGCAAATCTACAGACTGAAAGTGGAACAGTGATTGCCAAGGGCTGTGGGGAGGGAAAAGTGGGGAACAATGCTAATGGGTAAGAGCTTTCTTTATGGGATAATAAAATGTTCCAAATTTAGATTGTGGTGATAGTTGCACAATTCTGTGAGAATACTAACAATTTTTAATGGGTGACTATTATGGCATGTGAATTATATCTCAATAAATCTTTTTTTATTAAAAAAAATAGACCCACAAGTTTTGTCATGAAAAAATTAAATTTAAAACATTGCTTAGATACTAAAATATTGAAATATTCACATTTCTCTGGCATTTAAATGATGTGTAAGAACTATAAATATCCAAAATTGGGATCATCTCAGAAAATCTATGCTGCAATAAGATCTCTTCATAGTACAGACACAGAGAGGTGAAAACCAGGTACTGTACAGAGATGTCAAGTAGTTTTCCCAATGGCACAGCAAAAATAATTCACTTTGGGCACAGCATGTGCCAGAATCCATTTCCACATTTTTTGATGAAGATGCCTTCTTTTTCTCTCATTAATTCAAATATCAAATAGGTACTGGTATGGTTTGAGAAAACCAAAATTTCCAAAATGACTCTGTTTTAGGATACGAAAGCTTAACAGACAGCACTAAGGCTATCCTCTCCTGTGTAGTATAATAGGCAACCGCTCCAGGTACCTTTAAGTGAAAGCACACCTGCTTTTTAAGGTGATGTTCAGCAGGGATTCAAATTGCTAATAGAGCCAGAAATCTTAGCCAGACAAGGACACCTCCTAATACCAGTTTACAGATAAGTTTAAACTGATACTAGTATAGAGATGTATTTTATACATTTATTGGCATGCCCATTCATAAGTTCCCTTTCCATCCAACCTACCTAGCACTTCCATCTATCCTACTGCCCAGACCCACAAGAAAAGAAGGTTTTATCTTGAGCCAACAGTAGCTAACCAGAGGCTTTACATATCTGAGTCATTTAACTGCTGCAGACGTGCTACAGTTTTACAAGGCAGTGGTATTTCCGTAACTTCTTTAGTGTTCTAGTTGATGCCTGCTCTGTTCCCATCCCTTATCACTCAGGGGAAACAGGAAAAAAATAAAAGTGTGTTATATCCCTCGAAGCAATCTAGAGTTTCAAATACAATACACCTTTTCATTCAGTGCTGTTACCTAATATCTGGTTGACTTCCTAAAGTTTCACCAGAGAAAAAGGCCCTTTTCTTAGGTGCAGAATATCCTTTTAAAAAAATAACCATTTTGGGCACATTCATTCCCAAAAGTCTAGGGAGCAGGTTAAGCTTAAGTGAAGGTCCCACTGCTTCATGGCTCCCAGCAGTCATCTAAACTAGGGACTTCATCCATCTTCTTAGCCCTTTGGCGAAAAATAAGAGGGTATGCCATTCTGTCCCGGTCTTGAGCAAAGACTGCACCTCTGCCACCTCTGACATGTTTTGACCCAATTTCTAAGAAATCTGTGGCAAAGGGGGTTTCTCCAACCACATCCCCAAATACTATCTGTGCACTGACCATTCTCAATCGAGCTCAAGCTCTTTCGGCACCATCCCTTGAGTGTACGCAAAGTCTCCTTTCACTGCTAGCTAGTCTTGAGAAAAAATGTGAAGTGAAATAGGATTCTTTTCAGATTCCACTAAACAATCACCAGGAATTTTAACAACCTTCAGGTGCTACTATGTTTTCAAAATTCCTAAAGATATGAACAAGGGCAAAACCAAATGTTTCTGAAATATTCACATTATGGGGTCCTCTTCATAGTCATATATCCTAATCTTATTTTTAACCTCCTCCACTAAACAAAGACATTTTCCTGGTGCAGACTATCTCCTCATTGGAAAATGACTTTTGCCCCAGTGTTTGACACAGTAGGAGGATGGGAGAGGAGGAGCAGCAGGGAAGCTGAGCCCGGAGAAGGCATCTACCAAAGGCTGTCAGTCGCAATCACAAAACATAGCTCGACATATCTCTCTGAAGCTATCACTGCAACCCCCTCTAGCTGTAAAATTCCCCCACTTTCCTGATCCTCCTCCGAGGCCCCAGCTTCAGGGATGCCGGTGCGCAACAGTCTCAGAGAATCTCGAGCCCAACACCCTGTCTCCAGTTCTGCTTTATGGTTCCTCTCGGGCTGGCTGCTTACAAAATTGTTTGTTCTCCCACTTCCTTTGTCACTACTTCCTCCGGCAGCCAAACCCACAACTGGAAAACAAGAAAGAAAATGAACATCTCACTGCATACATGTGGCATGGAAACACAAAAACTCAACTTCTGGATGAAAAGAAGAAAGGTATTCTTTCTGACCCTGTTTTTCTTCCCTCCTTGCCCAGACTTATCTTTCTTCCCCATCCCACAACAAAACACAGAGGGTTTCTTCAGCCTGGGATCCCTGCCAGGGGGTCAAGGATGCTGGCGGCTCTCAGCTCACAGTCCTTCCTGTGAGGCTGGCGTTTGACGATCAGGGCTGGGTGTCTAGGTTCAAGGTCATCTATGGGAGCACTGGTGTGTGTTCCACCGGTGGAATTTTGCAGGGAGATTCTAGGAGCCTCTCTCACCTAAGGATTACCTTTCCTCACAATGGATCCACCAATGGACTTCAGAAATTATAATCTGCTGGTGAGAGCAAGCATGCAGTGTAGGGAAAAGTCCTTCACTGGGACAAAACTAACCTCCATCTGATCCATTTCTTCCACTGCCTGCTTGCCCCCATTCACCCCCACCAGGGTGAGTGTAGGCAGATCATTTGAGCCAGGATGCTTTTGCTGTTAAATAGAGAAACTAAATTCTGACCTGACTAAAAGCAAAGTCAGGGCCTCGACAGTCTGAGGTCCCCTTCGGTGTCAGTATCAACAATTCCATGACAGTGTACACTAAGGATGGCAAACCCAATTACCAAGAGGGCACATGAAACAAATACTTGATACCAGCTGGAGGATTCATGCTGCATCTAAAGGGACAGCCACTATTTAGTTCCAGTAGAATTTTGGTATTCAAGAATCTAGACTTGGTTTTGCCAGAAATTCTGTATTACAAGAGAAGGCAGAAATATGATGAGGTTTTTGTATGTGTGAAATCTCCTGATTTTAAAATTTTGACAACTGATTCAGCAACTTTATAATTCTATGAAAGCCAAACAAGACGTATCTTCTGGACCTTTCAACCCACACAAGTTTGTAACCTCTGTCTCAAAAGCAACTCTCAACTCCATATGACCCAGCTGAGGGTGATATGGAGAGTAGCCTCATTAAAATCTCTATGAGAAGCTTTTCAATTACGATACATCTCTAGGCACATATTCCCAAATCTCCAGTCCTTGCTTTGCCCTTGGAAATTATTACATGACACTGCATTATACATATGAATGTTGTGACAACAAAAAAAGATGGACAATTGCTAGAAAGGAAGAGCTTATGTTTGTTTGGACCACACAGTTTTACAAAGTGTTTTCATGTACACTTCACATCTGTATTTTTAAAGAAGAGAGAAGGAAAGAAGGAAGGAAGGAAGGGAGGGAGGGAGAGAGGGAGGGAAAGGATGGAAGGGAGGGAAAGGATGGGAGGGGAGGGGAGTAAATTAAGGGAGGGGAGGGGAGGGAAGAAGAGAAAGGAAGGGAGACAAATTATAGCTTACAGTAATTAAGTCACTTGCCCAAGGCCACATAGCTGGCAAGTGGAATTCAATCCAAGGTCTTCAAAACGTGGAACTTTTGAAAGGCCCCTGGATACCTACCCAAAGACCTCTAGCATAACCATCCTGGCCCATGTTCCCTTCTTCTAGGCCCTGGTCTTGCCTGGCTGTCTTGAAGTTCTCAACCTTGATATGACTCCTAATGATCCAATTCATCTGGACCTCATGACACTACCATTCTGGCTACAGCCGATAAGAACTATATATACTATGGCTACACCATTGCCTATAGCAAAGACAGTGGTTTTCCCAAATGAAATGGATCTCACCATTGTTGATCATCCTGGGGGAAAAAAAAGAGGCAGGGGGAAAGGGAAAGAACCCCTCTCTGTTGGGGGTTTGACTGGGGATCATTCAGTGGGTCAGATTTTGGGCTTGTGAAAGAGTTCAAGAAAACCGCCACTGGTAAGGTAGACTGGCTCCTTCCCTGTGACATGACTAAAGACTGAAGAGAGAGGAAGGCAGTGAGAAACTCCCTGCACTCAGCGTGGCTAATGGCTCTGTGATAGCTGTTGTGAGGATTTCAATTGGCTTTTGCTTCATTGGAAACCCCTCTGCTACCCTCAAGCTTTCAGTATAATATTTTACATACTGCAACCTTGTCTTACTTACATTACTTACACTTTCGAGACTTGGCCACACACACTTGGATTCCAGGAAAATGGAAAACATTCTGCTGGATATCTTCTGATTGTCCCTCCAATCTGCTCTCCATCCTTCTCCGCCCTGCTCTGTGCCCTGCCAGGCTGAGCTGTATAAACTACATCTTAGGGCCTTTTTGCTCTCAGGCTTCAGGCTGGGTTCATCTAAGGGGGAAATTGGTAGGAAGGAAGGAAGGAAGGAAGAGTCTGAGGTTAGGATATTTATTCCTCCAGTTCTCTCAACATAGGGCTATTAGGTTCTGGCTGAATCCCTGACCAAAGGTTCCAGCTTCTGCCAAATGATCTTCTCCATGCAGTGTTCTGTGTCTTTGCATTCTGGTGACTGTTTCCTTCCCTAATGGAAACAGGTTTCCTGTCCTGGGGAGCTACACCCTACTGACCCTTTTACAAACCGGCCTTCTATTAAACTCTTCAAATTTCCCAACTGAGTGCGTATCTGTTTCCTGCCAAGACCCTGACTGACACAACCACTTTGTCATTGCTGTTAACTAATTGTATTTAGGAATAATTTCCATGGAGAAAAACACGTATCTTAAGGGTCCATTTCAGTAACTATTGACAACACACACATTCCTATAACAAACACCCCAATAAGGTAAAGTGAAATTTCTAGCACCCTAAAATTTCCCATTGAAAATTTCCATTAGTGAAGTTTCTTTGTATTTTCTGCTTCTATTTCTATGCAATTAGAGAACCAATGAAATTAAGACTTGTACTACATAATGTACATAGCTGATTTGTCTCACTTTAACCTTTTTATCACTTTACCAATATTTGCAACATTTTTCCTCTTACTAATTGAAAAGACACGTCAATCCCTCTGCAAATACTCCATCCCGATGCTCCTTAAGCTCACCCTTGAGAACTACACCAAATGAAGAAAATGAAGGGCCCCCTCATCTCCATTTCCCTAACCCTCCTTCTTGATCTCCATTTTCTCTGGCATTCCTGAAAACCTGTGATGTCCTACACTAGGCCTGACCCCACGTCAAGTTCCAAGTTTATTTCATCAGAATTGTATCTCTTCACTGCAGCTGACTTCAGTTAAGTATACAAAAGACAAAATCAAACTGAGGGTGCTCTAAGGTACAAAAATTCCCCTAAGGGATGTTTGCATTTTGCATTTTTAAAACAGCTCTTTAGTTAACTGAAATGATTTGCTCATTGCTCATGTCATAGCTAAGGCAAATCTAGGCAATAGAGTGAAAATGGTTTGGAACTGCAGGTCTTCTCCATCCGATGAGATGAGACCTGGCAATCTTTTACCTACTATATCTATGCACAGTCCTGCTCTGGCTCATGAAAATGAGTGCATCCGCTTATTACCCCTCCCAACTCACAGGCTTGTGTGACAGAAGAGTAAGTCCTGGCCCTTTTTTAAACCATTTTTCATTAATTAACAATCTCCAACCCTGACCCATACCCACATGAAAAGAATTCAATTAAGTGTTTAGAAATTTTGGAGATGGGGGATAAGAAAACAGCTGAAAACTAAATTCCAGGTTTCAATCTAAAAAACATAAAATTTAATAGCTTTCTAAGAAGGACAAGGAGACAGCAAATGGAAGGGGAAATTTTCCAAAGAGCTAGAGAGGTACAGATAGTGTTTAATTTTAGATCCCATGCTGCTTCTATCAACAACATGAAATCCAGTTGACTATTTCAGCAGCATATGTAACTCAGCTAATCAGAAAAATATGCAGGCAGTTGAGTAGCTGTCTTCTTCACAAACTTTAACATATGAATCTGGCAAACATTCTAAATTCTGGGGCAAAATCAAATCAATCAAAAAGGCATTAGGGTTTTCTTGCCATTTATCAACAAAGCAACCCTATTTTCATAAAGTTCAGTAACATCCCTTGATTCCAAAAGAAGGTCTCTTGAGCATCCCTTTGTTGTAAGGGAAAAGTCACTGAACCTGAAATTTTGATTCAGCTCTGTCTCATGGACTCCACTGGTCTTGAACAAATCACTTCACCTTTCCAAAAGACTAGATGAAGTCTAAGGTCTCATCTAACTCTCCCATTTGATAACCGTATTTGCCTGATTAGTTTTCTAACTCCTGTTAATAGCTATCCATTTTATTAATAAGTTGCAGAGCAATAAAGAAAAGATGAGTTAACATTTTTATGCCTAAACTATCTAAGATATATCTAGGAGAATCTATGCCAAAATATTTAAAGTGTATAGTGGTCTGGTCTTGCATTGCTATAAAGAACTACATGAGACTGGGTAATTTATTGAAGAAAAGAGGTTGAATTGACTCACAGTTCCACAGGCTGTATAGGAAGCATGGCTGGGGAGGCTTTAGGAAACTTACAATCATGGTGGAATGTGAAAGGGAAGAAGGCCATCTTACATGGGTGGAGCAGGAGGAAGAGAGGGAAGCAGGAGGTGCTATACACTTTTAAACAAACAACCAGATCTCATGAAAACTCACTCACTATCATGATAACAGCAAGAGGGAAATACACCCCCATGATCCAATCACCTCCCATCACGCCCCTCCTCCAACATGGGGATTACAATTTGATAACAGATTTGGGTGGGCACACAAATCCACACCATATCAAAGTGTTTCAGTCAAATTGATGGGATTGTGAATAATTTCATCTTCATATGTATGAAGAAGTCTTCACTGAAGGAGGGGTAATGAAAGGGATTTGTATCTGTGTAACAAAGAATTTGGCTTTTCTCAAAGAAAAGATCTGGCCTATGCCCTGGGCCCTGCTGATGGGAGGGTGTTAGTTTGCCCGATGACCTTAGGTCATACTGGATAGTCTGACAATGGGATTTAGGGTAGGGGGTGACCACAACCATGTAGTCCTAGGATAAGGACTGGCAGCAGATCAACAATGTGACATAAAGTGGGGCCTTTGGGTAACACAGTAACAATAACCTAGAGACAGACATCAAATATGTATGCAATTATCCAGTCATGTCTGCAAAATAGAGTCCCAATAATAACTGCTCACTGAGGCTCAGATGGGCTTCTCTGCTTGGCAATTCTCCATGGGTACTGTCACACATCAGTGCCTGCAGAGTGATATGTCCTGTCTTCACGGGCAGGAAACAACAGAAGCTCCACATCTGTTACTTCTCCTAGATTCTGCCATATGTGTTCTTCCCTTGGCTGATTTAATCTGTATCCCTTCCTTGCAATTAACTGTAACTATGAGTAGAATAGCTTTCAGTGGGTTCTGTGAGTCATGCTAGCAAATTATCAAACCTGAGGATGGTTTTGGAAACCTCTTGAACTTTTAGCTGGTATCAGAAGTGAGGACTGGGTACTGTACCTTTTACTTTGTAGTTGGCCTAAACTCTGCAATATCACAGTAATTAAAAGAAAATTAAGATTCAAGATCAACATTTTGCTACCTAAAAATGCAATGCTCTTTGACAATTTCCCACAAAACAGCCAACAGCCTTCCAACATGCTCCTAATTTATCCTGTCCCTTCTCTTCTGTCACTCTCTGCACTCTGCTCCTCCTTCACCAAGAAATTATTATTTACTTTCAATGAAGGTCAGTTTTCTTATTTCTCTGGACTTTTGACAACTAATGTTCACTTTTGTTGGAGTTTCACCTTCCAATTAAGAGTTATCTTTCTTTCTTCTAGTTATTTACATATATATTTAAAATTTTCTACCAAGAAAATCTATTCTTTTAATAGAAAAGTAATCTCCTCATAAGTAGGCACACATATTTTTCAGTCTTCATACAGATTTGCACAGAAAAAATAAAACTATTCAGCTGAACAACTAATTGGAAACAATTTATATTTGATGATTTTTAGTATTCTCTTTTCTGATTGTTGACATTCTTGACATAACTTATATCCTAGCTTCTAGTCCCCCAAAGTTTCTCATCTGTTTCAAAATTTCCTTAAACTTTGGCTGAGGAACCCTTTACATCCTGGACCTCTCTTCCTCTCTTCTCTATAGCATTGACTTCTCTTCTACTAGTTACTCTCTGCTTTTTTTCTAAGTAAAACCTGCAATCCTATCTACCTTTCTTTGTCTCTTTCTCACAGAATGTCTCCAATATTCTTTATATGAGACAATCAAAATCATCTACATCCACACAGCTTAATGACTATATATATATTTTTTTTTTTTTGAGACGGAGTTTCACTCTTGATACCCAGGCTGGAGTGCAATGGCGCGATCTCGGCTCACCGCAACCTCCGCCTCCTGGGTTCAGGCAATTCTCCTGCCTCAGCCTCCTGAGTAGCTGGGATTACAGGCACGCGCCACCGTGCCCAGCTAATTTTTTGTATTAGTAGAGACGGGGTTTCACCATGTTGACCAGGATGGTCTCGATCTCTTGACCTCATGATCCACCCGCCTCGGCCTCCCAACTTAATGACTATATTAACATGACTTTACTACTTCAATGTGTTCACAAATATAAGTTTACTATTCCAGGAAATTTTCTCTTAAAAATAAAAGTTACAAATGAATTTATTTTTTATTCTAGCAACTTCCTGAAATACCAATCAATTCTTCAATAAAAAGCATTAAATAATAGTGTATACCCCAAGACTCTTTGAACCCCTCCTGAGAATCCTCACCTCATTGTGTCCATAATCCTAACCTGTTATATCATAATCCACATCCAACTTTAACCAAGCCCTGCATTGAAAGACCCACCTTCATCTAGGTAAGTCTCCAAAATTTCGATAAATCTTCTGACTTTGCCTTCCCTCTTTCGATGCTCTGTTAATTTGTTCTTACCATGGTAAGAGAGACCATAATTTAGATATACCACAGTAAGAACAAATTCAGCTTTGCGCCATTACAGGTAGTTTGGTGATGTTTGGGGAAGCCAGCATTCACCATAAAGCTCAGGAGTAAGAATAAGATAACAAGCCATAATTTTCCTCTATGATTGAATGTTTATCTGTGTGTTTTAGGTGGAGTGGTAGGCAGGGAAATGTGTTGTAGAGTGGTAGGGAAGAGAAAGAAATACACAGACATAAGCCACTTTAAAAATTCAGCAGACTTCTATAACTAATATCTCATTTGACTCTTATAACGATGCTATGTAGTAGACAGGACATATATTAGGGTCCTCATTTTAAAGATGAAGACTCTAGACTCTTGGGGTGATGTGAGATTAAGATTTGGGACACAGAACATGAAACAGTTAGAGGAAAGTTCTAAAGCAGGAGTCAGCAAACTGCAACCCTCAGGCCAAATCCAGCCCTGAGGCCTGTTTATGTAAGTAAAAGTATATTGAACACAGCCACACTTTCATTTGTTTGCATAATTGTCTATAATTGCTTTAGTGCAATAATAGTATTGTTAAGTAGTTGTGACAGACACCATATGGTGTACAAAGTCTGAAATATATTCCGAATGGTCCTTTACAAAACAGGTTTGCCAATCCCTGTTCTAATGCAACACAACATAAAGTTAACTTCCCCCAAAATGTAGTAAAATTATTAAACGCTAAAGGCCTTGAAGATGTGAGTGGATAGTTCTTCATCAGGCACAGGATATCCAATAATATGAAGTGATAAATTGCCAGGTTCTAAAGGGTTTCTAAATAATAGGAAAGAGTTCTCCTGGAAAGTTCTCAACCCTGACACAGATTGCTCTGATGCTGTGAACGGAAATTGTGTAGGTAAAAGCCTATCATTCACCCAGCACCGTAGGCATCTAGGCAGCAGCAAATAGGAAAAGAAACTGCTATGATAACAATAATATTTTTGATAAAACTTGAACTTTAAAGATTTTGAGAAGAGAAAAGATCAAGTGAATGTTCTACATTTGCTGACTCAATAGCTAAGAAAGGAAACAAATCTGACACAGGCAGGCATGAATTGTTAGGAAACACATCAATAGCTTAATGAGTAATTGAATTCGCTTTCCTAGAACACACAGAAAGAACTACGTCTGCATTTTTGCTTTTCTTTTGCAACCTAAACTTCAGGCTTCTGACTGATCTCTCTGCTTCCAGGCTTGTTCCCCTATATTCTACTCTCCAGACCAAAATTTTCCTTTTACAACAGAAATTAGGTCATGTTAATACTTTGCTCAGAACCCTTCACTGACTTCACATTCCACCAGAGGTTGATTGTTCTTGAAGCTAAAAAATCTGCAGATTCAGGGCCCCTCGTTGCACATGGCTCTTCCAAGGCCCTGAAAGGGGCTGTGGCAATGTGCTCATGTGTTCATTTTTTAAAAAATTTTGAAACATGAGATATTTTAACCACAGCTCGCACTTTCTTATTTCACTCTTTCACATTTCTCTTGAAGTGAAGTGGTATGAGAATAGACACAGACACTTTGGGGTCCAGAGAAGGAGAAGTTGAATTACAGAAACATCTAGTTTGGGTTAGTAGGATGTATTATTGTGGTTCACAGTTATTTCCATGTAAAAATTGTCCTGCTGTTGGAGTGGCTTCCAGGAATACTTCTACCATCCTCCGTACCAATTTACATTGTGACATTAAAGTTCAGAGCCTGAGGTTATAAGACAGGAACTTGTCTTCATCATACCAGAAATACGTGGCTAGTAGAGGAGAAGAAGGGTTTAAAATGTATGCAGCCAGAAGCTGGTACACAGGAAATGCTTACAAATCTTATGGTCATAGAAAGAAAGAAAATTGAGAAAAGTTTTCTCAAATTGACAACAATTCTAAAAAACATACATAGCATTAGCAATAATGAGTTATAAAATTCTATGAAATCAATAATAAAAAGGTAAATTTTGCCCAAACAAGCCAGAGGAAAGACTGAATTATCTTCAGTTCTTCCTATAGAAAATATTAGAAAATAATATGAATAATCAAAGATATTTTAGTGTAAACTAATGAAGAGGGAAAAAGTAATGCAACCAGCTTTGTTCATACCTTTAGAAAGAAAAAGTAATACAGAGAGGTGTCACAGTTCGTTAGTAAAATTATTATGGTTTGGGGTTTTCTGGATTTTGTGGTATATGTAGTATCTTTTAAAGCTGATATTATTGTGATTTTTTTAATTCCAAATAAGTATTTAGATTTGCAGCTAATTTTGTATTATTTTACTTATAGAAAGTCTCAGGATTATAAGCTTCAAATACTAGGAATCCTGGATCCACCCTTGATTCTAAGAATTAAATACAAAGCCTTTAAAGTTGGTCTGTCAAGCCCCACCCCCATGATGAAGGCCTGCTACTCTTTGGCCCATTTTCCAACATTCCACCCTTACTCGCTCCATGCAAGCCACTGTACCCACAGGACTTTTGCACTGGCTGTTTCCTCTGTATAATACTCTTTCCCCAGGTATTACCATGACTTTTCTCTACCTTTCTTCAGGTCTCTGCTAACATATTACCATAAGAGAGCAGCATTCCGTAATTACCTATATAAAATAACACTGTCCTCCAGCTCCCTTTCTACTTCTTTCATTGTTGTGTTTCTTAACAATTAACACCATGTAATAGTTTAGTTATTTATTACCAACTGCCCCAAGTAGAATGTAAGCTTTGAAAGGAAGGAGACTCATGTTTGCTGCTGTATCCCCAGGGCCTACAGCAGTTCCTGGCTCATACTTGGAACTTTAAATTCGTTGTTGAGTGAATGAAAAAAATGAACAAAAGAATGAATGAATGCAGGGAATTATTAACACCAGAATTTAAAGGGATTAATAGTAAATACAAGACCAGATTGTGGCCATAATTTATTTCACTTGCAATTTGCTGTGTATAATACATAGTTTGAGAAACTACTTCTAACTCATTTGAGAGAAGTATTTTAGTTCTTTTCAACTAGACCTTACAGCTGCAAATAAAGAGGCCAAAGAAAGAACCTTTTCAAGTACTCCCAAGGGCAAATAATTAAACTGTGCAGACACATCATTATGGCTCTTTCTGAGAGGGTAAAACAGGTAAGCAAATTTTTGTCAACTAAAACCTGATCAAGGCCCTTTTCTCTTGGTAGATAACATCCCTCTTATGATATCTTAATCTTGAAGTACAAATTGCCTGTTTAAAATATTCTTAAAATGGCTTAACTCTTATATAACTAAACACAGGACCTCACATTGTACAAGTTGGAAGGAGTGTCAGAGATCACTGGGCCTGATGGTTCCCAAACCAGTTGCGTGTTAGGAGGAGCTGAGGAACTAAAAAATAGATTTCCCAGCCCTAGAGCTGCTATAGCAGAATCTAATGGTGGCGCCTACAGAGTTAATTTTTTTTAACAGGTTCTCATAATTTTTTGCAGCCTTCCTGACTTACCAGTATTTGAGAACTACTGACCTTGTTTTCTCCTATTTATTGTGTTTCACAAATGGTGAAACTAGTATGTATATATAACCCTTGACTAGGAAATAGAAAAAAGAAATCCATTACCATCTAGATTCTCCATCTGACTGAACACATTGAATCACCTGAAAGCTTTTATTCCAATGGCTAGGCTCTCCTCCCGGTTAATGAAATCAGACTCTCCGAGTAAGATATACAGCACTGGTGTTTTCAAAGCTTTATGGTGAGTCTAATGTTCAGCCAGGATTGAGGAACCCTGATCAAGCAGATAAGAATTTCGAGAAACAGATAAACTATATTTGTTTTTCTTCCTTAGGTGCTTCCTAGTTTCTGAGTCTTGACATTCATATTTCCCAAAAGGCAACTTGGAGACATTCCCTCCTATTGAGGTTTTTAACAGTTGAGAATCTTAGGTACTAGAGAAAACTTGCCCAAGATCAAATAATTAATTATAGGATTCTCATTTCCAGAGCTGATGCAACTTTTTTTACATCAAAATCTTCCAATTCACTGTATTTCGTTTCATAAGCAAGCCTCTTGTGATCTGAGGGAATCTTATTCCGTATCCTGATCGTGCTGAGACTCTTTCAGTGAACCACAGGCAGGAGCTTGTTATAAATTCAACAGTGGACCAGAGAAGCAGCTGCTCATGACACCAATCTGTAACAGCATTTTTCAGACTTGCCTGGTCAAAAGATTCTTGTGGGGAAACTGCTAATAATGCAGATTCCCAGGTTTCTCCACTGACTATTTTGATTCAGTAGACTTAGGTCAGGACCTTACAATTTTAAGTACGACAAAGGCTACAGCTGATTCATATGCTTGGCTAGTTTGGGAAAGACTGTACTAAAATATTATTTTAAAAACTAATAGTTTATCCCACTTAAACTGATTTCCACATATGACTCTTTAGAGCAGGAGTTGGCAAATTTTTTCTATAATGGGTCCGATGGAATTTGTTTAGGTTCTGCAGGCCATGTGGTTTCTGTTGCAACTACTCAACTTGCTGCGGACGTGTGAAAGCAGCCATCAACTATATAGATGAATGGGAGTGGCTATATTCTAATAAATCTGTTTACAAAAACAGGCAGTGGACTGGATTGGACCCACACACTGTAATTTGGCAACTCCCTGAGTTACATAATGACAAAAATGCAAATTTATAATTGTAACAGAAATATTTACCTACAAGAAATAAAAATAAAAATAGCGACTTAAATAAATAAGGATTTATTTCATCTTGCATAACAAATTTAGACTTATGTGATTGCTGTTGTAAGTTTAGCAACTTAAAATAATGTGTCAAAAGTGGGACCATTTACCTTCAGAAACTTCTAGAAGGCATCTTCTTTTGTATTATAGGTTAGATTTGGATCACATGACCACACCAGGTTTTATGATTAAGTTTACTGTTACTGAAATCAAGGGAATTCTGTCCAAAAAGTGCTCAGGTGGGGAGCAGGGAGTGTGGAGGTGTATGACTAGGATCGTTAATATGGAAGAAATTTGAGTAACTAGTGCTTTTAGGTGGCCAACTCATAGTGTTTGCCACAGTCCAGCCCTTTGGCAATCTGATAGCCACACACATTCTTCTTCCTACACATGCAGTTTTTAGGCGTACTCACCCTTCTCCCCAAGGGAGGAAAACTATGACATTCCTCTAACTACTACATTCACATTTAATCTAGTATCTCTAGGCAATGTTCAATATTCTTCATTTGGTGCAGAGATAAATTCTTTTAGGCCTGGAAAATTTCTCCAAAAATCAGATTTCCTGCTTCCAACACATCTAATATACAATGGTTGGAAAAGACTAAATCTTCAGTATTTACTAGCATATACCTCATCCTGTTAGAAAGGCATAGTGAGAAATGCCTGCCCTCTCAATGGAGAAAGCCTTTGATTAGCCAATCTGACAATTCCTAGTTCTATTCTTGATGAAAATCTCCCAACTTTTCTTCCATAGCCTCTGGTTCTTCCCTCTAGTAAGACATTCCTTAATCATTACTTTTAATGCCTGTTTCTGAAGTGAGCATTCAGGACAAAGTTCTCAAATGTTAGCAACTTCTGCATGTTCGTACAAATTCAGATACCTAGAGATTGCCTTTGGGGTTCAATAATTACATGCAGTTGTTGGTGAGGCTTGGAGTATCTTCAGCAATAAAGATCCTCTCAAAAACCTAGTAGATTCTGTCTATTTGTGTCTGGTCAATTCCTTGCCATTAATAATCACAGCTAAAGATCTTGTCTAGACAGTCTTTGAGGCTAAGAATCCTTGTCTCTCTGCAGCTTGATCCTATGCTCTTCTAAATCCTCTGATATTTACCTCATACAATCAGGTTTTTGTGCTAAAAATCTCCAGTTTTATCAGTCTTAAAGATGTCACTTTCCCAACTCTGCTTGTTTTAACTTGAAATATCAAAGACACCTTCTCCAACCCTACAAAGCATGGAATTCTTTTCATTTAGACTGCAGGTCACAGTTAGAAAGCATCTTTCTACGCAGTCATATTTTATTCCCTCTCTGATTAGAGTTTACCTATCTAACTTAAGTTTGCCTCTCATAGTAGGACTTTTTTGTTAAAAGCCACTAAAATAACCCAACACACAGGAACATCCTGAATTTTTCCTTTCATTTCCCCTGCCACTACAACCTCAGTCAACCTGTGGTCTGCACTGTAAGATACGTCAGGCCAATGGTTGCTTAAATATTTTTCTATAACAAAGGTTTCCTGCCTGAGAGTTAAGTCCTCAACTTCCACTCTGATCTATCTCAAAGTGGGTTTCTTGTAGTATTCCACTTCTAGGACCCAAATTCTTTATCAGTTAGCTATGCTTTTAGCTATAAACCATTAAAACTCAATGAACTACAGTTGAAACAAATAAAAATACTTTTCTCTAACAGGAATCTAGGTGTGAGTAGTAGAATTGGTTCCAAGGCATCAAGGCCCTAAATCAGCTTCTCCGTGATTCTCATTGTCTCCTGCTCATAGTCACGAGATGGTTGCAGCACATCATCACATCGCCTTGGAAAAGAGGAAGCAGGTGGCAGTGTTACGCACAGCATTTCTTCTCAGCTCCTGTCTCTTATACCAGGAAGTAAAATCTTTCCCAAAGCCCCTCAACAGACTTTTACTTAAATTTCATTGGCCAGAATTGGATCATAAGCCTGTTCACTTCTAGATTTGGGCATACCTTCCATGGAATCAAAGGATCTGCACTGAGGGAAAAAATTGCGGTCCCTTTAGCAAGGAATAGTCAACCAACAGTGTCTGACACAGATTGTCTCCAACAAACAGAGGTCCAAAAGGAAATTTTAAATATTAAGCTAAGGCTGGGCGTGGCGGCTCACTCCTGTCATGCCAGCACTGTGGAAGGCTGAGGCAGGAGAACCACTTGAGTCCAGGAGCTCAAGACCAGCCTGGGCAACATGGCAAAATACCATCCAACAATAGGAAAAGTACAACAACTTAGCCAGGTATGGTGGCTTGCGCCTGTGGTCCCAGCTACTAGAGAGGCTGAGAGGTGGGAGGAGCACTTGAGCCCAGGAAATTGAAGCTGCAGTGAGCCATGATCGTATCACTGCACTCCAGCCTGGGTGACAGAGCAAGACCCTGCCTCAAAAAAAATAAAATAAAATCAAACCTCCTCATAAACCTTTTCTCATGACACTGCAAATTGTACAGTGCAACTATAGGCTGTACTAAAACTCTAGAAATGAGCTATACTCTCTCTTTTTCTTCTTCTTTCTTTGTTTCTTTCTTCCTTTCTTTTTTTGACACAGGGTCTCACTTTGTTGTCCAGGCTAGAGTGCAGTGGCACAATCTAGGCTCACTGCAGCCTTGACCTCTTGGGCTCAAGTGATCCTCCCACCTCAGCCTCCCCAGTAGCTGAGACTGAGACTACAGGCATGTGCCACCACGCCTGGCTACTTGTTTTTGTTGTTGTTGTTGTTTTGTTTTTTGAGGAGACAAGGTTTTGCCACATTCCCCAAGCTGGTCTTGAAAACCTGACCTCAAGTGATCTGCCCATTTTGGGCTCCCAAAGTTCTGGGATTGCAAGTGTGAGCCACCACACCTGGCCTTACATTCATATTCTATTACTACATAACAAACTACCATAGACTTAGCATCTTAAAACAACACCCATTTACTATCTCACAGTCTGTAAATCAAAAGTCTAGAGAGTCGTTACTGGTTTCTCTAGATAGGGTCTCAGGAGGCTGAAATCAAGGCTGGGCTCTGGGGAAGAATCCACTTACAAGCTCATTCAAGTTGTTGGCAGAGTTGAGGTCCTTATGATTGGTAGGACTGAGGACCTGCTTTCCTTGCTCTCAGTGGGGAGGTGCTCACAGCTCCTAAAGCCTGATCTCTGCTCCTTGCATTGGCCACGCTAATCTTCAAAGCCACCAGTGGCATTCACATCCTCTCTTTGCTTCAAATTTCTAACTTTTTTCCCACAACCAGTTGGAGAACACTCGAAGTGGTAATATGGTTGCATTAGACCCATCGATAACCTCTTCTATGGTCTACTGATTAACAACCTTAATTACACCTGCAAAATCTCTTTTGCCACATAAACTAACATAACCAGCACAGTGACACCAGGGGGCAAGTATCTTGGAGCCACTTTGGAATTCTGCCCATCACACAAGCAATTAAAGAAGTGGCCTCAATGAAAGTTAAAATGGATACTTACAGATTTTCAGTCCAAAGTCACCAGCACAGGCTGGTTGCATTTCCTAGTCCATGTACTGGGCCTGGTATATGAACACATATGCTAAACAAAGATTTATGGCTCACTGATCAAGTAAGCCTAGCATATAGGCTGAGACTGCCAATTTTAAGACAAGAATGGAGTGGTGAGTATGACCCTTATGTTTTATGAAGCCAGTACTACAGGGGTGAGGGGTGGAGAGACAAGGAGATACTAGTAGACAGGAATATCACCGAAAGGACCAGAGAGTCAAGAGGAGTTAAACACAACCTGAGTATTTGTAGTTTTTTTTTTAGACAGAGTCTTGCTCTGTCACCGAGGCTGGAGTGCAGTGGCATGATCTTAAGCTCACTGCAGCCTCGATTTCCCAGGTTCAAGCAATTCTTGTGCCTCAGCCTCCCAAGTAGCTGGGATTACAGGCATGAGATACCATGCTCAGCTAATTTTTGTATTTTTAGTAGAGACAGGGTTTCACCATGTTGGCCAGGCCAGTCTCCAGCTTCTGGCCTCAAGTGATCCACCCACATCAGCCTCCCAAATTGCTGGGATTGCAGCTGTGAGCCACCGTGTCCTTCTGCTATCCATATATTTTAAATAGTCCTTAATATTTCATCCTTCCCCAAGCCCTAAAACAAATGGAGAAGGTTCTTTTCCTCCACATTCCTCAGTCTGCATTTTGACCTTTGGGAACCCCCTTTTCCTTTCACGGCTGCTCTTTAAATTGCTAAACTTAGCTAGATTCCACCGTCTGGGACTTTCCAGGGCTCAGCACTTTTCTAAAGATTGATCAACATGGAGGCCACTTTCCAAATCAAACACTTAAAAGTTATCACCATCTTCTCTCTCACTCCTCTCGTAATCCACCTCACACATGGTCACACACACTCGCTCACACACTCATGTGTGCATACACGCTCTTCCCTCTCTCCACCCCAACCCTAAGTTTGAGAACACATTTACAGCTGATTTTGCTAGTATACATATTCCACAATGTGGAAGGAGTTTCTTGCTTACTTTTTACAGTTTTGAAAAATGTATAACTAGGAACTTGTTGCTGAAACCGGCTGCAAATCCATATCCCTCTAGAGTTTTGTCTTGTTGTTTTTGTCTTCCTCGAATCCAGTTATTCTCACCATGGACTTTGTTTTTTGATTTTGTTCTTCCTCACAGATTCTGTGTTATCTTGCTATAAAATTCCCAGGCATGCCCTAAGTCTATTGCCTGAACCTCTAGGAACCCATGGAAAATATAGCTTATTTATAGTTTTCGTAAGTCAGGATGAGGTTAATGAAACTATATTGGTTGTAAGACAGGAGAATTAAATGGAAGAAAACAAAAGGAGAGCAATTGATATTTGGGGCTAAGCAAGATACTTGCAAGATGTCTGACAACATAATCAATTACCTGAGACAAAGAGGACTGGGGCACAGGACTGTTGACCAGGGGCAGAGAAGCAATACTTCACCATAGATGGACTGTCTAAGAAACTGATACCTTCGTCCACAGGACAAACACAAAAGCATTCAAATTCAATTCCTTTCCGACAGGAGTCATTGATACCTAAAAGTGGAGCAGCTCTGCGGTTTTGTTTTCATTTCAAGATATTTAGCTTTAATGTCTTTAAGACTTCCAGTTACCTTAGAGAGCCCAAGTGTATTATGTGTAATGTGCATGTGTCTCTGCAGACCACACAGTCCATCCTCAGGAATTCCCTAAATAAATGTGTTGGCTTCTGAGTCATATCTTGATTTCATTTGCATATCTTCTTTTCTTAAGCCAGGCATTAAAAAGATGACCCAGAAATATTACAGAGTCAGCATATATTTGAATACTAGATAAAAGGGAAGAGAATGAAGTAGATTTTTCAAAGCTTCTAAAGAAAACAGAACTAGGTAATACATGACGTTGGACTCTGTCTAATGATGTGGACATTTAATGAGAAGTAGACATGAATAAAAATGGAAAAAAGCGATAGAGTAGTGGCTTTTTATCCTTACCTTAGAAGCAACATTTATTTTGAAAATAAATTTTCAAAAGAGAACCCAAATACAAAAAGGATAAAAGTAAAGATTCTCTAGTGGAAGTAAAGACATGAAATCCAGAGCCCTATTCCATGTCTGAGCTCAATTTATCTCTAAGTTTGTCCTGACTTAACTCCATGGAACTTTCAGAGATCTTTGGAGCACAGTTTGAAAATACACAACCATCTGAAGGGTAAATTACCTGAAACTTTGACCCCATATAAGTTGCTTAATTTTTGACTGGCAACTGGGTAGGATGAAGGACAGCTAAAAATGTTTCACCAAAGCCATCTCAGGTGACATAGACATTGGAATATCAACACAAGGGAACAGTATATGTAGCCAATGCCTTTGAAAATCAACTTATATATTTAGTCTAAATGTAAGAAAACCTGCAGTAAAAACCATGAGTGATTTTTCTTTGTCAAGGCAAGTGAAGATAAATCTGAGAAGAAAAAATAAAATGTGCACACTTTCCCTGATTGCCTCATTTATTTTTCATACTATTGAATAACACATGTATATTTATACGTATGTGTATATTTGCGAACCACCTCAAGCTCTTTTTGGAAACAGGTGAGAAGTTGAGAATAGCGAAGGACAAAGCAATGACTGCAAAGACAAGATGGAAAAAGACAAGCTAGGTGTGATAAAGATCCAGGGGTCAAAATGAGTAAGTTCAGGGAGAATTCAGACACTTACTCATTCATTAGTTACTTATTAAACCCTGTGCTAAGGATCACATGGCAGGCCCTGGGGATGCAAAGATGAGAGCACTGCCTTCGAGGAGCTGACAAGCTGATAGTCTCCCTTCATCTGCAAAATGAGGCTAATACTAATATCACTTCACAGGGTTGTTGTGAGGATTAAATGAGATGATCTGTGCAAACCACCTAGCATTTCTTAATTACTTAATAAATCAACTACTTCTCTCCTCCTTTCATCCTAATTATTTCATTCTACATTGGATATGGAAAGAGAGATTCATAAGAGTGTTTGGATTTTAATACACGCACACTCCAAATTTATTTTGAGCTGCTCGTGTTAATAGCAGCAGAACATTTCTTTCTCCTTTTACTCCTGGTGTTAGAAAGCTTTAAGCAATGAATTGCAGTAGAGACTGTAGGAGTAAAGTGTGAATGTATGCAAGAATATTTGAGAGAAGGAATAAAAATGGAAAATAAAGACCAAAGGGATCTATAAAGTAATTGAAGAGTGGCCATTGTATTTGGGACAACCTTCCAATTATCTATAAGGATCGTTAAATAAGGGAAAGAAGAATCAGCCAGCTAGTGCAGCTCTAGGTCACAGTCTCCAGCCCTATTCAGAGGTTTGGAGTACATTGAACTCACAAATCAATGCAGATTAAAGTCATCCCTCCCTAATCCGCACCAGGTACCAAACGTCAGCATCAACAAGACGGGCCCACATTCACTTGCATCTCTATAAAGCCACCTATCTCACGGAGGTGGTCTAGATAAGTCTAGATAGAGGACAGATATGTTAAGATTTTTTTTCTTTAGGCCCAGCAGGGTGGCCCACGCCTGTAATCCCAGCACCTTGGAAGGCTGAGGCAGGAGGATAGCTTGAGCCCAAGAGTTTCAGATCAACTTGAGCAACACAGTGAGACCTCCATCTCTAAAAAAAAAAAATTAAAATTAAAATAAATTAGATGGGTGTGGTGCTGTGTGCCTCTGGTCCCAGATATTCAGGAGGCTGATGTGGGAAGATCGCTTGAGCCCAGGAAGTCAAGGCTATAGTGAGCTGTGATTACGCCACTGCACTCCAGCACTGGGTGACAGAGCAAGACCCTCTCTCGGGAACAAAAAGAAAAAAAAGATTTTTTTCTGAAAAAGAAAAAGGAGGACAGTCATTAGAGAGCAGCAGAGTAAATAAAAACCTAAACACCTGTTTCCAAACCTCAGTCAATGGTAAACAGTTGGCCACTGCTTGCTGTCCCTAATTTTAACTTTTTTTTCTTTTCTAGTGAGAAAAATATCCCCAGATAGAAGGAAGAAATGACTGATGACATAAGGAAAGTGCTAAATTAATAACCAATCATTTCGTTTCCTCCTCCAGCTGTGCAGCAGACTCCTCTTTAAAAACCTCTGGGAAGTTCTACTTGAAAAGCTGTGGTTTCATTTCAAAGGAAACCAACAATCAGGGGGATCTCTACGGGAAAATCTCTTCCCTATGTCCTCTTTAGACTCCTCTAAAAGGAGAAGGAGCACAAAAGAAAATACACAAGTAAATAGGTTCAAGTACATCAAGAATCACAGTTTCTAAAAAGGCTAGTGAAAGGACAACGATTTGAGAGTCAAGAAACCCATTTCTAGTGTTTCTTCCGCTGTGACTCATTGTGCAACACTGAGGAGGCTCACAGAAGCCTCCAGTCCTCGGTTTCCCCAGCTGTAAAACAAAGATTTGAGTAAGTGACCAGTCCACATTATATCTGATGTGCTTTCAGGGACTCAAAATGAGAATCATGAATACGTAAAATACAAAGATGAGGTGTTCCCTGTGGAGCAATACTAAACTAGCAGAAAAAGAAACATTACATTTGTGTGCTAACTGGGTATTCCAGATTAAAGTAATTTGTTTAAAATTATTGAAAGAAAAATCCAAAATTTGGCAATAAAAAGGATTTCTATAAGAAGAGGCAGACAAGATTATAACAGATCCAGTGACTCTAGGTTACTTAGCCAAATTAAAACGCTCTCCTTTCATCCTCCAAGGGAAATCCTTGAGAAGTTTGTGGACCGTCACCAACTGTTCAGCAAAACATGCATCGACATAATATTTTCCACATGTTTTTTGTTTTCTTTTTAATTTTGTAAACAGAGATTAATCTTTTCCTAGTCAAAATGTTTTACCATAACCATAGTCAGAGGAAGTTTGTGGAAACTCAGTTTTGATCCCACCTCTCTCCCTACCCACTCCCCACCAATTGCATTTTCTACGGTGATGTGTGGATTAAAGCTGAAGAGAAACTAATAATTCACCTTCTTTGCAGATCCTGACAAGCCTATATTTCATAAAACTGGAGAACTCCTCCTCTGTAGACCATTTTCATGCAGCTACAAAGTCATCTCTTCATTCTCATCAGAACTCTATAGGGACTTTTATCAATAGCTGGCTCAAGGCCAAGAGTGCCATCACCACGTGGGAACTCACTCTTAGCTGTGCCATGTTAGTCAACCATCCCCTTCCATACTAACCTTCTTCCATCACTATTCCTCTTACTGTCATGCTCAGCAACCAGCTTGCAGTTGGCCAATGAGTGCTTACCAAGCCCCAGCTCTGTGCCCAGCATCACGCAAAGCACAAATGAACATGGACAACAGTCTTAAACTACTTCCTACCCATAAGCAGCTCACAAACTTGTTGGGAAGAAAATAGAACACGGAGAGGTAAAAGCATCCAGTGTGACATAGTAAAAATGATCCTGACAACAACGATGATGGTGATGGGGTTTAACTCCTCTATTTTACCTGTAACTCATCTATAAAGTTTCTAGACATCGGTTGACCAGAGAAAAATTAACTTTAAATTCCATCTAGTTAAAAGTTTAGTCTAGTTCAATAATTTTAGAAGTCCCTTTAAGAAATGCTCAGCTGTGTGATACTCATTTTCCAGAAAGCTTAAAACTTAGAAAACAGGTCCCTTGTCCATTTAGCTGGGTTTGTATAATTCTGATCAAAGTTTGGTCCATCTGTGACCTCTGATAATATTATTGTCACTCCCAAAGCTAGGTTTATATTCACCTAGTTGCAATACTCTTAAAAAGAAAACCACTAAGTAATAGGTTTATAACAGGTATGTATAGCAAGCACCACTATTACTTTAAACAAGTAAACTGAAACCCAAAGAGTTTGGCAATACAAGAAGTGCTGTGGGCGGAACTGTGTCCTCACAAAATTTCATATATTGAAGTCCTAATGCCCCGTACCTCAGAATGTGACAGTATTTAGAGATAGGACTTTAAATGAAGTTAAAATTAAGTCATTGAGGTCTAATTCAATGACTGATATCCTTATAAGAAGTGAAAATCTGGACACAGATGAGCACACAAAAAATGACGTTAAGAAAGAAAAAGAAGATGGCCGCCTACAAGCCCAAGAGAAAAGCCTCGGGAGAAACCAACCCTGATGACACCTTGATCTCAGATGGCTGGCCTTTAAAATTGTGAGAAATTAAGTTTTTGTTAATTAAACCGCCCAGTCTGTAGTACTTTGTTATGGCAACTGTAACAAGCTAACACAATAACCGATCTCTAAAAACATCTCTCTGTGAATGATACAAGAACCCAGGGTTCTGTTTTTCTCACTGACATCTTTGCTGTTTTAATACTAAAACGGTGTCTGGCATAATAGAGGTTTGATCATGTTTGTTGAATTAATAAGTGGACACCACCTTGGTAGCTGATTCACAATACAATTTTAATAAATTTTACCAACCCATATAGAAAATCAAATGGAAAAAGTATTTTCCTCATTAAACAACAAAAAAAATTATATATTTACATGCTAGGTAATTTCTAACAATATTTTTTCTAATTGTTTAAAGGTCAAAATAGCAACAAGACACAAAAGTCATCATTTCTACAAAGGTTTAGGCGCTACTTCATTGAGATGAAAGCTTCAAATTATGGAGAGGTGAATGACTGATAAAAGGATTTTATCTGAATTATCATGTCTGTTTCTATCGCCAGAGTCTTCCTAAGATTCAATAATGTGTTTTGTTTCCTATCATCTCAGCAATCTCTTCCATATCATGCTGAAGTTGTTAGAAGTAAAATTATCTCCATGTTATAAATGGGAAATGTAAACTAGCAATCAAAGAATTTTCTAGAGAATAGGCTCATAGAGAAGGCAGTTAAACCAGGATGGAGAGAGTTAAACATGTATGCCTAGGGGAGGCAGAGAAAAGAAGGCAACATGAGGTGACCTGAAAATGAGCACAGTATTTGAAGGTCCCCCAACATACATTTGACTACATTTATAGCCCACCAATTTAGAGCCTTCTCAAACTCCATTCAAAGAGGTTTTTCCTGAAGTATCTGCAAAACCTAATAAGAAGGCCCTGTCCTCTGTATAAGCAGTTTTTCATACATGCATATATTCATTTATTCATTCGGTAACTACTTATTGAGCATCTATTATGTGCAAGGCATTCTTATCAGCCCTGGAGATACAATAGTGAGTAAAACAGACAGAAATGTCCCTGCCCTCATGGAGCTTACATCCTAGTAACGGAGACAGAAAATTTTTTAAAAAAAATAAGTAAAATATATATCAGTATTAAGTGCCATGGAGGAAAAAATAAAACAGGAGTGAAAAATATACAATGCGAGGATGGTTGAAATATTCAGTCATCCAGGAAAGGTATCATGAAGTTGAGTTAGGAAACTGACTACATGAGAAACACTGAAACACCTTCTTACCTGCTCAAAAAATCTGGAGCTCCATTCTGAGCTCCAGATTCAAGCAGCCTGGTTTCCATTCACAGCACCACTTCTTAATTATTGGGAGCAAATTGCCTGACTTTGTGTCCCAATTTCTTTATCTGTAAAATGGAGATAATTTTTTTAACTAACAGAGTTGTGAAGAGTCAATGGAAAAATAAAACAAAATACATTAAGTGCTTAAAACAGTGTCTGATGCATAAGAACTCAATAAATACTGTTTTACAGTTGCTTTTTTTTTAACTTTCTATGATCTGATTTCAAGATTGTTAAAATGGGACTCATAATTCCAGACTTCACTGAATTTTTGTGGGAATCTCATGAGACAAGACATAAAGAGCCCTTGGAGTTTAGATCACAGTAAGCACTAAATGTATGCTTCCTGCTCCTGTTACCATTGTAACCAGGTAACATTTTTGTTTTCTTAACAACTGCAACAGTATTTGGCTGGGAAAAAAATAGCCACTGGGAATAGCAGGTGAGATCATGAGGATATGGACGTACATCCACAATAATCTTAGCATAAAAGAAAAGAGAAGCAGTTAAGGTTCTCTGTGCTTGAAAACAAGAGGATGGGGATATTGGGAGAAAAAGCAGAAGAGAAAAAGAGAAAAGAGAGAGGCACCAAGGAGCTGCTATGAAGCTAAAGATTTTACAGGATGAGGAAAGGGTATCTACTCTGCCAGGATGGGATAGCAGAGAAACATTTTACAAATAAAGATGAGTGAAGTTAAATTTGAAATTTTTTTTGTTTCAACATGAACTGCACTTCTGTCTGTCCATGCCACCAACATTTTTAGTAAATACATTACACTCACAAGTGCTTTGTAGGCTCTTTTGTGCAAAGTAGAAGGATTTGTTAAGCCAAAAGTGACCATGAAAATACGGACTCCACAGAATTTGGAGAAAACTTAGGGAGGACTGTGGACTTCTACAGGGAATGAACAGAGCTTGAGACAATCCTACCTAGTTCTTTGATACCCAGATAACAATATTAATATTAGTAATATTAATTCAATCAGGGAAGCAAAACCATTAGGAAGTGTGTGTGTGTGTGTGTGTGTGTGTGTGTGTGTGTGTGTGTGTACTTTGCTTGGCAGAAGTGGATTTATTATGGAAATTTGACCTTACATAATGTTGAGGGTCGGTTAAGCAGTCCCTGTAAGGCTGTTGTCTTTGTGTATGATGTTGGAGGTTGAAGTCCACAGCATGGGTCATGGGTCTTCGGGAAGAGAAGATAAGATATAAAGTAGGAGTGAGCAAGTACAATCTGGAATTTACAAGGACAGGGACAGACTGCAACCCATATCAGTTATAGTTGCCTCTAACCTTGATGATGTGGGCATCGTGCCTGAAGGAGCCAGGGCTCTTTGTCACAGAACTAAATACACATGTGGCCCAAGAGTCAGAAAACATAAAAGAGGATCCCTGCAAATGTGGAGCAATTTTAGACCAAGCTAAAGCTGTAATTCTAATTAAATTAATTTATTAATCAATCTTAATAAAAATTCCTTAATCTTTTAAAATCAAAGATAAGATATTATCTCTGGTAATTATACCTTCTGGCTGCTTCATTCTCAATAATGAAAGCCTGGGATTGGATAAAGAAGTCGGAAAAGACAAGAAAGGGAAATGTCCTGTTGATGACCACATCCAATGCTCAGTTTAATTTCTTTAAGCCCCCAGGATAATACTGTTTCGGTGTCTTCAATTATTGCTTTCTGTAAGCTTATGGCTCTTCATCTATTTATGCCTAGTGTTCCATTATTGGAATGCTAAGAATGTGGGAATTATTTATATCCTACTGCTTAAGGACATCACCAAGGTCTGACTGCAAAAATTCAAAAAATTGCAAGCTCAGGCATAAATGGGTTAATTAGAAGAGGAATCCCTAGTCCATCTGTAAGTTCCAGTAAAGGGAAAATAAAAATAGGCAAATCAGTACCTAATTTTCTGACAGAGAAAATCCATTACAAGGATGGTTGCCTTTGAAAGTATCTCAACAGGAGTCATTTCAAGTCTTCACATTTCAATGACTAGAAAAATGAATAAACTCTGGCTAGACAACTCATGAAATTATCCATCCTTGCATCATCCATCAGTCAGATGATAATGTCTCAAGCTATAGTGGCTGTCTAATATTCATATAAAACTTCAGCCTCGTGGGAGAAAATAAATCAAGTTGTTATACCATCACTATTTCCTAATAAAGCTTTTACAGCCTGAGACAGTGAAAGAATAGGGGTAAAGTTTAATCGTTGCCTTAAATATACATTTCTATGTGTATAAATACACAAGCATACTAAATATATTATTTTCACTAAAATAACTTTCTCATGTCAATTGAAGATTTGGAGCTGGGTAAGCAAAGCTAAAATGCATATGTGTTCCACCACAGTAAGACAAGTCATTCTACTTATGGGATGACCTTAAGTAAAAATTTCCAAGGCCTGGTAGGACAAGCCAGTGCCGATCTTTCCATCTTCTTACTAAGTGAACATTGCTCGCTCCCAGTACCATGTTTCAAAGACCAACAGGAAAAAATCCAATTCTCCCAATTGCTCATTTTTCTAGAAAAATAGAGATGACGAGAGACCACTCAACTGCAATCAATCACAATGTATGATGATTGATTGATGATGACTGTAATATCCAGCATTCTAATGACATATTTTTACACACGTAGCTATAAATTTTGACTAAAACTACTTTTTATATACCATTGTCTGCTGTGATGTCATTAAAAGGCCAAGTACAGCACTCCAAGTAATGGTGGACTGGGAGTCTTTTAAGAAAGGGAGGAAGGTACAATACAGATGCAAGGACTCTGGGTCAGCCAGACCAGCAATCAGGGGGTGTCTGAGGATTTCAGTCTTCATCACTCCCACCACCATAACTCCTATTCACCTTTTAAAGTTCTATTTTGTCTTTACTGTTATTCTTCTAATATGAGCACTATTCTCTATGAATGAATCCTTCTTATCATGCAAGCAAAACTTATACTACTTAGGAACAGAGAACAATTACATCCGACCGCAAGTCTCCCTCCAGCAAAATAGTTAAAAGCACATTCCTTTTAGTTAAAAATTAAACAGACTCATCTGACTTTTTTTTTCTTTTTCTTTTTCTTTTTTTGGATGGCAGCAAACACTGGATCGGCCTCAAGCCTTCCTTGGCTGCCCTGCAAACTTACACCAGTCCACAGAGACCCCGAAACCTCTGAGAGGCAAGTAACAAGCGGCATAAAAACGGAACACATGATCCACAGCCCTAGTGCTTTGTTTCCAGAAGCCACTGGTGTCTGCTTTCAGAATCTCTGAGACTGGAAATGATGGGAAATAGTAAGGGAAACTATGTGGTCCAGAAAAAAATAGTTGTGGACCTGAAAGCCTTGCCATTATTACATTTCCCTATTGGGCCAGCATTCTGCCTCTTTGCAGTTTGCCAGATTTCACCTAACCTCATCCACATTTAAAAGCCTATGGAAAAACAGGAGGGCCTTTCAGGGAGAAATTCATTCATGTTTGGATTCAGGCAGATTTAGGAACCTTTAATAGCACTGTAATTACCCTGCTGGGCACACCACAGAGCAGCCAGCAAGCTCTCCCTCAATGGACACAAAATTTCCTCTGGAATTTACAGAGCAGAAACCTTAAACACACATCGCCATAAGAACCAGATTACATAATGTCTCCATCACCCTCCTGACAGCTACAATTATGAGTCAATCCCTGGTTTAAATATGAAACCGGAAGCTCCGTGTTTCCCCTCCGACTATGTGGCAGGCTAAGTTGAGCTCTCTGGGCCTGTCAGTTTGGAGATCTGAGCTGCTCCCACAGTCACTAATTTAGCATGAGACCAAATGACAGGGTAATTAAAAACAGCGCTGCAGAGACCCGCTCCAGGACCAGATGTTCTCCTTGTTTAATCATTGCCCACATAAGGAACAGAAGTAGCCCCCCTTCTTTAATTTTTTCCTTTTCTTTATCCTGTCCAGATAATTTCCGGCTTCTGATCTTTCAATCCCACGAAATAAAATAAAAATAAAAGCCCCATTAGGAAAGATGACATGTTATTGAACACATGACTGTAAGTTGTAATGCACTCTTGTAGTCTCTTTGTACTTCTTGAAGCATTCCAGCTCATAAGACATTAAGTTGCCCTGGCAACCTCACATGACTAACAGTTCCAGAGAGCTCCACCTATCTGCAAGGGCTCAATTAAGTCAACATGGGCCACCCCAGCACTTAGTAGCCCAGGGCTGAGTAAATAGCCTTGCTTTTTGGTTTTTTAGGATAGGCTGAAGGAGGCAGCCCCTCCCCTTTTATTGCCCCAAACACAGAACAAATAAGTCTCCGCCCTAACTTCTCCAGGAACTTGACTAAAAAGGCCCTGGGTCATCTGGCAAATCAAGGCGAGGTCTTCTCTTTACGTTTCTGGCTTCTGGACAAATAAGGCAGGAGAAAAGGGAAGCTGAGCTAATAATGTATACTTTCCAAAAATGGAAAAGCGGTATATGATATAGCTATCTCAATCTTATCAAATCAGAAGAGGCAGCTTTCTAAGTCCCTGGGGATCCAGAGTCTGGTCTCTAAATAGCAGACTTCCCCGGCATTAAAGTGCTAGAGGCCTTGAGAACAATCTTGGAAATCAGGAGACTAGAGATCCAACTCTAATTCCACAGTATGCGACAGCAGACAAACCTACCTCTGTGAGGTAATTTCTTAATTGGCAGTATAGAACGACAGTCCATGTTTTCTCTCTTCTGGTATCTGTCTCTGCACACTTTACCCTCACCCACAATTCCCAAACACGTGGAGTTGTAGGTTTTTAAGATAAAAGGTGCTAATGAATTGTATTTCCAGATAAATAGGTATAGTCTTTTTTTAAAAAAAAAACAAACAAAATTGATAAAACATGATTGTTCACTTGAGCTTTTTGACTTTAAAGGTAACCAGACAAGAACCTTCTATCCCTGCTTTCAGCAATCCCTTTGGAATCATCCATTATTTGCTAGACTCAGGTAGATCAACTCAAGTCATTGCCAATCATGACCAATCCGAAATGAGGATAAAGCTGCTTTATAAAAGCATATTGTAATTCAGAAAGAAACAGAAATACCCAATGATTTGATGAAAACTCATTAGTTCTGTAAAGGGAGGGAAACCACAAATATTACTGTTGTACAACTTTTGTTCTATCCTGGAATCACCTCACATGTGAGATTTTTAAGTGGGTTGTATTCACCTGGTTAAATAGACAAGAATGGGACAGTATGAAAGAGTCTCGACACTCAGAGATGATGCCCACATCAAGACAAAATGATGACTAAAATAACAGCCAAACAGAGCCACAGGACGAGAAACAAAGTCGTGGGCAGCCACGTGTTTGGCATATTGCACCCTGACACAAATGAGGAATCGCAGGAGTCCCATCTTTAAACGGACTTTACATTACTCACCACCTGATCACTGTGTGTGTGTGTTATAAAATTTCAATGCCACAAAAGAATAGCACTCAAAGATAAGTCCTCTTAGCAAGGCAGTTTACTTTCATAGAAGGGTGTGCCATATGGATGGAACAATGGCAGCCACACACTTGGACAAGGTAGGAAGGGGTACTTATGCCTGATGGGGATTGTTCCTGCTGCTATGTCGTCCCCTGTTGGCTAGGGTTAGACCTCACAAGCTAGACTAATCCCGACTGGGTATTTTCAAAAGAGCAGGGAACCGAGCTGGAGTGGCAGGGTGGGTGTTTTGGTGGAAAGGATGGTTATGGTTACGGGCATGTCACAGCAGGTAGCCAAAGGTGATCAGGTGACCCGGATGAGTCAGGATGGAGCGGGGACTGGGAGAACAGATGTGAACTACCGATTAGAACCAGTGGAGAAGGTTGTTTACTTGAATTACAAGGAAGTAAGGAAGTTAAACTTTGAAATAGAGAATTAGGCTGGGTGCGGTGGCTAACGCCTGTAATCCCAACACTTTGGGAGGCCAAGGTGGGCGGATCACCTGAGGTCAGGAGTTTGAGACCAGCCTGACAAACATGGAGAAACCCCATCTCTACTAAAAGTACAAAATTAGCCAGGCGTGGTGGTGCATGCCTGTAATCCCAGCTACTCCAGAGGCTGAGGCAGGAGAATCACTTGAACCTAGAAGGCAGAGGTTGTGGTGAGCCAACATGGCACCACTGCACTCCAGCCTGGGTAACAAGAGTGAAACTGCATCTCAAAAAAAAAAAAAAAAACAGAGAGAATTAAAGAATAAGAGAGCTGAACATACTGATATACTGATTCTGTGAAGAGAAACTTGGGGTTCACTATAACGTGTGTATGGTGTAAGAGTGAGGGGAGAAGACAGGACCATGCATTTGCTTACCTAGGCATCACTTGAGTGGTATTTCCTGCAGACACCTGGAGGTATATTTAAGGTAGCAAGTCATCTACTATCTCACATTTATCAACTTCCTGATTGGGATGCAAAAGTGTATTGGATTTTCTGAGTGGAAAACATATTCATGTATCCCAGACCTCAGAGGAAAACAACTAAAGAAGTCTAAACCAGGCCCAAAATAACAAGAAGCACAGACACATTTAGAGCAACATATAAGAAACAATGATGCCCATCATGCATGGCCACTGCTCTTGCCGCCCTGCTTCCCTGGGGTGTTTAAAGAATGAACCATTGACTAGGCACACTCCTTACGCCTATAAAACATGATTCACGTTTGCCAGTATTCACCATCCGCTCACTTGGAAAAAATGAGTCCTCCACCTGAGTGTCGCACTCTCCTTTGGGTCATTTCAGGAAACACTTGCAGCCTGTTTGTGCTCTCAAAAATATTTTTCTACCCTTTCCTTCAAACTTCTCCTGAACTTAGGCCTCATCGAGAACCCCAAATACCTACCAGGCTCTCCCTATTTCTTGTTTAGATTTTTAAGGAAACAGCCAGCAAGTTAGTACGAATCTCTACATTCCTGGATGTATTCGTTCATTCATTCAACATATTTGTTGAGCCCTTATCAGGGTCAGGGACTATTCTGGGCACGGGGGATGCAGAATAAAAGACAGGTCTGGCTGAGTGCAGTAGCTCCCTCCCGTAGTAATCTGAGCCCTTCGGGAGGCCAAGGTGGGGTGGGAGGATAGCCTGAGGCCAGGAATTCTACCTTAGTGCATGCAGGCTGTGATTGCACAGCCATCGCACACTGCACTCCAGCCTGGGAGAGGGAGCAGGACTCTGTCTTTTTTTGTTGTTGTTATCGTATAAGGTTCATGTTCTCAAGGAAGCATAGACTAGTGGAGACAGACATTAGACAATTAGCCGTAGTAATAAGTGGCACAAAGTCAACAAAACAGAGGCCCAGTAGGATCTTTTTGTTTAGCGGAGTTCCAGTCCCACATCTGTTCCACGTGTGCAGGTATATAAAGTGTCCACCTCCAATGTAGAAAGAGTTCCACAAGCACCCAGAACTTCATGACATTTCGTTCTCTGGCTTGTGATATTCATGTTAACATACAAAAAACATTAAGCTCTGAGAGGCTATGTGGATTTTCTGAGGTCACACAGTTGTCTTAATGGAAAAAATAGGGAAATCTTATAAAATAATCCGAGTATCAAAATAGCTGTCCCATCGTAGTCCTTCAACACTTGCAGGTTACATCATTTTGCAGGTCTGGCTGTGACATCACTTCTGGATATGCGACACGGCCCACCTCACCACTGAGAAAATGGAAAATGCTGAGCAGTAACCTCAGAAACAACTTCCTCTTGCAAATGCCATTTCTTTTTCATCTAAACCTTTACAGCAGGGAAGGTGAGTTTAAGGCTCACCAAAGAGCCTTGCAAAGTAGGAACCCTGGCCTGCAGGTCAGCCCGGATGGCGTCCAAATTGGGTTCCACCCCTGGTGAAAACCAGTCTGTTTATAGGTACGCTTTTCTGATGTTACAGAACGTCTGCGAGAGAGGGAGCTCAAGTTCCCGCCTGGTCTCTAAGTAACCCAGCCCACAAAGGTGCACACAAACGTCCGAGACAGAAAAAAGCTTGCCGGTCCTCCCAGGCCTGCAATGAAACGCGCTTTAATTGCATCAAAGGGTTCTTCTCAATGGGGTTTCAGAGGCGCAGAGCCACGTTCCCAGCGAGGGTTCCTTTCCGGCTGGCCAGCATTCCTCAGCCCTGCACAGGGAAAGGGATGGGGCTCCTTCGGCAGGGCCTGAGGCTCATTTCCATTCCTCTAGCATACAGCCTCTGTTGTGCGGGCCGGGCCTGCCGAGGGTAGCCGCGGCTGCCTGCGAACAAAGCCCCATTCATCCCCAGGGACGCTTCCTCCCCGCCGGCCCGCGGCCGCAGATGGGCTGGCCTGGGCACGCCATCCTGCAACCCGGGCGCGCGGCCCGGCCTGGCGCGCACAGGGCTCCGATTCAGGATGCCGGGGCTGGCCGGGGCGACCCGGGCTGCTTTTTCAGCAGGCTCCACAATGAGGATCGGCTGTAACTCGCTTTCATTTCTGGGCCGGGGAAAGGCAGACACTGAGTCCTTTCAGTCGGGAAATCCTCAGTTTACTCACGGCTCGTTGAGAGCAAAGATGTCAATTTTCACTGCCCTCTCCCGGCCTCCCCCATCCCTGCCCCCTCGGGATGGTACGGTCCGAAGTTTCTCAAGTTGTGAGAGGACTTTGTTTCTCCTCTGCGGCCTCTGAAATCCCGACGAAAGGGTCATTTCCTGACTTTTGTGTCTCTTCAATCCAGTGCCTTGAAAGTTCTTACCCTCTTGTTGTGACTGAGTGCACAATTGTAAGGCTTCTCCGTAACTTTTTTCAGAACTTTAGCATTCCTCTAGGTTCAAGTTTGGGACCGTGGCTTCACAACAAAGACCAGTTTTCTCCTCCCCCTCCTCACTCTTGGGAAAAAGAAAAAAAAAAAATGGAAAAGAAAGAAACGAAACCGCGTTTGTTCAAAAACCATGTCCACAGATTTCGAGCACATTTCCTCTGGCCCCACACGTTAGACCAACAACAGGTTAACGCCACGGAGAGCACTAACGTCCAATCCAAGGGCTGCAGTCTCACTTTTTCTTAAGTGTCCGGCAGCTGGGGGAGTTGGGGCGATGTGTGCTTAATTTCTAGTCCAGCGTCTAAAACAGAAACAAGCTCCAGAGCTACATTCCTAGGCTCTGGCTTAAACAGGGAATGGCAGAATCGAAGAACACCAGATATAGGAAGACTTATCAACTCTAATGCATTCATTTTACAGATAAGAAGCAGATAAGATCTAAGAGGGGAAGTGACTTGTCCACCCTCCAAAAGAAGCTAGTTCATCCCAGTAAAATAAAAAATAATTTTCAAAAGAAAACCTCCAAGAAAAAAGTGTTGTTCAAAATATGTTTTCTTTTCTCCCTTTGTGTCAAAAAATGTTTTCCCTGAGTTGGTGGGAAAAGGGTGGGAACCCAGGTTTGAAATGAGGATTAGAAGAAAATCTTCAAGTATCTTTCCAAAGAATGCTCTCTGTGTTTCTTTCACTTCCTGCATTTTGAACATTGCTACTCCCTCTCTTCAAAGTACAGTCATCCCCCGTATCCGTTGGGATTGGTTCCAAGACACACCCCACCCCCATATCCAAACCCTGGGTGCTGAAGTCTCTTATGTAAAATGCAACATATTTGCATATAACCTATGCACATCCTCCCTTACACTTTACTCCCTCTCTAAATTACTTGCAATGCCTTAAACAATGTCTACACATCACTTTATTCTCCTGGATTCAATGGTAGTACTTGGGTGTGGGGCAAATTCAAGGTTTGCTTTTTGGAACTTTGTGGAATTTATTTCCCGAATATTTTTAATCTGAAGTTGGTTGACTCCATGGATGCAGAACCGACAGATACAGAGGGCAAACTATATTGCCCTTGGTGTGGCTAAAAAATACAACAAAATAAAAACTGGTTACTTGCTACCTAAGACTTCTTTCATCTTACAGGAAGAAACCTTTACAATCTTAAAATGGATATAGGATTACTTTGCATGGGTTATTACTAAATGTACAAAACGAATCAGCATACACACAGATAGAGACACAGGTGCTTGTCATGTACCAAATACCACACTAAGCACTTTACACACATTACCTCATTGAATGGGCAAAATAGCCTATGAGGAAGGTACTATTACTATCCCCACTTTACAAAACACACACACCAAAGCTGAGAGGGGTTAAATTTATCAAGGTCACACAGATGTTAAATGGCCAAGCCAGGCAATGTGACTCCAGGGTCTGATCTCTTTCACACTAGGCTTCACTGAAACTTGATGCATCAACACATGGGGATACACTGGGCACAGAGGTCTCGACTTGGGAACCAGGAAAGCTCCAGCCAAGACACAGGCTTTTGTGCTTCGGCAAGGGAGGGGCTACAATGGCATGCCTGAAGGCTGCAGGAGGGAGAAATCTGCCTCATCCCACCCCACGTGGAAAGAAAGAAGGTTGAAGACTTGTTGAATCTTGTCATGACACTCGTACCCCACTTGGAAAGAAAGAAGGTGAGGACTTACTAATTTAACACTGAAACTCTTTTTTGAGAAAACAAAATAGCGTGAATTCATAGTCACTCCCTATTCTCAGCTGCCTTGTGACTTTATCTTTTAAACAATGCTCTGTAACAAACAGTGTCAAAGCTTGCTAGCTGTCATGGCAGAGGGGACAACAAGACATTGGGTAATTATGCTGCTAATAAAATGTTCAGCCTATATTCGGCACATATTACTTTTGTCATGTACCAAATAACCCTCATAACTCATTAGTCAGAACTAATATACTACCCCAACTACAATAAGTCCAGGAAATGAATTCCAGCCCTGTGCCCAGAATAGGGGACAAGAAGAACTAAAAATGCATGGTAACCAGCCCTAGTGATGGCCATCACACTCAATAAACACTGCTCTTCTTCCAATGGATAGCAAATACCAGTCCTTTTTTATAACTTCCCATTTTATAGCTAGTCCATGAGACTTTAGAGCAGCTGTAATGCAAAAGGCTCTGTAATCTCAGGAGTTATACGTGTCATGACAAGATTTAACAAGAGCTTCTGACTGCACCAGGCTATAAAGGTGTTCTCTTGCTTCTTCTGCACTCCACCATCCCAGAAGAGCAAGAAATGAAAATAAACCCTGAAGGAAAATGGTCTGCTTTGGCATACCCAACTTGGAGATCATTGTGGGAAAGAGCAGAAAATATGCAAATAAAAGCGAAAGCAAATTTTGACAACAGAACTAAGAAAGTCTGTAGGAAAGATGCTGGAGTGACAGGAAGTATCACTGACATTCTGATTTGCTCGCACATCAGATTTGCCCAGCTGTGTCTTAAGGAAATGATTCTTAACCTCTCCTCCATATTTCCCAAATGAACTTCCCTTTGTTTTGGTGTTTTCTGAGCAATTCAAAGCTCATCTGGAGTTAATATGACACATACTTTGTTCGTTGACTGACCTGTGTAGAAATACTGATCGACTGCTCTCTTTTTTGACTTCTGCTTAACTTCAGACTCAGATTATCCTATCCTGTTTATCTGATCATTCCCCAATTGTTGGGCCTTCTAGATTGTTACTAATTTTTAAAAATCATACATATAAAAAGAAGCACTAAAATAAATATTCTGGTACATAAAATCTCTCTCTACATATATAATTATCTCTTGAGACTGGAATCACTCAGCAAAATAGTGCGAATTTTGCTCCAAGAAAACCACCATGACCCGTGTGGCAGCCTTTATCTCTACCTGTAGAAAGATCACAGAAAGGGAGTAGGTGTTGCAGAGAAACAGCATCACCTGGCGTCATGGGAATTCACTCGCCTTCATGTCTCATGGACAGCAGTGGAATTAAATTCTTCAGGAACGTTGTTCAGGATGGCAGATATACCTCAAGATTTCCTTATTTAGAAAATGTAACATAAAAGTGTCCTGATTTTAAATGATTGTAGGACCACATAGCAACAGACTCCTTATGATCCAGTAAGTGAAAAAAGCGGACACTACAATGACAACCAATTTTGTAAAAAATGCTTACGAAAAGGACTGTCAAAGATGGCCTCAACGTATCAATGTGTACAGATCATAGGAATGATTTTCTTCTTTATTCATCCAAAATTTTAGAATATGATGTAAAAAAAAAAAAAAAGTTGCATAAAGGACACATCTGATGACAGTGTGTGCTGGAAAAGCTGCATCCCAGCTGCTGTTTTAGAAGTACCCTGCCCTTGTTGCACTGGAGCCAGCCCCAGTCGCCTGGGTGTGGAGGCCGCATTTGGTTTCCCCAGGGGTTTTGTGTAGCTGCTTCCTCTTCCCACAAACAGGCAACCACCCCAGGCGGCTAAGCCAATAATGCGATGTCCTGCATCACCACCAGACCTGACTGGGAGACTCGCTGCAGGCCCCAGACCTCCTCCGAGAGAGCGGACTAAACTCGCAGGGGTGTTTCAAAGCAGTAAACCATTAAAAGAAACAGGAAACGAGTCCCTCAACCCCAAACCATGTGGATAGATAGGCCACATCATTTAAACAGACCAACAGTAATACAAGTTTGTCTAAATGTCACGGTACTTCCACATTTCTAAAAATCACTGCAGTCCAATTAGGAAAAACCTATTTAACAAACATTTCTTAAGAACTTTCATAGGCCAAGCATTATGATCATAGGTTTCAAATTAAATATCATCCCAGCCCTCCTGGGACACCCACTCTACTGAAAGAGATACACGTGCAAATAACGAATCAAGCCTAGCATACGAAATTTTTAATTAAAAAGGCAACACGGGCCTCTGTCTTAACAGAAAAGGAAACTAAAAGGGTCCACTAGATTGAGCAATTGAATAAAAAATTCCCAGGCTAGGGGATGAAAGATGCAGTGAATTGAGGAGGTAGGTGATGGAGACTAAATAAACACTATTCTCTCAAGAAGCTTAACTGAAAGGAAAAGAGAAAAGACAGGAGGATAACAGGTTAACCTGGAATTCAGGATTCGTGAGGCTATTTTCCTTAGTGGGAGACGTGAGTATATATCTGTAGAGTGAGAGGAAGATTTCAAGGTAGATGCTGAAGATACAAGATAGGGGAGATGGAAGGGGCTGGTGTTCAGTGCATATTTAACTAGTACGAACTTTTCCTCTTGGAGTTTTTACCCTATCAACCACAAATAAAATGTTTCTGCCGATATAAGAGCTCATCTCTTCCAGCTTTTCACCCTGCATGGTTTTAGCAGGACTTTAGATGAATGATCCTGTCTTACGTAAAGCTGGAATTTTTTAAAATAACAATGATCATTTAGAATTTATTTTGTCTATGCTAAAAAAAAATCAAATTTATAGCTATTTCATACTTCCCTTTGCCTTTTCTTTCTTCCTCAAGATCATTACCTACATGATGTGACCTCAAAGTTGTAAGAAACAAAGATGCACTGCAAATCACTGCATCCAGAGACACCCAGTTATCCATAAGTTAGAAGAAGCAAAAGGGAAGCAGTATTGGGAGAATAATGTATTTTTCTTTTGTTTTTGAAGTGTTTGAGATTTTGGTTACATTTCCTTTTAACTCATTTTAAAGTATTTATTTTTTTCAAAATTCACTGGTTTATCACAAACACATATCTGTTCACCAAACATGGATAAAATCAAAAGAATGAAAATATTTTAGAAATAATACTTTTTTCCATTAATTAGTCGCTTTGTTTTTTCTTCAGTTAATCAAAATTAATGCTGGGTTCCTAAAAACCGATGTTTGAGTGGAAAAGACAATAATAAAATGAAATAATCCTTTGCAATGAATTCTTCCAAGTCTTTTCAAATATAAAACTTGCTACAGAATTCTAGTGGTCAAAGGAAATTACAGGATACAGGGTCTAGTCAGCTTGAATAGCAAATCTTATTTTATCCATTCTTGATCTTTTAGAGATAATGTTACAGTCTAAAAATGAACACTTCCTGTTGCTGTGAACAGTAGACTGCACATCGTGGCTAACATACAAGATATTTATTATTTCACTTCACACAGAACCAGCACCCAAACTAGCATGGATAAACGAAGGGGCTATGGAATCTGGAATGGAAGCAGAGAGCTGAAAATACCACATCTTTATTCAGGCAGTAATTGTGTTTCTGAAAAGTACATAAATATCGTTTTCCTTTTAATTGCATTTAAATACATTGTATTACATTGCTCTTCAATTAAGAATCTTTTTGGATAATTTAGCCAATTTTTGTCTCCCCACCTTTCTCCTACGTTTTTTAGTAAGATATTGTCTGTAAATAAATAGTGTGGTGTCAGGGAAGGACGGAAGTATTTTAGAGAAACCCTTCAAGGAGTTATTTTGCAAAGCAAGAAAAGTATTGTTAGGTGAATAACCATCCCCTTTATTTACTATTTTGAAATTTTGTGTCTTCTATATTATGTTTTCTTAAAACACAACATTCTTGAATAGAAGAAGCCTATCAAAGAAACCTTCAACTCTGTCATTTTCGAAAAAATAAAAACCCAAATGTGACTCATCACATCAGTACAATGTAAGGAATTTGGTCAAATTTAATGAAATTGGTCATAAGAAAAAAGATAGACAGAATAGAAAGCAGGTTTCAATTATTTCATCACCTGGAAGCAACCTATGGTCTAGGGCAGAGCGGTTGGCACCCTGCAGCCATGGGCCAGGTGCAGCCTTCCACCTGTTTTTGTAAATAAAGTTTTATTGGAATGCAGCCACACACATTCATTTATGTATTATCTATGGCCGCTTTGGTACTATAATGGCAGAGTAGAGGAGCTGCAGCAGAGGCCATATGGCCTGCAAAGCCTACAGTATTTACTCTCTGACCCTTTATGGAAAAGGTTTGCTGAAGTTGGTCTAAAGGAGCATGAGGACTGATGTCTGCTGGAAATATTACATAAACAATTACAAAATCTTAAAGACAAAATTACAAAATCTTTTAGACCTGTGGCTCAAAGAATATCTCTACCTGTACCCAGAAAAAGAAGTGCAATTCAAAACTTATTTAAATAAATGTTTCTTAAATATTTTAAATTGTCTATTCATGACAGCTATAATCAGAAGTAGTAACTCCTTTTCTAATACACTTTAAAAAATCATCTTTAAAAAGCATGGTTTGCCTTCCCATACCACTTTAGAATGTTAAGAGCCTCATCTGCTACTTTATATATACACAGTTTGGTCAAAGTGGTTTCTTCCCCCACGTAATGCTCAGTTCTATTTTCAGCATTTATTTTTCTATGTGAGGTACTTCCTTCTAAACAATAGCTAATATCTTAGCCCACTTAGCTGTTATTTCTATCCTTGGATTCCTTTCAGTGTATTTGGGTTGGGTTTTTTTTCTAGTATATCTCTGGAAGGGTGCTTGTCTATATTTATTCTGCACATGACTAGTTCAGTGTGCTTCATTTTACTTCCTTCCCTAATAAACTATTTCTTAACAGTGTTTATTTTTTCCTCTCATCCTTTATCCTGTTGCAGCTATTTTTAAGGTGCTACTGATTCCCTGACACCCAAAATGCAAGGTGGAATATGTGAGTTCAACTTCTCATACAGATTGTCAATGGATCACATGAATCTTTGCTTCTCTTAAGAAAATTTCCACTGTTGTCATTCTCTGAAAAACCTCCCTTCTTATTAAAGGCTCTTTTTAACTGGGCCAGGTACAGGTGGCTTATGCTTGTAATCCCAGCACTTTGGAGGCCAAGGGAGGCGAATCACCTGAGGTCAGGAGTTTGAGACCAGCCTGGCCAACATGGTGAAACTCCATCTCTACTAAAAATACAAAAATTAGGTGGGTATGGTGGCACAGGCCTACAATCCCACTACTAAGAGGCTGAAGCACAAGAATCACTTAAACCCAGGAGACAGAGGTTGCAGAGTCGAGATCGTGCCACTGCACCGCTCCAGCCTGGAGGACAGAGCAAGACTCCACTCAAGAGAAAAATAAAAGTCCTTTCTAACTGGACTCAAGCTACAAGTTTTACTGAACATCCAACTAGATTTCTTTTCTTATATATTTTTGAAATATATGAGTATGTACTGCTACAGCAATAAAAATTCCAAGAGATAAAAGAAAAGCAGCAAAACCACTTTACATTAAATTACTTACATGAAGTATTATCACCATTGACAGAGATCATGAGGTTCTGTAATCAAAGATACCCCTGATTTAAATGAAAGTATTGGAGAGTTGCTGGTTATACTGATGACAATTTGGAAGGGATACCTAATAGGGAAATGACCTCCATGCTGAAATAAATAAGAGAATTAATAACAGTAAAAGTAAAATTCTACTTTTAAATAATCAATTGTTTAGTGTCCTATTAGGCATTTATGTTGGTACAGTAACTCATACCAATAAATGTCTCACCAAAATGCAGATATTATAAAGCCAAAATTTTAACATGGCTTAAGAAAGTGAAAGAATGAATCTTTGACTATGTTCCTAAGACTAATATTCATATTCAGGTTAGTTGCAGTCTGTGATAGAGCTATTCACAAATGCCTCTCTCTCTTTCTGTCTCCATGGAAGAAATCTATTTTTCTGCTCTCTTGAATTCAGTCTTGGTCATGTGATTTACTTTGGCCTAAGAAATGTGAGCCTCTTATTTATTCCAAGAAGGCAAACCTCAAACAGATCTATTAGAGCTTTGCCATGTGTTCTTTTCCTTCTGCCATGAGGACAACAGAGACAGTATGGAGTTCCCAGCCAAAATAAAACAGCCTTATGGAATGAGCCACTGAGATTTTGGAGTTGTTGGTTACAGAATCATCACTTAGCTTATTTTAAATTAGGAAGGTTGAGCCCACTTCTAGAGTTTTTTGTTTGTTTTGGGTTGGTTTTTTTTTTTTTTTTTGAGATGGAGTCTCACTCTTGTCACCCAGCCTGGACTACAATGGAGCAATTTCGGCTCACTGCAACCTCTGCCTTCTGAGTTCAAGCAATTCTACCCCCTCAGCCTCCTGAGATTACAGGCGCCTGCCATCACGCCTGGCTAATTTTTGTATTTTTAGTAGACATGGGATTTCACCATGTTGGCCAGGCTGGGCTCAAACTCCTGGCCTCAGGTGATCTGCCCACCTCGGCCTCCCAAAGTGCTTGGATTACAGGTGTGAGCCAAATTCTGGAGTTTTATGTACCCACAGTCCAGAGGCTGGTGCCTAAGAAGATAAAGACAAGTAACTCCTACATAGAAGAAAATTAGGCTCATTAAAAACCATTCCAAAGAGCAGATATAAGTGAAGTTTTGAGTTATTAGATAGATGAGATTTGCAACAACAAAAGCATTCCAAAAATGGAATGGACTATCTTATCAAGTGATTATATCCTTTTCAACAGAAGTGTTTAAAGAGTAATTAGATGACCAGAGATTCATGGAGGAAACTAACACTTAGGAACAAGGCTGAGTGAGGTAACTTCTAATGTCCCCACAATTTCTGAGATTATAAAAGTGAAATAGACCGAACACTACTCATTTCACAGGTTAACATTTTCAAGGCTATAAAAACTCGTTTTCTATGGCCTTATAATATAATATGTTGGGCCAGGCATGGGGGCTCACATCTGTAATCCCAGCACTTTGGGAGGTCTAGGTGGGCAGATCACTTGAGGTTGGGAGTTCAAGACCAGCCTGGCCAACATGGTGAAACCCTGTGTCTATTAAAACTACAAAAGTTAGCCAGCTGTGGTGGTACACATGTGTAATCTTAGCTACTTGGGAGGTTGAGGTGAGAGGATCAGTTGAACCTGGGAGGCAGAGAGTGCAGTAAGCCAAGATTGTGCTACTGCATTCCAGCCTGGATGACAGAGTAAGACTTTATTCAAAAAAAAAAAATGTTGGATGAAAACGAGTAGGTAATTATTTCCTCTTAATAATCATTGCCAAAACCAAAACCTTTCCAAATGGTACCAGAAACCTTGCCTTTCCCACATTTGAGGAAGTCCCCAAATAATAGATCTCAAAGACTAAACTGCTTCTATTGATCTATAAGTCCTTACCAAGAGGTAATTTTACAACGATTTGCATTGCCTTCACAGTTTTAGAAATGATGGCTTTGCTTTTATCCCTGAAAGATCCTGTATTCTGAAATTAATTACTACACTTATCTTATTTTGAAGATTAGTAAGAGTCTTTTCTAAGACTCTTACTAATTCGTATACCTCCCTGATAAGGAAGCCTGTGAAATGCCCCCACATAGTCCTTGAAACAACATCCTGGTTTTCAAAATAAAATTTGTATACTGATAGAATATCAACCTACCCCCAATACATTTCAGAAAGATGAACAATCCCAGCCTCTTTGCTTCCTCTGAGATGCTGATAGCAAACAAATGTTGCAAGACTGCATGGCCTTTTTAGACCACAATTTATGTTGCTAACAGGCACATTGAAAACATTAAGACAGAAATATTTCATATTTTGCTGAATTGTAAAATCTGTCATTTGTTTTGGCATGATTCAATTTACTTTATGATATTTCATTTGCCTCTGGTATTTAATAAATACTCTATTAACTACTAAGAACAATTCAAGAAAATAATGCAAAAATAAGAGAAAACTAAATTTTTCATTCCCTTGCTGATAATATCCTGGGATCTTTTCTCAGATAAATTGTCCAAATACTTCATCTCAGTTTGAGCTATACAAAAACAACACCTGACCTATCAACTAGTGATAATTTTTTTATTGCAGCAAGCAAAACCCCATAAAGAACCAAGTGTAGGCTAGGTCCATTTAAAGAAGCAGAAGATGATAAACCCCAGATATGGTCAGATTGGCAAAGTTCATCACAAAAGTAATACAGAGCAATGATTGAGAACCAGACTCTAGAATCAGACAGACCTGGGTTCACATCCCTCCCTCGTCATTACCAGCTTTGCCAGCTTCGGCAAGTTACTTAACCTCTCTAAATGCTAGATTCCCTCTCTGTAAGGTAGCGATAATAATGGTGCACACTTTAAAACATTATCTTGTGAGTAAAATGAGACAATAAATTAATTATCTCAGTCCCTCAAACATAGTAACTGCAACAGTTACTTATTATTGCATGGAAAGTCCCGCTAAAACTTAGTGGCAAAAGGAACGACCACTTATTTGCTCATGATTCTGTGGACTGGTGATTCAGGCTGGGCTCATCTGGGCTGAATTTTGGTCTTCAGACAGCAATGACTGGACTCACTCATGTGATTACAGTCTTTTGACATGTTGGCTGGGCCAAGAAGGTGCTGAGTGGCCTTATTCACATGTCTGGGGACTCAGGTGGGATAGCTGGAAAGGCCAGAATGGCTGAATGGCCTCTTTGTATTTTCCAAATGCTCTCTCTATATATATATGGTACCTGATTCTAAAGAAGGTTAGTCCGGGTTTGTTCACCAGCAGCAGTATTCCAAGAAGACAAGTCACAGGTGCTTTGTCAGGCTTCTGCTTGCATCATGTTTACTGATGTCCTATTAGGCAAAGCAAGTCACATGGTCAAGCTTGTATGACTATAGGAGTATACTACACAAGCTGTAAATACAAGTTCACAACTCACTGGGAGCTGTTCCTTTTTTACTGCTGTGATAAAATAGTAAACTAACTCAGCAAATACAACTATCTTCACCTTCATCACTATAATCATCATCTATTCAGGACATCTTAATCTGATTTTAGTTTATTATCTTTGAAGGAATAATTTCAGATTTGTAAGATCAGCAATTTGGCAGGCAGATACACAATACACAAGTATTTATTGAGCGCTTGTGTATACTTGGTTCGTTCTTAGATGCTGAACATTGATAGCAGTAAGTGGCTAAGGCCCTCCCTGCCTTCAAGAAACTAGATGATGATCTAGTAGAAAGAAAAGGAGACCTCAGAAAGAATGGTGAACATATCAAATGTTAAGGAAACGGGGACAATATTAAGGCTTTTATACTAAACTTTTGGGCCTACTGAGAAATTTCTTCTATTGAATTCATCTTGTGAAAATTCCTAGTCTTGATCGGCCAAGATTAAAGAAAATAAAATTAGAAAATAGCACAGTGCATGAAAATAGCACAGTGCATGACACATTGTTTGTTTGTTTGTTTGTTTGTTTGTTTAAGATGCAGTTTTGCTCTTGTCACCCAGGCTGGGGTGCAATGATATGATCTCGATTCACTGTAACCTCCACCTCCTGGGTTCAAGCAATTCTCCTGCCTCAGCCTCCCGAGTAGCTGGGATTATAGGCACCTGCTACCTTGCCCAGGTAATTTTTGTATTTTTAGTAGAGACAGAGTGTCACCATGTTGGCCAGGCTGGTCTGGAACTCCTGACCTCAGGTCAACCACCTGCCTCGGCCTCCCAAAGTGCTGAGATTACAGATGTGAGCCACTGTGCCTGGCCAGATACATTGTATATATTTAAAAAAAAAAACATGACTGAGCATGGTGACTCACACCTCTAATCTCAACACATTGGAAGACTGAGGCAGGAGGATCACTTTAGGTCAGGAGCTTAAAGCCAGCTGGGACAACATAGCAAGACCCTGCCTTAACTGAAAAAAAAGTGAGAATAGAAAAAGAAAACCCGGAATACATCAGTGATTCTTTTTACTCCTTTAGGGAATTTCATCCCCCTTTCCCTGGCATATGCCTTCAACCTTGGTTTTTAATGGAGAGTCTTATTATTAAGCTAGATTAGGGTTCACTCAGCAGGAGTGTTCTTGCTCTTGTCTGGAGCTATTTGAAATGATTAGTTCATAAAGCAATGTGATCAGCCTTTAGCTTAAAACTTCACCTAGGCAACTTCTCACAGTATAGAATTACAAGTCCAGGGTCCTAAAATTCAGCAGATCTTTTTCACTGTCACTTTGGAGGTAAATCAATAGACATCTGTTATAATTCTGAAGTAGTCTGAAAATCTCTGGACATTGCAAGGATATTCTAAGAACTTACTTGGCATCTTAAGGGATAAATCCACAGCCTCAAGGCAATGAAGGGACTATAGCACTATGCCAGATGTCAGGAGAAGACAACAGGGCAGGAGGAGCCCAGCATGAATTGATCATGTACAGAACTCTGGCTGAAAGTGGGGAAGCGAAAGCTCCAACAGATAATTTATCTTGAATGTTAACATTGAGGAGAAATGTGGGATTAAATACAAAAAGGAAGCTCCATTCTATGCATAAAGGAATGAGGATGTAAGCTTATTGAAGCCATGAGCCATCACTGTTTCAGCTGAACACTGATTAGGCACCTATTATATGCCAGACACATAATCCTGTCTAGATTATAGAAATATATTAAAAAAAATAGAGTATGAGTACAATATGAGCCTGGGGCAGACTGACCAACCAAAGGAACTGATCAAAAGAAAAAGTTGGCCAATACATGCCAAATAGATAATCCTGTCTAGATTCTAGAAATATATAGAAAAGTAGACTATGAGTAGAATATGAGCTTCAGGCAGACTGACCAACCAAAGGAAATGATCAGAAGCAAAAGCTGGGTCAGTCAGAAATCAAAATGCAAGGAGCTGGTTGGTGTCACGTCACCAAGTGTGCTGTTTTTACACGGTATGGAGTCAGTTCCTCTGGTTGAGCCTTCCTTGACCACAGGTGATTAGTCATTGCTTCCTCCATTCCTACAGCTCTGTTCTTACCTCTACTGGAGAATTCATCCTGTTCTATATCTTTTTTTTTTCTTTTCAACATAATTTGTGAGTCTCAATGTTCTACTTTATGTTTGCTTTTCCATAGATTGTATCTTCAACCCCTAGCACAAACCTTGGCATATAGGAGGCATGTAATAAATGTGTTTTCATAATAAGCTTGACTAAATGAATGAAAGAGTAAAGTAACCTGCCTTGTTTGAAACCTCTCTTTAAGGCTACAGGCCTTGTCCTGCTGTACTACAAAAGGCCATTCTCAGAAACAGGTCGGAGTTAAAATGAAGCACATCCTTCACTCATCTTACGAAACCCTCTTTCAATTCCTTTAATACATAACTTGATGTAACACTGCAGAACTCTATAACTAAGTTGATAAGAATTCCAGTTTAATGATTTTATTTATCAAGCAAGCTATAGGAAATAAAATCTTTCTGTTACAGTAACAATTTGTTTGTTTATTACATATTTCTTAAGGGCAAAAATTAAAAAGCATATTTAAGGCAAAATCTGTTTCCCCTTTAGAAGACTGAGAGAACAAGCTACTAAAAGTTAGTATCCCTTACAAAGTCAGAGATATTTAGGAAAAACTTTCTAGAAGTTTTGGTTTAGTTAAAATTTGGGCCACATATTTTGGGATACAGCCTGGAGTTCTTTATGTCAGCTGTTGATAGAGGCAGCTTCCATTTCAAGATAAAAACTAACAAATAATTAAAATGCGTTAAATATTTACTATGTTCTAAGTACTGTGATAAGCTCTTGTATGAACTTATTATTCAACCAGCCCTGATAGTGAAGCTGGGAGTGGAGATCTGGTTTTTCTGATTTAACGGAGATGTTCTTTACTGTTACCTTAAACTGTGTTGATCGGAAATCCCTAATTTAGGATAAACATGGGTGAGACATGGATGGAGTCTCTATTCTGAAGAACTTGCATTCCACAAATTTCTCACTGAGAGAAGCAGAGAGAGAGAGAATGTCAATTTCCCAAGATGTCTCAGGAATAGGATTCAGGGTTTGGGATTGAATATCAGATAAACCTACATATTTCCTCCCTCTGCTTACATTATAAGGTGTTGGCTCATCTCTGAAAGCAAAGGCATTTAAACTATCTCGCTGGCAACTCTCTCTGGCCCAAACCACCACATTCACTTGTAACAAGTGTGTGCAGTGGTTCAGGGTGACCCAGTTAAGAGCAGTCCCATTTAAAGCTATTAAGTGTGGTTTCTTTTTCAGTGAGGTCATCCTGTTTAATCTCCCTGAACTGAAACAGCCTATCAAGCAGCCTCTCAAAGAGCTTATCTCAATTTGTTTCTGGGTGGACTAGAAGGCTCAACTTTTTAGGAGTGCCTTCTTAAAGTGAGGAGGAGGAGGAGTTTGATAGCAAGAGGAAGGATTGGTAAGAAAGACACAGGGAGTCACAGGGAGAAACTACCGAAGGGATTGCAAAAGAACACAGAAAGAAGTTGGGAGCACAGACAAAGAGGAAGTCTGAAGGCTCCCTGTCCATTTTCTCACCATCCAGTAGATCTGTTCTTGCTCAGAACTAACTGTAAGCAAGAGAAGATACAGGAAGAATCACATTTCAGAGAATGTGTTTCCATATCCCACCATGGAAAACTGCCCACCATGGCAACAGTTTCAGCTTGTTTATAATGCATCACAGTGGTGCCTTCCTGGAAACATGTAAAATAAAAGGTATATTTCTTATTTAAAACTTCCCCATGGACCGCTTTCTAAAATCAGAAACTTTGGGTGGAATGGGAAGGATGTAAGTGAGTAGTAACCTCGTTTGAACAGGCCCTCCAGGTAAAGTTAGAGGACCAGTGGCTTCTATGCCTTTATCTCTCCCACACATTTCCAGCAAGAAGATAGTCAAAGCCACGTGAGCGTCCTTCGATTCAGACCACCAGATAAAAATAGATCTGTATATTCTGATTGCTAAAGTGAAAAACAAGTTGCAAAATAATATGAAGAGCATGATATCATTGGGGTATGCATCCGTCTATCTGCTCTGTTTATTAATAGCAAAATTGTAAAGGAACTTTGTTTTTTGATAGTTACATTTAGGGACCAAGATATCTGGGGGTGGGAAAGAGGAGAGGAACTTTTTTCCATTTATAGACTTTTATAGTTTTGTTCACCATAAGCATTCCTTCCTTTAATATGTTTGTATTTTTTAAGTTTCACAGATGAATCTGATCAGCCCGAATCAGAAAACACTGTAGGGAACTGGTTGTTCATTTCTCTTAGTTTAGTAGCTGTTAAGTGACCTTTGAAACATTTGTTAATTGACCCTGTGATTCTCTCAGGCTCACTGTTTTCTGTAGCTTCCTCAGAAGTCTTTCTCCAGAATATATGTACATCAGGATGAGACATCCTTGGGGTAACACCAGTCTACCAGGACCAGCCACAGAGCTCTGCAGCACAGGGGCTTCTCAAATGCATTACACCCACAGGCCCATGGTTCCCCACACTGATTCAGCAGCAGTGTGGCCAGATCCAGGAAGATGATACTGAGAAAAGCAATATGGTTTGCATGGGTGAATTCAATTAGCAAATATCAAAGCCATTTGTCTAAAAGGGTCCTGTTTGTTCCCTCTACAGCGATCAATATGCCCTGTTGGCATCCAGGATGGAAAATAATATCCAAGAGCAAAACAAATCTGTGTCAGCATTATAACAGTCTCATCCTTTTCATTCAACTAAAAGCAAGAGCCCCAGGCATAATGGTTAAGTACCTAAACTTGTGTTCAGGCATTTCCAATCTCCACTGTCAGAGCCTTTCTCATCCTCTTACTCCCAGGCATTGTGCTGGAAACCAAACTCCATGTCTGTGCCCTGGAGTCCCCAAAATTGACATTGGACGGGTGCAGGAATTGTGCAGCACCCTCCCATGACTGCCCACCATGAAGATTCTTTAAGTATTCAAGCATGCAGATCATTTAGGTTGCAAGTTCAAGACCAGTCTGGCCAACATGGTGAAACCCCATCTCTACTAAAAAATATATAAAAAATTACTGGGGCATGGGGGCACATGCCTGTAATCCCGGCTGCTCAGGAAGCTGAGAAGGGAAAATCGCTTGAACCCAGGAGGCAAAGGTTGCAATGAGCTGAGATCATGCTACTGTACTCCAGCCTGGGCAACAGAGTGAGACACCGTCTTAAAAAAAAAAAACTATTAAAAAAATGCTGCACCCAGCATCAAAATTATACCTTCTTCCTCCCTTCTCCATCCAAATGTCTAGTGCCTCAATACTCCAATCTTATTCAGCTGTAACTGAAGAAGGCAATTCCAGAAAATCACACCAAGGATTACATCAGTAGTTCTACACCTTGTCCCAAACCAGCACACCTGGGAGATAAGGCACATGGAACAGTGGGGAAATGGAAAAGAAAAGGGACTGTTTCAGAATTTTAAGGAGGATGTAGCATCCAGTTTAAAAGAGTTCCCAATTTTGATACGCAGTCCTTGAGCGACTTCTTTTGAGAGTCATTTGATTGGCTATCTATTAATAGTTAATTTCCCAGGAATATGTGTGTGCTAATGGGGCAATTTTTTAAACCAAAACTGAATCTCTAATTATGGTACTACAGGTACATTGCTGATTGCAAAGATATTTTGGAAGAAGGGAGCCTTCCTGGGTTTCCCTCAATATACCAGCAAGTGACTATCTCACCTAACATTGGGTTTGCTGTTCTGCTCAAAACTTTGTGAAAGATTTGCTAAAACTCTTGTAGAACCTTCCCAGTAGGTCACTTGAAATTCCACTTATTAGTTGGTCCTGCCAAAGTAAGGCAAGAGAGGAAAACTATGCATTCCATCACCTCTTTGTTTTTAACACAGTATTGACTCTTGAAACCCAGAGGAATGCTAACTTCCATAAGCTTCTCTCCTCAGAATGATATTTTAAGTCTGGAATGCTAAGAACTAACAACCTTCATTTTGCCCTTGTGGACAGGACATTTGTGGCTAGTTTACCTGACCTAGAATAGCCAGCTCTGGTTTTCTGATGAAAATCTCGGAAACCAATGGAAAATATAATGGCAGTAGCCTCAGAAAACAAGGAAATATCCACCCACAGATACTCTTCAGAGCCCACAATATAGCAAATGCTTTGCCTTCATTTGAATGGTCACTTTACCTTCTCTGAGTTACGTCAAAAATACCCATTTCTGAGACCCTCTAACTGAAAATGAACTCCACTGTCAACATTGGTCGACTCATTATACCCTAACCCAATCTCCAAATGTTTTTTGTTGTCACCAAAACTGGAAGTGACGCCACTATTACAAAAGACAAATACCATCCCTATAAGTGAACTACAAAGACATTGTTACTGAACAAATGTTTCAGTTAGACATGCGGTCAGACTAACCTAAATACATATAATCTTCCATAGAGTGAAAACATGATAGTCTAAAAGGCTAATCACATTTTTTATGAATTTCATCATAAAAAAGCTAAGTTAATGATTCCAGCCATGAAAATTCCAGTCTGAGATCTAAAAGATGAATCTAATGTCGTTTCACCAAGAAAAGCTACACTCATTTATTAGAAATCCAAACGCTGACCAAAGCCTCAGAGTGAAATTCACTTGAAATTTTGGTATCCTTAAAAACTGTAACCTTGAATTGCTACTACGAATTTAACAAATATCTTAGCAGTGTTTGTTTTAACAAGTTTGGTTGGTTACAATTCACAGGAGCCCACTTGAACCATCTTAGTGAAAAGAGGGGTTTTTAAGGCAATCTCATGGATCCCAAGAGCAGGGAGACCCATCCTTAGAAGAAGCAGAGCAAGACAGGAGAAAATTCTCCAGAACTAAGGCAGCAATTCTCTCTCTCTCTCTCTCTTTCACCCCCTTCTTTTTGTCTCTCTTTCCCTGCGTGTTTCTCTCTCTCCCTCCACGTCCCTGTCCCACCCTTCTCTGTTTCTGAGGCTTTGCCTCCTTTTATCTCTCAACAGAAGCGCTTGCTTCTCCCTGCACAAGCTAAAAAAGATGACCTCTCAGTCAGCACAGTCTGACCAGAAGTTCAGTGGCAAGCTTCCAAGAGACAACTGGATTGGCCCATCCTGGGTGAGCAATCTCTCTCTGAGACAACCGAGGTACATAGGGTCAGGGTCTTATACCATAAACATTAACATCGTGGGCTCCACTCCCAGAGGGGAGGAGTCAAGTCGCCTAGAAAAAGAGGGTCCTTTTGGGCTGGGAAAATATTAATTATCACTCTTACTGAAAAATATTTTTTAGATGCGAAGGTCAACAAATTGACAAATGGAAAAACTATTAGGCTAAACCTTTGGGAATTCTTTCCCTAGTTGTTTTCCACTAACATGAGAACTTACAAAATATCCTTTAGTGCTCTTTCTTGGGGGGAGAAACATATATACATATAAACACTAAAAAGATTTTTTTATTTTTGGTCTGCTAGACTGAGAAGGTACAAGAGACTCAGGCTCCACCACTAATTAGCAATGAGTGACTTTACTTACTCCGCCACTGCTTGTTGGGCTTACCTTGCTTGCCCTATGCCAAACTCTAAGGCCCTTTCCAGCTCTGATGTTATAATTCTTCTGAGGTTTTTTTTTTTTTTTTGAGACAGAGTTTCGCTCTTGTTACCCAGGCTGGAGTGCAACGGCGCGATCTCGGCTCACCGCAACCTCCGCCTCCTGGGTTCAGGCAATTCTCCTGCCTCAGACTCCCGAGTAGCTGGGACTACAGGCGGCGGCACCGTGCCCAGCTAATTTTTGTATTTTTAGTAGAGACGGGGTTTCACCATGTTGACCAGGATGGTCTCGATCTCTTGACCTCGTGATCCACCCGCCTCTGCCTCCCAAAGTGCTGGGATTATAGGTATGAGCCACTGCGCCCGGCTTCTTCTGAGGTTTTAATATCTACTGTCATGATAACTCTGCAGAAAAAGGGCCAGCTGACTTGTGTGATACCTTTGGAGAAGTATTTATTCAAAACAGAGATCAGCCAGGTCTACATCTTGTTTGGTTTTGTACTTAGTGCTTTGGAACTCCGGAGATGAGGATTCATGGGTAAATCGCTTGCTGTTGGTAGCTTTATTTACTCTGTTAAACTGTTTGGGTGCCAATTATGGAAGTCTCTAAAGGAAACGGAATATTAAAAGTGAATTAATTTACCTTATATTCACCAACAAAATTAACCTCCAGGGCATTCAAACATACTCCTGCTAAATGGAGTGGTTTTTTGTGTCACTTAAATTCCAATGCGCATTCAAAATCATCCCCATGGTAGTGCCCTAGGCCTTTTTAAGCTCTGCTCTGGGAATTCATGCAAGAGTGATAGTGAAAGAGCATTAAACATAGAAAGAGAGCATCTTGAAGCCTGCTAACTCATTTCCTCTGATGGAAATCAATAAGCCTTTGACCACCACCACCAGCGCTATCAAAAAGCAGTTGCTCAGCAGACCAGCCACACTTTAGATATCACATCCTTTCCCATTAGAACTGCTGAGTATGGCTTTTGAACCAGGCTGGATCAATCAGATAGAAAAGAAGGTATCTCTATCACAAGTTTCCGCTCTAAAAGGAAAGGGGGCTCCGATTTTGCAAGACTGATAATAAATCAGGGAAGTATGACATTCACCAGCCCAACCATACTTTCCTTTCTTACATATATTTTCAATACTTTGAATATATTTTTGATACTTCAATACATTGCTATTGAAGATTCTTAAAATAGTCAATTAGGGATTTTACTACTAGAAATATTACGTTACAAATGGCCTCTCATCCTAAAAAAAACTATGATAACCAAGAAAAAGCAAGGCTGGTTATGTGTTCTATTGTAATGTTGAGCACACATACCTGGCAGATAATAAGTGACCAATAAATGTATGTTTTTCCCTCTTTTCCTCAGCTGAATCAAATGTGTCAAAAAAAGAGAGACAGAGTGAGGGAAAGAGAAAGGCAGATGTCTGAAAATTTCTAAAAATTTGTTCATAAACCTTATTTTGTATTCAATTTGATTATAAATTTTCTCTATGATCTCAAAGTATTTTTTACATTTATCACTGATCTTTTACAATCACTATGTGACATAAATAATTATAAACTTTATCCTTAATAAAAAGTGAGGGAAGTAATAAAAAGGACAAGAGGGCCAGGCGCAGTGGCTCACACCTGTAATCCCAGCACTTTGGGAGGCTGAGGCAGGCGGATCACCTGAGGCTCGAGGTCAGGAGTTCACGAACAGCCTGGCCAACATGATGAAACCCCGTCTCTACTAAAATTACAAAAATTAACCAGGCGTGGTGGTGCACACCTGTAATCCCAGCTACTTGGGAGGCTGAGGCAGGAGAATCACTTGAACCCATGTGTGAGGGAGAGGCAGAGGTTGCAGTAAGCTAAGATCATGCCACTGCACTCCAGCCTGAGTGACAAAGCAAGACTCCAACTCAGATTTTCTCAATTGTAGGACTAGAACTCAGAATCTTTAACTCTGGCTTATTACCCAAGAGGGAATCCCTCATTAAGAACCCTATACCAATAAGCCTGTGTAACATGCTGTATGGTTTTCCTTAAAGGGCTTGTTTATATCTTTAAATGATAAATTACCAATATCTTACAAAAGAAAGAAAAATAGCCAATTAGATTTTCTCTCTCCCTCTTTCTATGTATACATACATACACATACATGCTGACTGATCATATCCCAGAATTACTTAACAGAAGAATTCCAATTCTGAAAAATGTGGTAAGTTTAAATATGAAAAATGAACAAGATTCTACCAAATGTGTGCCATTCATATTGCAATCCCATCTTAGGACTAGGCCCCTCATGCCAAACTCTGATACAGTTTTTCAGCTAGAGCAGAAATAATACAGAATTTTAATAGCTTGAAAAGCAGGAAAGCAATATCTAGAAAATGCAAAACTGTTATAGCTCCTAATTGCATTCAGGGGTCATTTGGAGAACTCAGCAAGTCTGGAATAGGCTGATTTTTACTCTGTAGCTTATAACAGTTAGACTATTATCATTGTTATCTTTTACATTTTTGCCACACACCCATCACATGAAATCTGATTTGTAGCAGCAACCAGCATTGTTATCATGTCCCTGAAGATGCCATTTAACTGCAACCCTACCTACTGCCAAAGCCTGAGTATTAAAATGAATAAGCCTTTCAGTAAGAAACTCCCCCTTTCCCTTGAGACTTCCCTATGCTCACTTTCCTTATGCGCAGTTTACATCAGAGATGGACCCAGGATTCTTAAGCTTTGATGAACTGGTACACACCAATGAACATGAACTTGTGGCAATGCACTGGAAGGGGAGGAGATTCATACTTTGCCTTCAGCCAACCACTGAAACTGCCCTCTGCTCTCTTTTCCACTCCTTATGGACATATATGTGTGTGTGTGCCCTGTACTGCCATCCTTCTTCATTTTTCCTTTTTAAAACTTTGATTACAAATTCAAATTCCATTTTCTAAAAAATATATGTACATATATCAGATCATATAAAAGGTCAAATGGTACCAAAAGTCTTATAATAAAAAAAACAGCAGTCTCCTATCTCATTTCTGCCCAGAGGCGAACACTTTCTACCCTTTCAAAACTATTTTCTTCTGTTTCTTACCTCATATTTCTAGATAATTCTCTTATACTGTTCTTTTTTTTTCTTTTTTTTTTTGAGATGGAGTCTCACTCTATCACCCAGGATGGAGTGCAGTAGTGTGATCTTGGCTCACTGCAAACTCTGCATCCAGGTTCAAGAGATTCTCCTGCCTCAGCCTCCCTAGGATTACAGGCACATGCCACCACACCCAGCTAAATTTTGTATTTTTAGTAGAGACGGGGTTTCACTATGTTAGCCAGGCTGGTTTCAAACTCCTGACCTCAAGTGATCCGCCCACTTTGGCCTCCCAAAGTACTGGGATTACAAGTGTGACACACCGTGCCGGCCCTCTTATACTGTTAATTCTTAGTTTGGTTTTTCTCCTTTGTATTTGATCTATTGCCTTCCTATAGGAGAACACAGAATTTAACTCTTACATAAACTCCTCATGAAGTACATACACATATTTCCCATTTCCCCAATATTGAGTTCTTTATTAAATACCTTGCCAGTATTTATGTTATAAGTGTATGAATATTACTCGTAAATAAGATACATAATACATTTCGACTGCATTTTCTTTCATATAAAACTTCTGTTTTTTCTTCTGCTAATGATTGTTATTACTTTCATTTTCTGTGTACCTATCACTAATCCATGCCCAACTTTCTGGCAGTTATGAAATGTTTTAAATTAATCAAATACACAGTGTAGTCTGTATTAGTCAGGGTTCCCTAGAGGGACAAAACTAATAGGATATATATATGAGAGTTTATTAACTATTAATTTACACTATCACAAGGTCCCACAATAGGCTGTTTGCAAGTTTTAGGAGCAAGGAGAGCCAGTCTGAATCTCAAAACTGAAGAACTTGGAGTATGCTGTTTGAGGACAGGAAGCATCCAGCACAAGAGAAAGATGTAGGCTGGGAAGCTAGGCCAGTCTCACCTTTTCACATTTTTCTGCCTGTTTTTATTTGCTGGCAGCTGATTAGATTGTGCCCATCAGATTAACACTGGGTCTGGCTTCCCCAGCTCACTGACTCAAATGTTAATTACCTTTGGCAACACCCTCACAGACACACCCAGGATCAATGCTTTGCATCCTTCAATCCAATGAAGTTGACACTCAGTATCAAACATCACATGGTCCATAAATTCCTTCCTCCTTCCCCCTTGAATCAACCCCTTTTGAAGCCCTTGTCCCTCTAGCTCCAATCTGAACTATTTTCTCTCGAGACCTACAACAAAACTGCCATCCTGAGACTTTCCATCACCATCATTCTGAAAATATCTTTTACTTTTCTTCTGTGTTGAATCCCGTTTTTTTTTTCTGAATCCCATGTGTCCTTTTTCTTGGTTGTGTTACCTATTTTTAATGGAACATTTCTTCCAGTAAGTTTCTCAGAGAGGTTGCATGGGAGGTAAATAACATATGCATGTCTAAAATGCTTTTTTCTATCTACACACTTGTTGATAAGTTTGGTTGGGTACAGATATCTAATCTGTAAAATGTTTTTATGCAGAAATTTAAAAGGATTGCAGCATTGCTTTCTGGTTTCTAATATTGCTATTGAGAAGTCTTAAATTAATCCAACTTTTAATCCTTTCTATGACTTTTGTTCCCTTTTCACTGGAAAGTCTAGATTTCCTCTTTGACACTGAAGTTCAGAAATGTTACAATGATATGGGTCTAAAAAAAAAATCACAGTTCTAAAACCTCCAAGAAATATGGGACTATATAAAAAGACCAAAACTAAGATTGACTGGAGTGCCTGAAAGAGACAGGGAGAACAGAACCAAGTTGGAAAACACACTTCAGAATATTATCCAGGAGAACTTCCCCAGCCTAGCAAGACAGGCCAACATTCAAATTCAGGAAACAGAGAGAACACCACTAAGATACTTCATGAGAAGATCAACACCAAGACACATAATCATCAGATTCTCCAAGATTGAAAGGAAGGAAAAAATGTTAAGGGCAGCCAGAGAGAAATGCCATGTCACCTGCAAAGGGAAGCCCATCAGACTAACAGTGGACCTCTCAGCAGAAACCCTACAAGCCAGAAGAGAGTGGAGGCCAATATTCAACATTTCAAAAGAATTTTCAACCCAGAATTTCATATCCAGCCAAACTAAGCTTCATAAGTGAAGGAGAAATAAAATCCTTTACAGACAAGCAAATGCTGAGGGATTCTGTCACCACCAGACCTGCCTTGCAAGAGTTCCTGAAAGAAGCACTAAATAAGGAAAGGAAAAACTGGTACCAGCCACTGCAAAAACACACCAAAATATACAGACTAATGACACTACAAAGAAGCGGCATAAACTAGTGTGCCAAATTACCAGAGAGCATCAGGATGACAGGATCAAATTCACACATAACAATACTAACCTTAAATGTAAATAAGCTAAATGCTCTAATTAAAAGACACTGACTGGCAAATTGGATAGAATCAAGAACCATCCGTGTGCTGTATTCAGCAGACCCATCTCACATGCAAAGACACAGATAAGCTCAAAATAAAGGGATGGAGGAAAACTTACCAAGCAAATGGAAAGAAAAAAAGCAGGGGTTGCAATCCTAGTCTCTGAAAAAACAGACATTAAACCAACAAAGATCAAAAAAGACAAAGAAGGCCATTACGTAGTGGTAAAGGAATTAATGCAACAAGAACTAACTATCCTAAATATATGTGCGTGCAATACAGGAGCACCCAGATTCATAAAACAAGTTCTTAGAGACCTACAAAGAGACTTAGACTCCCACACAATAATAGTGGGACGCTTTACCACCCCACTATCAATATGAGACAGATCAAGGAGACAGAAAATTAACAAGGATATTCAGGACTTAAACTCAAATCTGGATCAAGTGGACCTAATAAACACCTACATAACTCTCCACAATAGAACATACATTCAACGGAATATACATTCATCTCAGTAGCCAAATGACACTTATTCTAAAATCAACCACATAATTGGAAGTAAAACTTTCCTCAGCAAATACTGAGATCTTAACAAACAGTATCTCAGACCACAGTGCAATCAAATTAAAACTCAGGACTAAGACACTCACTCAAAACCACATGACTACATGGAAACTGAACAACCTGCTCCTGAATGACTTCTGGGTAAATAATGAAAGTAAGGAAGAAATCAACAAGTTCTTTGAAACCAGCGAGAACAGAGAGATAATATACCAGAATGTCTGGGACACAGCTAAAGCAGTGTTCAGAGGGATTTTTTTTGTTTCTTTTTGTATTTCATTTCTTTTTTTTTTTTTAATATATATTTTTTATTTCACTTTAGGTTCTGGGATACATGTGCAGATCATGCAGGATTGTTGCATAGATACCTACATGAAAATGTGGTTTGCTGCCTCCATCCCCCCCATCACCTATATCTGCCATTTCTCCCCATGTTATCCCTCCCCAACCTCCCTACCCCCGCTGTCCCTCCCCTAGTCCCCTACAACAGACCCCAGTGTGTTATGCTCCCCTCCCTGTGTTCATGTGTTCTCATTGTTCAACACCCACCTATGAGTAAGAACATGCAGTATTTGATTTTCTTTTCTTGTGTTAGTTTGCTGAGAATGATGGTTTCCAGCTTCATCAATGTTCCTACAAAGGACACAAATTCATCATTTTTTATGGCTGCATAGTATTCCCTGGGGTATATGTGCCATATTTGCCTTGTCCAGTCTATCATCAATAGGCATTTGGGTTGGTTCCAGGTCTTTGCTATTGTAAACAGTGCCACAATGAACATATGTGTGCATGTTTCTTTATAATGGAACAATGTATAATCCTGTGGATATATACCCACTAATGTGATTGCTGGGTCAAATGCAATTTCTATTTCTAGGTCCTTGAGGAATTGCCACACTGTTTTCCACAATTGTTGAACTAATTTATATTTCCACCAAGAGTGAAAGTGTTCCTATTTCTTCACATTCTCTCCAGCATCTGTTGTCTCCAGATATTTTAATGATTGCCATTCTAACTGGCATGAGATAGTATCTCAATTTGGTTTTGATTTGTATTTCTCTAATGACCAGTAATGAGCATTTTTTCATATGTTTGTTGGCCTCATATATGTCTTCTTTTGAAAAGTGTCTTTTCGTATCCTTCACCCACTTTTGAATGTGTTTGTATGCTTTTACTTGTAAATCTCTTTTAGTTCTTCATTGGTTATGGATATTAGCCCTTTGTCAGATGGGTAGATTGCAAAAATTTTTTCCTATTCTTTTGGTTGCCAGTTTACTCTAATGATTCTTTTGCTGTACAGAAGCTCTGGAGTTTAATTAGATCCCATTTGTCTATTTTGGCTTTTGTTGTCAATGCTTTTGGTGTTTTAGTCATGAAGTCCTTGCCTATGCCTATGTGCTGAATGCTTTTGCCTAGGTTTTCTTCCAGGGTTTTTATGGTGTTAGGTCTTATGTTTAAGTCTTTAATCCATCTGGAATTATTTTTAGTGTAAGGTGTTAGGAAGGGGTCCAGTTTCTGCTTTCTGAACATTGCTAGCCAGTTTTCCCAACACCATTTATTAAACAGGGAATCCTTTCCCCATTGCTTGTTTTTGTCAGATTTGTCAAAGATCAGATGGTTGTAGATGTGTGGTGTTGCCTCCGAGGACTCTGTTTTGTTCCATTGGTCTATGTCTCTATTTTGGTACCAGTACCATGCTGTTTTGATTACTGTAGCCTTGTATTATAGTTTGAAGTCAGGCAGCGTGATGCCTCCAGCTTTCATCCTTTTGCTTAGGGTTGTTTTGGCTATGCAGGCTCTCTTTTGGTTCCATATGAAGTTTAAGGTGGATTTTTCCAGTTCCATGAATGGTAGCTTGATGGGGATAGCATTGAATCTATAAATTACTTTGGGCAGTATGGCCATTTTCACAATATTGATTCTTCCTAACCATGAACATGGAATGTTTTTCCATCTGTTTGTGTCCTGTCTTATTTCCTTGAGCAGTCGTTTCTAGTCCTCCTTGAAGAGGTCCTTTACATCCTTTGTTAATTGTATTCTTAGGTATTTTATTCTCTCTGTAGCAATTGTGAATGGCAGTTAGTTCTTGATTTGGCTCTCTTTTAGTCTGTTCACTGATGTGTAAGAATGCTTGTGATTTCTGCACATTGATTTTGTATCCTGAGACTGCTGAAGTTGTTTATCTGTTTCAGGAGATTTTAGGCTGAGATGATGGGGTCTTCTAAATATACAATCATGTCATTTGCAAATAGAGACAATTTGACTTCCTCCTTTCCTAATTGAATACCCTTTATTTCTTTTTCTTGCCTGATTGCTCTGGCTAGAACTTCCAATACTATATTGAATAGGAGTGATGAGAGAGGGCATCCTTGTCTAGTGCCAGATTTCAAAGGGAATGCTTCCAGTTTTTGCCCATTCACTATGATAATGGCTGTGGGTCTGTCATAAATAGCTTTTATTATTTTGAGATATGTTCCATTGATACCTAATTTATTGAGAGTTTTTAGCATAAAGTGCTGTTGACTTTTGTCAAAGGCCTTCTCTGCATCAATTGAGATAATCATGTGGTTTTTGTCTTTGGTTCTGTTTATGTGATGGAATATGTTTATAGACTTGCGTATGTTGAACGAGCCTTGCATCCCCAGGATGAAGCCTACTTGGTCATGATGGATAAGCTTTTTGATGTGCTGTTGCAATCAGTTTGTCAGTATTTTATTGAAGATTTTTGCATCTATGTTCATCATGGATATTGGCCTGAAGTTTTCTTTTTTGTTGGGTCTCTGCTGGGTTTTGATATCAGGATGATGTTGGTCTCATAAAATGATTCAGGAAGGATTCCTTCTTTTTGGAATAGTTCCAGAAGGAGTGGTACCAGCTCCTCTTTGTATGTCTGGTAGAATATGGCTGTGAACCCATCTGGACCTGGGCTGTTTTTGGTTGGTAGGCTATTCATTGCTGCCTCAACTTCAGCCCTTGTCATTGGTCTATTCAGGGTTTTGACTTCTTCCTGGTTTAGGCTTGAGAGGATGCAAGTGTCCAGAAATTTATCCATTTCTTCCAGGTTTACGGGTTTATGTGCATAGAGTTGTTTGTAGTAATCTCTGATGGTAGTTTGTATTTCTGTGGAATCAGTGGTGATATCCCCTTTATCATCTTTTATTGCATCTATTTGATTCTTCTCTCTTTTCTTTTTTATTAATCTGGCTAGCAGTCTATTTTGTTGATGTTTTCAAAAAACCAGCTCCTGGATTTATTGATATTTTGAAGGGTTTCTTGTGTCTCTATCTCCAGTTCGGCTCTGATCTTAGTTATTTCTTTTCTTCTGCTAGCTTTTGAGGTTTTTTTTAACTTGCTCCTCTAGCTCTTTCAATTTTGATGATAGAGGGTCGATATTAGATCTTTCCTTATTTCTCATTTGGGCATTTATTGCTATAAATTTTCCTCTAGACACTGTTTTAAATATGTCCCAGAGATTCTGGTACATTGTGTCTTCGTTCTCTTTGGTTTTGAAGAACGTCTTTATTTCTGCCTTCATTTCATTGTTTATCCAGTCAATATTCAAGAGCCAGTTGTTCACTTTCCTTGAAGTTGTGCGGTTCTGAGTTAATTTCTTAATCCTGAGTTCTAATTTGATTGCACTGTGGTCTGAGAGACTGTTTGTTATGATTTCCTTTCTTCTGCATTTGCTGAGGAGTGTATGTGGTCAATTTTAGAGTAGGTGCAATGTGGTGCTGAGAAGAATGTATATTCTGTGGATTTGGGGTGGACAGTTCTGTAGATGTCTATTAGGTTTGCTTGGTCCAGATCTGAGTTCAAGTCCTGGATATCCTTGTTAATTTTCGGTCTCATTTATCTGTCTAATATTGGCAGTGGAGTGTTAAAGTCTCCCATTATTATTGTGTGGGAGTCTATGTCTCTTTGTAGGTGGTTAAGAACTTACTTCATATATCTGGGTGCTCCTCTATTGGGTGCATATATATTTAGGAGCATTAGCTCTTCTTGTTGCATTGATTCTTTTACCATTATGTAATGCCCTTATTTGTCTCTTTTGATCTTTGTTGGTCTAAGGTCTATTTTATTGGAGACCAGGATTGCACCTCCTGCTTTTTTTTGCTCTCCATTTGCTTGGTAAATCTTCCCCCTTCCCTTTATTTTGAGCCTATGTGTGTCCTTGCCTATGTGATGCATTTCCTGGATACAGCACACCAATGGTTTTTAACTTTTTATCCAATTTGCCTGTCTTTTGATTGGGACATTTAGCCCATTTACATTTAAGGTTAATATTGTTATGTGTGAATTTGATCCTACCATTTTGATTCCAGCTGGTTGTTTTCCCTGTTAGTTGATGCAGTTTCTTCATTGTGTCAATGCTCTTTACCATTTGGTATGTTTTTGAAGTGACTGGTAGTGGTTGTTCCTGTCTTTGTTTAGTGCTTCTTTCAGGAGCACTTATAAGTCAGGCCTGGTGGTAATGAAGTCTCTCAGCAATTGCTTATTTGTGAAGGATTTTATTTCTCCTTCACTTATGAAGCTTAGTTTGTCTGGACATGAAATTCTAGGTTGAAAGTTCTTTCTTTAAGGTTGTTGAATATTGGCCCCCACTGCCAAGAGATCTGCTGTGAGTCTGATGGGCTTCCCTTTGTGGGTAATCCAACCATTCTCTCTGGCTGCCCTTAGCATTTTTTCCTTCTTATCAACCCTGATGAATCTGAGGATTATGTGCCTTGAGGTTCCTCTTCTTGAGGAATATCTTTGTGGTGTTCTCTGTATTTCCTGGACTTAAATGTTGGCCTGCCTTGCTAGGTTGGGCAAGTTGTCCTGGATAATATCCTGGAGAGTGTTTTCCAGCTTGGATTCATTCTGTCTGTCATATTCAGGTACACCTATCAAACGTAGATTAGGTCTTTTCACATAATCCCATATTTCTTGGAGGCTTTGTTCACTTCTTTTCCCTCTTTTTTCTCTAAACTTGTATTCTCATTTTATTTCATTGAGTTGATCTTCAATCTCTGATATCCTTTCATCTGCCTGGTCGATTCGGCTTTTGAAACTTGTGAATGCTTTGCACAAGTTCTCATGTTGTATTTTTCAGCTCCATCAAGTCATTTATATTCTTCTCTCAGCCATTTATGCTCGTTAGCATTTTGTCAAACCTTTTTTCAAGGTTCTTAGTTTCTTTGCATTGGGTTAGAACATGTTCTTTTAGCTCAGAGAAGTTTTTTATTACCCACCTTCTGAAGCTTGTTTCTGTCAGTTCATTAGACTCATTCTCCATCCAGCTTTGTTCCCTTGCTGGTGGGAAGTTGTGATCCCTTGGACTAGAAAGGCATTCTGGTTTGGGGTGTTTTCATCCCTTTTGTGCTGCTTTCTTCCCATCTTTGTGGATTTATCTACCTGTGGTCTTTGTAGTTGTTGACTTTCAAATGGGGTCTCTGAGTGGACATCCTTTTTGTTGATGGTGAAGTTATTTCTTTCTGTTTTTCAGTTTTCCTTTGAACAGTCAGGCTCCTCTGCTGTAGTATTGCTGAGGTCCACTCCAGACCCTGTTTGCCTGGGGATCACCTGCAGCAGCTGCAGAACAGTAAGGGTTGCTGCCAGTTTCTTCTTCTGTTATCTTTGTCCCAGAAGGATACCCTCCAGATGTCAGCCTGAGCTCTCCTTTATGAGGTGTCTCTTTGGATATACAGGGGTCAGGGAGCTGCTTGAGGAGACAGCCTGTCCCTTATAAGAGCTCAAATGCTGAGCTGTGAGCTCCGTTGTTCCATTCAGATATGCTGGGCAGGTACCTTTAAGTCTGCTGCAGCGAAACTCATAACCGCCTTTTTCCCCAGGTGCTTTCTTGTGGGAAGGTGGGGCTTTATTTATAAGTTCCTGATGTGCTGCTGCCTTTCTTCAGAGATACCCTGACCAGCAAGGAGGTAATCTAGTCACAGTCTGCCAGCAGAGGCGTTGCTGAGCTGCCATGGGCTCTGCCCAGCTGCTGTGTGAACTTCCTTGCAGTTTTGTTTACAGAGGTGTAGTTAGAACAGCCTCAGTAACAGCAGTCTGCCTCAGTAATGGCGGACTGCCTCGATAATAGCGGACTACCTCAGTAATGGCGTATTGCCTCGGTAATGGTGGACTGCCTCAGTAATGGTAGACTGCCTCGGTAGTGGTGGACTGCCTCAGTAGTGACAGACACCCTTCCCCACACAGAGCTGAACTGTCCCAGTTTCAGGTGCACTTGCTGCAAAACTCTCAATCCAGAGTATTTCACATTGCTGGTCTTTGTGAGGGTGGGACTGGAGGGAAATTTATAGTACTAAATGCCCACATCAGAAAACTAGAAAGAGTTCAAATCAATACCCTAACATCACAATTAAAAGAGCTAGAGAAGAAAGAGCAAACAAATCCAAAAGCCAGCAGATGACAAGAAATAACCAAGATCAGGGCAGAACCAAAGAAGATAGAGACACGACCAATGAATCTGGCTGGTGTGGTGACTCATGCCTATAATCCCAGCACTTTGAGAGGCCAAGGTGGGTAGATCATGAGGTCAAAAGATAGAGACCATCCTGGCCAACATGGTGAAACCCTGTCTCTACTAAAAATGCAAAAATTGGCTGTGCCTGTACAGCCACTGCACATGCCTGTAATCCCAGTACTCAGAAAGCTGATGCAGGAGAATTGCTTGAACCAGGGAGTCCAAGGTTGCAGTGAGCCGAGATTGTGCCACTGCACTCCAGCCTGGCAACTGAACAAGACTCTGTCTCAAAAAAGAAAACAAAAAATCAATGAATCCAGGAGCTGGTTTTCTGAAAAAAATAATGAAATTGATAGACCACTAGTTAGACTCATAAAGAAGAGAAGAGAGAAGAATCAAATAGATGCAATGAAAAATGATAAAGGGTCACCACTGAAATACAAACTACCATCAGAGAATACTATAAACACCTCTATATAAATAAACAAGAAAACCTAGAAGAAATGGATAAATTCCTGAACACATACACTCTCTCAAGACTAAACCAGGAAGAAGTCAAATCCCTGAATAGACCAATAATAAGTTCTGAAATCGAGGCAGTAATAGCCTACCAACCAAAAAAGCCCAGGACCAGACAAATTCACAGCTGAATTCTACCAGAGATACAAAGAGATGCTTGTACCATTCCTTGTGAAATTATTCCAAACAATACGAAAAGAGGGACTCCTTCCTTACTCATTTTATGAGGCCAGCATCATCCTCATACCAAAACCTGGCAGAGACACAACAAAAAAAGAAAATTTCAGGTCAATATCCCTGATGAACATCTATATGAAAATCCTCAGTAAAATACTGCTAAACTGAATCCAGCAACACATCAAAAAGCTTATCCACTATGGTCAAGTTGGCATCATCCCTGAGATGCAAGGCTGGTTCAACATATGCAAATCAATAAATGTAATCCATCACATAGACAGAACTAATGACAAAAAACACATGATCATCTCAATAGATGCAGAAAAGGCCTCTGATAAAATTCAACATCTCTTCATGTTAAAAACTCTCAATAAACTAGGTATTCATGGAATATACTTCAAAATAATAATAGCCATTTATGACAAACCCACAGCCAATATAATACTAAAGGGGCAAAAGCTGGAAGCATTCACTTTGAAAATTGGCACAAGGGATGCCCTCTCTCACCACTCCTATTCAACATAAGTACTGGAAGTTCTGGCAAGGGGAATCAGGCAAGAGAAAGAAATAAAGAGTATTCAAATAGGAAGAAAGGAAGTCAAATTGTCTCTGATTGCAGATGACACAATTCTGTATTTAGAAAACCCCATCATCTCATCCCAAAACTCCTTAAGCTGATAAGCAACTTCAGGAAAGTCTCAGGATACAAAATTAATGTACAAAAATTACAAGCATTCATATACACCAACAATAGACAATCAGAGAGGCAAATCATGAATGAACTCCCATTCACAATTGCTACAAAGCGAATAAAACACCTAGGAATACAGCTAACAAGGGATGTGAAGGACCTCTTCAAGGAGAACTATAAACCACTGCTCAAATAAATAAGAAAGGACACAAACAAATGGAAGACATTCCATCCTCATGGATAAGAAGAATCAATATTGTGAAAATGGCCATACTGCCCAAAGTAATTTATAGATTCAGTGCTATACTCATCAAGATACAATTCAAAGTTAGAAAGAACTACTTTAAATTTCATATGGAAACAAAAAAAGAGCCTATATAGCCAAGACAATCCTAAGCAAAAAGAACAAAGCTGGAGGCATCACTCAACCTGATTTCAAACTATACCATAAGGCTACAGTAACCAAAACAGCATGGTTCTAGCATCAAAATAGACATAGAGGCCAACGGAACAAAACAGAGACCTCAGAAATAATACCACAAATCTACAACCATGTGATCTTCAGCAAACCAAACAAAAACAAGCAATGGGGAAAAGATTCCCTATTTAATAAATGGTGTTGGGAAAACCAGCTAGCCATTTGCGAAAAACGGAAACTGGACCCCTTCCTTATATCATATACAAAAATTAACTCAAGATGGATTAAAGACTTAAATGGAAAACCCAATACCATAAAAACCTTAGAAGAAAACCTAGGCAATACCATTCAGGAAATAGGCACAGACAAAAGACTTCATGAGGAAAATGCCAAAAGCAATGGCAACAAAAGTCAAATTGACAAATGAGATCTAAGTAAACTAAAAAGCTTCTGCACAGCAAAAGAAACTAGCATCAGAGTGAACAGGCAACCTACAGAATGGGAGAAAATTTTTTCAATCTACCCATCTGACAATGATCTAATATCCAGAATTTACAAGGAACTTAAACAAATTTACAAGAAAAAAAAAAACATCAAAAGGTGGGCAAAGGATATGAACAGATACTTCTCAAAAGAAGACATTTATTAGCCCAACAAACGGAAAAGAAAGCTCAACATCACTGATCATTAGAGAAATGCAAATCAAAACTAAAATGAGATATTATCTCACACCAGTCAGAATGGCAATTATTAAAAAGTCAGAAAACAATAGATGCTGCTGAGGCTGTGGAAAAATAGGAATGCTTTTACATGGTTGGTGGGAATGTAAATTAGCTCAACCATTGTGGAAGACAGTGTGGCAATTCCTCAAGGATCTAGAACCAGAAATACCATTTGATGCAGCAACCTCATTGCTGGGTATATACTCAAAGGAATACAATTTATTCTACTATAAAGACACATGCACATGTATGTTTATTGCCACACTATTTTCAATAGCAAAGACATGGAACCAACCCAAATGCCCATCAATGACAGACTAGATAAAGAAAATGTGGTACGTATACACCATGGAATAATATGCAGCCATAAAAAAGAATTAGATCATTTCCTTTGCAGGGACATGGATAAAGCAGGAAGCCATCATCCTCAGCAAATTAACACAGGAACAAAAAACCAAACACCACATATTCTCACTCATGAGTGGGAACTGAACAATGAGAACACATGGACATAGGGAAGGGAACAACACTCACCAGGGCCACTCAGCGGGTGGGGGCAGAGGGGAAGGAGAGCATTAGGACAAATACCTAATGCATGCAGGGCTTAAAACCTAGATGACTGGTTGATAGGTGCAGCAAACCACCACGGCACATATATACCTATGTAACAAAAGTGCATATTCCTGTACTTTTATCATGGAACTTAAAGTAAAATAAAATAATAAATTTTAAAAATAAACATAAAAACAACTGACAAAAATTACTGCTCTGAAAACTTGGTAGACCCTTTCAACTTAGAAACTTGTATCTTTCAGTCCTGGAAAGTTCTCTCATATTATTTCTTTGATAATCCCTTCTTCATTTTCTGTTCTCTTCTTGTGACATTTATTTTGGTTGAGGCTACATCTTGTGGATGAATACTCTAATCATTTTATCTTTTCCTTTTTTTCCATTTCTTTTAGGCTTCTTCAACTTTATCTTCCAATCCTTATTTTGAATGTTTTCACTTCTGCTCTCGTATTTCAACTTACAAACAAGTGTCCTTGTTCCTTGCAGGTCTCATAATGCAATTTTTTCATTTATTTTTCTGAGGATTACTTTTCTTGAAATTTTCTACTTGCTAAATTGTCTTTTTAAAAAATATTTGTTGGATTTAGTCTCTTTTCCATATTAGAAGAATCTGGTAAGCCTTCATTCTCTGTTTATATTTAAACAAGGCACCCATGAGCTGATCTAAAGCATTTCGGGTAATTCATATGTTTGGTCAGAGTCTGATAACTGGTGGGCCTTACTGTAGTATGATCAGAAATATTTACTGGGTATACCAACTGTCAGTGCCTGTAGGTATTTTTTCCTAGGCCAGTCAGATTTTCCAGAGAATAATCCATCTATCTCCTGTCTGGCTGCAGATTGTCATTAATCCCTCAATTTTCAAAACTGTTTCTCACACATATTCTGATATGCTTCTTGTGTTCTTTAATCCCAAACCCTGCTGGTTAAACCTCTTTAAAAGGTATGTTTTATTTCGACCTTCTGCCTGAGGAGATGGAGGAGTCACAGCTGAACTCGTTTGAGGAGGAATCAGAAGATGTAATTCCTCTATTATAGAACCCAATTTTCAGCTCCACTCATACCCACTTTCAGACTATCTTGCCTCCAGTTCCTGAGTTTTTCTTAGGTTCATCAGCAAGAATCCACTTGTTTCCTTTTATCCCATGTCCTACAGGTACACTTACTTTTTTGACCTTCCCTCCTTTACTAAGTCACGATGTCTTTTAAATTTTGATGAAATCTCTTTTACACTTCACATGTTGTTTCTCTGTTGGATGGGTTTAAATCTTTTTCACTGCTTTACTGTCAATTTAGTTGAGTTGGGGGAGATGACTCATGTGTTTCATCCACCATGTTGTCTGCAGATCCCTTGGTCCTCTCTCCACCATGCTTTGTTAATTGATTTGACCAACATTCTCTCAGTATGAATATATGCCAGGGGATAATAAGAAATACATGAAGATATAATTATATATTGTTATCTTATACATATACATTAGAAAACCCTTAAACAAATTAACACAAATTTTAAAAATATCATAAAGTCCTAATTCAGTACTATATTTGATTAAGTGAAAGGAAGTGATACATAGCTAACCAACTCAGGTATTCAGAATAAGAAAAATCTCCTTCTCCAAGAAAGTGAATGCACTTTTCACTAAACATGTAGGACTTAAATTTCACAGAATTTGCAAAACCTTTGAGAGGAGGGAATTCCAGGTGAGAATACAGAGAACTTAGAGAAGGCATGGGGAATGGGAAATGAATTTGGCAAGAAAAAAAGAGTCATGCAAGGAAACTATAACTTGGTTATCATCAATTTCACCCCTTAGGTAAAAAATATGCTAAGAAAAATATAAATAATAGTTTTTAAAAATCATTGTACTGAGACTCCATATTGTGGTCCTAGCTGGACCTTGAACTTGATATATAATTAGGATGAGTCACTTACTGCTTAATATTCAAGTTCCTACCCATAGTCTGTGAAGTAAATACAATAGAACTGCCCTTTCTTCTTCATAGTGGAACTCCTAGGCACAACAACTAGCCTCTCCTAAAGGAATTAGCAGATGAAGGAGCAGATTCTATAATACCTGCTCTCTGAATACTGTATACAGAAGATTTGTGTATCAAACTGGCTAAACATTAAAAAAAAAAAACCTAAAACTAAAAGGAGGTAGGTGGACTACAAGTACAAAGACCATGGTAATGAGATTTTAGAAAGAGAGGAAGTGAATGCAGTATAAAACATCCTCTGGGACAGCAAATATGCTGAAGTTTGTACCTACATAAGCATTCAGAGTATAGTATTCTCACTTCTATGTCTATTGCAGCACTATTCACAATAGCCAAGCTATGGCATCAACTTAAGTGTCCATCAACACATGAATGGACAAAGAAAATGTAGAAATGTGTGTGTGTGCGTATACATACATACTCAAAGGATTACAATGAAATATTATTAAAATATTGAAATCCTGTCATTTGTAGCAACATGGGTGGAACTGGAGGACATTATGTGAAGTGAAATAAGCCAGGCACAGAAAGAAAAATATCACATGCTCTCATTCATTGTGAGACCTAAAGAAAAATTTGATCTCATGGAGGTAGAGGGTAAAACGGTGATTACCCGTGTGTGGGAAGGGTTGGGGGCGGTAGTGGAATGAAAATAAGTCATTTAATAGGTTTCAAAAATACAGTTAGAAGAAATAAGTTCTAGTGTTTGACAGCACAGTAGGGAACGATAATTTATTGTATATTTCAAAATAGCTAGGAGAGATTTGGAAAGCTCCCAATGCAAATAAATGATAAATATTTGAAGTGATAGATATCCCAATTACCTTGATTTGATTATTACACACTGTATGCATGTATCAAAGTATCATATGTATCCCCAGAAATTTATACAATTATTATGTATCAACAAAAAGAGTTCAGAGTATAACTTAGCACACCATTAATACATACTTTCTTCAAGAAGAAACAGGAAGAAACAATTCAAACTGGAACACCGTACATTTATAAGAAACTAAAATATAATTGATTTATTATCAAAAATGGTTTATAGCTGTTTATTGGCAGAAAATATTTGTAAATATTTGAAATTACAAATAGTGTATATGGCATGCCAGTGTCTTCCAAAATCTGGATAAGTAATCAATGTGAACACTAACAAGTTTTCAGTTTTGTTCCTTTTCTTTTTTAATTCTTCTTCCTCCCCCACCCCAAACCCTTCCAGGACCCTTCAGTATTCATAGATTAATATTCTTCCTTCCATTTTCTTTCAGTTTTCTTGTTTATTTTGTTTTGAAAGATACCAAGAAATCCTTTGTATCAAACTCCCATGGCACCTCTCCAAATGGATGGATACCTGCCTTTTCCCTAGAGATGCTGAGAGTAGCGAGGTGTTTCCCTAGTGACCTTGCAAGGAAGCTGCCTTTTTCAGCAGCGCGTTAAGAAGGACCTTGCTTTTACGAGGTGACTGACTGCCCGATACTTGCTGGGACTCGCTGCAGGAGCACAGCTCTTCCACTAGCAGCAACGGATGCAGTTGCCAAAGCAGGCTCAATGCCACACAGTGGCCAGAGAGAGGTCCAAGAAAGCCAAATTTGAAGTCACTTTCCTCACATCTGAAGAGAAACTGTGTTCCTAAATTACATCTTTATTCACAGCAAAAGCCGACTGTCTGTAATTACCGTCAGTGCATTTTTCATGTGTGTTGTGCTGGATGCCTTCTACTTGCCCTTCCAGATCCGCTCTCCATCTTCTCCATTGTACTCTGAGCCTTGCTAGGCTGACCTACGAGGACCACATAAGCAAAACTACCCCGCCCTCTGGCCTCCCATTGGGTTTGGCCTTGGCAGTAGATGAGAGGTTGGGATGAGAGAGAGAGAGAGATAAGGTGTGTACTCTTCTGGCCTCGTCCCTGTGAGGTGGCCCTGGGTTGGACATGTCCTTTCATCCAGGGTCAGTGTGCCTCTCCCGGTGAACTTCTCAACAAAACCTTTTGGTTCAGGCCCACGAACTGCCCCCTCTTCTGATCCCTCCAGATCTAGGTGTAGGGACACATCATCCACAGCCACTAGCAGCTGGGTGAAATCTTGTGATTCCATTATGCTCCATCCCCCACCGCACATACACCTCTACAGACTCTTTGTAAACAAACTCTCCTGGAACCATCTCACTTTGGGTTTGCCATCTGTTTTCTGCTAGAAACTGACAGAGGTAATCACTCAAGAAACAAATCTATTTTTTTTTTTTTTTTTTGAGACGGAGTTTCGCTCTTGTTACCCAGGCTGGAGTGCAATGGCGCGATCTCGGCTCACCGCAACCTCCACCTCCTGGGTTCAGGCAATTCTCCTGCCTCAGCCTCCTGAGTAGCTGGGATTACAGGCACGCGCCACCGTGCCCAGCTAATTTTTTGTATTTTTAGTAGAGATGGGGTTTCACCATGTTGACCAGATGGTCTTGATCTCTTGTCCTCGTGATCCACCCGCCTCGGCCTCCCAAAGTGCTGGGATTACAGGCGTGAGCCACCGCGCCCGGCTCGAAATAAATCTATTCTTAATAAAAGATGTTATCTAAAGGTTTATACTTGAAAAAAGGTTAAAATATTAATAATATAGCAAGTGAAAGCATTCCAGCTTTGAAGTCAGAGAAAGGTTAGTTTGAGTTTAAGCAACTGAGGCTCTGAAAGTCTGAGTATCTTGTCCAAGGACACACAGTTTATAAGAAAAATATCTGGAACCTAAACCATCTGAGCCTACAACATAGTTTTCAGCTACCCAATCTTTAAGATCAAATTCAAGTTCACCTTCTGGATTAAGCTGCCATCAGAAGAATAATTAATCATTAGCTAATAAATATTTATATTATTATTGTGATTTTTATTAGCTAATATGAAAGAAAAACTTGCCTTATAGGAACTCCTTTATCTCATTTAAACTCACTTAAAATTATCTCAATCTTTACAACAATTCTATGATGTAAATATTATTGTTATCTTTATTTTCAGGTGGGACTTACTGCAGATATATTTTTTTCACACAGGATGTAAGAATGGCTGCTTTTGATTTTCCATCAGTGTTATACTACCAGACTTCTAAAAGAAAAGTTACTTTCAGATTTTACAGAGTATCAAGATCAGAAATCACTTCACTTTTTGCCAAATATAGTGACGTCCTTGTCCAGAAATCCTTCCCAAGATGGTCATAAACAAGTACCATTACATATGTCTGTAACTCCATTAAAAAGGAAAACAAGGGCCATCACTTTGCTATTAGTACCATGAATTAATCACTAGCTTTAATTAAGAATCACATTGCAGAGGACTCTATAATTTGAGAGTTAATTTAATCAGCGATTACAAGTTAAAGTAATTTCCACTTCCTTGAACTTAACTGTGTTGAATGTAGTATTTTCAGGAAACCTTCATTACCTGACCCATTATCCTAAGCCTTCCAGGCCCTCTACTTTTGATCGTGTTTGACTACAACACAGGGAGCAAAACCCTGCAAGGAACTAAAATCAGAAAGAGGATGACAGTATGTTCATGGAGCAGACATACTTCTGTTGCACAAAGTTTACATATGTTAACAGATTTAAATTGATCTATGAACAAAGTCAATTGCCATTTCTTGATTATTCACATAAAATAAGGGATGGCTTAATTTAATTTCTATCATGTGTATTTCTCTGGAAATAAAGGTTGCTAAAGATTTGTTCTTCTTTTTCAAGAGATTGGAGAAGAAAGACCACCTACTATCTGCCAATATTTAGCTATATTTCATAAGGAGCAGTGTATTTTGGAGCCTATAATCTAACCAAGAAAACCATGGATTTGATGTGACTCGCCCCAACTCAGCTCTAGTACCTTTCCTAGAACAGACCATAAACTGCAAACAAAAGAAATAAAGCTATATAGGATTTCACCACCAGGCACAGTCCCAAATCAAGACATGCAATTTTAAGGGTCTTGACATCATGGCCAAAACAGACAAAGCAGACGTGGTTAGCTTGGTTGAACATGGATTATTGGAATAAAATGGCAGCAGCATACATTAACCCCTGCATCCAGAATCAAAGAATGAGGTGCTTCTGAAGACGAGAGGCGGATTTGTGACTCTTTAGCAATATTGACTTGGGTGTATGTAAAAACACACATATTCATTGAAAACTATCACTAAATAGCTCTTTTTCAGCACCTCCTTTTTGGCAAAAAAAAAAAAAAAAAAAAAAAAAAAAAAAGCCATTGTGGTGCCTCAGACCTGTAATCCCAGCACTTTGGAAGGCCGAGGCGAGCGGATCACTTGAGTTCAAGACCAACCTGGCCAACGTGGTAAAACCTTGTCTCTACTAAAAATACAAAAATTAGGTGGATGTGGTGACACACGCCTGTAATCCCAGCTACTTGGGAGGCTGAGGCACAAGAATCGCTTGAACCTGGGAGGTGGAGGTTGCAGTGAGCCAAGATCACTCCACTGCACTCCAGCCTGGGCAATAGAGCAAGACTCAGTCTCAGAAATACACACACACACACACACACACACACACACACACACATACACACACACACACACACACACACACAGAGAACGCAGTAAATTACTCCAGTGGATTCTAACACCTTTTTAATAGAGGGTCTCCAATATGACATCAAATAAGAATAAGCGGTAAGTTTTTGGCTTATCTCATATACAGCTCTATCAAGGCATGGTTTCTGCAGTAAGAATGAGTAGGACCTAAACTTCCTGCCTGGGTTTCTCAACTCAAAACAGATATACTCTGCCTCTACTTACTCGTATCCTCTATCCAAGAATAGGTAGAGAGCAACGATCATGTCACAGCACTAGAATTGCTTCTAAGCTCATTTCTGCCTCTAAGTCATTTTGTATCTTTGGCCAGGTAACCTAACATTAAGCCTCAAAGGTAAAGTAGAATTGTTACATAGACGTGAGTTTTAGAAACTTCAAAGTGCTCTACAAATGAAGGTTGAACGACAAGAAACTTAGCTCTATATTTCTATTGCTGGAGACTGAAGCAGGAGAAACACTTGAACCGAGAAGTGGAAGTTGCAGTGAGCTGAGATTGTACCACTGAACTCCAGCCTGGGTGATAGAGCAAGACTCCATCCAAAAAGTAAAAAATCTAGTTATTAACATGTCAGTAGTGAAAAGAAGTGCAAAATTCTGCATTGATATTTTTGTAGTCAATAAAAAAGGTCATTATAGGTATAAGGTGATACAGTTATCCATTTTATGTAATAAAAATATGTTAAGTTTTTAAATTGCAGCTTATAAACATTATTTTCTGAATCATCTTTATGGAAAAAAGGTTCTTAGACTAATGCTTTAGATAAAGTCAAGGGTAATTTTACCAGTGGCTTAGATACAGTCAAGGTTAATTCCATGAGAGGTAACTATGAAAATTGTGAAATAGAGTTATAAATGTACTTTAAAAATAATATTTTGTATCTGATTGCAAGAGTAGTACCTGCTTGTTGAAGGACATTTGGAAAATATTTTTTAAACACCATTAATATTTTTAAGTATTATGATTTCTTTTTTCCCCTAGTCAAATTATATATTTATTGCTTCTTATAAAATTTTCTCTCCTTCACCAAAGATGAGATCATAATGACAATCATATCCACCCTATATTCCACCTTCTGGTTCCATAGTTAAAGTGATGGTACTAGACCCAGTGGGTGAGATCTATTCCTTGATAGTTTTCCTTATATGATGTATGTTTTAACAGAGCAGAGAAAGGAGTGACGTTAAGAGTTGTGGTATGCAGGATTCTAAGATGGTCCTTAAGATAACCAGCCCCTGGTGTACACACATCTTCTCCCAGGTATTCAATCAAACACAAATCCAGGTGCTCCTGTGAAGGAATTTTGCAGATATAATTAAGGTGTCAAATCAGTTGACTTTAAGATAGGGAGAATTTCCTCTATAGTCCTGGCCTGATCAAATGAACCCATAAAAAAGGCAGGGCTATTTCTGAAGAGAGAGACTTGAAGCAAGAGAAGGATTTGAAGCAAGAGAGATGTTCCATTGCTGGCTTGGAAGATAGAAGGGGGACACACAGCAATGGATGTGGGCAGCTCTAGGAGCCAAGAAGAGGCCTTCATCTGACAGCAAATAAACAGGTACCTTGAACTTATAATTCAAGGTGTCTGCAAGAAACTGAATTTGGCTGCAACCTGAAAGAGCCTGAAAGCAAATTCTTCTCTATGTCCTTCAGAAAAGAGCCCAGCACCTTTATTTCAGCCTTCTAAAACCCTGAGTGGAGAACACAGCCATGCCATGTTTTGGGCTTTTGACTTACAGAACGATGAGTTAATATATGAGTGTTATTTTAAGTTGCTATTTGTGGTATTTTTTTATACAACAATAGAAAACTAATACAGAGACCTATTTTTAAAGACCTCCAATTTGCTTTGAGAAAAGTTCTTCATGTCTTTTTTATTGTTGCTGTAGTATTCTATTGCATAAATGTACCATCATTTATTTACTCAGTCAGCTGTTAAGATGTCTTTGAGTTGTTTTCAGTTTGGAGCTATTATGAATAAAGTTGCTATGAACATGTGTGTACAAGTCCTTTTTGAGGAACATCTGGTGCTAGTTTCAGGACCAGCACAGGAAGCATATAAGGAACAGTTAACTCTGGGATACATCAGGTCAACATCTCACTTGTTATTCAGTCTTCCTTCATATATGAGTTCTGATCCCTGAAAATCAAGGGCCATGGATGGGTCCCTCAGCCTGTTTCTCCATCTAGTCTCAGGCCATTCTCCATAATGCCTGCTTTGAACCTTTTGGCAATCCTATACAGATAAAAAGCCTAAAGATAACCTAAGACCACAGCAGTTTACTTGCAAATTAGCTAGCAGATGAAAAGAAAGTAAATGAACAGAAATCAACTGATTTTCACATTTATGAGTGAATATCAGCTTTTCCATGAATGCTAATACCAGTACCTCAGCAAATTCAATGCTCTTAGCAACACTGCTAAGACTTTCCACCTGTTAGCACTGTATTTTTCCTTCTCCAAAGAAACTATTAGAGAAGAATGTTATAATCATTGACACCAACCAGTGATAGAGAACAACAATTTCACAGGCTTTTTTTATACAAAAGGGGAAGAAGAGTAAGTTTGGCAATTTACCTAGAAATTCAGTAAGTCAAGAATATAGTAAGAATGCAGGTGTCTGGAATTCCCAGCAGGTACACTCTACATAGGCAAATAGTGCTTTTCACATGAAATAGACCGAGACATGAATTTTAGAAACTGGAGATTGAGGCAGGAGAATCACTTGAACCAGGAGGTGGAAGTTGCAGTGAGGTCAGATTGTACCACTGTACTCCAGCCTGGGTGACAGAGTGAGACTCCATCCAAAAAATAAAAAAATCTAGTTATTAACACATCTGTGTGTGTGTGTGTGTGTGTGTGAACATAGTTTTCTATGTAAGAATTCATAAGCTTATTCTTACATAAGCTTGACTTTTTTGTGAGTGTTTTTCCCCCTGAGGGGAGGGGTAAGATTTCTTTTTAATCTAGTTGGTTGGTTGAATGATATTTGTTTTTGTTAATATCAAGAGCCACAGAAGACAAAATGGAAAAGGGGAGAGGGAAATACTGACTGGGGCAGCTTTCTCCAGATGCTCCATTCCAAATTTATATTGCCTCAAATGCCTCTCTTCCTTGATAAAAGATTATCAAATTATCACATACATACAGGTTTTAGAAATGCTTACTTCAAGAATGGTTGTCAGTCATGAGAGGTAGTACACTGAAGTAACCAACATTGAGGAAAGAGAATTGTTACAGAAACTGGCATGATGAGATTTATAATTTACTTGAGAAGAGGGAGAAATTTTTCCAGACAGAAATAGAAGTGGGCTATGTAACAGGAACACACCAAAAGAAGTACTGGAGAAGCTAAATTTGCCTTTTTAGAGTCCAGTTAATCGTGGAACAAGTACTTTTGTTAAATACAATATCCATTTGTATTTAACCAATACACCCCCTTCTTTTTGAATCCCTGGCTGACTGTGAAGTCCTTTCTTCTGTGTGAAGTCAAGAATAATGATCACCACTTAAATCTCCCACCTTCTTTCAGTATTGGGGGCCCCTCAATGACCTAGTTTGTGCCTGTTCACGTGTGTGTGTGTCTGTGTGTGTGTGTGTTTTCTCACCAGCATATCAGACTTGTTCCCATTCATCCAGTACTGGACTAGGTCCTTACCTTGAATCCCTGAACCACTTCCCACTCTCAACTCTTTGAATGGTAGCAATAGGATGTTATTGGCAGGAGGACAACTTTCAATAAGGAATCCTTTGACCTTTTTAGTCACTCTAAACTAGGAGCACTCTTGTGAGTGGGACTCTGGAACTTTCATGTCAATTACTCATCTGATTAGTATCCAACCATACCCAAAGTCCCAGGGAATGGCTCATTTCCTTTAAGGATGATTCTTTCTCATATTCATTTGAGCTCCCCTATGGCTTTTAGCACCCACCTATTTTGTGAGTTACATCTTGTAGAGACTTTATAACCCAAGGGGCCAATGCCATGGTTTTGAGACTATCCTTTACTTGTTGTAGAACTGTCCCACAAGTAATTTTAGGAAACACTACGCTTTGGCCTGCAGAGTGGGGATGGGCCAATGCATTTAATAATACCTGCAATTCTTAAGGGAATAACCCCTACATTCCACTGGAGCAAGCAGCTGCCTCGGGCATGGAGCTTTTATAAATTTCCTGTTGTGTTAGAGCCAATTCCAGTTTGTGAAATTGAGTCTAGCAGAGGGAGGTCAGTAATTGGTAGCACCTGGCTTGGATGAAGGGATTCACTCATGAGAGCGACAGAGAGAGAGAGAGACAGAGAGAGGGAGAGAGAGAGGGAGAGGGAGGGAGTGTGTGCGTAGAGAAATACAGCAGCTTCTCACAGGTAAAAGTTTCTACCTCAAAGTGGGACCTTAAGACCATTTTTTCTTCATCTTTCTTCTCTGTTTGCCAGGGTTTGATCATTTCCTGAAGGAAAGACTCCACTGAGAGACGGAGCATAAGGGAAAGCGCAAGTCTAACTCCTGCCACCAACTGATCTGTGAACTTGTTAATAATTTAGTTAGTTCTTCATCTGTAAAATGGGAAAGTATCCTCTTGACCATACGATGCCTCTTGATTACATGATCTCCTAAGAATCTGTAGTTCTATGATTGATCTACGTGCTTTATATAACTAAATATATGACAAAACTAAGAAGCCTCCAGTTTGGCCACAAAATATACATATGTGGGGATATGGACACATACGTTGTATCTACTCAAAATGTTTAGTTAAGCAGTTATGCATATATATTTAAAATCATATTTCTAAAATAAGATATTGACTTTAAAAATACTGTATTTTTCTACTTTCAGTTTATAAAACAATGTTATTCCTCACCACTGTCATTTTGTGACTAATCTAAGTTTTCCCAGCATATCATCATCACTTCCAAGTTTTTTGCTATTTAACAGAGTCCATGCACAATGCTGTCACTAGAAATGTTATCCCAAGTCACCAACACCCATTTGCATCACATGCAGTCATTTTTTCATTTCCTGTAGGACTATATTTGTAATTGCCATAATGTATCACTTACTGAACTGGAGTTTTACCTCATCACTAAAAGGACTGTCATTTAAAAAATCTAACACTTGCATTTCAGGGCTAAAAACTTCAAGAATAACTACTAAATCAGTGATAAATTTCTTCTTTTTTTAACTAATTCTAGCAGCTGAGCTTCATAAGCATCCAAAACAGACGTTCACTTAGACCATTTCACCCCAGTTCATCTTCCACTAATAGCAGTTTTTTTTATTCCAAGTTTGGTATTGAGAGAGCACCAAAAGATAACTAAATAAGGATGTGTACAAAAGGTGACTTCTTTTTTTTCTGGGAAATAATTTTGGAGACAAAAATTTCACCTTATCTTTGGAAAAATGGACCATCAGTTCAAATTCATTTCGAAATGTAAAAGTAGCATAGCTCTGTTTTTCACTTATCCTTGGAACCCAAGGTCACATCATTCTAAGTAGAAGATTTCTTTTAAAGTTACATTATTCTCCATTTAAAAGGAAGCATCAGAAGGTGATGTATCTGCTCAAACAAGAAGCCTCACTCTAAACTGCAAGAAAACTAAAAGCACACTCTTTTAAAAGCAACTACCCCACTGGTTTATCAGACACAGTCTGACACTGGCAAAGATGACAGAAAAAAGAGCAAAAAGTTCACTCAGTACTCTTTGCTTGCACTTTTCCCTCAGAATTCAACTTTCCAACAGCAATCTGAGCCCTGTCTTCTTCCTCTGAATCTTGCCCTTTACATGGAAGGAAACAAAAGTGCTGGTGCCTATAATAGCTGCTGATAGTTACTGACTTTAATTTGCTCTCCTGGTTATGAGAAAGTGTTTCCACTTTCTAGTGACCCTTCCCAAGTATTCGGGCATTCTCGCCAGGACTCAGCTACGGAAACTTATTCTAACCAAGCAGGAAATGAAAAGAAACCTGTCCTACCATTTAGCTCAAAGTAAAAATGAGTATATATAGCAGAGTCCCAGAAAAAAAAAAAAAGCCAAGAAAAATAAACTCAGCTTCCTACCACCAACACCACCACTGTTTTTTGTCCCCAACAGAAACCTACAGGCAATCTGTTCTTCATAGATGTGAAATATTCAAAATTCTAGGAGGGAAGTGTTATGAGTGATTAGAGCAAAAAAGTGGAGCAAAGCTGTTGTGTTCTCTTTGACTCTATGACAGGCAAAGCTATTTGTGTGACCCATTATCCAAATGCCTCCTTCACCTACTTCAGCTGGGGGATGGGAAGAACAAAGAGACTTTGGCCACAACAACAAAATCAGTCAGTTCTAAAGACACTGAGAGTCACCTTTTTAGAGCTCAACTCTGATTTCCACCTGAATGGAAAGCTCAGTCTGAGGTGAGAGCATTTTCAGGCTGCCAGTCATTGGGATGCATAGCTCCTAACCCTTTGGAGTCACCAGGAAATCCCAGTGATGAATGTCCCCTTCCACATCCTGGACATTGGTCACTCAATTTCACCAGGTTTCTGTTTCCTTTCTTGAGACAAAAAGAGAGAGAAAGAGAGAGATCTCCTAGTATCTTTATTAGAAGAATTTTGAATAGAATTGTTTAAGAAGAGGGTTAATATTGACTTGGTATTGAAAATGGCCAACTCCCTTAGACAAAAATCCAAAAATAATTCTGATAAAAAGAGCAATTCTGCTTGTGAGCAAACCAGATGGCTACACACCCCTTCATCGAGTCTGTTGGTTTTCACATTGTTGCCTTGGAAGTTTCTCCCCAGAAAAACACATGGACGTGAGACTTTTTGACTAAGTTAGGAGTCTGTTTTGAAGAAGGGCCTATCCACATTAACCCCCAGGTCTGCCCAACATAATTGCCCTCTTCATTTTCTTCAGGATATTTTCCTTGACAGATTGACTACCCTTCTGGATAACTAAATATATCACTTATGGTCAACAAAAACATTGAGGCTTCTTTGTAGAGAATTCAAACCAAAGCTTAGTGTTTGACCAAATTCCCTGGATTCATGCAGTAAGTTGGATCCAGGTGTGCAATGAAGAGTTAGAACACTCATATTTAGAAAATTTCTCAGCTTGTACTTGAATGTTTATTTGTAGAGCTGATCATTAAAGCAAGAGTAGAAAGAACATCAGAGGCCACCTATTAAGGGAGGCTTCCTGTCTCATCAGGAAATGGTGATTGAACACCTTATAATCCCACACAATCCCACTTCCTCTAAGTAATTGTCACATCCCAAAAAGATGTGATAATTAAGTTCAATCTTGGAACGGACACAATTGGTGCTAGGGTGAGTGTCAATTAGCCAAGACACTGTGGGAGTGCATAAAAAAAAAAAAGTTTATAATCTCAGCAAATAGAGGATTACTGACAATAGCTTGGATTGACCAAAACAAGCATTAGTATGGACTCAACTATTCTTCATGTAGGTGTGGAGTTCTCGGCATTGGGTGAAGAGTCCATGGATGAACTTTAGAGTGGACCTCCTAAAAATGTTGTGGAAAAGCAATGTAGGGATCTGCACATGTGCATTGTAGAGGGAGGGCCCAGAGATTTTTTTCATATTGTCATATGTCATATTGTCCCTGACAAAAACTGTTAAGGGCCATAAGCATTAGTCTAGACCGTAAGCACTGTACATTAAGATGTTATAACCTCAAGACTTTATTTTGCCACGTCAATCTTTGACAGGAATTCAGTACCCTTTTCCAAAATCCTAACTCTGCCGTAAATTAACAATTATACGTTATAGTTAATCTAGTTTAAACCGTAACTGTGTATGAGATATCGATAACCACATTTCCTTCTCCCAATTAATCTTTTTATAAAAAGAAATCTCTTTTTAACTATATGACTCAACCATTAATCAGAATAAGCCATATCTTGTGAGACAAATTTTAAAATGAATGTCAGTGATAATTTCGCATCCTTCTCACTAACTCTAATTTAACCTTAATCATCACTAGGGATTGTAATCTGTCTCATGTAATGCCTAGTCTTGCTCAGGATCAAAGCACTCTCAAATCTTGTATTACATGTGAAAAGTTTTTCAGAAGTGTTAATTACCTATTATACATTTTAGGTATAATCAAGGAGATTCAGTATATAAGACTTTTTTAAAGCATTAGATTTAAATAGAACTTCAGGACTTTATTGTCTTCATCACTTGATCAATGCTTAACCCAATTCTGACTTCCCTATCTCAGCATACCTAGATACCAAAATTTTCATAGGAGCATCTTCAATTTTGTTTATGATTAAGAACACCTTTATTGAGATATAATTTACATACAATAAAATACACAATTTTTAACTGTATATTTTACAGTATACTCACAAGGTTGTGAGCCATTGTGTCTGTCTAATTTTAGAACATTTTCCTCATTCCAAAAGGAAATCTCATATCCATAAGCAGTTGCTCCCCATGCTCTCCTCCTCTAACCCCTGGCAGCCACTAATCTACTTTCTGTTTCTATTGATTTGTCTGTTCTGGACATTTCATTTAAATGGAACCATACACGAGGTGGCTTTTGTGCCTGCCTTCTTTTACGCAGCATTATGTTTTCAAGGTTCATCCACATTGTAGCTCCCATCAGGACTGCATTCTTAGTGACTGGCCTTTTGGAATTTTAAATGAGATTTTATTTTGTCTATTACTAAGCATTATGGTGATGTCTGTCAGATGCCATTGTGCTGAACAGGTCCTGTGACACACACATAGCAAGGTGTAGCAGTCAGTATGAGGCATGGCATGATGTCAAACTCATTCCAAAGAAGCATCGTGTGCATGTCGTTTGTGTGGGAAGTATATAAGAGAGCCCAGAAAAGACATGGAGCTGTGAGACCTCTCACAGAGTAGCAGAGTATTGAAGTCAGTCTGGTAAGAAGAGAGCAATAGCTGTGGGGTCATTTTAGAACACTGAGACATGGCTTTGGTCCTTCCAAGATTTTTATTCCCTTTAAGCAGGCTGCCAAAAATTTTAGTGTTCAAATAAATACAAAGGACAGAAAATGGTTGAGAGCCACCATTTCATCAACTCTCATTTGCTGTAACTAAATGATAACTGCCATTAATATACACTGAATTAGGCCGGGCACGGTGGCTCACGCCTGTAATCCCAGCACTTTGGGAGGCCGAGGCAGGTGGATCACAAGGTCAAGAGATCGAGACCATCCTGGTCAACATGGTGAAACCCCGTTTCTACTAAAAATACAAAAAATTAGCTGGGCGTAGTAGCGCGTGCCTGTAATCCCAGCTACTCAGAAGGCTGAGGCAGGAGAATTGCCTGAACCCAAGAGGCAGAGGTTGTGGTGAGCCAAGATCGCTCCATTGCACTCCAGCCTGGGTAACAAGAGTGAAACTCCATCTCAACAACAACAACAAAAAAACATATACTGAATTCATTTTTGGGTAAGCACAAAATGCTGCGGATTGATGTGGGGTTTGTTTATCTTTTAGAAGAGGATGCTTTTCTGGGTAATAATCAAGGTGGTCTATTTTTCATGGCTTTTGCTCTCTTTTTCCATAGGTAGAGGTGGAAGGACAATCTACCTGGTGCTGTGATGCCACTGAAACTATAAAAGGCTAAGGCTATATGTCCTTACTACCTATCAAAAAAGATCCTTTTCCATTTGATTCTTATTAAGCATCACACCACTCTCTTCTTCTCCTTATAATGCATCCAGTAGTCACAAGAGTTTCATATGATTTACTCGGAGGCAGGTGTGATTTAATTTGACTACAATTGCATGATTCTCACCTATTTTAAGCACAGTCCTAGGGCAATGGCTCTGAAATGATCCACACTACATGTAGAAAGCATGTTAAAAATGCAGATTTCCCAGCCAGGAGTGGTGGCTCACACCTGTAATCCCAGCACTTAGGGAGACCAAGGCAGGCAGATCACTTGAGCTCAAGAGTTCAACAACCTCAGCAACATGGTGAAACCCTGTCGCTACAAAAAATACAAAAATCAGCCCAGCATGGTGGTACACACCTATGTTCCCAGCTACTCAGGAGGCTGAGGTGGGAGGATGGCTTGAGCCCAGGAGGCAGAGATTGCAGTGAGTTGTGATTGCACCACTGTGCTCCAGCCTGGGTGACAGAATAAGACGCTGTCTTTTAAAAAAAAAAAATGTTCAAATTCCCTTGGTTTGACTCTGATTAGGTAAGTCTGAGGTAGAGTCCAGAAATTTGCATCTTAAGGAAGCACACTTATCCCGTGTTGATGCAGGAGATTCATTAGAAGAGTCTAAGAAATACTGCTCTACTAGCTTGGGTTTATATACTGTCTCAGGTGCCATTTCAAAAATGTCCCTCTTAAATGTTTATGTATTCCATAAAAAAATACATTTGGAGGGGACATAAACTTTAAGTTTTGTTATTACATCTCTCTTAGTATGCCCTTCTGTTGCCAATTTTTATTGTTTCTCCATCTATAGCATAAATATCTCCATGCACAGTGCAAAATCTACTTGATGAGAAGATGGTGGCAGTAGATAAGGCTCTAGAGAGATAAAACTTGTCTAAAAATAAGGGAATGCAGGTGGCTGGCAAGATGGCCAAATAGGAACAGTTCCAATCTGCAGCTTCTAGCAAGATTCATGCAGAAGGCAGGTGATTTCTGCATTTCCAACTGAGGTACCTGGCTCATCTCATTGGGACTGGTTAGACAGTGGGTGCAGCCCATGGAGGGCAAGCTGAAGCAGGGTGAGGTATTGCCCCACCCAGGAAGGACAGGGGATTGGGGAACTCCCTCCTCCCCACCTCACATCTGTGAGGGACTGTGCCATGAGGAACAGTGCATGCTGGCCCAGATATTACACTTTTCCCAAGGCCTTCGTAATCTGCAGACCAGGAGATTACCTCAGGTGCCTAGGCCATCAGGGCCCTGGTTTTGAAGCACAAAACTAGGCAGCCATTTGAGCAGACACTGAGTTAGCTGCAGGAGTTTATTTTCACCTAGTAGCACCTGGAACACCAGCAAGACAGAACCATTCACTCCCCTGGAAAGGGGGCTGAAGCCTGGGAGTCAAGTGATCTATCTCAATGGATCCAACCCCATGGAGCTAAGCAAGCTAAGATCCACTGGCTTGAAATTCTCACTGCCAACACAGCAGTCTGAAGTCCACCTGGGATGCTTGAGTTTGGTGGGGAGGGGCATCTTCATTATTGAGGCTTGAGTAAGTGGTTTTCCCCACAAAGTGTAAACAAAGCCATGGGGAAGTTCCAACTATATGGAGTCCACTGCAGCTCAGCAAGGCTGCTGTAGCCAGATTGACTCTCTAGATTCCTCCTCTCTGGACAGGGCACATCTGAAAGAAAGGCAGCAGCCCCAGTCAGAGGCTTACAAATAAAACTCCCGTCTCCCTGGGACACAGCACCAGAGGAAGGAGCAGCTGTGGGCACAGCTTCAGCAGACTTAAATGTTCCTTCCTGCCAGCTCTGAAGAAAGCACAGTGGATCTCCCAGCACAGTGTTCAAGCTCTTCTAAGGGACAGACTGCCTCTTCAAGTGGGTCCCTGACCCCCATGCCTCCTGACTGTGAGACAGCTCCCACCAGGGGTCGACAGACACCTCATACAGAAGAGCTCCAGCTGGCATCTGGTGGGTGCCCCTCTGGGACGAAGCTTCCAAAGGAAGGAACAGGCAGCAATCTTTGCTGTTCTGCAGCCTTCACTGGTGATACCCAAGCAAACAGGGTCTGCAGTGGACCTCCAGCAAACTCCAGCAGACCTGCAGCAGAGGGACCTGACTGTTAGAAGAAAAACTAACAAACAGAAAGGAATAGCATCAAGATCAACAAAAAGGATGTCCACACAAAAACTCCATCTGAAGGTCACTACCATCAAAGACCAAAAGTAGATAAATCCATGAAGATGAGGATAAAACCACACAAAAAGGCTGAAAATTCCAACAACCAGAATACCTCTTCTTCTCTAAATGATCACAACGCCTTGCCAGCAAGAGAACAAAACTGGACAGAGAGTGAGTTTGATGAATTGGCAGAAGTAGGCTTCAGAAGGTGGGTAATAACAAACTCCTCCAAGCTAAAGGAGCATGTTCTAACACAAGCAGGGAAGCTAAGACCCTTGAAAAAGTGTTAAAGAAATTGCTAACTAGAATAACCAGTTTAGATATGAATATAAATGACCTGATAAAGCTGAAAAGCATAGCATGAGGCATACACAAACAGCAATAGCTGAATCAATCAAGCAGAAGAAAGGATATTGGAGACTGAAGATCAACTTAATGAAATAAAGCATGAAGACAACATTAGAGAAAAAAAAGAATGAAAAGGAATGAAGAAAGCCTCCAAGAAATACGGGACTATGTGAAAAAACCAAACCTATGTTTGATTTGTGTACCTGAAAGTGATGGGGAGAATGGAACCAAGTTGAAAAACACTCTTCAGAATATTATCCAGAACTTCACCAACCTAGCAAGACAGACCAACATTCAAATTCAGAAAATACAGAGAACACCACAAAGATACTCCTTGAGAAGAGCAACTTCAAGACACATAATTGTCAGATTCATCAAGGTTGAAATGAAAGAAAAAATGTTAAGGGCAGTCAAAGAGAAGAGCTGGGTTACCCACAAAGGGAAGCCTATCAGATTAACAGTAGATCTCTCTGCAGAAAGCCTACAAGCCAGAAGAGAGTGAGGGCCAATATTCAACATTTGTGAGGAAAAGAATTTTCAACCCAGAATTTTACATACAGCCAAACTAGGCTTCATAAGCAAAGGAGAAATGAAATCCTTTACAGACAAGCAAATGCTGAGAGATTCTGTCACCACCAGACCTGCCTTACAAGAGCTCCTGAAGGAAGCACTAAATATGGAAAGGAAAAACCAGTACCAACTACTGCAAAAACACCCAATTGTAAAGATCATCAACACTATGAAGAAATTGCATCAACTAACGAGCAAAATAACCAGCTGGTATCATAATGACAGGATCAAATTCACACATAACGATATTAACCTTAAATGTAAATGGGCTAAATGTCCCAATTAAAAGACACAGACTGGCAAACTGGATAAAGAGCCAAGACCCATCAGTGTGCTGTATTCAGGAGACCCATCTCACATGCAAAGACATACATAGGCTCAAAATAAAGGAATGGAGGAATATTTACCAAGCAAATGGAAAGCAAAAAAAAGCAAAGATTGCAATCCTAGTCTCTGATAAAACAGACTTTAAACCAACAAAGATCAAAAAAGACAAAGAAGGGCATTACATAATGATAAAGGGATCAATGCAACAAGAAGAACTAACCATCCTAAATACATATGTCCCCAACAGAGGAGCACCCAGATTCATAAAGCAAGTTCTTAGGGACCTACAAAGAGACTTAGACTCCCACACAATAATAGTGGGAGACTTTAAAACCCCACTGTCAGATGAACAAGACCGAAAATTAACAAGGATATTCAAGACTTGAACTCAGCTCTGGACCAAGTGGACCTCATAGACACCTACAGAACTCTCTACCCCAAATCAACCTAACACACCTTCTTCTCAGCACCACATCACACTTATTCTAAAATTGAACACATAATTGGAAGTAAAACACTCCTCAGCAAATGCAAAATAAATGAAATTATAAAAGTCTCTCAGACCACAGTGCTATCATATTAGAACCCAGGTTTAAGAAACTCACTCAAAACCACACAACTGCATGGAAACTGAACAACCTGCTCTTGAATGACTACTGGGTAAATAATGAAATTAGGCAGAAATAAATAAGTTCTTTGAAACCAATGAGAACAAAGACGCAATGTACAAGAATCTCTGAGACACTACTAAAGCAAGATTTAGAGGGAAATTTATAGCACTAAATGCCACTGGAGAAAGTGGGAAAGATCTGAAATCAATACCCTAACATCACAATTAAAAGAACTACAAAAGCAAGAGCAAACAAATTCAAAAGCTAGCAGAAGACAAGAAATGACTAAGATCAGAGCAGAACTGAAGGAGATAGAGACACGAAAAACTCTTCAAAAAAAATCAATGAATACAGATAACATGATTGTATATTTAGAAAACCCCAATGTCTCAGCCAAAATGTCCTTAAGCTGGTAACTTGAGCAAAGTCTTAGGATACAAAATCAATGTGCAAAAATCACAAGCATTCCTACACACTAATAATAGAGAAACAGAGAGCCAAATTATGAGTGAACTCCCATTCATAATTGATACAAAGAGAATAAACTACCTAGAAATACAACTTACAAGAGATGTAAAGAACCTCTTCAAGGAGAACTACAAACCACTGCTCAAGGAAATAAAAGAGAGGACACAAACAAATGGAAAAACATTTCATGCTCATGGATACAAACAATCAATATTGTGAAAATGGCTATGCTGTCCAAAATAGTTTATAGATTGAATGCTATCCCATTAAGCTACCATTGACTTTCTTCACAGAATTAGGAAAAATAACTTTAAATTTCATATGGAACCAAAAAAGAGCCCACAATCCTAAGCAGAAAGAAAAAGGTGGAGGCATTATGCTACATGACGTCAAACTATAAGACACAAGAAATCAAAACAGCATGGTACTGGTACCAAAACAGATATCTAGACCAATGGAACAGAACAGAAGCCTCAGAAATAACACCACACATCTACAACCATCAGATCTTTGACAAATCTGACAAAAACAAGCAATAGGGAAAGGATTCCCCATTTAATAAATGGTGTTGAAAACTGCCTAGCCATATGCAGAAAACTGAAACTGGACCCCTTCCTTACACCTTATACAAAAATTAACTCAAGATGGATTAAAGACTTAAATTTAAGACCTAAAACCATAAAAACCCTTGAAGAAAACCTAGGCAATACCATTCAGAACACAGGCATGAGCAAAGACTTCATGACTAAAACACTAAAAGCAATGGCAACAAAAAACAAAATTGACAACAAATGGGATCTAATTAGACAAAAAAGCAGAATTCTGTTTTTTGTTTTTTTGTTTTTTGTTTTTTTTTGAGATGGAGTTTCACTCTTATTACCCAGGCTGGAGTGCAATGGCATGATCTCAACTCACCACAACCTCCACCTCCTGGGTTCAAGCAATTCTCCTGCCTCAGCCTCCCGAGTAGCTGGGACTACAAGCGTGCGCCAACATACCCAGCTAATTTTTCTATTTTTAGTAGAGACAGGGTTTCACCATGTTGACCAGGATGGTCTTGATCTCTTGACCTCATGATCCACCCGCTTCAGCCAGAATTCTGTACAGCAAAAGAAACTAGCATCCGAGTGAACAGGCAACCTACAGAATGGTAGAAAATTTTTGTAATCTATCCATCTGACAAAGGGCTAACATCCAGAATCTACAAAGAGCTTAAATTTACAAGAAAAATCCCTATCAAAAAATGGGTGAAGGATATGAACAGACACTTCTCAAAAGAAGACATTTATGTGGCCAATAAACATGAAAAAAAAGCTTATCCTCACTGGTCATTAGAGAAATGCAAATCAAAACCACAATGAGATACCATCTCACGCCAGTTAGAATGGCAATCATTAAAAAGTCAAAAAACAACAGATGCTGGAGAGGATGTGGAGAAATAGGAATGCTTTTACACTGTTGGTGGGAGTGTAAATTAATTCAACCATTGTGGAAGACAGTGTGATGATTCCTCAAGGATCTAGAACCAGAAATATCATTTGATCCAGCAATCCCATTATTGGGTATATACCCAAAGGATTATAAATCGTTCTACTATAAAGATACATGCACATGTATGTTTATTGAAGCACTGTTCACAATAGCAAAGACTTGGAACCAACCCAAATGCCTATCAATGATAGACTGGATAAAGAAAATGTGACACATATACACCATGGAATACTATGCAGCCATAAAAAAGGATGAGTAGGCATGGATGAAGCTGGAAACTATCATTCTCAGCAAACTCACACAGGAACAGAAAACCAAACACCACATATTCTCAATCATAAGAGGGAGTTGAACAATGATAATACATGGACATAGGGAAAGGAACATCACACACCGGGGCCTGTCAGGGTAGGGGGCTAGGAGAGGGTTAGCATTAGAAAAAACATCTAATGTAGATAATGGGTTGATGAGTGCAGCAAACCACTACGGCACATGTATACCTGTGTAACAAATGTGCATGTTCTGCACTTGAATCCCAGAACATCGTTTAATTTTTAAAAAATTTAATAAAAGAAAAGAAAAGGGAATGCACATAACTGTCAACTAAAATTGCCTACCTAAGTCTAAAGCATTCCTTCTTCATCAAAAGGCTGTGTTCCAATATATAACAGCCGTTAACAGTCAAAGATTTTCGGGATTACTTCTCTCCCATAAGTTTTCTCTAGTTAAGGGAGAGCAGTAAGATATCTATTTTACTTTGGATTCTATTCTTGGGCCTCTAGCACTAAGTTCTATCTGCTCCTGAGATTCAAATTCCTAACTGACATAATGGAAAATATGAGTGCGCAACACAGGAAGCATGGAGGTAATATGTAAATCAAGGGGCAGAAATACAATTTAAGGCCCTCCAAAAGAAAACATAAATCAAAGGTTAGAGTTAGCAGAGAGACAGGAACTAAGTGAGGAAGCAGATATCAGATCATGTAAATATATGGGGAAATGAGAAGCAAACAAAGGCAAAATTAGAGGAAAGCTCAACACTAAAAGCTCAGGGGCACAAAGTTAGAATGAGACAGGAGGAATGAGTTTTCTTGTTTCATTGCACAAGTGGATGACGATGGTTCGCAGTAAGGCAGTGTATATTACAAAACAGTATAGAAGAGAGGCTTTTGAATATTCTCATTGCAATGATGAATGTATGAGTGATGGATAAGCTAAATACCTGATTTGATCATTATACTATATATACATCAAATTGTATATACCTCATAAACATGTACAATTACAATGTGACAATGTGAAAAAAAGAAAGAAGAAAAAGAAGCAGCTCAAGTAAGTGGTCAGTAACCAAGAGATCTATCTGCATAGAATGCTAAGGTAGCACAGTCTCAAAACAGATGGGGTGTATCAGATGCAAAAAATATCTATTCCCAGGTAATCAACTGTCCTACTCCAATGCTTCTTAGCTTTTTTCTGCTGAACTTGATCCCAGCATCTAACCTGGGAGGTAAGTGGGAAGGAAGACATATGAGTGGGAAATAGAACAGATCATGTCTTTAAAGCAAGTACTTATAAATTCAAATATGGACAAGAAGTGGAGAGTGGTATGGAAATGGAGAGGAAACCATTCTGAAGGACTTCAATCAGGCATCATGTCCTTGGGGAAGACATCCTGGAATCCCTTGCCTGGGCTGGAGCCCCTCCTGCTGCTATCATGGACTTCTCTTCCACCTGCCGTGACATCTACCACACCCAGTGGTGACTGTCTATCTCCCATCCAGGCTGCAGCCACCTTGAAAATAAGCATGATGGCTTATTCACCTTTGCATGCCCTATGTACAGTAGTTTTGCAATAAGGGCTTATCAAGTGTCAACAATTACCTTTATCTTATCAAACCAGACGTTCCTTATAGACAGGAAGTGCACTTTTATGATACTTCATAAGGATGATATTTCAGTTGATAAAGATGAAGTAATGGCCTTTGTCCTCTTATAACTCATTCAAGTAGTATCTAAGCCCTTAGGTGTCTACAGTCATGCCAAAGAACTCCTCTTCTTGACACTAGAAGCATATTCCTGTTTCTGGCAGTTTTTCAGAAAGTGCTTGTCTGTGTTTGAGACTAAGTTTCAAGAATTTGGGTCTTTCAAATGCATTCCTCTCAGCTCTCTTTTCTATAATGGGCTCTTGGTTGTTTTTCAAAGAGGTAATATCACATGGCCGTTAAGAGGTTGGACTGATGAAACAAATTACCAGAGTTGCAGCCCAGCTCCTTCTCTTATCATCTGGTGACCCAGGGAAAGTTATGTAGCATATCCATGCCTCTGTTTTGCCATCTGTAAATGGGAATCAAGGTAGTTTTGAGAATCAGCTACAATACTGGTAATTTTTGTAAGTACTGGAAACAGTGCCTGGCACAGAGTAAGCTATATACATTATATAAAAATTAGCTATTATAATTTTGCTTTGCCAGATGCCAACTTATCTCTTTGATCAATCATTATTATACCCACAATATATTGGGGTCCTGCCTCAAAACATTACTGCTCTAGCCCAAATTTTTGGTAAAAGAACATTTTGTTGTAAAAATAAGTAAATATGCTTAAAATGGGGGGAAACAAGTACACATTACTATTTCTTCATTTGCCATCAAAATAAACCTTAATAAACTTCCTGAATTTATCATACAAAATTCCAAGAGTTTATCTGAAGAAACTAAAATTGAGAAAAGTATGTACCTTCTGCCTTAATCATTTCCTAAGAAGTTACTAAAGCTGAGGTCATTATTATTTATACAGGAAAAGAATCTCTTATACTTCTGAAAATTTTTAAAACATGGCCAACATGTTTTCTGATCATCCCCACTTCCTGTGGTGGGGTTTAAAAACCATGCCAACTTTCATAACTGCTGAGATTTACAGAGTAAAGGCTCATTTGATAACCTTACAAAATGGATAGGCAGAATTTCTCTTCCTTTTCTAAATGCCACATATGCCACCTTTTACAGAGAGTTTTAAAAAAAAAAAAAATTCCAACCAGCTCCAAGTCGGCTTCACACAGGAGTACACACTATTCCTCAGCTCTGACTCTGACTCCAGGGTAGCCTGGGAAATCCCTCTTCCCTCATGATGTCTCCTAAATCTAGTTACTCCAGCCTGGAATCCCTCATACTAAAGGAAGAAAGGGTTTGCCTCCAGCCTCCTAGGTTCCGGCCAGTATCTCTGGTATCTAAATAATAAAATACAGGAAAGAATTAATCAAAAAATAAAAATTTCATTTATCCAAAATAACAAAGGACTGAGATGTAATTTAAAAGGATCATGAATAACCTTCTCAGAATTCGCAATTCTCAAAGATTTTATAAATAAAATAACACGTGGTGTTAAAATCATGCTTGAACATAATTTGATTTTTCAAAGATGTGTGCTATGCTTTATGATCATCTCCAGAAAGAACAATCCTGGTGTAATAGGATGTGAACGTGTAGCCTATGGAGCCAGAATTAGATGGTTCAAAGCATCTTCCAAAGTTGCTTTTTAAATAAACCCTTGCTTAATTATTTATCAGTGTTTAGCTTGCCATTTGTCTCAAGTTGAGGGAGATTTTTTTAAGATTTTTCATTTTTTCTGCTTTTGTTTACATTGCTCATCCTAGCCTCTAAAAAATATCTTTTGAATTTTATACAGCTCATTTTGACCTCTTTATATAATGTGCTTACCCCCAAGTCTATAGCTGTGTTAATAGGCATAGACAAGCCAGTGGTATCTCCTTTGTAAAATAGCAAAAATAACTGCTTGCTTTTTTAGCCCAACCAGCTCACACTATTAGACATATAGAGCACATTTGAGTCAAAGTCCTCTTCCTCAGAAACCCTGTTGTTACCATGGGAAAACTGTAAAAATGCTCAAATGTGGGCATGTTATAATTAGAACCAAACGTGGGCTTTATGGGACCTGTCATGATGTTTCTAGGAAGCTAGTTCTGCGTTGGCTTCGTAAGACATCCTTTTCCTACAATCATGACTCACTCCTCCTTCTCCTCACTCACCCCCACTTGTTCTGGGGTGGAAGAATGCCCAAATGCTCCAGAGACAGATGCGTAGGCGGATGTCCAGTCCACTAACGAGAACACACTTCTAGGCATTGTGGAAATGGGACAAAGGGTTTTACTGGGCATATTCAGAGCCAACAATGTGATAGTTATATGTTTATCACACATGGAGAGACTCATTTCTTTGGCAACCAACCCTAGCCCGCTCACTAATCCACCCAATGCCTCCCAGCCCTCCCTCCTTTCCTCCTTTCAGGAAAGCGTGTGCAAGTTCTCCGCAAAATGATGAATCTTGCCTCCTCAGGGGAATGTACCAGTCAGAAAAGCTTTTAAAAAGGAAAGAGGAACCAAAGCCTTTGCATAAGTAGGCCAGCTGCAGAGCCTCAAGAGAGATGGGAGGAGAGAGATCTCCTTGCGGCCGTGGCCCCAAACCTCCCGGCTGCCACTTGCCTCCATTGTCTTCCCACAACTCCAAACAAGACAGCCCACACCTCCGTGACTGCACTCGCTGTCATTTTCGGGAAGAGAGATTTTCTGAGCCCATCTTAGCATTTCTGTGAAATCACAGAAAAAATTCATTGAATCACAGAACTGAAAGAGATGATCTAATCACTTTTATTTTTAAGATGATGAAAATGCCATCGGGGAGTTTCACTGACCTGTCCACACTTGCACAGCTCTGGAAACACACAGCCAGAACTAGAATCTGGCTCTCCTTTTTCCTACTCTTTCATGTTCCTCACACGGGCTTGTAAAAGCAAATGGTTCTGTAGATACACTCTTTTCGCCTCAGTTCCCTGGCTAGGTTTCCTTTAGAGCTTGCTTCTCCTTTGCCTGGTGTGATGTGTAAAGACCACCCAGTTGAGCTGAGACTGATTATAAAGACTCATCTGTAGTAAATGTTAAAAATGGAGAGTCCCAGGCCTTTCCCTGAGAGATTCTGGAATAAGGCTAAGGAATTGTTTAACCAGTTTCCTACATGTGTTTTATGACAAAGCCAATTAAGGGAATAATGTAGTAGAGTGAAGTTGGAAACAAAAAAAAAAAGAAAGGTATGTTGAACGGGCAGGGTGTCCCAAGAAGAATAGAACAGGGACATGGAGAGGACCCGGAATTTTGCCTTCTAGCTGCTTTTTCAGTGGGTTAACCACTAGACCACACTTCCTCTCTAGGAGAGGCAAGGAATGAAAATCAAAGGTTTACCAGTGATTCATGCTGCCTGCTAATGCTGCTTACTGCGCCATGCTGTGACCCTAAGCTCTCTGGCTTGGAAACAGATGTGGGGAGTGAGTGGCCTGAGGTACTAGGGGATGGAGGAGGCGGGTGAAGGCAGCCAGCCAAGGAAAGAACTTCCTCTGCTGCTAAATTTCAGGCAGGAGTGGAAGTCGGTCTAAATTGTTACCATGCAGATGTGGAATCATTTTTGCAATCGCCTGGCTCCAATTCCAGGTTTGTGCATTCTGCAGCAAGAACTGAAAACTTGTTAATGAATGCTCCTGGCCTGACTTTTGCCTCTGCCCTCATCTGAATACTTATTAGTGATATGTATTCATATCATTAACGTGAAGTTACACGTTTAGCTTGGCAGTCATTTCACTAGGCATTTCATTTTTAAGAGACTTCGGTTACCCTCCTACTCTCACCCCATTCCCTCCCCCGTGCACACTTTAAAAGGAAGTACGAAAAAGTTAGGCAATTTGACCAAGGTTACGCTAATCTCAATAGTGTATTGGTTTGAGTAAAAGTGCAACTAAAACATTTTCAACTAAGTTTTTCAGACTCCCTTCAATATATTCTTACCATTAAGCAACTGAAAAAATTTTGGATTTATTTTCTCCTATATGATAAGTATATGACATGTCCTTAGGCCTGTAGTTTACCATGTCAATGTTTATCAAAAACATATAGGCTTTGAGTGTTAAGTATCAGTTCTAGAAATAGTTTTTGTACCTTTGCTGCTCATCTAGAAGCTCCATGAAGGCAGGGCAGGAATTTCAGCCATGGTTGTCACTAGATATTGCAAATGTGGTAGCGCTTAATGGCCAGGGAGTATAGGAGTTGATTTTAGGTATGCAGGAACTGGAGTTCTTAGATTTAACAAAGAAAAATGAACTTCGTTATTTTTAAAGAAAATTAAATTTGAACTTCAGGTTTTAAAAATGTTCATATAAGCATGTCTCATGCAACGTTTGGGATACACTTACACTCAACAATCATTCATTGTTTATCTGAAATTCCAGTTTAACAGGTATCCCACAGCCCCATCTGGTGACCCCTGTTAAGAGTCATCCCCGTTAGTATTAGGGTTTCCAAGGTAAGGATAATCATAATGCAGCCCCTTCTCTCCAGAAGGTTTTCAGCACAGCTCCTGAAAAGAAAGCAGGCTGTCACACAACAGGCCTGCTACATTGCATTAAACGGTGTAACACAAGACGCAAAAACACCTGGGTTCACAATCTGGTCACAAAGGTTTCAACTGTAAACAAAATAAAACTTATACAAATAAATAGGTCAGTAACTTCCGGAAGGTCAAATTTAAAAACAAAAGGATACTTCCGGGCGCAGTACCTCACACCTGTAATCCCAGCACTTTGGGAGGCCAAGGTAGGTGGATCACCTGAGGTCAGGTATTCAAGACTAGCCTGAACAACATGGTGAAACCCCATCTCTACTAAAAATACAAAATTTAGCCAGGCATGGTGGCATGTGCCTGTAGTCCCAGCTGCTTGGGAGGCTGAAGCAGGAGAATCCCTTGAATCTGGAAGGTGAAGGTTGCAGTGAGCTGAGATCTCGCCACTGTACTCCAGCCTGAGCAACAAAGCGAGACTCTGTTGAAAGAAAGGGAGAAAGAGAGAGAGAGAGAGAAAGAGAGACAGAGAGAATGAAGGGAGGGAGGGAGGGGAGGGGAGGGGAGATGAACTTTACCAGACAGAGGTATATAAAAAAGAATATGATAAGTTTAGTGTAGCTGGAGCATCTGGTCTGTGTGTGTCTAGCTAGGGGGCAGGGTTGATTGACATCAAGAGGTAAGATTTGAAGTTTTGATTGGGGGATTCTTGTGAAGTGCCTTTATGCCATGCATATCTTGGTGGACAGAGGAGCCAGCAAGAGTTTTTCAGCTGAGTGGCATGATCATTGCTGTTTTTGAAAGATAATTCCGTGGCAGATTGGAGTGGGTAGAAATTGTAGGCAGGGAGACCAATTAGAACGGTATTGAAATAGCCTGGGCAAGGAAGGATGAACTTATTTCAACTAAGGCAGTGGTGGTGGAAATAGAGAGAGAAATTACAGAGACATTTAGGTGACAGAATCAACAAACCTTGGTAATTGATTGCATAAGGTCAGTAACATAGAGGATGGAGTTAACGTAGTGTGAATCTCCAGACAAATAATAGGCATTGCTTTTAATCTAATTGTCTATCTGTAGAATGGGCTAATAATACTAACCCTACTTACTTCATTAGGCTGCTGTGAAGACCAATTAAGATCATTTATATGAAAGTGTTTTTTGACTATAAAGAGCTATAAAATATCACTCTGAAGTGTATATACATCTATCTCAGTAGACACTGAACTTTTTCAGACAAGGATTACATTTTGCTCATCTCTAGTACCCCTGGCACCTAGAACACTGCTTTGAATGTATAGATAACCAATACGTTTGGAGCATCAAACCAGATTTGAAATTCTATCCTACCAAATCAAAATAATAAACACAGTTTTTCAACAGATCTGGCTAGGTGAAACCTTCAACAAAATCAGGGACACAAATTCCAGAAGAAATGCCCATTTAAGGAAAGCTGATGCTGAAGAGAATCTCTTTCTCTTTGTTCGCAGACTCACCAAACACTAAGGGCCATCTTAGCTGCTCAGCTAACTTTCCCTCTTTTTACCCCTCCTATTATAAATTATTTGACATCCTAAAGAAATGATCACTTAATCTGCTTTACATATCACCCTGGTAATGTGTCTGGTAAGTACCACTAAACTGTGAGCTTAGTTTAGGTGGGGAATACGCTGTCCTTTATCTCCATATTTATGTATCTATCATCAAGCCTACTCTGTGGTTGGTGTTTGATAATAATCTTATAACTAATAACATAATAATTTGCAAATTAAATACCACTCAAACCTCGAATATGACCCAATCTCTATTTTCAACCAAGCAAAAAATTGGTGAATTTTATTGCAAAATATACATACCACATTTTCAAATAATTTCATTGGAATTTTATCCTCCCATAATAAATTTATCTCTCTTGATCTTTCTTCGTTCTTTCCTTTTCCTTGTTGATTCTGCTTTCTGTTTCTTAGACTATTTTGATTCTAAGGATGATTTTTTACACTTCCCTGTAACTTTTTTTATTCTACATACAATGAAAATAATATCCAGAGAGACTGCCAAAAGCAGTCTTCTACTTCCATGAAGTAGAAACTATCATATTATGGGTATCATTATTATTTATTATTATTTACAGTTATCATTTATTGAGCACATATCATGGGCCAATTATTACACTAGAAGCTTTAGCTAAATTATTTAACCCTTAAGCAGTCATAAAACAGCTCCTACAGTCCTCTTTTTATATGTAAAAATTGGAGGCTTTAAAAATGTTAGTAAGTTATTTCAGGTCAAAGAATGTAAAGGTGACAGAGACAGGATTTAAGCCAGGTCTCACTGATTCCACAGTCGTTTTCTCCTTACTCAACTCATTACTCTCAAACTCTATCAGGCAATAGAGTCATCTGGAGAGTTTTTTAAACCACAGATTGCTGTGTCTCCCCTCCAGAGTTTCTGATTCAGTCAAGCCAGATGGGACATAATTTATAGCTCTAACAAGTTCAACCAGTGATACTGGTGCTGCTGATCTAGGAATCATACTTTAAAAATCAATAGACCAAACAATACTGCCCAATATTGGTTTATAATTGATCTCCAGTTCTATGACCTAGACTTGAGCAGTGGGGATACAAAGATGAGTGAGGCACCAGACTGGGCAACATAAGGAGAGTCCATCTCTGCAAAAAATTTAAAAATCAGCCTGGTGTGGTGGTACATGTCTGTAGTTCCAGCTAGTTGGGAGGCTGAGGCAGGAGGATCGCTTGAGCCCAGGAGTTATAATTCTACCACTGCACTCCAGCCTGGGCAACAGAGCAAGACCCAATCTCAAAAAACAAAAATGAGTGAAGCAGCTGTTTCTGCATAAGAAGTTCCTACACTCCCTGCTCATCTGGCTCATTGCAAAAAGTTCCTCAAGACTGCAACTTTTCAGATAAGCCACCCTCGCAAAAACAGTTGCCTAGCAATTGCTGCTTCCACCAATGAGTTAACATCAGCTCCTGCAGCAGGTCCCTGTGGCCAATGAGGATTGTTTCAAAGCAGCTTATGTGTACTTCTTTTTGCCTGCAGAGTTTTTCCTTACCCCAGCCTCTCCAGTTGTGCCTATAATTTGTCATAGCATGAGTTTTAACCCCCTGTTTATTCCCAGTTGAATTCATTTCTATGGATAGCCACTCTTTCTGTTGTTATTTTAGATGGACACACATGAGTAAACAGAATATCCATAATACAAATATGATAAGTTCTGTGAAGCCATATGCAAAAGTGCTATGGAAACACTGACTGGAAAGGTAAGAGATAGCCAAAGAAGCCATACTACACTAAAGTAATCCTTAAACTGAATTTTAAAGAATGATGAAGAGCAGCCAGGTGCGGTGGCTCACACCTGTAATCCCAGCACTTTGGGAGGCTGAGGTGGGCAGATCATGATGTCAGGAAATCAAGACCATCCTGGCCAACATGGTGAAACACCATCTCTACTAAAAATGCAAAAATTAGCTGGGCACGGTGGCAGGTGTCTATAATCCCAGCTACTCAGGAGGCTGAGGCAGGAGAATTGCTTGAACCCAGGAGGTTGTAGTGAGCCAAGATCACACCATTGCACTCCAGCCCAGGTGACAGTGAGAGACTCTGTCTCAAAAAATAAATAAATAAATAAAAGGAATGATCAAGAGCTAGGGAAAGAGGAAAAAGGGAGAGGGCATTTTCCTTAATGGAAACAACATATACAAAAGCACAAAGACATTACATTTTTGGTGTACCAAGAAAACTACAAGTATTTTGTTATGACTGGCACATAAACAGTTGCAGAATATTAGGGAAAGTTTTACAAGTGACCCTGAGTTTGAATTTGACACTTGAAGAAAGACCATCCATTTTGTTGAGACTCAAGATGGGGGAACTAGAGTTACAGTAAGAAACAGGGTAATCAGGACGGCATTTGAGTATCATAATTATCTGTGAGAAGATCAATAAAAATTGATGAACATCTAGCCAAATTCAGGCTAAAACGAAAGAAGAAAACAATTGCTGATAGTAGGATTGAGAGACAGGATATCACTATGGATTCTACAGATGTTAAAAGAGAAATGAGGAAATATTAAAATAATTTTAAGTCAATAAATTTGACTAGTTAAATGAACTAGATATGTTCCTTGAAAGACATATACTAAAGCTCACTTAAGAGAAATAGATAAGCTGAATAGCCCTATATTTATTAAAGTACTTATTAATAATAAATAAATAATATTTATTATTTATTAAAGCACTTAAATTTGTAGTTAAAAGTCTTTCCATAAAGAAAACACTAAGCCAAGATCACTTGGGAATTCTACCAAATACTTAAGAAAAAAATGGTATTCTATACAAAATCTTTCAGATAATTGAAGATGAAATATTTCCCAACTTATTCTATAAGACCAGCATTGTCCTGACACCAAAATGAGGTAAAGGCATATAGAAAACTACTCCCAATACTTCTCATTGACACAAAATTCTTAAAAAGATTGTATAAAATCAAGTCCAACAATATATTTTGAATAATACATCCCAGGAATGCAAGGCTAGTTTAATGTTTGAAAATCAATTAACGTGATTAACCCTATGAACAGAAGTTTTTAAAAGACTGCTCCAATACATCTATAAAAGCACTTAATAAACTCCAATATACATATTCAATTAAAACTTTCAAAAAAGTTAGTTTGTTCTTGCATTTTTATATAGAAATACCTGAGACTGGGTAATTTATAAAGAAAAGAAGTTTAATTGGCTCATGCTTCCACAGGCTGTACAGGAAGCATGATGCTGGCATCTGCTCAGTTTCTGGGTACCTTAGGAAACTTTCAATCAAGCGAGAAGGTCAAGGAAAAGTAGGCACATCTTATATGGCCACAGAAGGAACAAGAGAGAGAAAGTGAAAAGGTGCTGCACACCTTTAAACCAGATCTCACAATAACTCACTCACTATTATGAGAATAGCACCAAGGGGATGGTACTAAGCTACTCATGAAGGACCACCCCCATGATTCAATTACCTCCTACCAGGCCCCACCTCCAACATTAGGGGTTACAATTCAACATGAGATTTCGGTAGAAATACAGATCCAAACCATATCACTAGGAAGAGAGGAAATTTTCTCAACCTGAAAGCACAGCTTTAAAGAGTATACAGCTAACATACTTATGAGACTGAATGCTTTTCCCCTAAGATCAGGAACAAAGCAAAGATGTCCATTCTTATCATTGCTATTCAATATATTAGAGTTTCTAGTCAGTACAATAAAGCCAGGGGAAAACAGACATCCAGATTGGAAAGAAAGAACACCGCTTTCATTAATGGATAACATGATTACCTATAAAGAAAATACTTAAAAAAACTACAGAAATACTACTAACAGGTAAGTTTGGGAAAACTGCAGCATACAAGATCAAAATTAACAATGTCTGCTCCTTAGAACACACTGTTAAGATGTAAAGAAGAGTCACAGACTGGAATAAAATATTTGTAAATTACCTATGTGATAAAGGTAAATCTGATAAATTTCTATAGAATTTATTATATTTTTATGTGACAGCAATGGACAATTGAAAATTGAAATAAACAATACAATTTACAATACCTTCAAAAATACTTAAGAATTTGACAAAAGATGTATATAACCAGTATACTAAAAACTACAACGTATTTCTGAAAGAAATTAAAGAAGACATAAATGAATGAACAACAATAGCATGTTTCTGGACCAGAAGATTCATTTTTGTTAAGATGTCAACTCTCTCCAAATTGATCTGTCATTTTAATGTAATCTCAATCAAAATCTCAGCAGGCATTTTTGGAGAAATCAAAAAGGGGATTCTAATATTTGTATGGAAACGAAATGGACCTAGATGCCAAAATAACTTTTAAAAAGTGGAGCAAATTCAAGGACTTAATATTATCTTTCAAGAGTATTCCTAAAGCTACAGTAATAAAGATTGTGTGTCATTGGTATAGAAATAAACAAATATATCAAATATAATCAAATGGAACATGTTAGAGAATATAAAATACATCAATACATGCATGAACAACTGATTTCTGATAAAAGTGTAAAGGTAGCTTACTAGAGAGAGGAGAATGTCTTCGAGAAATGAATATTTATATACAAAAATAAAATAACTTTAATCCATATCTACTATATGCAAATATTAACTGAAAGTGGATCAGAGAACTAAATTTAAAACCTAAAACTCTAAAACTTTTCTTTAAAAGAGTGTTGGTAAGGATGTGGGGCAACTAGAACTCTCAAGCATCACAAATAGGAATATAAGTAGAACCGCAACGCTGGAAAACAATTTGGCAATTTCTTAAACAGCCAATCGTACGCTTATCATATGACCCTCTCATTTCACATCTAGGTATGTACCTAAGAGAAATCCCCATTCAGAAACTTGTCCAGAAATATTCAGAATAGCTTGATTTGTAATAGCCAAAAACGGAAAGTAACTCAAATATCCTCCAACAGATGAGTGGATAAACAAAGTGTATTATAGCCATGTAATAAGATAGCATTCAGCAATAAAATTGAATGAAATCTTCACACATACAATACCACAAATGAATCTCAAAAGTATTATGCTAAAAGAAATCAGCCAGAGAAGAAAAACATCACAGTCTCTGTTATTCCATTTACATAAAATTTTATAATACGCAACCTGACTTATAGTGATGAAAATCAAAACAGTTGCTGCCTTGGAATGGGGAGGTTACAGGGAAGGTTGAAAGGCGATTATAAAGGGCACACGACAACTTTGGAGTATTATAAATATGTTCATAATCTTGAAAATAGTTTCAAAGGTGTGTGTTTATTTAAAAATTTATCATATATAAATTTTAATGTTTTATGTCAATGTTAGTTATACCTCAACATATCCATTTTTCTAAAACAAGAACTTAATCTGTGTTGTATGTTTTCAGTGTCTAGGGCAGGAGAGAAAACAACTTTATGACATATTTCAAGTAGTATATGATGTCTAGATATTATTGCTAAGAACTCTTCTACATCACAGAGTATATGAATCACAGTATCATGGTTTCTTACCATAATAATCTCACAGGAAGTCTCAATATGAGTCAAAAGACTATGGTTCTAGTTCTAACTCTGCCATTCCTGAATGAGTAGCCTCAGAAATTTTCACATCCCTTCAGGCCTAGTTTCTGCATTCCTAACATAGAGGCATTGGACTAGATGAAGAGGCTTCAAATTATGCTGTGCTCAGAGGGAGAGCCAGGAGGGTGGTCAGAGGAACTAATCTGCAAAACTACAGAACCCCTACTCACTCCCCACCCACAGTGTGGTTCTCCTTTCTCTCAGTTCTATGGAGTAAGTTTGTTCAGAAGACTTATTTTGAAAAAATGGTTTTCATGTGTTTCAAAAGGAAATTGACAATTGCTGGAGTGGATGACCTCTAAAATCTCAGGTGCCAAATTCTATTATCCTAATTAGTAAAATTAAATCTGCTGGCATCCATTGTGATTCTTCATGAGTAAGCATTTGTTTGGAAACCTGGTTTTTAGAGTATTAAAGCACTCTCAGGAATCCTCCAGTAGCTTCCTGCCCAAATCCTTTTGGGTTTTTTTTTTCAAACAAAAGATACATTCTCTTTTTATTAGCCATGATGTAAAGCATTTTTAAAGCTAAATTATATTGTAATTATTACATGATACTCAGTCACTAAGCCAGTTTCAGAAAGGACAAATTTTGTATTTCAATTTATTCAGTAAGGAGAGGTCAAAAATGAAGGCCCTTTTTTCCCTTCTACCATATTCACTAAATTTATGTTTAAACATGATATATCTACTTTATTTCGCTCCAAACTGAAGTGGTGCTTTTCCCTGTGTTGATCAGAAGTATGCTCCAGAGGGTTGGTGGCCCGTACACAAAAGGGCAGTAAGCCTTGGGACAGACAACACTTCCGGTGCCTGTGCGTGCAGAGCCCAGCTGCTGTCTCAGAGGCTTCTCCAGCCACATTTGCTCCTCTGCATTCTCATGGTGGTTCTCAGGGGCTCTAGAATTATTCACCAGTGAGTCTAATTCAGAAAATCAGCCTTTAGACAGTCATGCGCCCAAATCTGCTGATTTGTGTGGGAGTCATGTTTCCCAAGAGACCCCATCTGCCTTGCAGCCTTCACAACTCTTCCTACTGGTCTATTTTTCCTCTAAGATATTTGTACATTATGCCTGTGTTCTTTTTAATTCCCCTAATTGCAGTGATTCAGTTTGTTTTTCTAGTGCCCACATCCTTTCCCCACAAACTTGGAGAATTGAAAACATGGTATAGTGGAAGGAACACCTAGATTCTAGTCTTGGCTTTGCCATATTGCTTCCTGTATGACTTTGGGGGATTCATGTCATTCTTCTGGACCTCAATTTTCTCATCTTAAAATTAGAGAGTTAGTTTTTTCTAATGTGTATTTACTTACTATTGGTGATATGGCAGGTGATTTTAAATTGTCCATAACATATAATGAATAACTGTATCAAATGCATTTATTTTAATGCATACTTAAAAATATTGTTACATCAAATCAGCTTAAAATTGGTCTTGATATTTTGTTCTGTTTTGTTTTGTTTTTTTTGTTTTTTTGTTTGTTTGTTTGTTTGTTTTGAGACGGAGTTTCGCTCTTGTTACCCAGGCTGGAGTGCAATGGAGCGATCTCAGCTCACTGCCACCTCCCCCTCCTGGGTTCAGGCAATTCTCCTGCCTCAGCCTCCTGAGTAGCTGGGATTACAGGCACGCGCCACCATGCCCAGCTAATTTTTTGAATTTTTAGTAGAGACAGGGTTTCACCATGTTGACCAGGATGGTCTCAATCTCTTGACCTCATGATCCACCCTCCTCAGCCTCCCAAAGTGCTGGAATTACAGGCGTGAGCCACCGCGCCCAGCTTATCTTGATATTTTTAGGTGAATTGATTTAAAGTAAAATGGTAAGCAAACTAAAGGAGTAACTGAACATGGCAAAAATTGGGAAGATGGTACATAATCGTGGCATGACCATCTTCCCAATTTTTTGCCTCAATGTTTCACAGGAAAACTAAGACCCCAGAATCTTTGATGCTAGATTAGAGCCATGTGCCTGAGTTCTGGCCAAGGAAATGTGAACACCAATCATGTGTCACCCCTGAGTGAAGCCAGTGTGAACCATCCATCTCTCCACTCTCTCCCCACAGCAACCTTGGTAGCTGTGGCATTATCATCATATGGAAAGAGCTTGGAATGAACACAAATGGACACAGGGAGGGGAACAAAACACAGGGGCCTGTGGGGGTAGGGGAGCAGGGGGAGGGAGAGCATCAGGATAAACAGCTAATGCATGTGTGGCTTAATATCTAAGTGATGGGTTGATAGGTAGGTGCAGCAAACCACCATGGCACATATCTGCCTATGAAACAAACCTGCACATCCTGCACATGTATCAGGAACTTAAAATTAAGTAAAATTAAATTAAAAAAAAAAAAGAGCTTGGGACCTTGAATTATCAAGGTGGATGAGAATATCTACCAGCCCAAATTAAACATCTGTAACTAAGAAATAAACTTTTGTTGCGTTAAACCACAGATATTTCTGAGCCTACTATTTTAGTATAGCTTATCTTGACTAATAAGAAATATGATAAGATGATAAGGCTCCATCTACCTCTAAAACTCTACATTTTATTCTTTTGTCTCTTCTCTTCTTATTCAGTTTTAACCTGTACTTTTTTTTTTTTTTTCTGGCTCTCCAAAGAAGTCCCTGCTGAACTAATTTGCTTATATTTTGCCCTTCCGACTGTCTCTGTTTTTAGAAGTGGTATTTATTTTAATGATGGCTGTAGTTCTGGATAACTACATAGAACTCTCCTCACATCCAAAGAGGACATGGCAATTAGTGTCACTGCCTGTTTGTAGTGCCTTTCTGAATAGCCCTGGGTGACCATCAGTTCTTTCAGGACACTCATGCATAAAGATAACACTCTGCCCAGCTTCCTTTGCTACCGGCATTACCATTTCTGAATGGTTTATTATCTTGTTCCCTTGGCTTGAGAAAAAGCCACTCTTATTGCCTTGTGTCAGACTAGCCAGCCTCTATCTATTGGCTTCCAAAGTCACAAGCCAGATACATTGTTTGAAATTGTGCTGTAGGAAGCTCATCTACCAGCTCTGTTTGTAGTATGAGCCATTTTTAAGCTCTGAACAGCTAGAGGATCCTGCATTGTACCTTTATCACATGCCAGAACAGCCAAGCTGTATGAGAAAAATAATCATTTTAATCCTTGGAAACGGGTTACATTCAGGAACTTTATGTTGATTTGTGTCATCTCATTTTGTCACTTAACGGCCATAGATTTTTTTTTATTATTTTTCTTTTCAAGAATTTGGATTGAAAGTCTGCATCAAGTCACAGCCTCTAATCACTGCCATTGTTCTATGTATCTTCAATTTATATAGGTAATCTGCCAAGTTTTTGTCTGCCTGTATTTCAAAAGATATTAACTTTTGATTCAGCTTGCTTCTCTAGTGCTTGGTCCGTGTAGCAAATGCTCAGGCAGTGGAACTAAGAGACAGTTTTTAACAATGTAAGCTGATGAAAATTTTTTGATTATATATAGTGTCTTCCTTACTAACTCAGGGTAGAAACCTAGTTCTCTTAGGGCTCAATTTATGTACCAGTGGTAACTTCAAATGGTCTAGGAAAGCAGTGGTCTTTACTCTGTTGGCTTACAAAGGGAATGATTATTGGTTTGTTACTTATACCCTAGAAACTTCCAAAAATAATGAGAATTTTCTTAGAACTATTAAGTATCATTAGCAATTGAAAACACCATATCTGTGGCAATATTGAAGTTTATTGGTAACCACAAAACCATGGAATTAAAGAATGGTGAAAATGGAACAATGAAGTGGGTACAACTCAGCTCCTTTTTTAACAGATAGAGATGAGAAAGCTGGAACCCTAAGGATGATATGCAATTTTATTTTTTATAACAACTTTAAGATATAATTCACATTTCATATAATGCACTAATTTTAAGTATACAAGTCAACGACTTTAAGTATATTCAGAGAGTTGTACAGTCAGTATTTCAATTAATTTTGGAACACATTCATCATCCCAAGAAGAAACTCATACCATTAGCAATTACTACTCATTTCCCCTCAACTCTCATATCCTTAGTTAACCACTAATCTAGATGCTGTCTCTAATGATTTGCCCATTCTAGACACTTCATTGGAATGGAATCATGGACTATGTGGTCTTTTCTGACTGGTTTATTTCACTTAGCAGATGTTTCTGAGGTTCATCCATGTTGTGGCATGTATCAGTACATTTTTCCATTTTAATTATTGAAAAATATTCTATCACGTTTATATATCACATTTTGTTTATTCATTCATCCATTGATGGACATGCGGTTATTTTCACCTTTTGGCTATTATAAACAATGCTGTTAATGAACATTAATGTATAATAAGTTTTTGTATGAGCATCAGTATTCATTTCTCTTGGGTATATACCTAGGAGATGGAATTACTGGATTATGTGGTAACTCTATGTTACCTTGTGAGGAAACACCGGACTGTTTCCAAAGCAGCTATGGCCATTCTACATTGCCACCAGCAATGTAAGAGGGTTCCAGTTCCTCCATATCTTCATGAACATTTGTTATTATCTGCCTTTTCAATTATGGCTATCTTAGGGTACATGAAGTGGTACCCTATTGTGTTTAGTATTTTCATTTTCCTGACAGTTAAAGACATTGAGCATGTTTTCATGCACTGATTCACCATTTGTATATCTTCTTTGAAGAAATGTCTATGTAAATCTTTTGCCATTTTTAAATTAGTTTATTTTTAATTTTATTATTGAAGGTATAAGAGACTTTATACATCCTATATATGTGTCTCTCATCAGATATATGATTTATAAACATGTTCTCCCATTGAATGGGTTGTCTTTCTTTGCTTCATGGTATCCTTCGAAGTACAAAAATTTTTAACTTTGCTGAAATCCCATTTGTCTATTGTTTTTCTTTTGTAGTTTGTACTTTTGGTTTCAGATCTAAGAAACCATTGCTCACTACAAGCTCATGTTGATTTATGCCTATGTTTTCTTCTAAGAGTTTTACATTTTTAATTTTTACATTTAGGTCTCTGTTTTATTTCTTACATTTTATATTTAATCCATGTTGAATTAGCTTTTGTAATATTGTGTGAAGCAGGGGTCCAACTTCATTCTTTTGTATGTGACATGCAGTTGTCTCAGCATTATTTGTTGAAAAGACTATTCTCTCCCTCAATGAAATGTCTTGAAAACCTATCAAAAATCAATTGATCATAAGTATTACGGTTATATCTGGATTCTCAATTCAATTCCATCCTTATGCTGGTATCCTACTATCTTGATTACTATAGCTTTGTAGTAAGATATGAAATCAGGAAGTATGAGACCTCCAAATATGTTCTTTTTTGAGATTATACATTCTTTTAGGGCTATGATAAATGGAATTGTTTTGATTTTATTTTTGTATTGTTCATTGCTGGTGCATAGAAATACAACCTTCCACACTTATTGATCTTGCATCCTGACATTTTTCTGAGGCTATTAGATAGTTCTAAGAACACTTTTTCTGATTTTTCTTCTTAGGATTTCTGTCACAAGTGGCAACTATCTGGGGCTGGTGTCATGAGGGTGTTACAAAAAATTTACCAAAATGGTTTTAGGCAAATAAAGGCAGATTTATAGAGAAAGTATTAAAATGTATTGCAAGGAAGCAATACGCAGGTCAGCAAGAAGGGAGCTGACTGCAAAGAGACAAAGGTTTGCTTGGAATTTTATAGGATGCTACTTGTGCTGTGTGCTGAAGAGGGCTTTACTCAGTACTGATAATGCCAAGACTGCAGTAAGCTAACTTGCATTCTTCTATCAGCCAAGGTGTCTGGTGATAGCTAGGCACAGGAAGATTGTGAGTTATTTTACAGGAGAGCTGTCTGTTCTGGACCATGAAGAAAGGCAGACTTACAACTTATCTATCTTTTTTTTTTTATTTCCCCTGCCCCTGCCGGCCTGACTCATTTTCCCTAATTAGAACTCCACATTTTCTAAATACAGGATCATGTCATCTGCAAATCAAGATAATTCTACTTCCTTTTCCAATCTAGATGCCTATTCTTTCCTTTCCTTGCCTCTAATATCCCTGGCTAGAACCACCAACAGTGTTGAATAGAATTAGCAAGAGTGAGTATACTTATCTTGTTATTAATCTTAAGGGGAATGCAGTCTTTCTGGAAAAAAATATGCTTTAATAAGAAAGCCTTCATCATTAAATATAATGTTAGCTGTGGGTTTTTCCTAAAGGCCATTTGTCAGGTTAAGGAAGTTCTCTTCTATTACTATGTTGTCGACAGGTTTTTTCATAAAGGAGTGGTGAATTTTGTTAACTGCTTTTACTGAATCTTTTGGCATGATTATGTGGTTTTTATTTCTCTTATTCTATTCACATAATGTATCATATTAAATGATTTTCAGATGTTAAGCCAACCTTGCATTCCTGTCATAAACATAATTTGGTCTTAGTGTATAATTATTTTCATAAACTTCTGGGTTTGTTTGCTAATTTTTCCTGAAGATTTTGCATTTATATTCATAAGAGATATTGGTCCATAATTTTCTTTTCCTGTAATGTCCCTCTGATTTTGATATCAGGACTCATAGAATAAAATGATATTTTATTTTTAAAGTATGAAAATCCCAGAAAAAATTTAGACAGTAGGATAAACTAAAAGTTTAAAAGTATAAATCTCATGTCCTGTCCCAAGTTCACTGTGTGTGTGTGGATACACATATATGAGTTTTATTCACAGTTTAATTGTATGTATATACATGCATTTATGTGTGTGGGGGTATTAATTTAGAGGTTTGTGATTACTAAATGAAAGCAATCGTCTTAGATCAGATGGTGTAAATTAACACGATCATCTTCTGATTCTTGGTTTTTGTATTCCCAAACCAATGGACCATTCAGGCTCAGAAATCAACATAAATTGTCTAGTCCCTAGTGACAGATTCACTGTAGGGTCCAAAAAATAGGTTGAATGAAATTAGTCTTTTGATGATGAATATTAGATCATCAAGCTTGCTATTAATTTGAACATCAGTGGTATACCATGACAAGCAACACCATTCTGCTTTTTAGTAAATTTCTCAAACTTACTGAATAACATATATACACACACACACACACACACACACACACACACACACACACATGCAGAGAGAGAGAGAGAGAGAGAGAGAGACAGCAAGACAAATTTTTTAAGAGGGAGTCTTGCTCTATCATCCAGGCTAGAGTGCAGTGGTGCAAACCTGGCTCACTGCAACCTCTGCCTCCAGGGTTCAAGTGATTCTCATGCCACAGCCTCCTGAGTAGCTGGGATTATATAGGTAGGCATGCACCACCATGCTCACCTAATTTTTGTGTTTTTAGTAGAGATGGGTTTCACCATATTGGCCAGGCTGACCTTAAACTCCTGACCTCAAGTGATCCACTGGTCTCAGCCTCCCAAAGTGCTGGGATTACAGGCGTAAGCCACCATGGCTGGCTAAATTTTTGTATTTTATCAGAAATCATTACATTAGATAGAGTGACATGGGCTGCTGTAACGAATGGCCCCAAAAGAGCTCCCAGTGGCCAAAACTGAAACAATTTGAGAAGAAAACAAAAGTAGTATTAGATTATAACACAAAGTATAGGATAAACATCCATGCATCTATACTGATGTAAATAATTGAATAAAGAAATGGGGGAAAGGAGACAACTCTCTCATGAAGAAAAATTTTATATAATTTATTACATGGTTTATCGCCAAGGAGGTGGGACATAACTCCCCACTCCTAAGTGTGGGCTACATATAGTGACTTTCTTCCAAAGATATCATATAAGAAGTCAGGAGAGAGTAACTTTTGTAGTACAGAAACCTGAAAAACATTACCTCATTCACCTCCTCTAGATGAACATCACAAGGTAAGCAATGATAAGCTTATGTTATAGTACGTACTCTTGATATAAAATGATGAAAAATGGTACCTTCTGTGTTCTTCCTCCCAAAAACTTACAACCACAGTCTAAAGATGAGAAAAGTATCAGATAAACCCCAATTTTACAAAATGCATGACCTGTACTCCTCAAAGCTGTCATGATCATCATTGAAAAAGAAAATCTGAAGACCTGTCACATCAAGAGGAGCCTAAGGAAACATGACAACCAAATGTGATGTGGTATCCTGGATGAGGTCCTGGCACAGAAAAAGGGCATTAAGTAAAAACTAAAGAACCTGTATAAAATATGGACTTTAGTTGACATTAGTGTATCAACATCAGTTTATTAATTGTAATCAGCGTATCTTACGAGTCTATATTAGGGAAGATTGGGCATAGGTATATGGGAAGTCTGTATACTATCTTCTTGATTTTTCTGTAAACCTAAAATAGTGCTAAACAAATAAAGTGGTTTTGCTTTCATTGTTTGTTAATTTTAGAAAATCTCACTGGATGAAATAAACAGTGATTTATGCATAGCTGAAAAATTATTTATTTACCTAGGAAAGAAACTACACAAAATTCAGCTCAGGGATACCAAGAGATGTTAAGAGACACTAGAGATAAAGTGAGAAGCTCCAATCACATGTCTAATTGAAGTTTTAAAAGGAAAATAAGAAGGGAAAGGGATGAGTGATAAAAGTGAAAAATAGAAAGTCTGCAAATTTTCCAAAACTGATGAAGCTTAAAATTCCTTAGATGTAGGAAGTCTAATAAATATTCAGTAGCAAAACAAAATCCATACAACAAGACATATTGTAGGCCAAGAGAGGATCTTAAAAGCAGAGAAGAAAAGCCTAATTACCTAGAGAGCAACATGAATTAGACTAAACAATAACTTCTCAGTCAGAAGACAGTATCATAGTATATTCAAAGTACTATGTGTGAGATATCAACAGTCCAGTCCATGGGTTGCTGCATCAGATCTGCTCCAGTTCTCTTTTACTGTCTTCACATATTAAACGGAAAGATGAGCCTATCTGTTAATGTGATAAAGATCCAGTGCTCCAGTTTGCTATGACAAAGTGCACTGTGAACACTGTATGAGTTAGGGTGAACAGCTGTAACAAACAAGGTCAAAAATTTCAACAAAGTAGAGGTTATTTCATTGATTTTTTTTTTCATTTAATGATCACAGATAATATTCCAAGTCTGCAGGTCATCTTCCTGTATGGGGTTTCTTTCACCTGAATCCCTGAATTGCCCAATACAGGAAAATGACCAGGCACCCCAAACCCTTATTAGCAACTCATCTATCAAGGGAAAGGAGAAAGAGAACATGAAGAAGATACATCTACTTCTTAAAAGCCTCAGCCTGGAAGGGACACTCATCATTTCTACCTACATATTTTTTGACAAGAACCAATCACATAAAAACAACTAATTGTAAGAAAGGTTGGAAAATACAGTCTAGCTCTGTGGTCAGAAAAAAAAAAGGAAACAGTTTTTAAGCAACCAGCACGGTTTGTAAACACACTCACATACAAGTAATCAAAGAAAAATCTATTTCTATCCATAAGGCAATCTACATTGAGATTTTGAGAGAAAAATTATCTAATTCTGCTGGAGCACAGTTGTACTAGTACATTCAATTTACTTAACAAATTATTTTTAACAGTCTGAAGCAACAACAATCATATTACTTCACTGCATTCAGAGTTCTGTAAACAGTAGGTAGGTAACTGCAAGACTGAAAGCAAAATAATCCCTTCAACACAAAGAATTTCCCCTGAAGACTAATTTCTGCCTCTCATTTTATGAGCCAGAATTGAATTCAACCTCAAAACAGCAGCATTTCATCTCCAAAAATTTCAAATTCAGATTTTATTGGCTCCCTCTTACAATTAAATTGTATAGTCTTTTGGAGTTCTTCATCTTCATACATCACGTGATGATGGTACACTGGACAAAGAAATGGCTGTCAGTAAACATTTGCAGAGTTGAACTGACTTGATGTCAAGGATCTTCTTAGCTGGTATTTTTGATGTGGGGAACAAATCTGGGATAGTGACTTCCAGAGACTCTTAATCCTTGAGTTCATTCAAAACGAAAGAAAACAGCTCTGGGGAAAGGCTGGTGATTTTTCTTAGCAGGCTGGAACCAGGTGCATGTGTACAGGAAGGGGGTTACCTGAACTAACTGTAGCCTAACCTCTGACAAAAAGCCATAATTGCTATACAGATTTGGGATTCAAACAAGCTACTTAAGCCAAGCTATTTGCGCCAGAACTTCAAACACTTTTGTAATCCTGTTGTGTTATGTAGGTGTGTCTTCTAACAAATATTTGTGAGTTGTATTAATAACTACTCGTAAGTTCACAGCCCATACGTTCTACCAGGCTTTTGGGCTCCACTAGATTGATATACTTATGTCTTCAAAACTTGAATATCCAAGGCCTGCATACACCAACCCAACATAGCCTCAGCATTTATAAAAAATAGAAGCTTTTGGGTAATTAGGTTCTCCTGTGACTCATACTTCCTTTTCTTCCTGATTTTAAAGTGTAAGTCCATAGCTATAACATTTTCAGCCTACAATATATTTTAATTAGGTTTATTTTACAAAGAAGTAAACATAAACCTATAGCTAAAACAATTCATGAAGGCTCCAATAAGTCCTTCACGTGAAGAAAATTTTTAATTATAACAAACTGGGAACAGAAGGGAATTTACTAAAATTGATAAAGAACATCTATTAAAAATACATGAAAGTTAATAGTGGCAAATAATAAAAATATCTCTAGTCTACTCACAAACAAGATTTGCATGCCTCCCATTTGACTTTACTCAACATTTCACTGGTCTCCCTACCTATACGGTACAATAAAATAAGAAAATAAAATAGAAATATGAGGATATAAAAGGAAGAAACAAAATTGTTATAATGAATAAAAGGTTTCTAGACAAAAAATTTGCAAATAAAAAACAAGCAATGTCTCCATATACTAGCAATAATCAAATAGAAAATACAAGATCTTTCTTTCTAAAGGTTTCACCTACTATAGGAACAAAAATCCTAACTACCTCAGCACACTAGGCACTGAAGATACATACCTCAAAATAATAAGAGCCATCTATGACAAACCCACAGCCAGCATCATATTCAACAGGCAAAAACTGGAACCATTCCCCTTGAGAACTGAAATAAGACAAGAACACCCACTCACACTATTCCTATTCAAAACAGTATTGGAAGTCCTGAGCAGAGCAATCAGGCAAGAGAAAGAAATAAAGGGCATCCAAATAGGAAAAGAAGAAATCAAAGTATCTATTCCTGAAGCTCTGTCAAAAGGCTCCCAACTGATACACAACTTCAGTAACATTTCAGGATACAAAAATCAATGTTTAAAAATCAGTAACCTTTCTATACACCAGTAACAATTGGTGTTCACTAACAATTGGTGTTCAGTAACAATTGGTTCAAGCTGAGAGCCAAAACAAGAACACAATCTAGTTACAATAGCAACAAAAGTTAAAATATCTAAAAATACAGCTAAACAAGGAGATGAAAAAACTCTACAAGGAGAACTGAAACACACTATTGAAAGAAATCAGAGATGACACAAACAAATGGAAAAACATTCCAGGCTCATGGACTAGAAGAAACAATATCATTATTATGATTATACTGTTCAAACTAATCTACAGATTCAACACTATCCCTATCAAACACTAATGTCGTTTTTCACTGAATTAGGAAAAATTATTCTAAAATTGTTATGGACCCAAAAGAGAGTCCAAACAGCAAAAGAACATGATCAGAGGTATCACATTACCCAACTTCAAACTATACTACCAGGCTACAATAACCAAAACAGCATGGTTCTGATACAAAAATAGACACATAGGCCAATATAACAGAATAGACCCCTGCAATAAAGCCACATACCTACAGAGATCTTATCTTCAGCAAAATTAACAAAAATAGGCAGTGGGGAAAAGACTCCCTATTCAATATGTGATGCCAGAATAGCTGGTGAGTTATATGCAGAAGAACAAAACTGGACCCTTACCTATCACCATAAACAAAAAATAATTCAAGATGGATTAAAGACTTAAGTATAAGACTTCAAACTATAAAAATCCTAGAAGAAGACTTCAAAAACACCTTCCCAGACATCAGCCTTGAGAAATAATTTATGACTAAGTCCTCAAAAGCAACTGCCACAAAACAAAACTTGACAAGTAGAGCCTAATTAAACTAAAGAGTTTCTGCACAGCAAAACAATCAATAGATTAAACAGACAACCTACAAAATGGGTGAACATTTTTACAAACTGTGAATCCAACTTAACTGTAACATCCAGAATCAATAAGGGACTTAATTTAATAAGCAAAAAAAATATTAAATGTGGGCAAAAAAACATGAACAGACACTTCTCAAAAGAAAACATGCAAGTTACCAACAAAAATATGAAAAAATGTTCAACATCATTAATCATCAGAGAAAAACAAATCAATTACGAAGAGATACTGTCTCACACCAGTCAAAATGACTTTAATTAAAACATCAAAAAACAGTAGACACTGGCAAAACTGTGAGGAAAGGAAATGTTTATATAGTGTTGGTGGGAATGTAAATTGGATCAGCCACTGTGGAAAGCCCTTTGGAGATTTCTCAAAGAACTTAAAACAGAACTACTGTTTTTCTTAATTGAGATGGAATCTCACTCTATCACCCAGGCTGGAATGCAGTGGTGTGATCGAAGCTCACTGCAACCTCTGCTAGCCGGGTTCAAGCAATTATCATGCCTCCGCCTCCAAAGTAGCTGGGACTAAAGATGGGCACCAACACGCCTGGCTAATTTTTTTTTATATTTTTAGTAGAAATGGGGTCTTGGCATGTTGGCCAGGCTGTTCTCAAACTCCTAACCTCAGGTGATCCGCCTGCCTCAGCTTCCAAAAGTGCTGGGATTATAGGCATGAGCCACCGCACTTGGCCCAGAACTACTATTCAATCCAACAATCCCATTGCTGGGTATATATCAGAAGAAAAATAAATCATTCTACCAAAAAGACATATTAACTTATATGTTCATCACAGTAGTGTTCACAAAAGCAAAGATGTGGAATCAACCTAGGTGCCCCCCATCAGTGGTGGACTGAATAAAGAAAATGTGTGTGTGTGTGTGTGTGTGCACTAAAGAATACTATGCAGCCATAAAAAAGAATGAAATCACGTCCTCTGCACCAACATGAATGCAGCTGGAGGCCATCATCCTAAGCAAACTAACACAGAAACAGGAATCCAAATACCACATGTTCTCGTTTATAAGTGGGAGCTAAACATTGGGTACTCATGGATATAAAGGTGGCAACAATAGACACTGAGAACTACTAGAAAGGGGAAATAGGAAGGGGACAAGGGTTGAAAAACTATTAGGTACTATGCTTAATAACCGGCTAAGATGGTCACTGGTCCTCCAAACCTCAGCATCACACGATATACCTATGTAACTAATCTGTACCTATACCCAGTGAATCTAAAATTAAGAAGTTGAACATTTTAAAAAAACAAATTTGAAAAGTAAAAACAGCAAAAACTTTAAAAAATCCTAAGTACGCCGGGTGTGGTGGCTCGTGTCTGTAATCCCAGCACTTTGGGGAGCCAAGGCAAGTGAATCACTTGAGGTCAGGAGTTCGAGACCAGCCTGGCCATCATGGTGAAAACCCAGCCCTACTAAAAATACAAAAATTAGCTGGACATGGTGGTGCACTTCTGTAATCCCAGCTACTTGGGAAGCTGAGGCAGGAGAATCACTTGAACCCAGGAGGTGGAGGTTGCAGTGAGTTGAGATTGTACCACTGTACCCCAGCCTGGGTGACAAAGTGAGACCCTGTCTCAGAAAAAAAAAAAAAAATCCTAAGTATACATCTAACTAAATATATTCAAGATATTCCTATGGAAAATCTTAATAATAACACAAAACTCATAAGAGAAGGTCTAAATAAATGTATCATGTTTGTGGAGAAAACTCAGTGTCATAAAAGTAGTTATTCTCCCCAAGTTAACTAATAACTTCAATGCAATTGCAATCAAAATTTCAACAGCATTGTTATAAAACTGATTCTAAAATTTTTACAGAAAATAAAAGGTAAGACAACTAGGACAATTTTGAGTGGAAGAAGAAGAGATGAAGTGGTAATGTCCTATCAATCATCAAGACAATTATTACAAATCTGTAGTAAATAAATGTATAACCGCAGTATATGCAGGAATAAATGAACAGACTAATGAAGCAAAATAGAGTTCAAGAAAAGATCCACATTTATGGAGTGCTATGGTTTGAATGTGTCCCCCAGAGTTCATATGTTGAAAACATAATCCCCAGTGCAACAGCGTTGAGAGGTGGGGACTTAAGAGGTGATTAGATCATGAGGCCTCTGCCTCTATGAATAGATTAATGTCATAATCACAGCAGGGGATTAATTATTGTGGGGGTAGGTTTGTCATAAAGTGAGTTCAGCCCTCTATTGCTTACTCTCTCTCTCTCTGTGTATTTCTCTCTCTTTCTCTCTGTCACTCTTTCTTTCTCACTCTTCCTCCTTCACATACACTCTTTCTCTCTGTGTGTCTTTCTCTCTCTCCTCTCTTTCTCTCTCATGCAAGCATGCACACTCATGCATGCTGTCTTGCCCTTCTATCTTCTACCAGGGAATGATGTAGCAAGAAGGCCCTTGCCAGATGCCAGTCTCTTGACCTTGGACTTAGCCTTCAGAACTGTAAGAATAAATATCTGTTCATTATAAATCACACACTCTCAGGTTTTCTGTTATAGCAGCGCAAAATAGACCAAGACATAGGGAAACTTGGTATTTGCCAGATGGATGGAAATGACAGTTAAATAAACAGTACAAGGACAATTATTTATCCACACGGAAAAATGTAAAACATGTTCAAAATTATATTCCAGATGGATTAAAGACCTAAATGAGAAAAGTGAAGATTTAACACTTGTAAAAGGAAATATTGGAGAATATAAGAAAGGCTTTCGTAAGTAAAACATAACAAGGACAAATCTTTTTTTAAAAAAAAGACTGATACACTTGACTTTATTAAGATTTTAAATTTCCATGTTTAGAAGATATCATAACCACACAAAAAGTGACAAACCATATACTGGGAAAATATATTTGCAACTTATTAACAGATAAGGAATAGATGCCAGAATGGACAAATAATGTTAATAAATCAATTAAAACTTTTTAAAAGCTCAGTAGAAAACCACAAAAAAACTATGACCAGGCAATTCACAGAGGAAAGCAAGATGCAGTTTAAATGCTGAAAATACCATCTACAACAGTAACAAAAGAAATGCAAATTAAAACTATGCGATACCACTTCATTCTCAAAAAATTGATAAGTATTGTAAAGTTTGATATTTTGAAGGCTGTATGAAGACAGGAGAAACAGTATTTCTCATATGTGCTGCCAGGAGGGAAAAGTGATACAGCTATATTATGAAAGGCAATATCTGATAAAACAGAAGAAATAGTTTTTAGCCAGCTCTTCCACTTCTAGTTATATATTCTAGAAAATATTCCATTATGTATGCTAAGAAGGGTACTCAAGGGTGTTAATTACAGTACTGTTTATGAAAATAAAATTAAATTTTAAAAAACCTGTATATTATCTTTGGGAATAAAAATATAAATTATACAACTGAATACTACATTGTAATTATTTTTAGTGAACCGATTTTCATGTACTAGCATGGATAGAACTAAAAGCTATGTTTGAATGAAATATGTATTAAACGTGGTAGTAGAAGCATGAATGTCTTCGATTTTTAACCTTTTGTTTGCATGAAATATTCTAAAATTTACAAAATAATAATAAACTACTATTTTACACAACATCAGTCACAACAGGCTAAATCCGGGAATTTCCTATTTTCCTCTTGTGAATTAGTCAGTGGACAGAAGCCATAACATTTAACAACAAACTGATAAATAAATTACTTCACTAAATTTCTACTGATAGCTTGTTGATCATCATTAGGATGTGTCACAGATACAAGCAGATTTGTAAAATATTGAAGTGATAAAATAATTCTTGTCTAAATGGTAAAATGGTCACCCTCCTTTGGACATGTTAAGGAGAACTCTAAATGAAAGCAACCCACAAATTTTCAAGGTTTCAGGCCAAATCTCTGCTACTGAGTCCTAAGAATTTGAGAAAACTGCATTTCCTCTTTGATCCTTGGTGTCATATTCTGTGTAATAAAGGTTTAAACTAGGGAATTCCTAAGAATATTAATACCAGTAACTCAGTGACCTACAATTTGACTTGAGAACAAAAAAATTAAACTCAAGCTCAAGCACTCCAAGTTCAAGTAAAAAATAAAAATTAAAATCAGTATACTAATACTTAAGAAGAAAACAACTACTAATTATATAGACATAATAGATTGATTACATTGAAAATTTAAGCCTCATCAACAGCACAAAGCATAATCTATTGATTGCCTGGTTTTTGTATGCTGGTAGCTGGTTTGCAACTGAATTTAGAATATTTGCAAATATACAAATTTCAAAAACCAGGGCTCTTTTTGAAGTCAGACTCTGCTACAGGCAAACTAAACATAGCTTCGATTTAACTTCAAGATGTGTCCGTAACAACTGATTACCCTCAAATCCTTCTATTTTTCTCTCCCAATGGCAAAATGCAAAAGTTTTAAATACCTCTGTAATTATAGTAAACACAGACAACCATCTCCAAAATTGCAGTGTACTATTTGGCGTTCCTAACCTATGGGCTGTCTATAAAGAGCTCTATTAAAGGAGTCCATCTGGGAAGTGGAATGAAACACCAGATGCCAGGTGTTTAAGAGGGAATGCAAGGTTTTTTCTTCTTCTTTTCAGTAATAAATGAAAATGGTTTTTCTATAGCCATTTGCTAGATTATACAGGGAAAATTTGGAAATCTGTCTGAGATTACATTATATATAATATTAAATAAAGTTTTCAAATTCAAACTAACAATTGGATATGAGAGTAAAACAGCTCTCAAAATCCCAGTACCTTGAAGGGTTTTCACCTCCTTGCTGTTCTTTCCAAACCCCCAAAGAAAAAAACCATCTAGAGTAATCCAGAATCTGTAATATACAACCCATGATTAAAAATAGGTTTGGCAGTCATTATTCTTTCTGCATTCACATTTATTTCACTCTTTTTTTTTTTTTTTTTTTTTTTGGCTGTTGTTGTTTAGTGGTTTTTCTTCTCCCTCCTTTCCTGTCATGGGTTAGATGACATAGATTTTTTATGGCGTGGAAGCTGTTGGTTATATTCTTGTTCTTCTAGTGGTTTTCCTGAACATATATACTGAGCTATGTGTTTCTCTAACAGAGTCTAAATCATTCAATATTATCTTTCCTCCCAACAAACAAAACAATGACCCTGGAACACCTGAACATTTCTCACTCCCATAAAGTTATTCCTATCTAGCTTTTCTTATTTTTAAACACAAGATGCTATTATTTTTAATAGTCAAAGTGTTCTTTTAAATTTACTAACATTTTTTACTTCCGTGCTGTGTTTTTTACATCTCTCCTGTCCCCTCTGGGTACACTTGTCATTATGGTGTCCTTGCTCTCTTAAAAAGGGTTTGTAGGTGGAATGCCTGCCAGAAAATGTCTTTAGTTTACCCTCACCCTTGAGTAATTATTTACCTAGGAATCAGATTTGTAGGTTGTCAGTCATTTACCCCCTCAGGACTTTGAAGATGTTTACTTCATATCTTCTAGAATCTATGATTAGATGAGAAGTCTATCAGCCATCTGATTTTCTTGGTACGTAATCTTTCTTTGGGATCAGGTAGTCCTTGAGATTTTCTCTTTATCCTTGATATTCTGCAGTTTCTCTCTGAGGTGGATTAATTTCATTTAAGTTACTTGGAACTTGAAATGCACTTTCTATCAAAGAATTCATGTCTCTCTTCAACTCAGGAAAATTTTCAGCCAATTTCCCTTCAAATATTGCCTCTGCAAGACTGCACTTTAGTCTCATCTTCTATACAAACAAGATTCTCTAAATTTAACCTCAATATACTTTCATGGCATATGACTTCAGGCCAGCTCCTTTAAAATTCTGCAGCTCAGATAACATAAGAAGGTTTCTAAGATATATTTCTCCAAATTTATATGACCTATAGATTACCCAGAAAAATAACTTACATAAGGAGATTCATAGCAAGGTGCATCACAGTGAAATGACAGAGAAATAGGGAAGAGGAGTCTCTAAAATACTCCTCTCACAGTATTACTGGCAACATAAGAAACCAAAAAATGTTTAGTTGAAAGGAAACTTCATTTTCCAAAATATAAACTTGAGATATGGGGCTTAAGGATGGTCTCATTTTAAGGTATTGTCAGATATAAGGACTAAACCCAAAATATCCCGAATTTCAGTATAGTATTTTTAATGCTATTTCATATTGCCCTTCAAAAACATTAGAAATATCTTAGCTATCACATCAAAATCCATGCCTCAGATCATTTTCTGACCCATTAACAGATGGTCTTGAATATCAGGGGACAATAGAGACCTGTTGAGCACCACTGGAATAAAGAGGGATTATGGGTAAATTATTTCTCCAACATTGAGCCATACTCAAGCAGACAAATGAGTTATTTACTAACAAAACAAAATGAAATAAAACTATTGGAAATATGAATTAAATGGCCTATTCAGTTGATGAACTGAATATTTGCTCTCTGTATAAGCAAACCCACACTGGTTTTCCATGGGTGGCTACAAAAATAAATTTTCTACCAATTTCTTAAGAACTGCATTTAAGAGCTAATTGGTAGAAATGGATTTAATTAGAAGATCCCTTCTGAGGGCTAAAGGATTTCTAATCATAAGTACCAGAGAAAACCGATGGCTGATTAAGAAGGAAAAAAAAGGTAAATCAGGAATGGAGGCAATTATCCAAACCAGATGAACTATGCCCAGAACATGGTTGTTCTTTAAAAGGAAGAGATAAATTGAACCAAACAAGAGTCAGGTGCTACTTTAATCTATCGATTGATCGGTAATTTTAGTATTCCAGTTTGTGCTATATGTTTAGCACTAGACTAGAGGTATCGTGGAAAAAAGAGAAAAACATATTAGCAGCTAAGCCAACAAATACAATACATTGTATTTTCTTTACCTCTTCACAGCAAAATGAAAAGGAGAGGTTGCATAAAGGAAGGCATTCCATGTTGTCAACTCTGCATGAGGAAAAGCAGGATGTAACTGGACTTTGCCCCTAAGTGTATAAAGAAGCTATTCTAAGTCAAACAAATACAGGTCCTCAGCCTAGTAGAGGAGCCCAGAAAGGAGAGAAAGGGCATATTTTAGCTGAGCCAGGAAGGAGGAATCAAATGTAGATAAAGAAACCTGGATATCTTAAAGTGGAATGGAAAAATGGCCTTAATCTTGCAAAAGAAAGACTTAAGATCGCCAGTGTTTCCTCAGTGGTAAAGAAAGCTTGAGGGCTTACAGAGAAAAGAATACATTTGAAACAATCAGGGGACGGAATTAGGCAAATAATAGACAAGAACAAAGAGCAGAGCTGATGTACAGCAATCGGGAAGGAAACATCAGTTTTTGTGGGCCATTTGGGTTTAATTATGAGTCTTGCTTTAACAGCTCTCTATGGTTAGGGCCAGCAAACAAAAGAGGTGCCTCTGAGGGCTGGAGAAAATGATTAACAAGACCAAAAAAAAAAAAAGTCAGCCAGGCTGAATAGATCATCCTGAAGTTGTTGAACTTGTCCTTGGTGAGGAGGGAAGGGAGTCTAGTGTACATGCCCAGGGAAAACAAATTTTCAAGACTGAAAATTACAACTTTCAGTGAATTGGTAAGAAAAAGCTAAGAGGCCAGAATTGATGGTCCTGGGGCAAATGAAACTAAGTAAATGTAGGACTAACTCCAAAGGAAGCTGGCCATTGGGCCAATTTTATTATCCCAAGGGATTTAGAAAACTCAAGTCACCTCTGAGGCAGCAAAAATATGCTTGGATCTGTTTTGGGATAGGGAAGCCCAACAGAAGTGATTAGGCAGCAGTAACACATAGTTGAAGAAGTTGTACACAGAAGTCCGAGGAGGTGAGTACCTCCAGAGTTAAAATGCAACTCAGGCAACAATTGTGTACTGAGCAGGGTCCAACACACAGGAGAAGAAGCCGAGCAGCAATTAGCTCCTCAGCCAAGGGATCAGGAATCAGAACAGTGCTTGAATTCCAGCATACAATACAGCACAAATCAGAAACACAGACAGAAACCCAGCTCTACAGACTGAGCACCCACAATGGGGCCTCGAAGAAAATGCCGAACTAGGAAGACAACTCAGGATTCATTCAAGGCTTTTTAAGCTACAGACCATTTCTCAATGTCATCACGAATCCTACATTATAAAAATATTCTTCAGACTCTGATTAATAATATATGTTCAAGGTTAGTCCTTATCAGCTTAGATTAAGCAGAACTGGCCACAAATTATAGGGCTCCAATTCTTGCAGCCTAGTGGTTCTCCAACAGGGGCAATTTTGTCCTACAGGGAACATTTGGCAACGTCTAAAGACATTTTTTATTGTCACTATAGGTGTAGGGGTTGTGGGGAGCTACCAGCATTTAACGAGTAGAGGCTAAAAATGCTGCTGATCAGTACAAAATGCGAACAGTGTGGTGATTGAAAAACTCTGCTCTGTGTAGGGATGGGTCTAGCAGGTACAGGCACCAACAATCAAGGCATGGTGGCTCACGCCTGTAATCCCAGCACTTTGGGAGGCCAAGACGGGCAGATCATGAGGTCAAGAGATTGAGACCATCCTGGCCAACATAGTGAAACCCCGTCTCTACTAAAAATACAAAAAAATTAGCTGGGCGTGGTAGCACATGCCTGTAGTCCCAGCTACTCGGGAGGCTGAGGCAAGAGAATTGCTTGAATGTGGGAGGCGGAGGTTTCAGTGAGCCGAGATTGCGCCACTGCAGTCCAGCCTGGTGCCTGACAACAGAGTGAGACTCTGTCTCCAAAAAAAAAAAAAAGAAAAGAAAAGAAAAGAAAATTGCTATTACATGGTGAGTGTTCATTCATTTACTCAATCACTGCTTCAGCAAACACAGCATTTATTATGTAGTAGAAGCTGTACTGGGCACTGGGGAGACGATGATTAAAAAAATGGTCTGACTCCGAGAAGCTATAAATCTAAAAGGAAAACTTTGACTTTACAGCCTTCATTCAGTTTTATACAAAATGCTAGGAGCCAAAAATTAATTACTGCTTTCATCTATTCTTTGCAGAAAAACTTAAATTATTCATAAAGGCAAAATTGGTTCAGGCTTAAAATCATAGTAGAGGCCTTCAAAAGATATGGAATATGTCTAACATTTCCAAGGGCACTAACTTGGGTGTGCTTTGGAAGGAAAAGGCCAAAAACAAGAATGCGGGTAGCAGAAGTTACAGATGGGGCCAACTTCATAAATAAGCCTCATGAACAGTCACCACAGTTTAGTCACCAACTAGGAAGGGTCACTTTTTAAATGTAGCTTAGGAGAATTTTGGAGAAAATGTTTGGAACTCACTTTGACTTATATCAAATATAATACGGATTGAAGTTGGATAGAAAGATGATACTTAGATGGAAATTGGAAAAATAAGAATATTTTAAAAATTCAAGACTAAACCATATGTATTTAAATAGAGTATAAAAATGTATCTAGCAAAGCTTAGTTACCTTTTGCTTCAGGAGCACAGCTGCAATAGGGTACTTGATATATGATCCACAAACCTGAATAATTAGTATCAACTGAGATTTTGTCAAAAATGCAGACTCTTAGAACCCAAGACATTCTCAAACTTTGCATTTTAACATGATCTCTAGGTGGTTTGTATGCATATTAAAATTGAAAAGCACCTGGGTCATTGAAAAGTTAATGACCAAGCAGACCCAAGTTCTACTTTCATTCATTCATGTTAAAGGATATATAAATTTCTCTTGCCTCCTCATCTTTTGACTCATAAAGACAAATTAAGGATAATTGGTAATTATTCATCAATGGCTAAAGGCTCAGGAAGCCCTTGTACCTAGGACCCATTCCCATCATGGTTTCCTTCATCTTCCATTTATTAGTTGATTTATCAAATACTGGATTCTACCTGCCAAGGATGCCAGCATCCCAGTAGTTGAGACTTGCGACGAAGTTCTGATTTTTTGTTAATTGACCGAGAAATACCTAAATCTAACTGCATCAAGTATCTCTTCAGTTTTCTTTGGAAGCTATTCACACATGGAACAACAGCAAAAGGGGAAGCAAGGAGCCATGTTACATGTCTATCTGGCAAGATTCCCTAGGATTATGTGGATGTGGCTTGGGCCCAAAATCTACAAGGAGATTTACTTTCCCTTCAATCCTAAATTGAGACCAGCACAAGCAGCTGAAAGGAAGATAATGGGTATCCTGCTAGCCTCATCTGCAGCAATTCCTCCTTTTACATTTGTGATGTAGGTACATTAGCATAAATTTCGTTCCTCAAATCCACTCCACTCTTATTTCCAAGCATTAAGATATAATCTTTATCTGACTAAATTTAGTTCATCTAATGAGTGTCTGAGTCCTCTCCTATGCCACCTTGTACTTCTACCATTAAGGCCTTTCTAACACTGTGTTGTAAGGATGTGCTTACCTGTCTGCAACCCCCACGCTGTTAAGAAACAGGAGATAACAAGTACATTGCATTCTTCTATCCAGAATTGTATCCAGAGTCTCTGCTACAAAATAGGTGCTGGTTTCTTGAGTGAGTGTGATTTCCTTTTGTCCCATTATTAATTTGTTTAATCCCCAATCAACCATCTTTATGTCCTTTCAACAAACCTTTCTAATCTTTTTTTTTTTTTTTTTTTTTTTTTTTTTTGAGACGGAGTTTCGCTCTTGTTACCCAGGCTGGAGTGCAATGGCGCGATCTCGGCTCACCGCAACCTCCGCCTCCTGGGTTCAGGCAATTCTCCTGCCTCAGCCTCCTGAGTAGCTGGGATTACAGGCACGCGCCACCATGCCCAGCTAATTTTTTGTATGTTTAGTAGAGACGGGGTTTCACCATGTTGACCAGGATGGTCTCGATCTCTTGACCTCATGATCCACCCGCCTCGGCCTCCCAAAGTGCTGGGATTACAGGCGTGAGCAGCTTTAGGAATTGAGAAATTGCTCCTCTGACATCTTAATACCCCAAAATGAATTTCCTTAAGAGTCCCTAGGAAGGGAGCCACAGTATTTTCAAAAATACAGAAGAATTAACCAAAAAAACTTCAAGAATTCCTGATTCCTTTGACAGCTGAAATAAATATACTGCCTTAGTCATCACCTAAACCAGCTTAAGGAAACATGTTTTGCTTTTTGCTTTAAATAGGAACAGATTACTCAGGGTTTGGGGCAGACAGACACAAATCAGAAAGGCCATCCTCTTTCATCTTTAAGTCCGTGCTCTCTGCCCAGGCCTCAGATGTTTACGGACCTACAAATGAAACCACCTTCTTTCTCCTCTCCAGGTGGCCTTATCTGAAAGCAGTCCTGAGCAGGAGGAGGAGGTGGGTGAGTTTTGCTCACCTGGAACACAGGAAACTTGGAACTCAGGTAGCTTGACTCTAAACTGGGAGAGGGAATTGGGGTCGAAAATTAATCCTTGAGCTGCTTGGCCAAGCTCAGCAAGTTGTGGAATGATACTACTCACCAGATCAAAGGAGGAGCAAGCAGCTGATATCTGCTCTGAAATTCCTTCTGGCATTTTCTCTCTGGCTCTGAGCCAATCTCTCTTTTTTTTTTTTTTTTTAATTTTTGGACGTTTGGAGTTTTCCGAGTTCTTTTTATATGCCAGGCACTGTGCTAAATGCTTTACATGCATTAATCCAGTCATCCATATGACCACATAAGGTATCTATTTTTATCTTCACAAAGAAATTGAAACCCAGATAAAGCAAGCAAGTTAGCCACTGACTTAATAAAATGATAAAGACTCACTTCAAACCCAAGTCTAACGGATTCAAACTCAGTATTTTTTTTTCTCTGCACCGAGAAATTTGTACCTTGAAATAATCACAGGAATGTGTACAGCCTTTGGAGTTGGCCTAACATTAAAATGGGTTCTACATAGCTTATAACAGCACAGCAATATCATTCTCTATGAAATCAAGAGTTGCCCTAGCCAGAATAGTATCTCCAACTGTAATGATGGACTAAGACTTTTCTGACAGTATTTTGATGAAGATTAGTTGTTTGCCCATGTAGTTTAACTTCCTTTAACAATTAAGGATAATCCCAGCATCCAGGAATTAAATATGCCCATCTTAAACCGCAGCTTTTCCTTCCTATATGGTATTTCTCTGAATACGCTGTGAACGTTCATGCTTCAGTTATATTTGCAAATGCTGCTCCCCAGCCTAGAACACCCTTCCTGTGATTTCCCAATGATGGAATTTAAAACTCTTTTCAAATTATTCATCCTTTAAGTCCCAATTTTATAAAGTCTTCCACAACATCCCTAGACACTGATAATTTTCTTTAGCACTGTGTGTTTGTATTTTATAACTACTATCCAGAGATATTGTAATGATTTGTTTATCTTCCTCACTACCATGTTAGCTCCTAGAAGGCAGGGAGAGCAGAGAAAATATGATTCATCTTTGTGCAGCTTAGCCCGAGACCTGGCATTCATGGCCACTCATTAAGTGTCTGTTGAATTGATCTATACGCAACTTTGAAAGTAGCAATTCACAAGTCAGAGACCACAATTGTGAAAACAGCTAGCTATAATGTAATTTGGAAAGAGGTGCCATTAAAATCGGTTCAAGATGCTGTGGAAGCATGTAAAAACAATTCAGTAATTCTATTTAGAGGAAGAACTGCTTGAGAAAGTTACAAAACAAAATGATAGATGAACTAAACTTTAAGAATGAGTAACACTTCCCCAGATGGAGAAAGAATGAGAAGGAAGGCATTTCAAAGACAGAAAAGCTTAAATGAAGACAGGGTAATCACGCAGCAGACTATGGCAACATGATGAGAGGCGGACCCCGGATTTAACTTTTTTTCTTTTTTCTTGAGACAGAATATTGCTCCATCACCCAGGCTGGAGTGCAATGGTGCAATCTCCACTCACTGCAACCTTCACCTCCCGGGTTCAAGCAATTCTCCTGCCTCAGCCTCCCAAGTAGCTACGATTACAGGCATGTGCCACCATGCCTGGCTAATTTTCTTTTGTATTTGCAGAAGGAAAGGAACAGGAGCCAAAAGAGTCAACAATATCAAAGTGCACCTACTTACTTCTTATACAATTTTTGCTTAATACATCCTTTAAGACTTTTCTTCTCTGGGGATGGACCCAGTCATCATTACATTTCAAGCATCATAGATGATTCCAATGTGTAGTGAAGTCTGAGAACTACTGCTCAAAGAGTACAAAAATTGGTAGGTAACTAGGATGGGGAGATTGGGACTCATTAGATCTAGGGTAAGGCTTACACAAGTGCATTAAATAAAAAAACAACCAAGTGATTCTCAGATAGGTTGGCTGCAGATCACACTAGAGAAAATCCTAGCATAACAAACTGGCTTGTTAGCTATATAGAAAGCTGGAGGCATTACACTGCCTGACTTCAAACTATACTACAAGGCTACAGTAATCAAAACAGCATGGTACTCATACCAAAACAGAGACACAGACCAATGGAATAGAACAGAGGCCTTGAAAGCAACACCACACATCTACAACCATATGATCTTTGACAAACCTGACAAAAACAAGCAATGAGGAAAGGATCCCCTGTTTAATAAATGGTGTTGGGAAAATTAGATAGCAATGTGCAGAAAGCAGAAACTGGACCCCTTCCTGACACCTTACACTAAAATTAACTCCAGATGGACTAAAGATTTAAACATAAGACCTAACACCATAAAAACCCTAGAAGAAAACCTAGGCAACACCACTCAGGACATAGGCATAGGCAAGGACTTCATGACTAAAACACCAAAAGCATTGGTAACAAAAGCCAAAATAGACAAATGGGACCTAATTAAACTCCAGAGCTTCTGCACAGCAAAAGAAACAATCATTAAAGTGAACCAGCAACCAACAGAATGGGAAAAAATTTTTTGCAATCTACCCATCTGACAAAGGGCTAATATCTAGAATCTACAAAGAACTAAAACAGATTTACAAGAAAAAAAACAAACAAACCCATTCAAAAGTGGGTGAAGGACATGAACAGACACTTTTCAAAAGAGGACATATATGAGGCCAACTAACATATGAAAAAATGCTCAACATCACTGGTCATTAGAGAAATGCAAATCAAAACCACATCGAGATACCATCTCACACCAGTTAGAATGGCGATCAGTAAAAAATCTGGAGACAACAGATGCTGGAGAGGATGTGGAGAAATAGCAACACGTTTACACTGTTGCTGGGAGTGTAAATTAGTTCAACCATTGTGGAAGACAGTGTGGCAATTCCTCAAGGATCTAGAAATAGAAATTCCATTTGACCCAGCAATCCCATTACTGGGTATATACCAAAAGGATTATAACCCATTCTATTATAAAGACACATGCACACATATGTTCATCATGGCACTGTTTACAATAGCAAAGACCTGGAACCAACCCAAATGTCCTCTGATGTTAGACTTGACAAAGAAAATGTGACACATATACACCATGGAATGCTACACAGCCATAAAAAAAAGATGAGTTCGTGTCCTTTGTAGGGACATGGATGAATCTGGAAACCATTATTCTCAGCAAACTAACACAAGAACAGAAATTAAACACCTCATGTTCTCACTCATAAAAGGGTGTTGAACAATCAGAACATGTGGACACAGGGAGGGGAGCATCACACACTGTGGTCTGTTGGAGGGGGTGCTGAGGAGGAACAGAGGGGGTTGGGGAGGGATAATGTGGAGAGAAATGCCAGGTATAGGTGACAGGGGGATGGAGGCAGCAAACCTCCTTGCCATGTATGTACCTATGCAACAATCCTGCATGATATGCACATGTACCCCAGATCCTAAAGTACAAGAAAAAATAATAATAATAAAGAAAGGACCAATCTAATAGTAAAGTCTATTGGAGCTTGATTACCATGTATGAAAGACACTATCTAATAATGGATCACTGTTACATGACAGAAAATTCTAATCCATTATTCTCAAGGATAATAATGAAAATATAATTCTGAGAAGAGCCATGGCACTATGTAAGAACATAGAGTATGAAATGTGATATAATATACAATTGCAATTTCACAGATTGCTTGTTCATTAAATTGTATCATTTCTCCAGCATCACCTACACTACTGAAGGTTTTGCCAAACAAAAGCATGGACTAGGCAGAATACAAATGGGTGGGGGGAACCTTACTGATTCCAAAAGAAAATGCACTTTCAGGGCAAAAGGCAAATCTTTTTAAATAAATAGGTGTATGCAACTATGCTTGTAGTAGCCTAATATGAAATACAAGGGGTTTCTTTTCTCCTAATCTGGAGAGGAAAACCTTTTTCCAAGATTAAATCAAAATGTTTATTTAGTAGTGTTTATGTGATTAGTCTTAGTGTAAGATATTTATAGAATTCTATAAGTCTACAAATTAGAAAAACAGCTTTAGGCTCTAACTACCTAAATAGAACAAGTATTCTGTTTGCAATTTTTTTTTTACTTTTATTTTTATTTATTTTTTTGAGACTGAGTCTCACTCTGTCACCCAGGCTGGAGTGCAGTGGCGTGATCTCGGGTCACTGCAACCTCCACCTCCTGGGTTCAAGCGATTATCCTGCCTCAGCCTCCCAAGTAGCTGGGACTACAGGTGTGCACCACCATGCCTGGCTAATTTTTTGTATTTTTAGAAGAGACAGGGTTTCACCATTAGTGAGGATGGTCTCGATCTCCTGACCTCATGATCTGCCCACCTTAGCCTCCCAAAGTGCTAGGATTACAGGCATAAGCCACCCCACCCAGCCCTCCAATTGTTTTTAATTAATGAAGATGTTGTTTGACTATTTATTTACCTTCTTGAAGAGCAGTGGTCTTTCTGACTATATTCATAGCCTGGTAAATATTTTGTACTTGATCAGAATAGCTGCATTGTAGATAATTATCTCAAGAACTCCAGTCAGGCGTTAGATCCTCTTACAAATGGTATGCCAAATCTTTAGGTGTCTTCTCCATAGCTAGAGAAGAGTTCAGAAAGGCCAAAAAAAAATATTGCCAAAAGTTCATGGCATTGTCTAGCAGGAAAATTTCTTACACACAGAAGTACTGAGGTGAGTATTTTATGCCTTCAGTATTTCCTTTTTATAATGCAAATGCTCCCAGGAGGGGCCACACCAGATGTTACCAATCTCCTTCTTTTCCTGCGTAATTCACTGGGCTGCAACACACGGATACTCCAGAAGAGAGCAAATTCTGGTCACTGCAGCACCTCCAAGTAGAGTAGAGCTTATTAATCAGTACACTCTTCTGCCAAGAACCTTGATGGGTTTGAGAATGCAACTTGGGATTTGTAGACGGTTGAATAGACTCTAATTTATAGAACTGGGGGGACCCAGCTGGCATCTGCCTTCCAAAGCTATTTTATTACTATGCCTTAAGGAATGCCGAGTTAAAAGCCATGTATAAATTAGGTAAGTGATTTACAAACAATTTTTTAGATTAATTCGAAAGATTTAAATGCTATTCAGTCCAAGCTAGTCACTGCTGCCTTCCTATCACCATTTCTTGTTAACTGACTGACTCTACCTGTAGCTGAAACTGTCCTTATTGCTATATTTTCTCCACTTCTATTCGCAATCCAGTAGTAATTACTTCTCTTAGTTCTCTCTGTCCCTAGGAAAGCTGTATTTCTGTCCACGCCCTTGATAGACTCCTTGATGTTTTAGGTCTTCTCAGTCACCAGATCCTCATCTTTTAGGTTCCCTGAGCTCCAGCCACCACAAGCCACACTGCAGCTGCTCCTGGGCTGAGCCCCTCTGTGATGGTTAATACTGTCAACTTGAGTGGATTGAAAGATGCAAAGTACTGATCCTGGGTGTGTCTGTGAGCGTGTTGCCAAAAGAGATTAACATTTTAGTGGGCTGGGAAAGGCAGACCCACGCTTATTCTGGGTGGGCACCATCTAATCAGCTGCCAACATGGCTAGAATATGAAGCAGGCAGAAAAATGCAAAAAGGCTAGACTGGCCTAGCCTCCCATTCTACATTTTTATCCCATGCTGGTTGCTTTCTGCCCTCAAACATCGGATTCCAGGTTCTTCAGCTGTGGGATTTGGACTGGCTTCGGTGCTCCTCAGCTTGCAGACGGCCTATTGTGGGACCTTGTGATAGTGTGAGTTAATACTACTTAATAAACTCCCCTTTATATAATGTACCTATCATATTAGTTCTGTCCCTTTAGAGAACCTCGACTAATACACCCACCATCATAGAAGCCTCTGAATTCTAATGATTTTCTCTTGGACTAATAATTATAACTAGCTGCTCCTATCGCCTTCAGATCATTCTAGGTTATCTTACCAAAGTTCTTTGTGTTCTCTTCTGTATCTCACTGAAAGCCATTTTATAATTAAATTTTATTTGAGGTTCCAAGGAAAAGAAACCCATGCATACTTGTTAAATGCAAAAGAGGTTTTATTGGAAAGATCTAAGGTAAAGGAATCCAGTGGTTGCTTCGGGGAGGCAGACTATGAAATGGAAAGAAGTGAAAATCTTCTCTGAGACTATTTAATACCTTCTCACCTCCTCTTTGCTCTTTTTAACGTCTTTCTTTTCTTTCTGCAAAGTGACAAAACACAGCCATGCTGCCGCTCTCTACTATATATCAACTCAGTTCAAATTCCAGACTCTAGGACACAAGAATTCAAATTCAGAACAGCCAAACTTCAATGAGCTTTTCACTCTGGGTTCAATCAACCATGGGTTCAATCAACCATGCCTGATCAAGTGAGAAATCATGTCTTCTGGGGCAACTCTCATGGGTTCGGGTGAAAGAGGATCCATTTTCAAAAAAGGAAAGCTCGTATATATTATGTTACAAGAGCCCTTTATCTTTCTCTGGGAGTTTCCTTGGCCCTGCTACAATTTAGGATTTTAATACAGATTATTTTAACATATGTATCTTGTCCTAGGATAATGGTTTCTGAATATTTTAAAGCAATTAAGCCTGTTTTTTTGAGCGAAATGTTTTACTGTAACCCAAGATTTAAAACATCTGAAAAGCACAGTTGTTCCCGTTGAATAGGAGAGGGGAACGACAGAGCCCACCTCCTTAGGGTATGTTGCTCTATGGTGCTGCTGGAAGCACCTGCTTCAGCTCTCGAGGGAAGCCACTGCTCCTGTGTTTATCATCAAAGACACTTCCATTACCACCAAAAATGTGCTTCCATTGTTTGTCCACTTGTCAACTTTCAGCAGTGTCTTTTGACTCCCCAACATAAAATATTATATATAAAGCATTTTAATTCAATTATACGTCCTCCCACTTTCTTCCTAGTTTTAAAAGTTAACTAATTTTTAGTCTTTTCTTCATTACTGTGAGAATTTTAAATATTATCCACTATTTTGATGTGCTTTTGATTTTAGGAAAAATCTCATCTATCAACTAAAATAACTTCCTTGCATTGCCCTCCACTCCTCCCCTCTTCATATATATATATATATACGTGTGTATATATCCATATATATACATATGTATACACATTAAAGCAACATATATATGTATTAAAGCAGCATACACATATATATGTTGCTTTTAATGTCTACACATGGAGAAAGTCACTCGTTTTCTATCCATCATTTCCATTTCTCAATCCACTCTGTTACATGGTGTACTTATTCTCTCACTGATCTATGGATATGAAGTTCATTGCAGAGTGTAATCGCCTCTGAGACAATGAGAGAGGTGGTTTGTATCCTTTTAAATGGCATCACTTACAGGCAAAAAAAAAAAGCAGACAGCTATGGTGTAGGTAGAGATGACAGAAACCACTGTTAGTGATTTCAAGAAGCTTACAGTGTAAATTTTAAGCTTTGAAAGAGAGAAGAGGAATGGCTTCCTGCAGAAACTCAAGCATCCCCTAGATTTCATGGTCCGTTTTCCTTCACAAATGCCTCTATTCTCGTTCTTCTGCACAATACAACAGAACGCTGCCTCATTCAAGCACTGCTAGGATCATTTTCAATTAGAGGCAGGCTGTTTCCCAGTAGCTTTGTCGGGCAGATCCCACACCATAACCACAGACAGATGTCATCTGTGAGATGGTCATATTACTTTCCTTGTTTTTGACCTAAAAGAACTTTTTTTTTTTTTTTGAGATGGAGTTTCGCTCTTGTTACCCAGGCTGGAGTGCAGTGGGGCTCACCGCAACCTCCGCCTCCTGGGTTCAAGCAATTCTCCTGCCTCAGCCTTCCTAGTAGCTGGGACTACAGGCGCGCACCACCATGCCCAGCTAATTTTTGTATTTTTAATGGAGACGGGGTTTCACCATGTTGACCAGGATGGTCTTGATCTCTTGACCTCGTGATCCACCTGCCTCGGCCTCCCAAAGTGCTAGGAGAACTTTTTTACCAGTCTCCGCCTGCTCTTTTCTACCTTCCTAGACCTTTTATGAGACAAATAAAGATACTTTTTCAATCAACCTTCTCCATTGACATTACTTCTTTCTGTAAATGATTTCTTAATAATTCACTGAATCTCTTGGGCTCACTTCAGTTTCCAGGTAATTGGCCAGTAATTCAACATGCATGTTGGAGAGGGTGTTGAAAAAATGATTTGGAGAAGAAAACTTTCATTAGTGCCAAGTCGTCAATGGCTTTTGTAAGTGGTGAGAAAGCATTAAGAATACTCAGGCAGAACAGATTATCCTGGCAATGTTAGAAACAGGAATGGGCCACTGGGGGATGCTGTGAAATATCCTCTTCTGGAGTTGTTTTTTTTTTTCTTTAGCTGTTCTTATTAGCTATGGATTTAGCATAGCTCGGTCCATGGAGAAGAGGGAAATGTTTCCTGAGCCTTCTAAGTCAAGGTACATCAATCATGAAGCACTTAATTGATTTTGAGTACCTGTTGGAATTTGGAAACCTTTTCAAGTGTGCTGTCTTATTTGATCTTCCCAACAATACTGTGACATAAAAAAAGCAGACATTATGTATTCACTTTATTTTGCAGATTGAGAAACCATGATGTATAGGAAATATGTATGTTTCACAAGAGCCCACAGCTAGGATGTAGCAGAAAGCTCCTTATATCAACATGCTGCCTTTTCCACTCCCACCCAGGAGGTCACCAGCAGGGTCTCTGGGAATGAACAGGTTTAACCAGTATGTTACCAAACAGAAGTAATGGGGTAGGGGTATAATCACCAAGCAACTTTTTACTGTCTCCCCCTCTTCTTTTTAAGGTTTAATGGATGGGGAACTTGCTTTCATTAACGGAGACAGAAACTCAAAACTCCCGTAATTCCTCTAACCTCTCAGGTAAACAGAACTTTAGCAGTCCTTTCAAGTTACAAACATAGTCTCAAATTCATAATTAAGAGTACCCAAGTATAGGCAATTATCAAAACTTCAAACCTAATTTGAAATGGGCTGCGCACAGTGGCTCACACCTGTAATCCCAGCACTTTGGGAGGCCTCGAGGCAGGTGGAACACAAGGTCAGGAGATCGGGACCATCCTGGCCAACGTGGTGAAAACCCATCTCTACTAAAAAATACAAAAATTAGCTGGGTGTGGTGGCACGCGCCTGTAGTCCCAGCTACTTGGGAGGCTGAGGCAGAATTGCTTGAACCCGGGAGGTGGAGGTTGCAGTGAGCTGAGATCTGCCACTGTACTCCAGCTTGGCGCCTGGCAACAGAGCAAGACTCTGTCTCCAAAAAAAAAAGAAGAAGAAAAAAAAAAAAGAAATGAAAACTTCTTCTTCCCCCTTTTCCTGTAAGCATTTCCACAGGCAGGAAGTAAGAAAGGGATAGGGAGATGGGGAGGAGTTCTTTTCCTTGTACCACCCCCTTTCTATTTTGTTACTCTGGTTCAAATATTTTCTTCAAGGTCAAATGGTGTTAAGAAGAGAGGCGGGCCGGGCTCGGTGGATCATGCCTGTAATCACAGCACTTTAGGAGGCCGGGGTGGGCGGATCACGAGGTCAAGAGATCGAGACCATCCTGGCCAACATGGTGAAACCCCGTCTCTACTAAAAATACAAAAATTAGCTGGGCGTGGTGGCGGGCACCTGTAGTCTCAGCTACTCAGGAGGCTGAGGCAGGATAATTGCTTGAACCCGGGAGATGGAGGTTGCAGTGAGCTAAGATTGCGCCACCGCACTCCAGGCTGGCGCCTGGCGACAGAACAAGACTCTGTCTCAAAAAAAAAAAAAAAAAAGAGAGAGAGGCGAGCTGAGGTGGGGCAAGAAAACTCTCGCCTAATTAGTACCATCATACTCTCTTCTAACACTGACTCTCAGAAGCTACTTTGTGGATTCTTAGAAAGAACTGCATCACTGAGAACAACTCATCTGGGAGTCCCTTGATATGAGTCATACATACTCCTCTGGTTCATCCATCTAATGCAAACCAGCCTGTCTTGTGCCTGTTAGATTTCTCAAACAGGAGGCAAACACTGGTCTGCTCTGTGTCTCAATTTCATATCAGGTTCAGTGAGTGCTCCTAATGAGTCCCTTGCACTAGGCTTGAAATGAGATGCCAGTACTTTATCCTTCTCCCTTGGGGAGATTTAGAATCTCAGCACAACTGTCTCTAAAAAAAAAAAAAAAAAAAAAAAAAAATCCTCTTTAAGGTCTTTTCTCCATTCTACTTTTTTTAGACCCTCCATGTAATCCAGACTTGTAAGACCTCTGTAATTGGTTTTATAACAATTTTTAAACTTTACATTTTGATCTGGAACCTTTCCAGGAGATGTATCTATTAATTCTATGTGCCTTAGTCAAAATGTTCAAATGTTACATCAAGTAAGTATCAAATATAATCCCTGCTCTTTAAGTGTCTTCTTTTAACTGGGAAGGCAACCAACATATGAAACTACATCAAAATAGAAACAACACTGACCACAACTTTTGCCGACGCTCAGCAAATAGGGAATTGCCATGGGCTGGAATGACACATTCCACAAGCTTTATATTAAAAAAAGCAAAAAACTAGAACAAAGAGGGCATTCCTAAAGAAAAATTGCCATGAAGAAAAAAGTATATAATAAAAATGATCATAATATTTTAACTATCTCTCAAAATTGTCTCCTATTTCTGTCACTATTGTCTTAGTTCAAGCCAGCGTCGTCACTCACCTTTATTAAGGCAATAACCTCTTACCTGGTGTGCCTAAGTTTCATAATCCTCTTCTCCGCCACTCTCTCCCAGCTCATTCTCATTATCTAGACAATATTTCTCTCTCAATTCATCTTTTCTTGTTTCCCCTATTCAGCCATCAGAGAAATTCCTCGAAATCTCCATGTTATTTTACTTTTTTTCCCACATACTATTCTCTCCATCTGACTCTTCTCTTCCTATCTCATTTTCACCTGGTATGTTTGATAATTGATCTGCATTCTGCCTTTGTTCCTATCTCCTCCCAGTGTACTCGCCTTTGTACAGCAAAGTCCAGAACACTACAAATTTTTTTTCCAGACTCTCTTGCAGTTAGATTCCTGAGTGTGAAACAGGCTTTATCAGGTCCATTCAGTCAAAGATCTGAAGGTAGAAGTGAAGGAAATACCACCTTCCAACTGCTTTTGACTGCTTCCTTCCTGCAAGCAAGAAGAGTTGTGCAGGTACGGATATTTCTGCATTCCAGACTACAGTTTCCAGTGTTACGGGTATTGAGTGGTCAACTATTGGTAGCAGTGGCTTCCTGATCCCAGCTTCCGAATGCCTTGGTCTGAATTACAGCACCATGTTTAAGTTCATTGGTCCAGTGAACCTCTTGATTCTCACCTCCTGAATATATTAAGGTAGTAGCTCCCATAATAGGTGGCATTCTTTGATTCATTTCTGGAGGCTCAGGATGGAGCCCATTCTTCTCATCCTTCCAATAATTGCATAAGCACGTAAGTCCCTATAATAAATCTCTTCTGCTTAAAATACTTCAAGTGCCTCTTCTTCCTGTACAACTGCCTGTTTGGCTCACCTAACTAATGGCAAGTCATTCTAAAGGCCCAATTCAAATGCCCATTCATCTAGGAAATCTGAGTCATCTGCAAGATAGGCAGTAACAAACAGGGGAGGATTCCAGATTGAGGTTTACTGTTTCTTCTATTTGCTGTCATAGTACCCTGTACATACTGCTGTCATTTATATATCAAAGAGTATAAGGTTTTCCTAATATTAATCTTTCTTCCATACGAGACTTTCCTACTTCTCTTCCAGAAGGAGAGACTTTATCATACTGATGTTTGTACCTTCAGTCCCTACTACATAATAAAATTTCAATATATGTAAAATGAATACATTACTGGATAGATGGATAAAAGAAGAGAGAAGAGACTTTTAAACTCAAGTGAAAAATTATAATCTTTAAGGAATCAAGTATTTTCTAATAAGCTTCTAATAGCTTCTAATTGGTGGGATTTTTTACCTTTATTCTGAAAAAAAAAATTAGACTATCTCCTACAACTCATAAAAGTCAGAGGTTAGAAATTTAATTTTCCTTTCTGAATCAGTGTTACAGAGAAGGAAGTATACAATTGCACGAATGTTTTCCCCAGATTTACCTTCATAATGAGGAACCAGAAATTCAAACAGTAGAGAGGTATTTTTCCCTTACCATGATGTACTATGATATTACCATATAATAAGGACTACACTGGAATAGAATTGGAATGAAATTGAAAAAACTAATTCTGTGTCTTAAATAATAGCTTGGCCAGGCATGGTGGCTCACACCTGTAATCTCGACACTTTTAGAGGCTGAGACATGCAGATTGTTTGAGCCCAAAATTTCAAGACCAGCCTAAACAATATGGCAAAACCCCATCTACAAAAAATACAAAAAAATTAGCCGGGTATGATAGCATGCACCTGTGGTCCCAGCTACTCAGGAGGCTGAGGCAGGAGAATCTCTTTAACCCAGGAGGCAGAGGCTACAGTCAGCCATGATGGTGCCACTACACTCCAGCCTGGTTGACAGAGCAAGACCCTGTCTCAAAAAAAAAAAAAAAACTGTGCATCTATTAAATCACAATAGTTGATAGTAAGATTTTAGTGTGCGTATATATACACACACATTAAATTATACATGTATAATCATATATAGCATATAGACAATTATATATACTTAATCATCTCTATTTTATAGTCAAGAAAACTGGGCTTTAGCTAACGAAGGGTAAAAGAACTAAGAATCAAACATGACTGATAAGAGACACATCATAAATATAAAAACACAGAAAATTTGAATGTAAAAAGATGGTAACTTTACCCAAAGAAAATTGGTGTAGCTATAATAATATCAATTAAGACAACTCTAACATAAGAAGCATGGCAAGAAATTCAGAGGAACATTTTACAATGATACAAGAGCCAATTCACCAGGAAGAAGTCATGTATTTTTATGTTTTTAATAACACAGTTTTGAAATATATAAAACATAATAGCCAAATTCATTATAACTAAAAATTATGTTTTGCTCAGTAACTGACAGTAGGCAACAAAAAATATATAGATTTTAACAATATGATTAAAAATTGACATAACTTATATAAAAGATGATATGCAACAATTTGAGAATATGCATTCTTTACAATGCACATGGAACATTCACTAAAATAAATCTTATTATGGGCCATAAAGAAAAATTTAACAAACTTTAAAGAATATAATCACCCAGAGTAAGCTTTTTTTTTTTTTTTTTACCACAAGGGAATTAACCTATAAATCAATAATTGAAAAGCAACTAGACTATTCCAAACTATTTGTAAATTAAGCAATATATTTCTAAATAACCAATGGATCAAAGAAGAAATCCCAATGGAAATTAGAAAATATTGTGAGGCCGAGCATGGTGGTTCACACCAGTAATCTCAACACTTTGGGATGCTGAGGTGGGTGGATCACTTGAGCCCAGGAGTTCAAGACCAGCTTGGGCAACATGGTGAAACCCCATCTCTACAAAATATGTTAGTCCAGCATGGTGGTGTGCACCTATAGTTCCAGCTACCCAGGAGAATGAGGTGGGAGGATCACTGAGCCTGGGGAAGTCAAAACTGCAGTGAGCCATGATCATGCCACTGCACTCCAGCCTGGATAACAGAGACCCTGAAAAAACAGAGAGAAAGAGAGAGAAAATATTTTGACCTAAATGATAGCAAAAATATGACATATTAATGACCACAAAGCACAGGCAACAAAAGCACAAGTAGCCAAATGGGAATGGCATCTAACTAAAAAACTTCTGCACACACAGCAAAGGAAACAATCAACAGAGTGAAGAGACCACGTTCGGAATGGGAGAAGACATTTGCATACAACACGTCTGATAAGGAGTTAACATCCAAAATGTGTAAGAAACACAACTCAATAGCAAGAAAGCAAATAACCTGATTTTAAAATGGGTAAAAGACCTGAGTAGACATTTCTTAATAAAAAATATCAAGGGCAACAGGTATATGAAAAATGCTCAGCATCACTAATCATTAGAGAATGCAAATTAAAACCACAATGAGATACCACCTCACACCTGTAAGGATAGCTTTTATGAAAAAGACAAAAGATAACAAGCGTTAGCAAGAAAAGGGATCCCTTATACACTGTTCATGAGACTGTAAATTAGCACCGCCATATGGAAAACAGTATGGAAGTCCCATGAAAAATTAAAAATAGAATTACCATATGATCCAGCAATTTTATTTCTGAGTATAGATACCCAAAAGAAATGAAATCAGTTTTGTCGAAGAGATACTTGCACTCCCATGATCATTGCAGCGTTATTCACAATAGCCAAGATAAGGAATCAACCTAACTGGCTAACAGTGAATGAATGAAGAAAATATATACACAATGGAATATTACTTGGCCTTAAAAAAAGGGAATTCTGTCATTTGTGACAACATGGATGAACCTGGAGGACATTATCTTAAGTGAAATAAGCCAAGCACAGAAAGACGGATACTATAAACTCTCACTTACATGTGGAATTAAAAAAAAATCAAACTCATGGAAGCAGGAAGTAGAATGGCGGTGATTAGCAAAGGCTGGGGTTGGGGAGAGGACTTTTAGAGGGATGGTGAGATGCTGGTCAAAGCACATAAAGTTTCAATTAGACAAGAGTAAGTTCTGGAGATCTGTTGTACAGCATGGTGACTATGTGACTATAGTCAACGATAACATATTGTATGCTTCAAAATTGCTAAGACAGTAGATTTTAAATGTCCTCATCACAAAAAGTCAATACGTGAAGTGCTGGATACATAAGTTAACTTGATTTAATCATTCTACAATGTATATGTATATCAAAATACATATAATGATGTACAATATCACAATGTACATTATGAATATATACAATTTTTCATTTGTCAATTTAAAAAATAGTAAAATATGATATATGATTTGTTCTATATAGCTAATGCAGTACTTAGAGGAAAATATATAACTTTGAGTACCTCTTTTAGAAAGATGGATTAAATATCAAGGATATAAGCTTCCATCTCAAGAAACTAGGCTGGAAAAAAACCCAGCAAATTAAACCCTGAAAAGCAGTAGAAAATTAAGAGCAGAAATCAATAAAAAAGAAAGCAAACATATACCAGAGAAAATTAAGGCAAAAGATAGTTATTTGAAAACAAATGTAAAAGCCGATAAACTTCAAGAAAAATTAAGAAAATGAGAATATATTTTTAATATCTTACATAAGGGGGACTTTATTGTAGATTCTATAGACATTAAAAAGATAATGAAGATAAATTTGATTTTAGATAAACAAACTTCTTGAAAAGCATAACTTACCAAAAATGACTTTAAAAAGACAAATTTTATTTATGTTTAACTGACAAAAAATTATAAATATTTGTCTTACATAACATGATGTTTTGATATATGAATACATTGTGGAGTGGCTAAATTGAGCTAAATAACATGCACAATCTCACATACTTATTTTTTACCATGAGAACAGTTAAAATCTACTCTCTTGGCAATTTTCAATGCAATACATTGTTATTAACTACAACTACCATCTTATACTATAGATGTCTTTAATTTATTCCTGCTATCTAAAATTCTGTATCCTTTGACCGATATCTCTTCCCTCCTCCAATAGAAAATCCAATAGCCCTGTATCTGTTAAAGAAATTGAATCGCTGGGCGCAGTGGCTCACGCCTGTAATCCCAGCACTTTGGGAGGCCGAGGCAGGCGGATCACAAGGTCAGGAGTTCAAGATGAGCCTGAGCAACATGGTGAAACCCTGTCTCTAATAAAAATACAAAAATTAGATGGACGTGGTGGTGCGCACCTGTAATCCCAGCTACTCAGGAGGCTGAGGCAGGATAATCGCTTGAACTCGGGAGGCAGAGGCTGCACTGAGCCGAGATCTTGCCACTGCACTCCAGCCTGGGGGACAGAGTGTGACTCTGTCTCAGAAGAAAAAAAAAGAAAGGAAAAGAAATTAAATCCATAATTAAAACAATGAAAGCTCCAAGCCCAAAGAGCTTCACCAGTAAATTATTTTAAATATCTAAGGAAGTAAGAACAATCTTATGCAAACTCTTCCTGAAAATGAAAAGAAAAACTGCTTCCCAACTCATAAGGCCAGCATAACTTTGATATCAAACTTGACATTAACATTACAAGGAAGGAAAATTATAGGCCAGTATCTCTCATGAACATAATGCAAAAATCCCAAACAAAATATTAGCAAGTTGAAGCCACTAATACACACAAACAGATAATAAGTACATTCAAATCAAGTAAAGTTGATTACAAGAATGCAAGACTGGTTAACATCTGAAAATCAACAAAAACTAACAGAATAAGGGAGAAAATTCACATGATTATTTCAAGAGGAAAATAAACCTGAGCCAGTCTCACTTACAATTCTAGGCTTTGGATAAGTAATAGAACAGCATTGTGTATTTAAGAAACTCATTCAGCTTTAAAATAACAAAAAATGATCAAACAACTGAGTAAAATTAGCTTGAAGAGAAGGGGATTCATGAAGTCCAGAGGTAGACAGTTAAAGATGCGGCAATGTTTCATGATGCCATCGGGGATTCAGCTTCTTTCCTTCTGCTCTGCTGCTTTTTAAAGCATCCACAATAATGCCTGGCACAACGGCATGTATTCAGTAAATATTTGTTAAATGAAAGAAACAATGAGTTAATTTTCACCCTGAAGATTATCATCTAATGGCCAGAAGACTAGATTCAGGTCCATATTCCAGGCAGAAGGGCAAACCAGAAAGGGGTGTGGTGCCTATATCCAGAAAGTCAGAAACCCTCAGCTTTCATCTCCTTGTATAGAACTGACTCATTTGGCCACCTGACTGCAAGGGAGCTTGGAGAGTAAGTATTTTTAGCTGGGCACATTATCATCCTGAAAGAAAAAAAAAAAAAAGAGAGAGAGTTCTGTTACTAAAGAGAAAAAGAGAATAGATACTGGGTCCCTTTATATAGAAGATACAACAATATACACTGTTAAATCTGCAAAATGAGTAAGAAGAGGCACCATGTCTAAGAAGACTGAAGTTTAACAAGTGGATGAGAGAAATAAGTAATCACTATATAGGGAGGAGTAAGGTAACGGCCACGCAAGAGGTTGAAACAAAGTGCTCTGGGAAATCAGTGGAGGAAAAGACAGCATCTGGTTAGAGAGATCTGAACTGATTCATGGAATAACACCCTTAAGAAGTTTTAAAGATGGCTAAGATTTCAACAAGTAGCAATGGGCACATTCCATATCCTGTAGAATAATACATTCTAGCTATACAAACAGAAGCAAAAGCCATTATGCAATATACCTGGCATCTGAGGAATGGCATATGTATGCTGTAGTATATCAGATATTCACAAAAGCCTACTTGGAGATAAAGCTGGAAACATAATTTGGACTATATCATGGAGGCACTGACTGCTGGGTGAAGAATTCAACTTTAATCCAATGGACGAAAAAGAGGCAAGGCAGGATCTGAGTCAAAGAAAACAGTAAGACAGATGTGGTACTACTGAAAGCTTATTCTGACACGTGAGAAAAGTTTGGAATGGGGGACAAGTTTCCAGGATATTGTGATCATCTAGCAAAGAACTCTCTGTTCCAGGCATGAAGAAAAGCAAAGCAAAAAGTTCTCTGTCCTATATAAGTTTAATCAAAGTAAAATGGGGAGCAAGAAAAGAGAAGTTGGCTGGATGTGGAGGGTTGAAAAATGTGGTGCCATTTTTGTTGTTGTTACTGTTGTTTTGTGACAGGGTCTTCCCATGTTGCCCAGGCTGGCCTTGAACTCCTGGGTTCAAGTGATCCACCTGCCTCAGCCTCCCAAAGTGCTGAGAGTATGCCTGTATGCCACTGCACCCAGCCTGGTTTTAAACTTTACTGAAAGACAGTAGTGGTGACATTAACAGAAGGAGAGGTGAGAAGAGGAAATATAGTTGCATTTGTTTAGCTGGCTATTATAAACATCAGCCTACAGACAGATCTAGACAGTGGGCCCAAGATACAGCTGTACTATTCATCCATGTGGACACACAGAACTCCTCTGAGGGAGAAAACCCAGGACAAAGTCATGAAAATAGCTGGGTGGATGGAAAATTTAAGAGGAGCCAGTGAACAAACAAGAGAGAGATGGAAGGAGGAGGGATTAGAAACTTGAACATCAACAAGAAGGAGCCAGGGCTTTCCTAGCATCAAAAGCAGAAGCAACAAATTTTTATGAAGTACTTACTTATTTATTTACCTACGTGCCTCACCTGATCTTAAATTCCTCAAAAACAGGAGCAGCCAGCACTGTGGCATGCACCTGTAATCCACCTATTGAGGAAGGCTGAGGAAGAGGGGAATCACTTGAGCCCAGGAGTTCAAGGTCAGAGTGGGCAACATATCCAGAGATTGGCAACCCTATCTCTTTTAAAAATTAAAAATTATTTTTAAAAACCAGGAAGAGTCTAATTCATTCTTGTTTCTCCAATGCACAGTCTGCCACTAAACAGTCGAATAATATAGAAGAAAACAGGGAGGTTGGAAGGTAAAAAGGAAGTTAGGAGAGGAGGAGGAAAAAACTAACAACAGTTGGATTGGAGATTCAGAGAGAGGGTTTTCAGTAGAATGCTAGAAGTAAAGCCAGATTGCAAGTGGCTAAAGGGATGACTAAAATAGAATGAAGACAATAGATTTTTTTTTTTCAAAAGGGCTTCTGGTAACAAGAATAGGGTGCTTTAGAAGGATCAGGGACTGTTTTTTGTTTGCTTGCTTTGTGTTTACTGTGATAGGAATACCATTTGATGTATTATTCTGATCATTTCCCTGACATTTAAGGCATTCAGTCAGTCTTGCCCTTATTCAAAGGTCTTTCTGGTTTTTTTCTTGTTGCTTCCCCAACTCTTAAGCTCTTGGGAGAAATTAGAGAAAGAACCCTAACTTAGGGTTTGACTAAATTTGTCAAAGAACCAATTTCTTGAAGAAAAAAAAAAGAAAGAAAGAAAGGAGACATATTTCCCCCTACTAGAGATTTCCAGAGGCAAAGCAGCAGGAGGAAGTAGAGAGAAAGCCAGCTGTGGGTTCCAAGAGCAGATTATGAGGGCTCTGACTTGCAGTAGCCTCACAGAAGGAGCTGAGACCCGAGATTAAAAGGGCTGTGTAATCTGTTTATGAATACAGGGCTTTGAGTAGGCTCAGCAAAGTTGCCTCCTTGTCAAGAAGTGTTAAAACAGACTTCTTGAATTTTTTTTTGTTTGTTTCGGGGGTGGTTTTTTTTGGGTTTTTTTGTTTTTTTTTTTGTTTTTTGAGACGGAGTTTCCCTCTTGTTGTCCAGGCTGGAGTGCAGTGGCGCATCTCTGCTCATTGCAACCTCCGCCTCCTGGGTTCAAGCAATTCTCCTGCCTCAGCCTCCTGAGCAACTGGAATTACAGACATGTGCCACCATGCCCAGCCAATTTATATATATATATTTTTTTTTTTTTTTAGTAAAGATAGGGTTTCTCCATGTTGGTCAAGCTGGTCTCGAACTACCGACCTCAGATGATCCGCCCGCCTCAGCCTCCCAAAGTGCTAGGATTACAGGGGTGAGCCACAGCACCCGGCCTAAAACAGACTTCTTAATGGTGACCTGTGCAGACCAATAACCAGGAGAAGTATTGCTGTCCTTCCTCATTCTCTCACCATTCTCAAACCTTCCTACCGCATAAGATCCATTGGGAGGAAAAGGTAAACCCTGAGAAGAATGGAAGTTTCTTTCTTTCCCACGGCAAAATGGGGCTTTGAGTTGGAAATTAAGATACATTATAGAAAAGGAAAAGAGAAGTTATTAGCTGAGTCCATGAACTGAGATCCACTGGAACAGGTCTGTAGGCAGAGGAGAAGGCACCATGGAGACTTCAGTACAAAGCCAGAAGCAATGCTCACCACCATGATGTGAGCTGTCCCCTCTGGAGATGTCCAACTGGTTGGCCCCGAAAAACAAGGCAAGATAGAGAGTCAGAAGCGAAGCAGAATCTCTCAGATGGCCTCTATTTTTAATAGAAATTTGAGGCCAAGTGATTGAAATAGAGAACAGAAAAGGTTTGAAAAAGCAACCTTGTGAGGGGTATGAAAAGACAAGCCAGTGTGTACACAGGTGAGCAGCGGAGTGCCCCGCAGCCTTCTGAAAGCATGAGGTCTGTAATAATAGACATCAGCATGGGTTTCTGCACTGATGTGTTGATTTATGTATGGATTTATATTCTGCTTTGTTCAACAAAGGATAGAGGTTGCTTACAGGGCATCCCTAAGAACAGAAAATAAAAAATAATTCAGAGGCAGAGAAAATATATAAATGTATATTAGAATAGAGTTCACAAGCAGGATGATCCAGGCAGCACAATTCTATGTGTTTCTCTAGCCACCTGTACAAAGGATCAGAAAACGTTAACATCTGGGGTGTTCTTTGGGACAGAGCAAGAACAAAAGGGAAAGCACTAAGGGAAAGCCATTAGCTGCTCGTGGCACTGAACTTTGTTCAATAAGTGAAATCAAAGTGGGATGGATGGACTGAAAGAATGTAGGGGAAGGGCCATAAAACACATTAAGACAAAGACTAGAAAGAGGTAGAAAAATACACAGGATCTTGTGATCAAAGACTGCACAGGGCAGAGACATGCTTAGATGCTAAGGGAAGCCACTTAAGAGATTGTTGTGGACTAGCAAACAATGGCATATCCAGGCAATCCATCCCTTCTGAGCTAAACAATGTCAGAACACTCAAAACATTCTGTGCTTTTAGCCACTGAGTCAATGAATATTTATTGATCCCCAACAATGTAACAAGCTATAAACTGAGGACAAAAATATTAATAAATAAGACAAGGTTCTTGAGGTCCTCTAACTCAATGGGAAAACAAGGTAAGCCAATAAATGCAATGCAGAATTGTCAGTGGCATAGCTGTGGATATGAGCATAATGCTGTGGGGAGCGAGCTTATATGTATGCACAACTTCCTCACCCTGAGAAGTCAGGGAAGCATCCCAGAAGGGACCTCTGCCCTGTGTCAGGAAGGATGAATTGGAATTTCAGGGAGGAAGCATGACAGAGTGCAAGTGTGTAAAAGGCTTGGAAGCATGAATGAGCACCATGTGTTCTGTAAATAAAAAGATTCTGTGTGGCTTACTCAGAGTACTTAGAGGTGAGCAGCCAAAGAGGCTAAAAAGAGGGGCTGGGGCAGACTGTGAAGGGCATTGTGTGCTGCCGTGTAACTCGTGGGGACTGAGGAACCACTGGGGGTTTTTATCCAGGAAGTGTCAAGGTCAGTGGTGTGGAACAATACCTCCGCCAGCAGCATGGAGAATATCTCAGTGGCGGGAACGTCAGTAATCAGGGAGACCTGTTGGGAGGCTAATGCAGCAGTTCATCTGAGAACTAAACTGATGTAATCACAGGTGAGGTGTGCAATAGGTACTAGACAGGCAGAATTCTTCAGAGTACAGCAAAATTGACCACCTTGTTCACTTTCAGGGGACTGCAAATCAGCATAATTTTTCAGGAGGGTGGCTGCAATATGTACACATGATTTAAATATGTTTGTACCCAGTCGGGCACAGTGGCCCACACCTGTAATCCCAGCACTTTGGGAGGCTGAGGCAGGCAGATCACGAGGACAGGAGTTAGAGACCATTATGACCAATATGGTGAAAGCTGGTCTCTACTAAAACTACAACATTAGCCGGGCAGGGTGGCATGTGCCTGTAATCACAGCTACTCAGGAGACTGAGGCAAGATAATTGCTTGAACCCAGGAGGTGGAGGTTGCAGTGAGCTGAGATTATGCCACTGCACTTCAGCCTGGGCGGCAGAGTGAGACTCTGTCTCAAAAATATAAATAAATAAAAATAAAATAAACATTTTTGTACCCTTTGACCCCAGAATTCAAGAAAATAAATCAGGCTTGAACCTAGAAGATGGAGGTTGCAGTGAGCCAAGATCGTATCACTGCACTCTAGCCTGGGTGACATAGTGTGACCCTGTCTCAGGAAAAAAAAAAAAAAGAAGACGGAGGAGGAGGAGGAGGAAGAAGAAAAATCAGTACTACAAAAGGAAATTTATGTTCAAGGATAGTCACCATCATGGTTTTTTTTTTATTTAAAAACATCCTAAATGTGCAATGATGGGAGAACTGTTAAATAAGTTATGATATATTCATACAATATACTAAAACATAGGCATTAAAGAATATATTTTCAAAGAATATGTGGTGATAGCCAGGTGCAGTGTTGTGTGCTTCTAGTCCCAGTTACTTGGGAGGCTGAGGTAGGAGAATTGCTTGAGCCCATCTAGAAGAGTTCAAGTTAAGCCTGGGCAACATAGTGAGATCCAATTTCTGAAAAAAACAAAAACAAGAAAAGAAAGAAAGAATATGTAATGGCATGTGAGAATCTCACAATAAAATATTTAGTTAAAAGGATATAAAATGAAATACAGTGTGAGATAATTTTTCTAAATATACATATGTATGAATTAAAATATTAGACTGAAATTCACCAAAATGTTAATTGTATTCATCTCTGAGTGGTAAGATAACTTGTTTTTTCTTCTCTGTACTTTTCCATGTTTTACAAATTGTTTTCAGTGAACATGTATTGCTTGTGTAATCATTTTAAAAAATAAGTGAATAATGCAAACCAGATTCACAACTATAAAAAGAGTGTGACCTACTAGAGAATACAAGCAGTAGAGAGATAAATAAGTCTGACTTGCAGGCATCAAAGATGAAGCAGGTCTAGATGATCAAACTCACATGGACATTGGCAGTGGTGACGGCATTGTCAAAGATTAAGAACCTCTGTTCTCATTGCTGCTTCACTAGCAAAGGTAAAGGCAATTGAGAGGAAAAAAAACCTGTTATTACAACACCATCATAGGTAAAACCAAGACATAATCAATGGATTTTTATGAAGATACTCTTAATATATTTAGTGACATCCCTTTTTAATTTTATATCTTTTCAAAATTTCTCAACATAATGTATTCAGATTTCAAACTGTTATAAAACTCAACCAACCAGACTTTCCCCTAGGATGTACAGTGATCATTGCTTTTCATAACAATGGTACTGAAGGGCTGTTAGATTTTTAGACACTTACTATCATCCCAAAACTCTCATGTGATATTCAGAGTAGTTCTTTTTCTTCTGTTAATTCCACAAAAAAATTAGTCATGTGTGATATAATGGAGTTAATGATCTAAAATATTCAATTAACCAGAGACCCTCACACAATTCTCCAACAATGCTAAATGAAGTAGATTTTGTACAAATGCATCATTTCTTATTTATCTTAGTAGCTAGTTGTTAGATATGAACAAGCATCTATGTTATCCTCACTTGCAGAAATGTTATCCTTAACCTGAACCTGTGCAGCCAAAAGGAACTAGAAGACATTCATTTGTACTGACGGGTCTCCCTTTAAATTCATCACATTCCTGACTAATAACTTTAAGCATGCAGTTCATGCTGCCCAGCAAGCATAGCACATTTCTCTAGTTCATTTACTATTCCACTCTCCTGGACAATAATTCTCTCTCCTAAAACTTCCAACACCTCCTCCCCCATCTTCACTCTCAGCTCTTGACCTTGATTGCTACTTCCCTGAGAAAATAGAAACCATCAGAAGAGAGCTTCCACAAGTTCCCACCAACACACAAGCAACTCCACCCGCCCACAAGCATCTGCGCCCAGATACGCCGCCTTCTCTACTTTACCAGGGATGAACTTTCCATGTTGCTATCTAAGGCTGGACTCTCCGCCTGTTCACTAGATCCCAATCCTCTTAAATATTCAAGAACACTGCTCCAGAAATTCCTCCCCTTTCCTTCTCCTTCATCACCATTTTCCCGCTCTTGACCACATCATTCTGTTGGTATACAAACAGGATGCTCTTTCTCCCATCTATGTTGCCTTCCAGCTACAAAGTCATATTTCTATTCTTCTTCACAGGAATTCCTCTGAAGACTTATCTACACTCAGGTCTCTAAAACCTGTTCTCCCATTCCCTCCAGAATGCTGTTTCATCAGGCATTTTCCTCTTCCATCGTCCAAAACTGCTCTCCAACAATGATGTCCACATTGCTAAAACTCATGGTCATTTCTCTCAGTTGACTACTCGGTAACATTTATCATCATTGTTTGGTCTGTTCTTCTGGAAATATTTTATTAACTTGTTTCTCAGGACACCACACTCTCTTGGTTTTTCTCTTACTTCCCAGCCCCCTAACATTTTGTACCCTAGGACCTGATATTCCCTCCCATCTTTCCCAGCTGTCTCCATGGCTCACTCTCTCACCTCCTTCAGATGTTTGCACAGATGTCACCTGCTCAGTGAGACCTTTCCTACCCACACTATTAAAAGCAATGGCAAGGCCGGGCGCGGTGGCTCACACGTATAATCCCAGCACTTTGGGAGGCTGAGGTGGGTGAATCACAAGGTCAAGGGATTGAGACCATCCTGGTCAACATGGTGAAACCCCGTCTCTACTAAAAACACAAAAATTAGCTGGGCATGGTGGCACGCACCTGTAGTCCCAGCTACTCGGGAGGCTGAGGCAGGAGAATTGCTTGAACCCAGGAGGCGGAGATTGTGGTGAGCTGAGATCATGCCATTGCACTCCAGCCTGGGTAACAAAAGCGAAACTCTCTCTCAAAAAAAAAAAAAAAAAAGTAACAGCAAAAACCACAATTACTTTTGCACCAACCTAGTATTTAAAATTGCAACCCATTCCTCCCCCAATTCTCCTAATCCTTCTCTTCTCAGTACTTATCACCATCTCTAGTATTACATATTTGGTTTATCTGGCTAGAGGTTAGTCTATGTTTACTGTTTGCTATAGCTGTAGGTAGCAGAAGTTAAACTTTCCTTTAGCATCCTTACGTTCATATCCTCTGTCGTCCTTGGGTTTTCCTAGAGACACCTCAAATATCTGAGATGCACAGCGCTTTTCCGCTGTGGACTCTGGTTGGTGTTGTGGTGAAGTGTGAGGGGAGCGGCAGCATTCTGTCGTCCCTGGATTGGATCTCAGCCTTTTTGTGAGCCTGTGTCCCTGGCCTGTGACCTTCATGGGTGCTTCTCAGTTTTGCTTTGGTTTGGTTAGGTTTTTTTCTCATAGAAGAGACAGGAAAGTTAGTCAGGGTTCGAGCTGAGTTTTTTCTGTCTCCCAAGTCAGTCTCTAGAAAGACCCTAGTAATTTAGACTCTGGTAAAATAGTTTCTCTTGAAGGCAGTTCTTGTTAGGAAGAACAGAATGCTTTGGGCACATTTCAAAATAGCTTATTTTCCTCTCCCCATGCCAGAAGCACAAGGGGATTTTTCTGATGTTCACTATGAAAACCTGATAGAGCTCCTCAGGGTAAAACTCACGAAAGCATGGGGCCTCCTTTAAGATTGGGCCCCTCTGGAGTTTTTAACTCTCAAACTCGTTGACACTGAGCCTTCAGCAATCCGGCACTTACAGTAGGTCTTCCTACCCTCATAGAGGTTCCCACTGAGTTTTATTTTGAGTTTTCTGTATCTGCCTGGCTGGCTGGCCAATTTGGGGGCAAAGTTTGCCCTATGACCTCAGTTCTCTGATGGATCTAGAAACGAGTTACTGATTTTCAGTTTGTTCACCTTCTTTCTTGAGAGAAAGGCTTGAGAGACGACCTTCACATTCCTTGTATGTAGGACCAGAAACCAGAGGTTTATTTGACATATTTTATTCATTTTTATTATCCTTCTCACCTACTAAAATGTAAGTTCTAGAAGAGCAGGGATTCCTGTCTGTTTGGTCCACTGCTTTATTCCTAGTGCCTAAAACAGTACCTGACACATGGTAGGTGCTCAAATAGTATTTCTTTGAAGAAATATAATGAACAAACCATCTCTCAGTAGTTTCTAGTAGAGAAATTTCTTAGTTGGGACCACTGAACATAGACAGTCCATGTGCCTGGAAAGCTCTTTCCTCTCCCCAGCCTTCCTCTTTCCCTGGTTAACTCCTATACATTCCTCAAGTTTCAGCTTATATGTCAGCTCCTCAGGGATACCTTTCCTGACCTTCAGGTTGAAAATCATGGCACTCATAACCCTATTGCCTGGCACACTTATTGTAATTAAATAATCAAGTAATCATTTATTTAAATTTGTATCCATTGCAAGATTATCTGCTCTTTAAAGGCAGGTACTATGTTTCTTCTGTTCATTTTGGTATAAGCAGCTCCCAACAGACTGCTTGACTAGATAGATGCTCAGTAAATACTTGTTCTATGAATAAAGGCAACACCTTGTCTTGACAAGACAACTGGATTAGTGCCACTTCACAAAGTCCACCAGAACTTAGTGCCTTAAAACAACAATAATCATATATTATCTCTCGCAGACTCTACAGGTCAGGAATTCAGAGTGGCTCAGCTGCATAGTTCTGGCTGGGAAATTGCATGGGGTTACAGTCAAGAAATCAGCCAGGGCTGCAGCAATTTGAAGACTTGAGTGGAGCTGGAGACATTTGCATGGTGTATCTTCCACTGGCAGGCTGCTGACAGGAGGTCTCAGTTCCTCCCCACACAGGTGTTTCTGAAGGCTATTTAAGTATCCTCACAACATGGCAGCTGGCTTCCCCCAAAAGCGGGCGATATAAAAGACAGCAAATGGAAGGGGTAGTATTTTTTATAGGCTATCTTTGGAAGTTACAAATCATGACTTCTTACCACATTCAGTGTGTTGAAATTGAGTCACTACCTCTGGTGGACTTTGAAGTGGCAGGAAGTGGGACTCCAGCTTGGAAAGGAGTTGTGTCAAAGATTTTATGGACATATTTTAAAACCACCACATAACCCATTAACAAATTAGTGGATAAGAAGATGAGAAATAATGTGATGTAGTGACTCAAAACTAATTTTCCTAGTTTTAAGAGAAGCAAAAATAACTCCACAGTCATTTAAGAGTAATATAATTAAAAAATCAGACAATAGATTAATATTTGGGATTACTTCTTTAACACCAACATGGATTCAGAAGTCTAATGTCCACAAATGCTTTGACATCTGAAAGTACCCTGGAAAAAAAATTTTTTGACCAAACCCTGGAAGGTCAAAAGCCAATGGCCAGCACAGCTCTGCAGAAAATATCAGTGAGTAAGGTAAAGAATGAAACAATTGCAAAATAATAACACTTCCATCCTTGCAGGGTTCACAGTCTGTCCACTCATTGACTGCAGGGAACAGGAATACAGAATTTTGTTCTCTCATGATTTATATCAGCCATACATCTAATCCTAGGATTGGAAAACTATGCTGATAAGAACTGAACTGTACAAGGTAAGAATTTGAAAAAGGCATAAACTACACAAGCTATTGTAATATTACCACCATATATATTGTCAAGCAGAACTTTAGCACAAGCCAAGATCCCTTAACCACTCTTTGTGAGGAAGAGGTTAGTATCAGTGTCTTGGCTCCCAGTTAGGGCATATACAGTCTGTTAAAAATCTCTTGTTTTAATTGACTGGTGCTGTCTCCTTCCCTTCCTGTCCTGGGCCATTTTTAAGCACGGAAGAATGGTTTGTGAACAACATAAATAATAAATAACCCACACCACATTCACATACAAAATGGTAGTGACTCATAGTGGCAAGAAGTTTTAAAGATGTGTGCTTCAGTATGTTTGTACTTCTTTTTCGTCCAAATACCTACACAGTAAAGATTTCATGTAAGTGATTTTTCCATATGACAGAAACTTACTCCTTCAGGTACTCACACGTTGTTATTTAATTTTAACGATGATTAATGAAAATGTTTGTAAAATACAATAGATGATTCTACACTTTTAAACTAAGTATGCTAAACTTCAAACTTTTCTTGATGATTCTAGATTCTCCTTATGGTTATCAAAAGTGGTTATTTTATAAGGCAATGTAAGGCCAGGTGTGGTGGCTCCCACCTGTAATCCTAGCACTTTGGGAGGCCAAGGTGCGTGGATCACCTGAGGTCAGGAGTTCGAGACCAGCCTGGCCAATATGGTGAAACCCTGTCTCTACTGAAAATACAAAAAAGTATCTGGGTGTGGTGGTGCATGCCTATAGTCCCAGCTACTTGGGAGCCTGAGGCAGGAAAAATGCTTCAACTCAGGAGACAGAGGTTGTCATGTGCTGAGATGGCACTGGTGCACTCCAGCATGGGCAACAAAGAGTGAAACTCCATCAGGCCACATAATACAGCAGAAAGTTTACTGAATTAGAAATCAGAATGACTTCATCAAATTCTTTAAGCTCCTTGCCACACAGTTTCCTCATCTGTAGAATGGGAATATTATCTTCCTTGGATTTCTTTTTGTTAATGATAAATATCAAATTATAGAACGCATGTAAATATTATCAATTATTAGATGTAAGAATGTTGACTGGAACAAAGGACTGTTTCAGCCCAAGAAGTGTTACACGGCTATGATTTTGGTATTCTTGTGTTTATTGTACATGCATCATGATTCCCCAAAGCAGTTAGATTACATCTAAAGTTACAACTAACAGATCCTGAGTAAATGGATTCTACTTTGAAAAAAAAAGAAAAAAGGCTTACTTTTGTTCATATAGGTTTTATTTAAAATGCCATATATTTTTGATATATGGAGTTCTCTTTTACTTATTGTCTCCTTGTTTGCTCTATTTGGCTAGTCAAGTCTGATAGATGGGAGATTTCTGAATAAATGAAGTTTTATAATCTGTGTATCTTTTTCTGAGCATGAATGCAAATGCCATGAATATTTAATGTAATATTTCCCACATTGTGTGCCTCTAAAAATAGACATAGGTATATAAAAATATGGCCAATGCTGACATATTTTTTACAATGTCATTACAGCCACTGAGATCAGTATAGCCACATACTGTAGCCTACATGGTTAAGTTTTCCAAGCATTTGGGGAAAGTGTTACATTGACATAGTTCTAATATTATCATCAGGCTTTAGAACATTGATTGCTAAGAAACCGTAAGTTCAGCCAGCCACATTACTAAACAGAGTGGATGGTACTAGGGGCATTATCCCTCCAGAGTTCTTGCATAAAGCAATGTGTCTCTCCTCCAAAGAAAACCCTTAACCTCACCTTCAAAATTTCATCCCAGAGCAGAAGTGTAACTGAGCTACAGAAACTACAAGCTCTAAATTTGACAGTGGTTTTGAAAGTCATTTCAGGCAATGTCTGAAGCAGTAGTTTCTAAACACTGGACTGTGGCCAAGGGCATCAGACTTAGCTAGCCAACTTATTCCTAGTTCTGACATCATTGAAATCAGATCTTTTGGATATGAAGCATAGGTATTTGTACTTTCAACAAAACATCCAAGTGATTCTCCTGAGCAGGCCATATTTGAGAATCACTGGTCAAAATTAGGTAATTGATGTTGCCCCCACTCTGCACTGTCTCACAATTAATAGAACGCTCCACAGAGAGGCACTGGATTCTGCCATTCTCCCACCCCAATAAACAATCATCAAACACTAGTACTCTGATTTCCATTCCTTCACCAACTATTTACTCAGCTCCTACCACATGCATTGTGATGGGTGCCAGCTTTACAATAATGAATAAGGCAGAGATGGTCTCTTCCATCCCAGAGCTCAAAACCCAGTGGTAGGAGGAGGGGAAGGTGGTATATTACATATTAAGCAAATAACCACTAAAATTTCTGTGTATCATGAGTGCCATAAAGGGAAACAATAGAGTGTCTGAGAAAGTAGGACTAGTGTTCAAATATTAATGAGTATGAGAGTTGTCAGAGAAGACTCCCTCAAGAAATAACATTCAATTTGAGATTTGAATAATGGGTACCATTTAGGAGTATGGGCAATCCAAGATGAACAGCAGGTGTACGCACCCTGCTGCAAGAGTTTCACTTCTTGCTTATACTTGTCCTCAAATCGTAGTCTCGGATCCACTGAACAATGTGCCTTAAAGCAACTTAGGAAAAGAACAGTCAGAATGAGAATCAAGTCCACAGGACCAGGGGGTCCATTAAGAAATCCCAGACCTGGATGTTTGTTTATTGTCAGTTTCCAATCTAGAGGTCTTAATCAGTTTTACATAGTTTAATCTAAAACAGTGGTTCTCAATCTTAGCTGTACACTGGAATCTCCTAGGAAGCTTTTAAAAATTCTGATGCCTTGGCCTCACTCCTAGAAATTCTGATTTAATTGGTCTGTGGTGTAGTCTGAACATGAGAGTTTTCTAAAGCTCTCCAGATGATTCTAACGTGTAAACAATTTTGAGAACCACTACTTAAAATAGGAAAATATTATATCTAAATTTATCAACAAGGAAGGTCAATGGAAAGTTATAACATCTGTGTGTTTTATGCATCTCTGTTGGAAACTGAAGAACAGCTGGTAAAATTGAACCTTAGGTTACTAGCACACCAATCACTAAAGATGGCCTCATTGGCTCTCTGCTTCACATATAGGTAACTCTCTTTGGCACCTGATATGCTTTCATGAGGCAATCTTTTATGCCCATGGCTCTGCGTTCTGGGCTAAGGGAGAAGATGTATATGAAACTTAGCAAAGTAGTTTTTCTCTCAGAAAATTTGAAGTCCATTTGGAAACACAGGACTAACAACAACAAACTAATAAAATGAATACAGTTTAAGGTATTAGCTAAGACAACAGAAGTTCAAGAAATGGCGGCAAGATAAGCTTCACTGAAAGCTGGGCTGATCAAAAGAGACAAGAAGATATGGGTTCTTAGTGATACAGGAAGAGCAGAAAAACAAAGGCAAAGAAGAAGAAATAACCATGGTAGAAAAAGAGAAGAGGGAAGAGACCTGCCTCATCTCCCACAGTGGAACGTGAGAGTAAGAAGAAATCAGCAATCTCTCCTGTTGAAGTTGGTCAATGACCAGCAGCCATTGTTAAGTCTTGTTTTTCAGAGAACCATTCTCCTTGGGCATCTGCCTTCAGAGTGGAGAAGGGTAATTTCATTTTTCCATTTCCTTCTGTAGGAAAGGTGACTAGCCATTGATTTCCAAGTGTTTTGATGTCAACAGCCAGGTTTTACAATTTTTAGTTTCTCCTAGATCCCATCCCTTTCCTCCTGGGCATAGGTAGAATAATCTCTCATATTCAATCTCTCAGGTGTAAGTTTCACCAGATGACATACCAAAGGGAAATAAAATCATAACTATTCTATATGTGTTTACTAAGGCACTGGGGAACATGAGGTAACATACATTATCTTATTTAATCTTTACAACGTTTCATTAGGAAACTATGATTCCCCATTTTTCAGATGAAAACCATGAGGCTCAGAAAAAAAGATTTGCCCAAGTTCACACAGTAAGCAGTAGAACTGGTACTTTTGCCCAGGTTTAACTTGTTGGTACTGCCTTTTAATTTTTATTTTATTTATTATTATTATTATTATTATTATTATTGAGACGGAGTTTCACTCTTCTTACCCAGGTTGGAGTGCAGTGGTGTGATCTCAGCTCACTGCAACCTCCACCTCCTGGGTTCAAGGGATTCTCCTGCCTCAGCCTCTGGAGTAGCTCGGATTCTGTAATCAGATTATGTAATGCACCACCATACCCGGCTAATTTTTATATTTTTAGTAGAGACAGAGTTTCACTATGTTGGCCAGGCTGGTCTCGAGCTCTTGACCTCAGGTGATCCACCTGACTCAGCCTCCCAAAGTGCTGGGATTACAGGCATGAGCCAGCGCACCCAGCCAGTAATGCCTTTTAAAATTTTTATAACAGACAAGAAATTAAGATTCTTGGTATTGCTTTATTAAATTCAAGACCTCAGTGATCACTGTGCAGCAGAACCATCTGTAGCACTTCCTTCATTTATAGAAGCTTGGACCATCCCCCGACCCCACCTCAGAAAGACTGAAAATCTCCAAGGCAGGGCCTAGAAATGTGTATTTTTTAAATCCCACAGATGATTATGTTGTACAGCTTGGATGCAGAACAATGGTCCCATTCAGTGGCAAGGGCTGGGAAACATTTGTGTAGCTTAAATGCTACTTACTGTGCTTATATGCAGGTTGTATAAGGCTCCTCACTTTGAAATATGTGATTATCTTTCTATTTAAACTGTTGGAAACAACCATAATAAAGAAAACAGCGATGATGAAAAACTAACAGAAGCAAGAGACACTCTACTATGGAGAAGCTCAATAAATCCCAAGTTTGGGAAACTTGTGAAATGTCACCATTTCTAGTAAATAATGGCCTATGGGATTGTCGCACTCTTCAAAAAGTATTAAAACATATTACACTAACCCTGTTTTTTTTTTTTTTTTTTTTTTTTTTGGTTTGCAAATGTGCTTGTGGAGCTGAAGCCTGTTTAAGATTAACCCAGTTCTTGGTTTCAAGCTTTTCAGCATATATATTTTCTGCACCCTTAAAAATTATCTTCTTTAAATATATACTAATAGAGGTCAGATGCTTATCACCGTGGCAGAAAATGTGGTTTGAGACAGATTTTGGCATCATCAAATGATGATCTTGTTCACCAGTCACAGTATCAGCACTTTTGAAGGTTTTTACAACTAGCATGTGATTATTGCAAGCAAAGAGGTTCGGAGTAAACATGGGAGGCTGGGAGAACCAGAAGCCAACCTTTAGAATATTTGGAAATAAGGTGGGATGGGAAAATTTGAGTCAATCCTTTATCTTTTTGTTGGGTAGCAATTAGTTTTCATGTTATTCAGAGTATCATTCTGAAATGATCATGCTCAAAGCTAAATTTTCTTTCACTTGGAGCAAAGGACTATCACTCAAGGACTGTCTGTATGAAATGAGACCTAAAAAGGAAACTCAACATTCTTTCATCTTTGTTAAGAACTGAATGAAGGACAACAATGAAATAAAGTTTCATAGGCTTCATGAAATCTTTTGCTGAATGTGGTTTTTTGGAAGTTCTGTACTAATACATTGTTTCATAAGCAATTGAAACGTATCAAGAAACGCAATGATGTCAAGTTGTTTGCTATTTCCTAAGTATAAATGCAAGAGAATATAAGTGATAAGTCAACTTCTGGAGAGAATAGTTTACCTATCATTACATCTTATGTAACAACTTGTAAATGCCCAGGTTTTCAATAACAGATAAGGACACAGCAATTAAAGAACAGTTTTGGAACACATTAACTTAATACAAGCAATAAAATGAAGGCCATAAATTCATTTGCCTATTACCTCTTGCATATTTATTTGTCATAAATGGTTTAATATAGATAGGGAGGGCATTCTACCTAGCATCTCCATATTCCATGATTCCCTGGGACGTGGCAATTATCCATGGCAATTAACACAGAAAGAAGGTAGATGAGAGCAATTAACATCACAATTTCTGTTGCTTTATGCAAGTCCGAATTGCCACCGATTTTTAGTGGTCAGTTTTATACAATTAGAACCTTCTGCCATTTGATGAGACCAAATCACTGGAACTTATTTTTAGAGCAATCTCACCTAGTGGGAACATCTCAAAAGCATCAACCAAAATAATGGACATGTACTTAACAGAGGAAAACCTAGGATGGCAAAGTATTGGAAATCACCTCACTATGTAGAGCCGTTTTACTTAAATAACTTTGAAATTGTAGGCTTACAGTGATCCACCAAACAGTGATGGTATTTCTGAAAGCATCATCAATACATAGATCTGGTATGTGCTTCAGAACATCAGTACTCCAAGCCCACTCTTCTCAGTAATGACCTTTTGCTCACAGAGGTTAGGAACAGACTCACTTGCAAAGGTGAAGAAGACAAAAGATTAAATGAAGTCAAAAATATTTTAAGATGAATTCCCTATTTTACATCTTAGTTCTGGGTTTCCAGAATCAGAAAATGCCATCTGGTAGGGACTTTGAAGATCATCCAGCAATCCCTTCATTTTACAGGTGAGGAAACTGAAGCCCAGAGGAGGTAGTGGCTAGTTCAAGATTATTTGTTGCTAAACTATTTGGTATATTAACAGTGCTCCAGTTTTTGAGAGACAGAGAGAGAGAGAGACAGACAGACAGACACACACACACACACACACACACACACACACACACACACACACAGTGGGGGAGAGGGGGAGGCAGCAGAGATTTCCCCCACACATTCTACCAACTGGAAATTCCTTGAGATTAACAACTATCTCTTTTTTTTCTTAAGTATTAAACCCATTGGTCATTCCTATATTAATGCCTTGAGTGCATTTGATGGGCAATATCCAGATGCTTCTGTGAATGTGTAAAAGGGAGGTTTGTTTAAACCTATGAGGAGAGAAGCAGACTCTAACCCACAGGAATATAGGAGGCCTGTTGAACTTGCCATTGCTTCTTGCCAAGTCCTAACTTACTACGTGCATGACCTTAAGCAAGTTATCAGATGTTTCTGAACTTCAATTTCCTCAACTATATAACCGGGATGATAACAATTACTTCTAGCGTTGTTGTAACATTAGATTTTAGGTTGTTAAACAAATTATGAAAATAACCAAGCAAATTGACTGGCATTTAGCAGATGCTCAGTAAATATGAGTTATCTTTTTTTCCTTTTCATTCACCACTCCTCCTACCAGAAACTTCTACAAAAACCAAAGTAGTTTTTAGACCACTGGGTCTAAATTTTTTCATCCATGCCCAGAGATAAGATAACCTACTTCATACAGTCACTGCTAAGATTCAATGTGACAAAGTCTGTGAAGGTGCTTTGTGAAGTATAGGCTGTTACACACAAATGGAGTGAATGCTATTAACCACATCCCAATATTCCAGACCCAACTTTCTGTTTTCTAATCTGCTTGAAATACCTTCATCAATCCTCTCCAAGCCCCTGACACTCTCCCTTATTCACCAACTTGTATTCTTCTCCAGTGAAATTAACACACACATCCCAAGTACTTGATGTGTGCTGGGGTGCTGTGTTGCTACCTAATGGAGCCCAGTCTCTCTGTTCTACCCAGGGTGACCCCTCCCTCCATCCAGCCCCCTCATAGGGCTTGTTTATTATCTCATTTGTCACTTACCACATATTGTTAACCACCTTTTTGCTCTTACATATTTGGTTTTTTTCTACTTGACTATTGGACTCTTCAAGGACAGAATATTCTTTGGGTTTGCTTTTGCTTGTTCTTTGTTGCAAACTCCACAAGTTTAGCAGAGTACTTTGATCAGAGTAGGCTCACAATACCTATCTGATGAATAATCGATGGATTACAGTATTGAACTTGGCCAATAGTTTTGTTTTAGTTACTCCGCTGACATTAAAAATGACCAGAAGACTTAGTAATATGAAACAACTATTTATTATGCTCACAGATCTGTAGGTCAGAAAGTCGGACAGTCACAGAGGGAATGGTTTGTATTCGCTCCAAGATGTCTGATACTGAAAGAATTGAAGGCTGGAAGCTGGAATGATCTGAAGGCCTATTCACTCACAATTAATGCTAGCTGTCGGCTGGGAACTTAATAGCTGTTGACTGGAACATCTATACATGGGCCCTCCATGTGACCTTGGCTTCTTCACAATACTATGGCTGCATTCCAAAAGAGATAGCCAGGCGGAAGCCGTATCCTTTCTATGACCTAGCTTCAGAAGTCACACAGCATCACTTCTGTTAGACCCTACTGGCTGGAGAAGTAATGAGCCTACTCAGGTTCAAGGAGAGAGGAAGTAAACTCCATCTCTTAATGCAAAGTAGCCTGGTTCTAAAAGAGCATGCAGGAGTGGAAATAGTCTTTGGCCATTTTTGGAAAACATAATCAGCCACAAAGATTTTATTGTCTTCATAACACCAAGTTTTCCTGTGTTTTAAATGCAAGGGAATATCTTACTCTTAAGTCTCTAAATATGTGACCAGAAACCTAGAGGCCATTTGTTTTACAAATTGAGAAAGAGAGGCATGAAAAAGAAATGGGTATAGTGAGCGTGAGTCCAGGCACTTCTCTCTAGCAAATGGTCAACTAGATATTCAGAGTGACAGAAAAAGCTCCACTTGTATGACTGGCAAACCATCAGTTACTATTTAAGTAATAGGTAATTAGTTCCACATTTGGCATTTCGTTGGCACTTCTTTTGCTCCCCACAAAGTGCCTTAACCTGTGGACACAGCAAAACTAGCTCCCTGGTCGATTTCCCTGTGTAAGAGCTGTCCCTTTCCTTAGTTCAAATAACAATCCATTCAGGATGCTGTCGTGCCCAATAGCTTATGATGATTGGATGACTAAGCGAGTGTATTAGTCTGAGTTCTCCTGAGATATGGAACCAATAGGATATATATCTATATCTGTACTGAGAGAAAGAAAGAGATTTACTATAATGAATTGGCTCATGTGATTATGGAGGTAAAGTCCAAGAGCTGTGGTCGGCGAGCTGTAAACCCAGGAGAGTCAATGGTATAGTTCCAGTCCAAGTCCAAAAACCTGACAATCCAAAGAGCCAATAGTGTAAGTTCCAGTTCAAGTAGGAGTCCAAAGGCAGAAGACCCATGTTCCAACTTGAAAACAGTTCATCAGGGAGAATTCTCTCTTATTCAGGGGAGGGCCAGCCATTTATTCTATTCAGACCCTCAACAGATTGGATGTGGCCCACCCACACTAGGGAGGGTAATTTACTATACTCATTCTACCAATCCAAATGTTAACCTCAGCCGGTGTGGTGGCTCACACCTGTAATCCCAGCACTTTGGGAAGCCGAGGCGCATGGATCACGAGGTCAAGAGATCGAGACCATTCTGGTCAACATGGTGAAACCCCATCTCTACTAAAAATACAAAAAAATTATCTGGGCATGGTGGAGCGTGCCTGTAATCCCAGCTACTCAGGAGGCTGAGGCAGGAGAATTGTCCTGAACCCAGGAGGCGAAGATTGCGGTGAGCCGAGATTGCGCCATTGCACTCCAGCCTGGGTAACAAGAGCGAAACTCCTCAAAAAAACAAAGTCAATGTCATAAAAGAAAAAGAAAGGTCATCATAACAGTATGCTTATCAGATCGCCTGTCAAAAAAGAACCTGCTGCAAGTAATGCAATTGACCCACAGCCTCTGGATGCTACATCTTTGAATTAGTCACAGAATTACTTCTCAGACCACACTTCCCCAGCCCACTCCTAACCAATGACTGAGCATGGAGAGGGAATTAGATTGGTCATTCCTGCCCAGTGTAGGGCTCCTCTAAGGAGAACCCTTTGCTTTGGAGCTCCTGGAGGGCCTGACTGAGACTGTCTCATAGCTGCTGTACAGTCCCAGCCTCTTCCCACTTAATCTTCCTTCACCCCCACCATCTCCCTTCACAGATGTCAGACCTGCATCTCAGCCTGAGGCTCTCTGTGTCTACTCTCTTTCCACTTTGTCACTCACAGGCATTTTTCCTAACAAGTCTTTTTTACTTTTAATCCTGGCTTGACAGGATGAAATATTAGCAGAAGTAAATCTAGGTAAAGGGTATATGGATGTTCTTTGTACTATTCTTTTTTCAACTTTTCAGTAAGTTCAAAATTATTTCCAAATAAAAAGTTAAAAGAAAAAGGACATGTAAGGTCTAGAGAAGGGGGAAAGAAACTCTGAGTTAAATAAGTAAAATAGATTTTCTTAATACAAGACTTCTTGGAACCTTTCTACAGAGGTTATATAATGTTTACCAATATGTATTCGGCCACTAAAAGTTTGTCTGTATGTAATTCATGAGGGTCAAAATTTCCAAAGAACCCTTTGGAACGAGGTCAGTGAGCCCAACTGAGGCATGAGGCCCAGAATTCAACTTCTACCCCTGCAATGATATCAGAATTCCTGGTTTCCAGAGGAAAGTATCTTTATTTAATCAGCCCTGTCACAATATTGCCTTTCTATTTGTGTTAAAGGTGTGAAATACAGGGATAAAATCTGTGATTATAGCATATTTTCAAGGGTTCAACCACAGATGAGAACATAACTTTATTAACAGCATAACATGTTACATCATGAACACTTAACAAGTTTTAAGGACGTAACTTCCTAACAACAGACATAACCTCAAATGGTCATGAACAGCACTAACTCCAGAAAAGATAGAAAAACACTGGGTAAAACTTACCCTCTCCAGGATGCCAAATTTTCTTCATTCTTTCTGATCAAATTGCTTATCAAAAGCTATAGTATCTTTCACAATAAGGGTTTTATTTGAAATATTCTGCTATTTGGATGAGCATAGATCCTAACAATACATAGAAGTAATAAAGGACACCAGGCACGATGGTTCATGCCTATAATCCCAGCACTTCGGGAGGGTGAGGCAGGAGCATCGCTTGAGACCAGGAGTTTGAGACCAGCCTGGGCAACATAGCAAGATCTCATCTCTACTAAAACAACATTTAAAAATTAGCCAGGTGTGGTGGTGTGCACCTGTAGTCTCAGTTACTTGGAAGGCTGTGGTGGGAGGACTGCTTGAGCCCAGGAGTTCGAGGTTGCAGTGAGCTATGATTGCATCACTGCACTCTAGCCTAAGCAACAAAATAAGACCCTATCTGAAATAAATTAATAATTCTGACAATTAATAAAGAAAGAAGTCTTGTTATTCGTAAATTTTAAAATTTACCTTACCCAGAAAAGCATCAGAATGGATAAAAATAAGGATACATATAATAGACTCTCCTTATTCTCATGAATTTTTAAAATCATTTGACTATTGAAGCAAAGACTGTAACAGCATCTGATGTGGTGCTCAGTGTATGTACAGGAAATACTTAAGACAATTATATTTTTCAAGTGGGAATGATAAAGGACCTAAATGGAAAGTTTATTTCATGCTTATAACATTCTTAAAATGACAAAATTACATAGATGGAGAACAGATTCATGGTTGCCATGGGTTGGGGTAGTGGGTGGGCAGGGAGGGAGGCAGCTATAAAAAGGGTAGCATGAGAGATCCTTGTGATGAGTTATGCATCTTGTATCTTTTGTACCTTGACTATAGTGGTGGCCTTACCAATCTACTCATAATAAAACTGCATAGAACTAAATACACACACACACACGCACACACACACACACACACACACACAGGTAGAGGTAAAACTGGGGAACTCTCAATAAAGCCTGCAGACTGTTTCAATGTGAACTTCCTGGTTATGATACTATACTATGGTTATGCAAGATGAAACTAGGTGAAAGATATACAGGATCTCTCTATTATTTCTTCCAATTGCATGTTATCTCAAAATAAAAAGTTCAGTTATCTAAAAATACAAAGTTCACATGCACACGCACACACACACACACACACTCTTTAACTTTTTATAATGTGTTAACATTTACCTTTCCTAAGAAATAGATGTGCATTTTAATGGCACCAACTGGAGACAATGTCTTTATCTAGAAGAGCACTCTAATGGCTGGCTTCCTTTCAGTATCTATGATAGACCCAAGGGATAGATATTTTTGTGCAGACAAGTCTTTTGGTAATGTTAGAATCTCACGACATCAGCAGCTGCCTACTCCACCTACTCCCTTCAGTGGATTGAAAATAAAAGTTAGTTCTTATTCATGAAGAGCTGTGCTTAGCCTTGTCCAACTTGGTAACTGATTTTTGTACATTTCCCTGTGTTACAGAGTGAAACTTAAACAGAAAACTGTTTTAATTCTAATTTTTCTCATTTGAAGATGAAAGAACAGGTCTATTCTTGAAATATATGTCCCAGGCCTCAACGTATGAGAACTGAAAAAGCTAAATTGAAATGGGTGTGTAAAGCTTCCTCCCTTCCCCTCCTCCCTGCTGCTATGGAGGAATAAAAGCCTTTTTCTCTGTTGACAATCAATCGGCTAATATTTACAACCTTTCAACAAGCTTTTTCAACCATTACTAGATCATTAGAAAGGACTTCAAACTCCCTGGCCCTTTTAAAGGCATTAAGGATTTAGCTGCAGAAAGATGAAACCACACAGTTAATAGAGTTCCCACTCTGCTCCCATACTGCAACCACAGGTAGCTTTTAAGAATCAATTTGTGGTTCTGGACAAATGGTCTAGACTAGAATGAGAACCCAGGACAGAAGCAACTAGAAAAGGAGGTAGGCAATTAGAAAATTCTAGCTATTCTTAGCATTCTATTCAATTATATTAAACTAAAAAAAAAAAAGTAAGTTAAACTATAACATAAACATTCTTCACTATTTTTGCTTCTTATTTGAATGATTAAATGTGCTAAGCAATTAAAACATCTAGTAATTTGCATTTATTAATAACCATATGGTTATTAATAAAGATGATGAATGATCTCCTTAAAATGCTGATTTTATTATTTCCTTGCATGTCTCAGTGGCTCTGCAGGTTAGAAATGCTGTCCTTATTCATAAGATTGTATTTATTCTTTCAGTAGTTCATGAGTTCCACATGAGTACTTACAACTTCAGAGTGTGGAGGAGAGGGTGTAGACAGGGACTCTCTGTACTCTCTGCTCAATTTTCTGTAACCCTAAAACTTTTATTTAAAAAAAAGCCTATTAATTTAAAAACAAAGCAGAAAAACAAAAAGAGGCTTAACTCTAGAGAGCCAGAGTTAAGGCTACAAATAGATCTAAATGACTTCCTTATTTTGTGTGCTGATATCCTGGATTCCTTTCCTTTCAAGCAATTGAAACAAAAATCTGCCCCCCACTCTGCTCCTACAACCCCCACTAAAAAAATGTGCTGGGTTTTGGAAGGAATCTTCTGATGGAAGTGGGAAGAAATAGCTGGAGGAGGAGATCCTGAGAAAGTCACGAAGGGTAGAAAGGAGGACAAACCAGGATGGTTTTTAGGGACCACACTCCTTTAAGAGGATAGTAAGATGAAACTGGTGGCCACAGGCTGCCGAAGAAGAGACAGATCATTCAAAAAAGATCCTGTCCCACAGGGTCAGTCAGCCTCTGTGCTTTCTCTAGTAGAGAAATGGCCAAATCCACGGGAATGAAAGAAGAAAAAAGCATTCTGCACTGGCATGTGGAAGATTTAGGCATCAGAGACAGAACTGACAAGACTGGAAGACGGTTCTGTGGCTGGTGGCTGGGTCAGGAAACCAGTGTTGTCAGACGAAGCAGTGAAGTATGTGGGAAAGACTGCAGTTCCTGAGACACCCACCCCTCAGGGATTCCCCTCTGTCTGAGCAGAGGAAAGGATTGAATTGAGATAGAAGTTCCCACAGGTCATGGGCAAGAGGAGCAGAAAAATCAATTTGCTACAGCAGGACATCCCAGCTCTATCCCATGACTGGTGTGGCCTGAGGGAAATACCTGTTATGTAAGTAATCACTGAACTGATTCACCAAATCATGCAGTGTTGTTAAAATGCTGCATCCTTTGTAATAAAAAATCCCCACTAATTTTTTTTTTTTAAATAAACTTTCAGAAGAGTCAGATGATGTAACCCATTTCAGAGAGAGGCAAAAGGGAAGACTGCCATGTTCCAGCTGCCTCAGCTTCCAATACCAAAAAGACCTTCCTGGGACATAAAACCAACTGGACCTAAAATCCTAGGACTTCTGCCTCTACTACAGACCCATTTTATGGCCCTGGGCAAAAAGCTTCACTCCAAGGTCTTCTTTTGAACTGCCTGTAAAATGTGGATAATGTCTCCCCAGAATTAACCACCACATCTATGTGCCACTGATGACACATAATCAGTTATATAAATATATACATCAAACTCTTAATGCACAAGGTAGAGTTTAGGATGTGAGAGGCCAACATCTAATCTGAAACCTCAGACTTTTAGAGTGCGTCACATGGACTTCTCTAAAATAAAATGTCAGTTATTTTATTTCCCCAATCCTGAAAAGCCTGGAAGTGTATAACATGGTCATTTCCTATCATGGGTCAGTGTGGAAGAAGCAGCTGGGGGTTTCCACAGTTCCTTCACAGTTCAAGGGAGCAGAGATAATATTGGGATTCCCAGCAGCAACCCCAGTAGTAGAGTTTCAGGACTATATGTGGTGTGTGTTTAGGACTGTCAAGAAACTTTCAATACCCAAGAAGCACTTTGTAGATTAAGCAATAAGGGCTGATTACTGGTCTCTATCCTACTTTGCCAGATAAAATTAGGATGACGGCTAATGACAAAGTCCTAGACAAAACTCCAAGCCCCACTGCTCTCCAGGTTCTCTGCTGTGTCTAAAAAATGTGTTTTGACTTTCAAACAGTCCCATTCTACTGCCTTTGTAAGTGAACATAGCTCACTTACAGAAATGTCGGGAGCATATGGAAAGCCTATCAGCTGCAGGCACTCACCTCTGGAAATTGTCTAGGCTATTTCCCTCAGAGAGATGAAGAAATCTGCCCAAGGTCACACAGCCAGTAACTGGCGAAACCGGAGTTCAAATATAAGTTTGCCTAACTGCACAGCCTCAGTGAGGATGATTGCATTAACTGGCTTCCAAGTGATCTTGTAAAGGGAAAACAGTTCTGCCAATTTGGTTTGGCAGGTGACATGGTCCAGGCAAAGAGGCCCAGTGTTCAAGAGACTAATAATACAGCATACAAAGAATCTCAGGCCCAGATTGCTCTCAAAACATCAACAGTTGTTATTATTTTACCTGCCAGAACATATCTTGTCTGCCTATATACTACAGTGTTCAGGTTGCCAGTTACTAAACAGTATTTTATTTATTTTTTTCTTGAGATGGAGTTTTGATCTTGTTCCCCGGACTGGAGTGTAATGGCATGCTCAACTCACTGCAACCTCCACCTCCCTCCTGGGTTCAAGCAATTCTCCTGCCTCAGCCTCCCAAGTAGCTGGGATTACAGATGCCTGCAACCACACCAGGCTAATTTTTGTATTTTTAGTAGAGACAAGGTTTCACCATGTTGGCCAGGCGGGTCTCCAACTCCTGACCTCAGTGACCCACCCACCTCAGCCTCCCAAAGTGCTGAGATTATAGGCGTGAGCCACCATGCCCGGCACCAAACAGTGTTAAAGACAGCTTATGCATATTTTGCATTTGCTATGTTCACTGCAGTTTACTAAGTATCGTATGGGATTAAAAGAGTAATAAAACATATGTCTTGCCCTCTGGCAGCTTAAGTCTAAGGGACTAGAGAGGTGGGAGTGCAGATATGAAAAGTAAAGTAAAAACACAAATATCTATTTATTCAGCCCAGAGTAAGATAAATGTCATGAGAAAAAACAAGTCCCGTGGAAGGATAGGTACTACTAAAATGATTTTTTCCTAAAGTCTCTTAAGTTTTCTGCCATTAAGTCAACCCAAATTTATCTCATAATAACTTGTAAATCAGTCACTTTACTTCAGAAGTCGCCTGCCAACAGTGTTGACTTGCTATTTCCATAAGCCCCTCTTTCTTCTATTTTCATAACAGAGAAGTAAAAATCTCCACTGTTGTTTTTTTTTTCCCTGAGCATTCTTAACATGTTAAGACTTAGTCTGGAGAACAACGTCATTGGCAGGAATGTGATCAAGGGCCCTGTTCACTAGGAATGTACACACGATTTACATGGCCAACTTATGCTTGTTTCAGTGGCATATTCTCAAGCCACGTAGAGGTAGCTTGAAGATGAATGCACTCACACACAAAATTACTCTTTTTGCTGCTCAGATTGTTACAGCAATCTAGTGAGACCATTCTCTCTGCTGAGCTTGTGTCAACAATTCCAGTGTAACCCTGTTTTGTCAAGTCTTTCAGACTTGGCTGTGAATCTGCCCTGTGGGTCTGAAATTCAAGAGACAGGACTGTAAGATTATTTTGATTAGATTTTGCAAGTTTCTCTGTCTGTGAGCTGTCTGTTTATTACACGATACACACCAAAGGTTGCACAATTCTGAAGCTGTTGTGTTTCTAAAATGTAATGAAATCATGAAATTATCTACCTCACAACCAGGAGAGGGTTCAGCATTGCTACTTAGGAATCAATTAGGAACCAGTTGCTTTGACTTTTTATAGTTATATCTAAAACACCCTTACATTGCATAAAAATAGAATGAGAAAATTAAAATTAAAATTAATCTCAATTTTGTATGAAATGTAACAGACACATTTTCTTCCCTTCATGGGATCAAACATTTTACGCTCTAAAATCTGTGGCTAACAAAAATTCTGTACACACTTATTCTCACCTTCGAGTGATATGATTCACTCTGTTACTCAATTATTCAGAGGCGATAGTTTCCACAGTTTCCAGACAATTAATCTAAGATTGGTTCCAATCTAAAGTACAGAGATAGCTTTCTCATTTCTCTTAGTAGTGTCAAGATTGGATGTGCTTTTAGAGAGGAGACAATATCAGAAGTCCACAGATGGGAGCGTTGCCTTTGGTTTGTGCAGGTGCAGAGAAAAACAGATTGGTGTTGAGGAAAGTGCAAGGACTCTGGGTCAACCAACCTAGGGTTGAGTATCAGTTTTGCCACTGTGTTACTAAGGGCATATATATCAACCTTGGCTTCCTTCAACTCTAGCCAGTGAAAATAACACTTCACTTATAAGGGGTTGAAGTCACTAGGATTCACTTACTTATTTACTTAGTAAGTATTTGGAATAACTTTTCCTACATGCCAAGCACATAAGCATTGGAACCACAGGTACGATCCCTGCATTGATGGAGCTTCCAGTCAGTCGGGGAGATAAATTTGAGTCAAATAGTGACCCAAATAAAAGTAAAAAGGTAGAGTTACGAAATGGCAAGTGCCACAAAGGTGCATGCTATTTTGACAACATATCAACTTCACCCCAAAAACCAAGGAGGCTTTAAGTGAGTGATGTTTCAGGTAAATCTAAAGGATGAGGAAGTATTGGCTAGATAGAGTGGGGGATGCTTGAATGGGAGGGGCAGTATTCCAGGCACAGAGATTAGCACGTGCAAAAGACCTGCAGCAGGAAGAAGCATTGTACCTAAACGAAGTGAGTGGAGGAGAACGTAGAGTTAGAGGAGGTAAGGGTCAGAACTGACAGAATCTTACAGATACAGGGATCCTATTAACAGCACTCCCCTTAACTCTCAACAGTGTCTCTATCTGGATAATTGTATGATCATGCTAATCAGTGGCCATGTTAATCATTTTGACCCTGTTCTTGAAAACAGTAAAGAACTTTAAGCATAAAAACAACATAATAAGATCATGGATTTAGAAAGCCAAAGTGTGGGGAATAAATCACTACACCTGAGGTCTCTCCTATGACTGCTTGTTTATCAGCCTCATGTGGAACCATAGCCTGAAAAGTGCTGTAGTGCCAACTTACTCAAATAGAAAACAAATAACTCTCTTCCACAAATCGGCTTCTAATCAAGTTTTAAGAACCAATTTTGAGGTATGTTCGATGCTGTCTTAGCCGGGGTTCTCAAGGGAAACAGAACTGGATGTATGTATGTCTGTAGAAAGAGGGAGTGAGGAGAGGGTGGGAGGGAGAGATTGACTGATTTTAAGGAATTGGCTCTCATGATTGTGGAGCTGATTGAGGAAGGTGGCAAATCCAAATTCTGCAGGCTACCCAGGAAGAGCTGCAGTTCAGTCTGAAGGCAATGTGCTGGCAGAATTCCCTCTTCTCTGGAGGAGATCAGTCTTTTTTTCTAGGGCCTTCGGTTGATCGGATGAGGTCCACCTATATTATAAAGGGTAGTCTGCTTTATTCAATGTCTACAGACTGAATGTTGATCTCATCTAAAAAGCACCTCACAGAAACATCTAGGATACAACCTGGCCAACATGGTGAAACCCCATCTCTACTTAAAATACAAAAATTAGCTGAGCACAGTGGCACATGCCTGTGATCCCAGCTACTTGGGAGGCTGAGACAGGAGAATCACTTGAACCCAGGAAGCAGAGGTTGCAGCAAACCGAGATGGAGCCACTGTACTCCAGCCTGGGTGACAGAGCAAGACTCCATCTCAAAAAAAAGTGGGGGTGTGGGGTGGGGAGAGAAACTTCTAGAATAATGTTTGACCAAATATCTGGGTGCTGTAGCCTAGCTAAATTGACTCAAAAAAATAACCATCACAAGTGTCTATTGGTACAGCTGAATGAGTAATGTTTTTGATCTTTCAGGCTCTGGAACAACACATTGACCAATTCCAAGGAGAGAGTAGCTACTCCTATAGATTCTCATGGCATCTCTGTAGTGAGGCACCAGCTCAATCCAGACAGTTTCTGAACAGACAAAGCAAAGTTGTAGAAGAGCGACAACTGGACTTTGTGTTCCGCAGGTTTCCCACCTGCCACAGGCGCCATAGGCCCCACATTCCAGAGTGGAGTGGGGAGATGTTCCAGGAAGAGCTGCGGCTGAGAGACCTCCCTCCTCGAATGTTTCCCACCTTGGAAGAATAAGGCAAGAAGTGTTTGCTTGTCAAGGAAATTCCCTGAGGGAAACATTAACTTTGGAACTTCACAGTTTCGACAAGGAAGTTATAAAGGCCAACATCTAAGAGTTGAAACTCTTCCCCCACACTCATTAAAAATGAGAAAAAAAATAGGGAAAGAGAGAAAAGACTTCTCACATCAGTAGTTCCCTGTGATACTACTATGGTTGTGTGAAGAGACAGGAGTTACGTTCTATAGTTTAAACATAGTAGGAGAGGCTGCAAAACACTGACTGCATTTGTGATACCAAGTCATGATTTTTCCATGCCATTAGCACTTGAGTTTTTAATTCACAAAACCCCTCCCTTCTGCTCATGAAGAAAAGAATGACATGCTCTGGTTATGTGTTCTTACTGCCTTTGATTCAAGAAGTAAGTAAGAGGTAAAAATCAGAGAACTCATGGTGTATTAGGAACTTTCTGAAAGTATTCACTCTAATGACACATCCATTTTGTTGCTTTATTTTTTCCTTTGTCTTTTTATATCTCAGAGAGGAACAATGTATTTAATAAAGGGAAGAGAAAGTTTTCAAGGACAAGAATCAGTATGCAGACTCACTGACGTTTGGCTTTACTGTATATAGAACAAAAGACAGTAGACTGGCTTACACTTAGCATAGTGATTGGAGTTACTTATAGAGAACTCTTGGACATGATAGCACTAGAAACCGAAAGAGATCCTGAGAAAGACTGTGGACTTTGCTTCCTGAAAAGATCAGAGTAATGACAAGGGTGGATTTTCTACACTAGTACTGTGAAGACACACCAGAGTGTTAAACATCCTATAACTGCATCTCAGCAAGTTCTGCCTCACGTATCCCAGGAGCCAGGTGCTGTAACTCTCCAGAGACCCCAAAATCTTTTTTTCTATTACTCTCTCATTTCAAAACACACACAGGACTTTGGAGAAACACAAGTGGCTTGGACTGCCTGATCTGAGGTATGTCCCCACCCCAACAGCCAGTATCACTGATGTCAGATTCCCTTGCTATAGCGTGCACTGTAACAAAACAAAATACGAAGACTCGACTATGTTGACACACATCATATAACTACACTCGCCAAGTTAAAAATACATACCAATGGCAAATCATTTCAAATAATCTTCTCCTACCTTTTTCTCCATGTACAAAATAACACTGGCTTTCTTTTTCCAATCAAAGTGATAAACTGCTCCTCTGGAGAGCTATGGTACTTCTCCTAGATTAGCCAGATACTTGGACGTTAAAATAACCTGATGTGTGACAATTCCTCATTATCAAGTGCCAGCTTTAGGAACTAGCTAACCGCAACTAGTCCACTGTGGATAGTTCCCATCTTCTTCTCCAGAGGTTAAGACTCAGCAGAAACTAATACACTTGTCAAATTTATGGGAAAGGAGACTACAAGTAGGAAAAGGAAGGTAAACAGATTCTATGACCACTTTTTTAATCCTATTATTTATCACAGAAAACACGTTTGTCAAAGGATAAAACATTTCATCCATTCCCTTCTCTCCACCCTCAAAGCATTTTTTTTCTTTGCTTTGCTTAATTAAACACCTCCAATTATGTTTTTATCCAAGACCGGCAGCTCTCTTCTCCACACTTGTCTTGAGCTGTAGAAATAAATCCTGGCCACTTCAGAAATGTGCAAGTTCACAAAGAATATTAAATATGACACAGACCACATCCTACTAGGATGACATAATGTTGTTCTGCCTGAAGTTAGAGTAGGATGCCTTAAAAACATTCTGTTAATCAAGGTCCTCATATGTATACAGTTCAAGTTTAATGTAATATTTCCAAATGCTTTTTTTGAAAAAAAAGTTCACTCATTCGTAAGAATTTGGAAAGATTTCCTACCTTGTAGGTGTGAGGGGGAGGGAATGTTTTTTTCCTACCCTAGAGGATCTGATTTTTGTTTTTGATTATGATGACTCAGGAATCAATGCTAAGTCTGGGTACCTAAGCAGGTATTCTATGGACTGAATCGTATTCCCACAGTGTCCAAATGTTGGAATCTTAACCCCCAATGTGAATATCTGGAGACAGGGCTTCTAAGAAGGTAATAAAGGTTAAATGAAATCATAAGGATGGAGCCCCAATCTGATAGAACTGGTGTCTAAGAAGAATAACAGCCATTGGAGATTCTCCTGATGTGCACGAAGACAATGTCATGTGTACACACAAACACACACACACACAGAGAGAAAGAGAGAGAGACAGAGAGAGAGAGAGAGAGAGAGAGAGAGAGAGAGAGAGATAGAGAGAGAGAGAGCAGCTGACCTCAGAGAGAAAGTCCTCAGAAAGAAACCTAGCATGCTAGTACCTTGATCTTGGACCTCCAGCCTCCAGAACCGTGAGAAATAAATTCTGTTGTTTATGGCCCCCAGGAGTAATTTTTATCTGGATCAAACTTCAGATTGAGAGGAACAGGAAATGGGCCAGGCCTAGAAGCCCAATGAGCAGTCTGAATACCTAAGATACTGCACAGTTTAGAAAACACAAGGGAAGCACCAATGTAAGTAGAAACATGGCATGCAATTACAGTGAGTTCTGAGATCTAAGCCAGAAGATCAGCCGGCACACTGCTTAGCAGTTTAGAGCAGAACAGAATTTGAATCCCTGCTCTTTCTAGCTGTGTAACTTTCAGTAACTTTTTCTGCACCTCAGTTTTCTCATTTGTGACCTATGAATACAGACAGTATCTATTTATTATGATGATTTAATAAAATATATAAGTAAAAAGCTCAGCACAGACCCTGACTTATAGGAAGCACTTACTTAAATTATCCAAAGCAAGAAAGAGTCAGAGCAGATAGACCAACATTGTCACTTAACAGCTAATATGGCCAGAGGACAGAGGTAAAACACAGCAGAAGTGAACATTTATAAAGGGAGCTGGGGAACATTTCCAAAGGTAGAACCCCTACCAGAAATTCACAGCACTGTAAAGTATGATTGCTGAATCCAGATCAGGGACTGGCTGCTTGCTCTCTGTTCTTAGTAGCCATGTCATAATTCTAGTAGAAAAGAAATAGCTCAAAGAGTAAGAGGGCTGAGGAAAGCCAAGGAAGGATGGTGAAACATCTCTGGGCTAGCAAAAGAGAGAAGCCACCAGCAACCCTAGGCCTGACCGGTAGGGGAAAGGAGTGGTTGCTGGATCCCAGGGAGACCTGCAGGGTGGGAAAGGGTCCTGACAGGAGCTGTGGCCTTTTCTAGGGAACACAGCCACTAATAACCACAGGCCTGACAGCAAGGGCAGTGGGGAATAAGTTGATCCACCTCTCTTTCCTGCCACTCTCTGACTTCTTGCCAGTCTCTCCCATTAGCCAAACCCCAAAAGAAGCCAGAGGCAAGGGAGCCCAGTTGATGTAGTCCATAGACATCAGTCTATAGGGTCGAGAATGGAAAGGATTAGGGTATAAATCTCTAGGGGACAGAGAATACACAGTTTAACTTACAAAGGATAAAAGGAGTGTGCTATCACCAGAATAAGATGGTGGTCTGGCAGCATGGGTTTTAAAATTGAGACTAAGTCTTCTTAGGAGCCCTTCTTAGTCTAACCATAGACTCATCAACTAATCAAGGCAGAAATAAGGTAAGAAATCTCCCTGTTTCCTTGGGGACATGAAGGCCTCTCTCTAGCTCCTTTATCAAACATACATCTTTTCTTCTGATGATACTCACCCAAATGTGTTTCAGAATCTTTAGTATCTGATTCTTGCCTGGATGGCTGCTCTTTTACCATCCAGCTTTATGGAAGTTTATTTTCTAGAAATTCTATTTTCTTTTTTTTTTTTTAATTAATGGGTTTTTTGTTTTGTTTTGTTTTGTTTTTTTGAGACAGAGTCTCTCACTCTCGCCCAGGCTGGAGTGCAGTGGCGCAATCTCGGCTCACTGCAATCTCCGCCTCCTGGATTCAAGCAATTCTCCTGCCTCAGCCTCCAGAGTAGCTGGGACTACAAGTGTGCACCACCACACCCAGCTAATTTTTTTGTATTTTTAGTAGAGACGGGGTTTCACCATGTTGGCTAGGATGATCTCGATCTCCTGACCTCGTGATCCACCCACCTCGGCCTCCCAAAGTGCTGGGATTACAGGCATGAGCCACCATGCCCAGTCTAGAAATTCTATTTTCAAGCTCCAATGACCCTATTCTATCATACCTAGAGACAAGTTTGACTTCAATATTTTAGATCTGGTGCATATATGAACATAAATCAGAAAAAAATTTAAATCTTCTGTTTCATCTCTAACCTGTGTCCTGAATGCACTACTTTGTGTTCTGTTAGTCATTGAAGAGTAATGAGACTTTGATCATTTTCATCTTGGAATGTATTGCGAAGATGTTGACTTTGGGATCTAGTCCTTTTTCCTCCACCCCACCGGATATGCACTCATAAGTCTTGTTGACATTAATGAATAGTTGTATGTGCACAGCACAAGGATAAGAGAGACAACTGAGGGGTCAGAGCAGCAGTTTTTTTGCTAGGAGCAAGAGCAATAAACTTTGTCCAACAAAGGAACTAGTGGAGTAGCAATACAGGCTATTATTTTTTCCTTATTCCATAGGGAGACGTTATAAGTTCTTCTAATTAATAGAATCCTTTGTGCATCCCTTTCAGAAGAGCTTTTCCCTTTCAAGAAGGAATCTAACAGTACAGCAAACATATGCATTTTTGGCTGCATTTCAAGCCATATTTATTAACTAAGTGCTAGGGTGGAGGATGGTTTTCTTGCCAACAGGATTCATAGGACACAGCACTTGAAAACACATCAAGGAATGAACCATTTCTATGACAAGCACAATCACTGCCTGTATGTAACTCCAACTTAGCTGATGCTGTCAGCACTAACCACATAAACCACAAACTAACTGAAGAACTTCAGGCACCTAAGATTAAACACAGTCTCCCAGTATTACGAGGTGCTGGGACCGGTCCCCAGAGCCACTTGAGTTTAGAGAAAATAGCAGCTGGTCAGACAGAGACCATTTCCGACTTCTTTCCACTATTTTGTGCACAGAGATCTTCCTGGAGCTGAACTCTTCCATATCCTGTTGTTAGGAAGGGATATCCTATTCACAAGCATGTCTGCTTACTCCACACACCCTTTGCAAAACAACATTTCTGGAAGAAATCCAATGACCTATGAAACCCAAGCAGGGAATATTCCAGGTAATTAGGACACAGGCAGGGTTTTTTTGGTGCCTCCTCCGCCCCTGCCCACGTTCCCTCCCACCTCTCTCTACTTCCAAAGTCAGAAATCTTCTTCCCTTGGAAGCAGCAGCCCCCTCCCACTCCCCTCTCCCACCTACCACTTCTTGGTAGCCTATGAAGATGAGGTTGGAATAAAAGGTAGTTACAGGGTTCATGTAAGGTGACGAAGCTGGCACACGCTAAACACTTAGCATTATACAGCCACCCCTTAAGAGTGCTCCAAATCCATCAGTCATCATGGAAAAATTAGAAGCTTTGCTGGATTCTTGCCTCTCCAAACAGATCTTCTGAACTCCTTAATGGACGCTATAATTCAGCACTTGAGAATAGAGCCTCAGACCAGCCAGACTGTCTTTGGAACATACTGTCAGGCAGCTTGAAACAGGCAGAAAGGAGCAAGTCAAAACAATCAGCAATTTCATTAAGAGGATAAGATTAATCCTGAATGATGCCCAAGTCTGACTCACATTGTCAATTATTATATATGATCTCTATGAGCAGGCCGTTTTCCCAATTCACTGAAACATCTGTGCATTTCAATGGGCTAAGCTTCACCCTGTCACTGCCCCGTAGCTGTTTTTATTGTGGATTATGTAATTTGGTGAGTGATGCAATAAGAAGAATGCTTTCTACCTGTGTTTTGTATAAGAGATGGTCCAATGATTAGTGCAACAGGCTCCATGGCTCAGAATGTTGGATTTCAACACTCTTATTTGTTCTGTGACCTTGGGCCTATTACTTCCTCTCTTGGCATCCGCTATAAAAATAAGAAGGAGCAAATATTCTTGCCTCTTTTTATCACCTGATCTGAAAACCCATTGTAACTGCCATGAAAATAAGCACTGGTCCATGAGACCAATGCCCAGAAAATTAAGGCTTAGATTCCTGGAAAGTGGGCAGTGGGTATCATTTAAAACACACACATAACATTTACCTTTCATGTTTGCTTTTGCCTTTAGCTGTGTGGTAAGCTGTGGTTAAAGAGATTTAGATTTTCATTTAGTGATGTGAAGAAGAGAAAGAGGAGTTACACAAGTCTAAGAGGCAAAAAGTTTGCTTTGAGAACTGGGTGTGGTGGCTCATGCCTGTAATCCCAGCACTTTGGGAGGCCAAGGTGGGAAGGATTGCTTGAGCTTGGCAAGTCAAGACCAGCCTGAGAAAAATAGTGAGATTCCATCTCTCTAAAAAATAAAAAAATTAGTGGAGTGCATTGGTATGTACCTACATTCCTAGCTACTCAGGAGTCGGAGGCAGGAGGATCATCTAAGCATAGGAGTTTGAGGCTACAATGAGCTATGATCACACCATTATACTCCAGCCTGGGTAGCAGAGACAGAACCTATCTCTAAAATAAATAAATAAATAAATAATCAATAAAAAATTGTTTCACAATGAAAAATAAAATTTAAAATGTTTGCTTTGTTAGATAAAAATAAGCTCACACTTTACCCTAAAATATATTCTGTAAAGATCAGTAACTTAAATGTAAAAAAAAAAAATGATGCCATGAAAACACTGGAAGAAGATGAGAGAAAATATTTGTAACCTAAGGATGTCATAAAATCCAGATGCCACAAATGCACAGTGATGAATTTACTGCATTAAACTGTAAAACTTCTTTATAGAAGAGAAATAAAAGATACATAAAAAGCCAATGTAGCAAAGAAGAACTGGAGATAATGTTTGCATTTCACATCAGAAAATGGTTAATGTCCTTAATGTGGAGAGCTCTTTAAAAATCAATATGAAAATCATGAGTACAAAAACAAGCAAAGGATGTGAAAAGGCACTTGGAAAAAAAGATACCAAAGACCAAGCAACATACGGAAAGATGTACAGCCACGTTTACAGTTGAACACAAACTGAAATAAGGTAGAGATTTTTTACCTATCACATTGAAAAGCATTTAAATGCGGTGGGAATAGGCTGTTCTTCCAGGCTTCTGTGGGGCAGTGATGCCAAGCTCTCCCATGGGCCAAGTGATCCTCCTGGAAGATTGCCAGGCTAGTGCCATCTTGAAAAGAACTTGTCCCCAGAGAACTGACTGCCAAGCCAAAGATAACCCCAGCTGAAACATCCTGTGGAAGGAGGGGAACCGCTCTGCTAGGCTGAGAGAGCATCTCCCAAAACAAATGGTTCAAGGAACAGAGAACAAAAGTGCTGCTTCAGCAGAGGGCATTCTCTGAAAAACCTACAAAACCATCTATAAAGGAAAAAGTCAGCATTAGGTATGCACCATCCAGAGGGCACCGATCTGATTCCAAAGCTTCCCTTGGGCAAGCCCTTGTTCTGTTACCTCTCCTCCTGCCCCTCAGCCCGGTCCTGGAGTAGCAAGTTCAGCAGGTGATCCAGAGGAGTGGGAAAGCAAGGAAGAGTGGAAAGAAAAGTCAAATCCCACCTTCCTCTTCCTCTCTGCAGATTTTTGATGGAAAGCCAGGCTACGCGGAGGAGAGGGGAGAAGTTTAAAGTGAGATATGAGAAAAAGCTTTTGATTTTGATCAGATTGACATTTTAAATATATTTTAAAATAAAAGAATGTTTTAACATCTAGACATGTTTGGAAAAGCCATAGGATCTGTTTACATACTGTCCAAGGTCTTTGGAGGGAGGCTAGTCAAATGGGTTTGAAGGGCTTGAGTTAGAGAAAAAAATAAAGCTGCTTTTCTGATTTCACCACATTTAGCCTAGCCCATTCACTATATCAGTTACACATGCATTAAACACTCCTGGAAAGATAAACCAGACACTGTTCGCTGTGCTTACTCAAATTGTATGATTAGGGCAACACCACACAGGAGGAGGACTTTTCACCTTATATTCATCTATACTTTTTACATTTTAAAATGACAATCATAAATTACTCCTCAAATTGAAGATGTTTTAAATATGGAGCTAATACACACTTTGTGGCCAGATAAATTTATGAAAACTCATTGCCTAGGGCATTTATAGTATCTTTCCCAGAATCCTGTCCTTCACCTTTCACATGGTTAACTATTGCCTACTTGGCCTAATCAGCCTATATTGGGTGGAGTTCTCTGACCATCTAGTTAGCCCCACAAGGCACCAGAACCTTCTGGCATCTATCCATCAAAGTGTGCCAGAGAACAAATAGACCACAGAGGCAGGCTCCAGACAGCCAGTGCTGTGGCCAGTCTCACCTAACCAGGAGCATCAGCAGCTGCATTCCTTAAGACTTGAAAGCAGCTATCAGGGCTCCTGAAGTATTTATGATGTTTCAGAAGGCATTCCCAGTATGAATAAGCCCAGGTCTGGAGACTTCCATATTTTAAACTGGGATACTCTTTCATCCCCCACTGGTCCTTCATTCAATACATAGTGACAACCTAGTACACTGTATTATACCTGATACCTATTCAGCATGACATGAAAAAGAAAACAAACTGTTGACAATGCTGAGAAGAGAGAAGAGGAATGTTTGTCAAGGGCCCTTTTTCCTATGAATTATTTTATTTATAATCGGTTTCATGTCAAGTCAATGGTATATATGGTCTATGTCCTTATAAACACCTATGACAGTGGTAAGCTAGTTGCTCACCTTCAGGGTAAATGGTCTGAGAGTAGGCTGCTCACCTGATAGCTCCATCAAAAGGTTAGAAGGAATTCAAGAAAAGCCAAGCTCTAAGGCCTCTATCACTGCCAAAGGCCTCATGGCTTTATTATTGTTGTTGTTATTATTATTATTTTGAGACCAAGTCTTGCTCTGTCACCCAGACTGAACTGCAGTGGGGCATCTCAGCTCACTGCAACTCCACCTCTCAGGTTGAAGTGATTCTCCTGCCTCAAGTAGCTGGGATTACAGGTGCCTGCTACCATGCCCAGCTAATTTTTGTATTTTTAGTAGAAATGGGTTTTCATCAAGTTGGCCAGGCTGGTCTCAAACTCCTGATGTCAGGTGATCCACCTGCCTTGGCCTCCCAAAGTGCTGGGATTAAAGGCATGAGCCACTGCGCGCAGCCAGCCTCATGCCTTTAAATGACAGTAGCCAAAAAACACACCTCAGCTTGCAAATCTCTGTCCTCCTTTTCACAGAGGGGACATTTCTGCATCTCACTATATTTATTCCTCTAAAACCTATGACTAGAGAGCAATATACTCCAGCCTCAGGTGGAAACAGCCAAAACCTCTCTCCATTTGCTCCAGGGAATGCTGAGGAGCCTGTGGAGAAAAAGGCAGAAGTAGATGTTGCACTGTCACCTTGCCCCAGCCCTAAGCCAGTGGAACGCCCTTTCAGGCCTTTGACTCTGAGGGTGCCTAGGCCTCCTTACATACAAGCACCACTCTGGGGAATGTGCCGGGTTGACTCCTAGCAGCTGTCATCCAGTCCTGTGGGTTGCAGGACATGAATCTCTGAAATCCAAGACAAGGTAAGAACCAAGGAAAAGGAGGGCGAGACATGGAGAACATTCAGAAGGGAGCGGTGTAGAGAGGGAAAGGCAAAAATCAGGCAGCATCTCTAGCAGTAGCCCAAATCCAGATCCATGGTCAGGAGCCAAGGTAAGTACCTGAAGCAAGAACAAGGCAGCAGAGGAAAAAGGGTATTGAGGGAGGGTAGAGAAAAGGAAAGGTCAAGAACTAGATTGTTTTTGAAAAGCAGAGGCAAAAAAGAAACTGGAAGCAGAGGCAACTTCCATTTAGGCCTGGAAGCTGGCTTCCTCTTTCAGTAGGCTCTCACTATACTTAAAGAGCATGACCTGTTGGGTCATGCCACCGACACCCAGCCCCCTCCCACGGCCGTGGGCAACAAGGTTAGACAAATGGCTAATAGGATAATTAACCTGGATTCTGGAACATGCATATGATGATAAACATAGATCCTATCTCTGACTGGTTAAGCACTACCACAAGACTGCTGGGAAAGGAAGCTGCACAAGGCTAAAATAGAACAATTAATTAACAATGCAAAAGAACATACTCTGAAAGGTAAGGACAGGAAGCACTCCATAATCCTATAAATTATTCCTGCTTATTGAGTGCTAAAAGCACAAGTTCCAGACATGTATAAATAATATATTTGTATAAATAATTGAAAACACAAGGAAAATTACATAAGCAAGAACCAAATCTAAACTTAGCAAGGCCTCTGGCTTTTAGAACCCCTATACATTACGCTTCTCACCAAGCCCCAGGATCTTATCCAGGAGAAAATCGAGATAAGAAATATTTCACGGTATCATATAGACCTGGCCACAGCACTTCCTTTCTCTGATTTTCAGTTTTCGAACCTACCAAAAAAAAAAAAAAAAGAGAGAGAGAGAAAGAGAGACCTGAAATCAATGAGCTCTAAAATCCCTTCCAGCTCTGACATATTATCTCCTTAAAAATTACCGGAATAGGCCGGGTGCAGTGGCTCACAACTAATCCCAACACTTTGGGAGGCCAAGATGGGTGGATCACAAGGTCAGGAAATCGAGACCATCCTGGCTAACACGGTGAAAACCCATCTCTACTAAAAAGAAAATACAAAAAATTAGCCGGGCACAGTGGCACACGCCTGTAGCTACTTGGGAGGCTGAGACAGGGGAATCATTTGAACCCAGGAAGCAGAGATTGCAGTGAGCCAAGATTGCGCCACTGCACTCCAGCCTGGGTGACAGAGCAAGACTCTGTCTCCAGGAAAAAAAAAAAAAAAAAAAAAAAAATCCTGGAATATTTATTAATTAGGATCCTGTTTATACTTCTATTTTTCAGGAAAATAACTTGTAAGTTTGATTTTCTGTTTTTATTACAAAATCCCCAGTGTATACCTCAATGTCTCTGAGCATCCCAAACATCTCTGCATTTCAAATTTCTGGCTTGACCTATCCTTAAGCAGCGCTTCCTGTAATGACATTGGTAATCTTGGTTTGGTGTTATTTAAGCTAATAGATGATTATCTTCGGCCAAAAGAGTATACTTTAACTACAACCTTAGTACATAAATTAGCTAATTGTTTCTCCTTCCTCGGGAAATTAGCTTGTTGTCTCTTTCTCCCCTAGAAAGACTTTACATGGTGCCAAAACCTCTGGTGTAAATGAAATAAATGGGCTTCATTTTCTAGGTTGTGTGAAATATAGGAGTGTGCATTCCAGTCTTCTTTCCTCCAACAATCACCATGCTTGATTTTAGAGACAAATTATCAAATAACCACCAATAGCCTTGGTTAATAGCAAAGGGAAAAATTAAGTGCACTCAAAATTTGACATAGCTTTCTCTATAACTGTTTAGACTCAGAGATAACAAGTAAAGCACAACTACCATTTATTGAATATGGACCATGTGACATTATCTCTAATATTATGACAATTTAGCAAGGTAGATATTACCAGGGAACTGAGTCTCAAACGTTAAATAACTTGCCTGTGAGCACAGAAGAAATGGAAATGAGATGTAATCCAGATCTCATCAGACTCCAAATCAAATGCTCTTTCTAATATTCTCACAATAGTCTCACAAGTCTCAAAACCACGCTGTGCCAATCAAGACTATAGGCCTTAGTGATGGTATATCAGTGTGTGAATCCTTGATTTAGAATTTACTAGCTCTGAGGTATTGCATAAGTTTCTTCACTTACTTGAGCCACAGTTCTCTCATCTGTTGATAGCAATAGTTATTTATTGCATAAGGTTAAATATGCAATATCACAACGATCCAAATATATGCACTTAGCACATTCCTTGTATACATCCCTTGGGGTTGGAGACCCCAGCATAGTGATCCAGTTTTATCAGTCTGTTCACCTTAAGTACACACCCAACTAAATCACATGCAACGGTCACTCCAACTTTTGCCACAAGTAATAGGGCTTCACTTTGGAATTATGTGGTTTAATCCTCACACAATTACTGTTTCAAATTGCATCACAATTCTTCAGGACTTTTTCAATGGCATTTTCAATCCTCATACAGAATTCTGGGATCCATGTTAAGGAACATTACCCAAGTCCAAAAGTAACCGCAAAAGTAAGAGTTTTTCCCAACTACAGTGTACAACAGTTGTTTTCTACTCTCTGTGTTTTAAATTTATGTGAGTGAGAATACTATTTCAGAAACCAGTGCCATACTATCTCAAGATTACACTCGTCCTTACCCACTGCTATAATTTGAATCTTTGTGCCTCTCCAAGATGCATTTATTTCCAATGCAATAATATTAAGAGGTGGGGCTGCCTTTAGGAGGTGATTCGGTCATGAGGGCTTCCTTCTTTAGAAGGGTTAACATCCTTCCAAAAGAGGCTTCACCCAGCCTTCTGCCCTTTCTGCCCTTCCACCTTCTACTATGTGAGGACACAGAACTTAAGGTACCATCTTGGAATCAGATACCTGGCTCTCACCAGATACTGAACCTGCCAGCACCTTGATCTTGGACTTTCTAGCATCCAGAATGGTAAGAAACACATTTCTATTATTTATAAATTGCCCAGTCTCAGGTATTTTGTTACAGCAGCATAAGAGGACTAAGACACTTGGCGTATCTTAATCCTTAGAAATGATTTCTTTGGTGTCACCAAAATATTCCTACCCTGTGTTACTATATTATATCTGATACCATAAAAAGAGAAAAATTAAATTGTTTAGCTACCACAACTTCACACCCTTATTCATTTTTCCCTAAATTTGTGTATATACCTTCCCCTTAAAGTTGATCAATAGTCACAAATCAATGTTAAGTATTTATTGCCATTTACCATGTACATTTATAACTTGATAGCTAGATTAATGGATATGAAACTGAAGAGATTCATCCTTTTTAAACACAAAACATAAGTTGTGAGCTTCAAAATATTTGGAAACTGCTTTCAGATTTGTCTTAAAATTGGTTCTGTTATCTTAACTAGAAATAATTGAATCTAGCCTGGGGTGGTTTTTAAAATCAAAGTTACTTCAAAAAGTGGACCTAATTCAAGTGAGAGTAGGCATATAAGCCCTAAACTTACCAAGCACAAATCTAAGATCACTGGAAATGCTGAATGGTTGTTATAAATTTGGAGCTTTCCCTTGATAAAGAATTGTAGTATTTGAACAGAATATTACCAGGACAATTTTTTTTAATCTCACACAAAAGTAACAGGATTAAATGTGTCTTTGATGAATGATATTAAATTCTTTAAAAAGAATTCCACTCATATAAAACCATCCAATCCCAATTGGCCATCGTCACTGTGATTTCCTGATCTATGACTTCTTTGTCTCCAACTCCATGCTCTGATTGCAACTGTCACTGAGTCACACAGCCTGCTCTAGGCATGCAGCCAATTTGATTACAACAACTGCTTGTGTGAGAGAGAAAGGTAGTTTTCAGGGCCTTAGCAAATGGTTCACCCAAGCTTCTGCCTCTGGAGCATAAATTTTGACTGTCATTCACAAGATATAAAATAAATATGCACCTAACCTAGTAAACCAACAACCTGAAAAATGCATATAAACACAGAGTTCTATAACTAGGACCCAGAAGGAATGATTAGACGGTCACACCCTAGACTTATAAAAAGCACACATGAGCACAACCACATTCCTCAAAAGCACAATTTTCATGTTCTCGACACGTTGGCAATCTTATTATTTTCCAGGGTTACAATTGTGGCTTGCTCGTTTTTGAATCCCAGGTATTCAGTATATGGTTTACAAATAAAAAAATTTATTTCACTGAGGTGGAATAAAAGTTACTAAGTTACGTAGAGACAGAATGGTACCTGCTAGATAGCCTTTTCCATGCAAAAAGCTGCTAATTCAGGGCTTGGGGGGTACAGGAAGATGAAGGGAAATATAACTACTCTTTTAGTCTTTAAAATTGGAATGAATTGTTCAATTTTAAATTAGTTATTTTTGTTTCATAGCCTGCTTTTTTAAAAAAACATATCAAATAATATGGTATTGTAGTAAGGTAGTTAATAAAAAATTATATATGCAAATAAGATATCTTAACCACTATGACAACTGTACAGGACATCACTCTATTTTCATTTCTGTGTTATCTTTTATGATTTGCATCTAAAATATAACCTATAAGATTATTCAAACCCCTGGAAAGAAGTAAACCTTTAAAAAATGCTTTCTCTCTAACTAATAGTACATCCTTGTTTTATTCATTTCTTATAGCTTGCTCAACAAACCTGTATTAAATAGGCACTTGAGGGAGAGAGAAAAATAGACTAAAAAATAAGAATAGTAGCTACCATATAATGAACACTTCTTAGTCTCCATTTCTATGCTAGTGCTTTACATGTATTATCTCATTTTCTTCTCTCAGCAGACCTATGTGGTTGCTACCATTCTTACTTCCACTTTACACTTAAGAACAGCTAGAGAGGTTAAGTAGTTTGCCCTAGGTCCCCTGCCTAATAAGTAGCAAAGCTGAAGTTCAACCCAGAACTTTTTGACTCCAGAATCCAGTTCTTTCCTGTTTATACACAGAGATAGAACCAAAGGAGAAGATACACTTTCCTATTCTAATCTGCAACTTGGATGGTCAATGAGACATGTACCTGAAACAACTTGAATGACTCTAAAGGTATATAAAAGGTAGTATAAGACAGCCCAGGTAGGTCGGGTACGGTGACTCATACCTATAATCCCAGCACTTTGGCAAGCTGGGGTGGGCAGAGCACGAGGTTAGAAGATCAAGACAATCCTGGCCAACATGGTGAAACCCCATCTCTAAAAAAAATACAAAAATTAGCTGAGTGTAGTTGTGGGTGCCTGTAATCCCAGCTACTCGGGAGGCTGAGACAGAAGAATCACTTGAACCAGGGAACTGGACATTGTAGTGAGCCAAGATCATGCCACTGTACTCCAGCAAGGTGACAGAGCGAGACTCCATCAAAATAAAAAAGCACCCAGGTAAAGGGTTGCTTTTTAGTAAAGTAAACAACTATTTAAGCAATTTAGAACTTTGTAAATCCCAGGAAGTAAACCCCAGGCCAGAAATAATCTGCAATTTTTAGTCATCCCCATCCTTCCTCCCTTTAGAATATTCACCTCCCAGCTCAGCAGACTTTTTCTGTTTGTGTTTTGCAGCTGGGTTGTCCCCCATGGCATTCAACTTTCCATAGATTTCTTGGCCTCAGTAGAAACTTATCCTTCTGCGCTCTTAGTTAGCTAAGTCAAAGCTAGGCATTTTCAAAAAATATTGTAAGAAATGAAGAGGGAAATGGATGAACAGGAGAAAGAAGAGGGGGAAGGCGGAAATTAAAAAATTAAGAGAGCATAAGAAAGAGTACTTGAAATTAATGAAAACTAATATTTACAAATGTCAGTTTTTTTAGATTTTTGTTTTGTTGATTTGTTTTCTACTCCTAAAAAAAAGCCTACTCAAATATCTGTCCATTTAATTTCATAAATTCAAAGATCTCAAGTTTCTTTCTTTGCATTTGATTGGGGACAGAAGTAGATGATAGCTAAGGTTTCTCTGTGCCTATTGTGCTTATATTATTTAATTATGACAGCATAATGAAAGTGGTATTATCAACAGGTTTTTATGGCAGATAACCGAGGTTCTGAAAAATGAAATACCTTTACTAAGGGCCCTTAGCTAATTGGAAGCAGAGATGAGCAGGATTTCCATCCAGGCTCCTTCTCTCATAGCTTCACTTTGCAACCTTCAGAACCCTCCCTTTATTTTGTCTGAAGGCACTTCTTTGTGCCTCTCAGTCCTTTGCATTCTCTCCTGAACCCACAGCTTCTCCCGCAGTCAAAGCTAAAGTCTCAGCCTTTGGGCAGTATACTTAAAATGAAGGCTTAGAGATTACATGTGAAGGCTCTCAGAATTCTTGGGTTCAAGTCTTTATGGACTCCACATGTGTGTAACTGACACTTTGGGCAAATGCCTTAATGTTTCTGGATGAAGTTTTCTCATCTGTAAAATGGGAGTGAATAATGCTACTACAAACTTACAGGGTGAGAGAGAGGTAAACATGTAAGTACTGAGATGAAGTGATCCGAGCTACACCTGACGTAGACAACCATTACATAATTGATAGCTGCTGTTATTAGAGTTGTTACGTAGAAAGAAATAAGAAATTTAGACTTTAACACTCTCTGTAAAACATGACATATCTCCACTCACTGAGTCACTCTGCTGCTGATGGGTCGGCTTTATGGTTTGAGTCAATAATGGTAAACAGCAAGGAATTCCCAGAAAAAAATCATCTTAGAATTTCCCATGTCAATACACTCTATTACATTGCTCTTTGAAGTAATGTGTCATCTGGAAGAAAGCAAATCCTGCCTTGGCCATTTTGCAGGTATATGTATTTCTTTGAGCGAAACAGGAACTATAGCTACACAGTTATTTCTCTAGAGGCTAGAATAACCTTCAGAGTTTGTAGTTAAATGTTTTTATTATACACAACTACAGCCTTCCAACTACCTTTCTATCGAATACAGATTTATAAAAGCACTCCCAGAGAAGGCAGGTTCAAAGATAGCCCCAAATGTGAATTATTACCCTAAATGGACTTTTCCTCTTAGAAGAAAATGTTCTTTTATTAAAGAGATATCCACACAGATAGTGTATCTCCATCTAGTTCTACTATCGTCTGTCTATCTCTCTGTCTGTCAATCTAATCTAATCTATCTATCTATCGAGAGAAGACGACATAATTTAGAGGATGAGAGGAAAAGATTTTTTATAATGATGACCATTTAAAGAAAACCTGATTGCATGAGATATAGCTTTAAGTCAGCTTGTTTTCAGTGACCTGAAGGATTTAATAAGTCCTTTTAAAATAGACTGATTGGTTGAGATAGGCTAGCTAGAAAAAATCAGTAAGTCTTTGACTTAATATTTTCAGCATAATTAATAGTCCTGCTATACTATATATTGAGTTCAGGTGAAGCCAAACTTCTACTTACTTCTAGAATTTATCAGTTATTCTTAGAATATTTTAGATGAGGCCTGGGCAATTTTATTTTTAATAAATTGCTCAGGAAATTCTGTTGCATACCAAAACTTGGATATTTAGGCTTATTTATTTATTTATTTGAGATGGAGTTTCACTCTTGTCGCTCAGGCTGGAGTACAATGGCATGATCCCGGCTCACTGCAACCTCCACCTCCCGGCTTCAAGAGAGTCTCGTGTGTCAGCCTCCGGAGTAGCTGGGATTACAGGCACCCATCACCACACACGGCAAACGTCTGTAATATTAATAAAGAGGGGGTTTCACCATGTTGGCCAGGCTGTCTCAAACTCCTGACTTCAGGTGATTCACCCACCTCGGCCTTCCAAAGTGCTGGGATTATAGGCGTGAGCCACTGCACCAGCCCAGATATTTCGGTTTGATTGGTATTTGTCACCATTACAAATTACTCTGTGATGACCATCTTTATAATAACAGCTTACTTTTTTGTGCCTATTTCCTATGTGCCAGCCAATATGCTACATATTTCCTTAGCACGGATTCTCAAGAGATGGAATTACTGAGATAAATTTTGTATTTTTTAAAGGTTTTTGATCCTCATTGCAAAGGTGCCACTCCAGAAGGTTTGCTCTGCGACCACTTCTGAGGTATGCTCCACACTTGTACAATGGGAAAAACACTGATGGCTGGATTATACGAAGACTAGCATTCAGCTCTCAGTTCAGTAAGCACTCTCAAATAGTGGCTCATTCAAGAGACTTAGAAAAGATCTAGCACAATGTCCTGGCTGGCACATCATATCTTAGCAGCTATTGTTGCTAAAAGTAGCACTCCTGAGTGGTTGCTTCCAGGAAGGCCTATCCAAAAATCCAGCCACAGGGACTGTATTCTGTTTCTGGGAACTGGCACATTTCACATGTTGTCCCTTCTAGGGCCCACCAAGGCACAGCTATCTCCGGTAGTCAAGGGAACACAGAGTAACGTGGAAATGCTTGGTCCAAGATCATTTTTTATAGAATTCAATATAAAAATGTTCTGATATCAGACAAAAATATATACGCTGACCTATGTGCCCAGGTCATAAAGAAATTAAAGTTGTCCTAAGAAAAATTTAATCACATAAGCATACTAGAGTGATCCGATAAGCAAAAAAAGAAATGTTTTTTCTTCTATCCCTCTCTTTTCTTGGATTTACAAGGAAGGAAATGTGTGGAAAATTAGGAATAATGCGTGTTACATTTTCATACGAGATCTCAGCCTCCTATTGTGGTCAGGGACAGAAGAAATCACTTGAAGGGATGGGATTTTTGTATATAAGACCAGTGTGAGATGCTTTTTGGCTACCTACACAGATATTTTTAGTATGACAGTAGCAACCTGTTACAATGCTAGCATTAGAAAACAAAGCCACTTTGTTTTCAAAAACAAGGTTGATTTAGTGAACATCACTACATGATCCAGGATCTATATACATATAGTAAAATGCAGGGCTATTTTCCTCTAAATAAAGCAGAGTGAAACCACTTGCTATCATGGAAGTGTAGAATTTTGATAATGGATTTTACATTTAATTGGCTTCTCAAATCCTTCTAAGAACATAGTAAGAGTAGGGACTATAAATAATTTCAATAAAGATTTAGCGCCCCCCCCCCCACACTCTTATAAATTAAAAAACCAAAGGACAGAGAAGTGAACTTCCGAAGGTGTCTTAGCCAGCAAATGACAAGTGTGATGTCTCACTATAAACCATGACTCAATTTAAGAGTCCATCCTTTTATTTTATTTTCCTCTTGGCTTTCCCAAACAGCTCCAAAAGAATTTGCAATCTTTACATATAAATGTTTTCCCTTAAGGCAAAGTAGTAAATGGGGTATAACTTAAAAATAAAAGTGTATATTTTCCTCTCCACTTACAGTGTGCCTCCCATATAGTGAAAATATCTTTATCCTTTCAAAAGCCTTGCGTATGTTAAATGTGTGTCTCATGACTATGTGTCTATCAGAGAAAGCACTCTTCGTGTAGATGTGAGAAAAGATAATGTTAGAGTCAATTGGCAGATGGGAAAGCAATGAAGGGGCAGAAAGTAGGGGATATTATCTGAAGTTTTCAATAAGGAAGATTAGGGACAGTGAGAAAAAGGAAGCTGTTTAGAAGATAGACCAGAAAATAATTTGTTTGATTTGAGAAACAGTATAGTGTTGTTTACTATTGCAGCCAACTGGAACATCTGAAAGCAGGTCTGGCAAGTAGAGAATGCTCAGTCAACATCTGGCACTAAGGAGACCTGGGATTCAGCTCTGGCTTTCTCAGTCATGGTCAACCCACCTTTCTGAGTTTCACTATTTATTATATGAAGGGCTTGGACTACATTATTTCTGTGGTAGACACAGATGCTTTTTTCCTGCCAAGTTACAGCTTAGTGAGGGAACTGCCCCCTCCAACTTTTTTTTTTTCTTTGAGAGTTTTGCTCTTGTTGCCCAGGCTGGGTGGCGCAATCCCAGCTCACTGCAACCTCTGCCTCTCAAGATCAAGTGATTCTCCTGCCTCAGCCTCCTGAGTAGCCAGGATTACAGGCATGTGCCACCATGCCCAGCTAATTTTGTATTTTTAGTAGAGATGGGGTTTCTCCGTGTTGGTCAGGCTGGTCTCAAACTCCCAACCTCAAGTGACCAACCAACTAGGCCTCCCAAAGTGCTGGGATTACAGGTATGAGCCACCCTGCCCAGCCTCCAACTTCTTTATCTATGTGGTTACAAGGGGAACATGCTACAAACTACCCAACTGGTAAAATCTGGCCCTGCCCAGGTTGGTCAAGGCCATGGTCGTGGTCAAGGTTGATTGACTGAGGCATAAGCAATCCCAAGCTGAGCCAATATGAATCTTTTCCAAGGAATTTCAAAACTGGAATAATATCAGCTAAAAAGTAGTATCAGCTTCTTTCTGACAGCTCAAACTGAGGATATGCAAACCTGCAACTGGTTGGTGGCCACTGTCCCCCAGTTTGATCTGTGTGGTAAAAGTGAACAATAGACAATGAGGGAGAAGAAAGAACAGACACAAAAAATAGAACAGAGAGAGAGAAACAACTTTCAAATCCATGATCTTGGTTGAATGTGATGCTCAATATACCCTTGTCCTTTATATAATGAGAGGACTCAGAATCATTAAATTTCCCACTAAAAAATTACATTAGACACTTAGCCAATAATTTATCTATTAGTTGAGATGAAAACAGTTATATGCAACATATTCTAATATCCCTTTTGTTTCTAACAGTTGAAGGTTTTAAGGATCGTGAAGGCTAAAGACATCACCAGATAGGAACACTATACTTTGACATAAAGCAATTTAACTCGAACAGACTTTAAAACAGAAAACGTTCTGCTGAAGAGAGATTTCCTAGAGTTAGGATCAAAGGCATATTTTTACATCAAAATAAAGTATCATCTTACCTAAATGTGAAGGTAAGTCATAGAGTTTCTGGATAGAATGGATATTATTTCTACAATCCTATAAAAACTAAGAAGCAGATAGAATCCCCTGTCATTATTTAAAAATTTTCTATGTTGTTATCATGAATTTTTATGTATTAGTTTTTTATTTTATTTTATTTTATTTTATTTTTTTTAAAGACAGGGTTTCACCATGTTGGCCAGGCTAGTCTTGAACTCCTGACCTCAGGTGATCCACCCACCTCGGCCTCTCAAAGTGCTGAGATTACAGGCGTGAGCCACCGCACCCGGCCATATTAGTTTTATTTTTATAAAACATTGCACTAAAGTATTATTTATCTTCACTACCGAGTTTTTAGGTCACCCTTTTGCATTTTTAAGCTTCAAGTAAGTCCATCATTGACCTCATATTAGTCCTGAGGTTTCCATCTGTACAAAAGCTTAAAGCAAGGGTATTGGTAAGAAGTGAAACAAGAGGAAATTACAGAAGTTTTAGTACATGTTAAGCCAAATTAAATAATTAACTGGTATATTTATAATTTGCCTTTCTGCACCTAATTCATGTCCCCAAGATTTCCTCACTCTGTAGTAGTTTTAAATTTTCAGTGGAGACCTCAGTATATATTTTGAACAATTACTGTGGAGGAAGTACAGGACAGGAATTAGAAGCGTATTTTCTGGGGACTCTGAGGTAAAAGCTTTTGTAATGAAATGCTAGAAAGCTTTCAGTCTTGTGCTGTGGGTCTGCCTTGTCACACTACATTTCTATCCTGATGGATGATGAAGGGGCAGAAGCCCCCCTCCTACCATATTGCACTATTCTCATGGACAGGAGCCATATTCTTCTATGACTATTGTGTCATTTAGTTTTAAGTGTGGATCTGAACTGGAATTGACATCTAATATGGATCCGACAAGAAGCTATTTCTAAAGGGGTTTCTGAAGAAGCACAGATAGGCTGGATCTCCTAGTGTGATGTACAGACTGAAGAACTGACTCCAGTACTCAAGTGGTCTCTGAAAGGGGTGAAAAAAATCCCAGGATGTACACAAAGTGATTTTAAGGAATAGAAATATTATATTGGAAATTTTATTTTTACTTGTTCTTCATTGCTTTCATTTTCGAAATTTCATTTTGGAGTGTTTTATAATGAACATAATGTTGAATATAGCATTATGTTTATACAATTAAATCATGATTTTATTAAGGGGTTTATTTTATAAATTACCAATAGAGATATAGTCCATTCTTTGAATGATGTTGGTAACAAGGATGAGATTGACAGAATCATATTATGTAAGTAATGCCAGATTTGGCTTGAGTCAGAAAACATGAATTAAAATCCTAGTCTGCCTCATACTAGCCTATATATGCTTAGGCAAATAACCTGAGCATTTAGTTTCCATATCTGCTAAATGGGTATATGAGCCTTAAATAAAATCATGTACACAGGATTGAGCAGAATATGTGGTACTTTTAAATAGTATATCAATTTCAGATATGATTATTAAACACTTTGAAACTTACGATCTCTAAATATGCCATGTTATTATTATTAGACACATAAGTGACAACATTCAAATCTGTAAAGTAAGTTTTTTTGAGATAAAGAATATTCATCCAAGTCTCTGAGTCTAATTATTGGGTAATAATTATTCCTTAGACAGTTTCAGTAGAGTAAAGGTTTTCTCTTTTTTTCATTGTATTATTATCCCAACAACACCTGCTCTGTTTCATTTTAATCCATAGCTTTATAAAGAGATATCCAAATAATATCATTCACAAATACTTTGGCAAAATATTCCATGACACAAGTGGTAGAAAACTGACAAATTGCAAGCAAATATATTGGCTTGGATCTTTATACAACCTTTTTTTTTTTTTTTTTACCCCCCAAATGAATAGCCTGGCCTTAGGCCAGACAAGAAGGAGTTGGAAGAAAAAAAAATTTTTTTTTTTCCAGAGAGTCTTGCTCTCTCATCCAGGGTGGGGTATAGTGTTGCAGTCTTCACTCACTGCAACCTCTGCCTCCTGGGTTCAAGCAGTCCTCCTGCTTCAGCCTTCCAAGCAGCTGGGACTACAGGTGAGACTCACCACACCCAGCTAATTTTTGTAGTTTTTAGTAGAGACAGGGTTTCGCCATGTTGGCTAGGTTGGTCTCAAACTTCTGACCTCAGGAGATCCACCTGCCTTGGCCTCCCAAAGTGTTGTGATTACAGGCATGAGCCACTGTCCCCTGTTAAGAACTTGATTGGAAAGAACTTGATCACCTGTCCTTGTATTTCTGTTAGTAAACAAATTCCCATGCCACCAGAGAGCAGCTTTCACTTGACCCTGGGTAGCACTGTCTCATGGAACAGATTTCTCATCCTTAGCACTGCCAACACTTCAATCAGCCAATTTGCTGTTGTGAGGGGCTGTCTTTAGTAGTAACCCTGGCCTCTATGCTCTAAATGCCAGTGGCATTCCCTCCAACCTTGCCAGTGGTGACAACTAAAAATGTTTCAGACATCACCAAATGTTTCATCATCAAAACTGCCCTCAGTTGAGAACCACTGTCAGGGAGTGATCCTCATTATCTTCTCTACTGTGCTCAAAATGAGGTGAGTCTAAAGAATTAAGGAGAACTTGAAGTCTCAATCAGAATTCTATAACGTTTCTCTATCATTTTTTGTCTATCTTATCTCTGCTATGAATTTTAAATTTTGTCTATCTTATCTCTGCTATAATTCTTTATAAATATGCCACTGGCTTGTATTAAACCTAAAAGCGCAAATCAAAGAGTATAGAGTTGATTCCATTTTGCTAAGAGTTCATCTTTTACGATTTTTGTTGGCCTTAGAAGTACAGCAAGGGGAGATGCTCGGACAATATTCCCATATTAGAATAAGTATGTTTACAGGTGGAGTGAAGGGGGTGGCTAGGCCAAAGACTAGGGAGGATAAGACCAAATCCAAAAGGCAGTGCAATTCATTAGTGCTGATGTGAGCAAGCTCAGTTTAGTTGGTCATTGTGTCAGCGGCATGAAAGGACTGGAGGGTAATTTTCCCCATTTCTTTTTTATTGCCTTCCTTTTACCTACATCTCTACTTTTCTTTCTCTTTTTCTTCTCTTAATCCTCACTTATTTTCTCCCCTTGTGCATCCTTGTGCATACTATTCTTCTACTTCGTTTCCTCTCGGTTACTATTTTAGTCTAGCACTGGTCATGAAAGCCCAGCGTCATGGTTTTAAGTGGGGTTCTGGAATGAGGTGGCCTGAGTTTGGATCAGAGCTCTACCGCTTTCTTGCTGTGAAACCTACTCAAGCCTGTAATTTAACTTCCATGTGTTTTCATTTCCTCACCACTAAAATGCGGATGATATTAACATTACCTATCTTTTGGTGAGCTTAGTATTAACATATGTAAAGCACGTGGAAAGGAACCTGTGGCAGGCAGTAAGTACCCAATAGATGTTAACCGTTATTATTACCTTCACATCCCCTACCCTGCAGGGAAGAACACAACCACACACTTTCATATAAAAGAGTCTAGCAACATTTGCCTGTTTGTATTTATTGAGAGAATTATTCTATATTACTGGTTAGGGAGAGGAGAAAGTTAGGCATCTTTAATAACACTTTCAGGAAGAAGGCTCATTTAACACCTTTGTGCTGGGGAAAGTGTTGAGGAAACACTATGAACAAATGTACATTTTATAGTAATAGAACAGATGTAATTCCATTGAATTTCTCCCTGAAGTATGTGTATTGTTATTGCTAGTCTGAATACAATGTATACAATATTTCTCTGTGGCTGGAGGGAAAGCAAATTTTAAAATAAAAACAGAATATTAAATACAAAAAAATAAAATTTAAAAAAGCCTTTCTAAACAATACTGTTATTTTTCACCTATTATCTTAGAAAAGACAGTGAGCTACTACTAATAGTGTTTAAAAAATGAATATTCTCATATTAGTCAATTTTTACACTGCTATAAAGAACTGCCTGAGACTGGGTAAATTTATAAAGGAAAGAGGTTTAACGGACTCACAGTTCAGCATGGCTTGGGAGGCCTCAGGAAACATAACCACAGGAGAAGGAAAAGGGAAAGCAAGACACCTTCTTCACAAGGTGGCAGAAAGCAGAAGGGCAAGTAAGAGCTGGGAAAACTGCCTTATAAACCCATCAGATCTCGTGAGAACTCACTATCACGAGAGCAGCATGAGGAAACCACCCCATGATCCAATCACCTACCAACTGGAGTCTCCCTCAACAGGTGGGGATTATAATTCAAGATGAGATTCAAGTGAGGACACAAAGCCTAACCATATGATTCTCATTACACTTACTTCACAACAACAGCTAAGTGTATAGCTAAGGAAATTGAAGCAAAGAGAAATTAACAAACAGTTATATTGGAGAACTCACTGAAGAAAAAACATGAATAAAATTAAACCTAGTGATTAGGGAAACATAAAATAAAACAACAGTAAGATACCATTTTGGTAGGGCACCACACTGGGAAAATTTAAGAGATTGTTAATATCCCCTTTGGGTGAACTTATAGAGAAAAACGTACTCTTACACTATACTACTGGTTAAAAAATATTGGTTAAAAGGAACAATGTTTTTTGGAGGACAGTTTGGCATTATCTTTCATTATTTAAAATATTTATTCTCTTTGATGCAGCAATTTCACCAATATAAATCTTTGCCTTTAAGCCCAAAGAAAAATATACAAGAATAATCACTGAAGAATTGTTACTTGTTTGTTAGAGACGGAGTCTTGCTCTGTTGCCCAGGCATGATCCAAGCTCACCGCAACCTCTCCCTTCTGGGTGGGTTCAAGCAATTCTCCTGTCCCTGTCTCAGCCTCACAAATAATTGGGATTTCAGGTGGCCACCACCACGCCTGGCTAATTTTTGTATTTTTCGTAGACATGGGGTTTCATCATGTTGGCCAGGCTGTTCTCAAACTCCTGACCTTAAGTGATCCACTCACCTTGGGCTCCTAAAGGGCTGGGATTACAGGCATGAGCTGCTGCAGCTGGCCAAAGAATTGTTTTTAATAGAACAAAATGTAAAACAAATGATTGATGTGCATTTAAAGGCAGAAACAGATAAATAGAAATGTTGGATATTGAAATGGGTAAAACGAGAATTAGGACAGGTGGCCTTGGACAATTAGAATTTTTCTTTTATTTTCTTTTTTCTTTTTTTTTTTTTGTTTTTGAGATGCAGTCTTGCTCATGTTGCTCAGGCTGGAGTGCAATGGTGCAATCTCGGCTCACGGCAACCTCTGCCTCCTGGGTTCAAGCGATTCTCCTGCCTGAGTCTTCCGAGTAGCTGGGATTACAGGTGCCCACCACCACACCTGGCTAATTTTTGTATTCTTAGTAGAGATAGGGTTTCACTATGTTGGCCAGGCTGGTTTCAAATTTCTGCCCTCAGGTGATCCGCCCACCTCGGCTTCCCAAAGTGCTGGGATTATAGGCATGAGCCATCATGGACAGCAGGGCATTTAGAACTAATACAAAGACAACCACTGTCAATTCTTAAGTTGGGAACCTAAACGAAGTGAATTATGTAAAAGATTATTTTCTCAGAGTATTTAGGTACTAAATTAGGAGATTGCTGAAATGAGCCACAAAGGGCTCATATAATAAATAACTGCCAGAACGTATCATTGAAAACAAGCAAGTCAGCTATGGGCCAATCACGAGGTCAGGAGATCAACACCATCCTGGCTAACACAGTGAAACCCTGTCTCTACTAAAAATACAAAAAATTAGCCAGGTGTGGCGGCAGTCACCTGTAGTCCCAGCTATTTGGGAGGCTGCGGCAGGAGAATCACTTGAACATCGGAGGCAGAGGTTGCAGTCAGCACAGATCTTGCCACTGCATTCCAGACCAGGTGACAGAGTAGACTCTGTCTCAAACAAAACAAAACAAAATAAAATCCGGTGGGTCACTGTGTGGTTTCACACAGATATTTTTCAAGGGAAAATGAAATAGGTGCTGCTGAAAAGGATAACATAATTAAATAGGTTAAAAGTTAGGCAGTGGCTGTGACAGCTTAATTCTGATGGAGTTTCCTCTTCAGCCAAGTTGTGGCTTTGTCATATAAAAGTGTACCAAAAAATATATAACCAAACACGTATCAAATCTCTCTTAGCTCCAACTGGCCCTTTTAAAGTTGAAGTTATACAATAAATAACAATTAGCTTATTCTTTCTGTTCACATTCTCCTTGAATGCATGGTTAAGTCAACTTCAAGGACTGTTTTTCACTTCATTGTTCTTGTTTATGTTTCACTATAATGCTTTATGGTAACTCATCTGCTGTTAATCTTCTATTTTATGTGAAGCAAAATCAGTTTCTCCCATAGCACTTTATTTATAACTCTTAAAGCAATTACCATGGTAACGACAATTACCAATTTACACCTTTACTAGACTATAAACTCCTTGAGGTCAAGAATTGTGCTAATTTCGTCTATAATAAGAGTCTGGCAAATAAAATAAGTCAATAAATTAATGTTTCTGATATGGATATCTTCTGTGAGTCTATCAAAGATAGACCCTTTGAAAGTTGGACCTAAACACCACTCTCTAATGAATTCTAGGTGGCTCTGATGCTTTTCTGAAGGTTTTCTCTATTGTTTATTGAGTACTGTTGGCTCTGTAAAATCGGATAAATATCATAAGTGAAAATGATAAGGAAAAGTTTAAAAAGAGCAAAACCCGGCAACAATAATTGTTAGAATAAATGAGTTACACTTCAAGTGATTTTCAAGGAAATTTGATATTTTAGATATGTGAAAAGTAAAAATAAACTGGAATTATCATAAGTACAGTTTATGAATTTTGATGAAAGCATGTCAAAATTTCTATGGCATTTATACATTTCAATGGATAGGGGCTCCAGAGACAAATACAAAATATAAGCTAAGAATTGTCCTATTAGAGTAATAAATTACTATTGCCATAATAAAATAACATATAATAAGTGCCTATCAGACAGCTCACTTTAGAAATTATTATACAAAATAATTTGATAATATGAAATTTGAGACTTTATAAAATTTGGAAACTATGGTTAGCTAAATACAGACATTAAACAAATACATAGTTAAGGACAGTATCATTGAACATATAAAGGATCATTACATTTCTAAGACATATTCTGGATCAACTAATTTAAGATTACAGAAAGTACTTTTATTTTCCCAAATTAATTCCAAAAAGCTTTATGGAAAATATCAGGAGATATATGTGATCACTTAAAGACAGGGATGGCCAGGAGTGGTGGCTCACATGTAATTCTTGCACTTTGGGAGGCCAAGGTGTGCAGATCACCTGAGGTTGGAAGTTCAACACCAGCCTGACCGACATGGAGAAACACCATCTCTGGCCGGGTGTGGTGGCTCACACATGTAATCCAAGCACTTTGGAGGCCAAGGAGGGCGGATCACCTGAGGTCGGGAGTTCAAGACCAGCCTGACCAACATGGTGAAACCCTGTCTTAAAAAAAATAATAAAAATAAAAATAAAAATAAAAGAAACCCTGTCTCTATTAAAAATGCAAAATTAGCTGGGTGTGTTGGCAGGCGCCTGTAATCCCAGCTACTCCAGAGGCTGAGGCAGGAGAATCGCTTGAACCTGGGAGGCGGAGGTTGTGGTGAGCCGAGATGGTGCCATTGTACTACAGCCTGGGCAACAAGAGCAAAACTCAGGGAAAAATTCTGAGAAATGCATTGTGAGGCGATTTCCTCTTTGTGTGAACATCGTAGACTGTGCTGAGACAAACCTAGATGGTATAGCCTATTCCTCCTAGGCTACAAACCTGTACAGCATGTTACTGTACTGAATACTGTGAGCAGCTGTTACACAATGGTAAGCATCAGTATTTGTGTATCTAAACATCTAAACCTAGAAACAGTACAATAAAAACGAGGTATTATAGTCTTATGGGACCAGTGTCATATAGGCAGTCCATCATTGACCGAAAGTCATTATGACACATCTGACTGTACCTGAAACAGGCAAAAATAAGACAGGTAAAGAGAGAGTGTTGAAAATGCATGGCAGCTTGGCAGGGGACCCAGAAGGAAGTCTGGGAGGATCCAACAAAAGAAGGAAACTTGACATAAACAAAAATTGGCTAAAACCCAAAAGGCAATGAGGGTGTTAATTGTTTTAGGGCTTTTTGATAAAGAGCTTTAGAGTTGAAGAAGGCATTCTCTAGGATGAAGGAAAGCCGGTGTCTTCAGATTTTAAATCTTATGGAAAATAAAAACATCTCTTTCTGGTGATATAACAACTGGCCAGATGTCACTGAACTGAAGTTTTCAGCATTTTTAAACACAGAAATTTTCCTTCGGGTGTGTATTCTTTATTTCTTTATACAAAAGTACTAAAGATAGTATCATAGAACTTCAAAACAGACACATTTAAGGATGCTAATCAGATTCATGTCATTGGAGAAAAACGAGTTCGTTTTATTACTTTTTGTGGCATTTAGTCATATTGCAATTTATAATATCTAAACATTTCCTTCTGGTTCTACGTCTCCCTAGCTAGACTGTAAGTTTCTGGAAAGCAGACCTCCTCCCTGTACCTAAAGTAGTCCCGTGGATTCTATCACCTACATGTCTACAGTCATCTTCTTTCTAGCCCCATCAGCACTGTCCTCCTTTATCTCCTCTATAAATGATTGCCAACAGCCTTTTTACTGGTCTCCAAAATCTTACAATATAGCTAGGGAGGCACGGAAAACCAAATGGAAATATTTAAATAATATAAAATGTTATACAAACATATAAAAATATAATATATAAAAATAACTGCTATTTTTCCCTTGAATACTGACATTTTCTTTATAGCTCTCCTCCCATCTCTACCTATATTTTGACTTTGAATTATAATTATTAAACTGCACACACAGACTGCCAACACAGAGGGCTGGAGGGGCCAATGTTGCATGAAAATGCAGGGTCTTAAGTTTTGTTTTGTTTTGCTTTGCTTTCTGAAATTACAGTGGACTACATGGAAGCTACAGCAAAATGCAAAGTTTTAAAGTCTCCTGAGTGACTCATGTAGACGCACCAGGCTTTACACATGCCTAATGAAGTGTGAAAAAGTCTGATTACAAAGTGTGACGTTGCAGTGGGAAGAGAAGGAAACCTTCAGGTAAGCTAGAGAATTGGGGTGAGGGGTGACTATTTTCTTTTAGAAAAGCAGGGAGATTTTAGAGAAAAGAGGGAAAGCAGGGAGCAGCTGTTTAGGCCACAGTCCCCTGCCAGGACTGCAGGGATCTAAGTGTGAGCAGTGGGCTTAATCCAGAGATGAGCAGAGAAAAGGTGCTGAGTGGTCCTAGTCACAGGCCAGGAAAAAGAGGCTAAAGGAAAACAGGAATAAAATTCTTGTTTCAGGGTGGGGAGCACAGAAAAGGGCTAGAAATGGTGATGGGATTATCTGACCTTTGTATACTTGAAGGCTGGACAAGCTTGAAGAACAAGGTTAGGAAGGGATACTATTAAAGATAAAGGAATTACTTACAATGGGGCTTCTTAAACTTTAATGCACAGATGAATCATATGGAGATATTGTTAAAATGCAGATTCTAATTCAGAAAGGCTGGAGTAGAGCACAAGAACCTGCATTTCTAACAAGCTTCTAGGTGAAGCTTTGCAGCTTTGAGTGGCAAGGATTTGCAATATTAAACATGAACACTTAAAGCATTTTTAGCCAAGTGCAGTGGCTCACGCCTATAATGCCAGCACTTTGGGAGGCCGAGGCGGGTGGATCACGAGGTCAAGAGATCGAGATCATCCTGGTCAACATGGTGAAACCCTGTCTCTACTAAAAATACAAAAATTAGCTGGGCATGGTGGCGCATGCCTGTATTCCCAGCTACTCGGGAGGCTGAGGCAGGAGAATTGCTTGAACCCAGGAGGCGGAGGTTGCGGTGAACCGAGATCGTGCCATTGCACTCCAGCCTGGGTAACAAGAGTGAAACTCTGTCTCAAAAAAAAAAAAAAAAAAAAAAACATTTTAAAATGCTGGGCATGATGGCTCACGCCTGTAATCCCAGCACTTTGGGAGGCCGATACAGGTGGATTGCTTGAGCTCAGGAGTTTGAGACCAGCCTGAGCAACATGACAAAACACCATCTCTATGAAAAATACAAAAATTAGCTGGGCGTGGTGATGTGTACCTGTAGTACCAGCTACCTGGAGGTGAGGTGGGATCGCTTGAGTCTGGAAAGTGGAGGTTGCAATGAGCTGAGATTGTACCACTGCACTCCAGCCTGGGCAACAGAGCAAGCAAAAACCACCACCACCAACAACAACAAAACAAACAAAAAGCATTTTTTATAAAATAAATCAGTCAATGAATTTGTGCTTCCCAGTATAGATATCTTCTGTGGGTTTATCAGAGACTTATATATCAAATATCAAAGATAGTTACAAAATTATCCTCCCTTTTACCCTTAGTTAATGGCAATGGAGAGAGAATCCGCAGTGCCCCAGTTCACACCAATAATATATTTGAGAGCATAATCATTGTTACTTGTCTACTTTAATAACGAGATAACTACTTTTGTTATTTATAGCAACACATTTGCCCATTAATGTGTCCAAGAAAACATCCTGTGATGACAGAAATGTTCTATATCTGGATGTTCAATATGATAGCCACTAACCACTTGTGGCTACTGAGCACTTGAAACATGGCTAGTATACCTAAGGAATAAACAGCCACATACAGCTAGTGGTTACCATGATCATCAATATCTGCTAGCATCACCCAAAGACAACCAGATGCAATTTGCTTCCAGATTGAAGTAGTCTTCCTACCAAGGCTCTAGATTTAGCAACCAATTTACAAAACAGACTCCAGATGTTCCCAGACCCTGCTCTAAAAATTGATGGTATAAGGGAACTTATGTACCTGAGGCCCACAAAAGGCAGCTGGTAACAGCCAAGGAATTTAATTCTTTATCTAAAAGCAGGATTCTCCTGTTAAATCATTTTCCAAAGTAGGAATGACTTGAAAGTCTATCCCACCAAATATCCCACCATTGAGAAATTATGTGTAACACACACACAGACACACACACACACCCATGCACACCCATGCACACAGAATTTTGAAGGAGAGGATGATATGGGTTTGAGCTCGAGCCATGTCTTTACTACTGTGTAACCTCTGGGACCTCTCTGATCTTGTTTACAAGTCACTTTGTAAATTGGAGTTAATCATAATACCTACTGGCCAAGGGTGTTAGGAAGGTTAGTTCCTGAAGGGCAATGTACATTTTAAATGTAATCCTGTTGTAATCCTATACAATGGTTAATTAGTAGTCATTAAAAGAGAAGGCAATGCCATACTTAAAGCAAAATCCAAGGAACCAACTTAGAATCTTTTGTTATACAAAATTTGTATTGCATGTGGCCTTGGATTCTTTTATGATGGGTATTTCAATCCTTCACATTTGTTGTAGTGGGATATAACCTTTAAAGAATGAGTATTCTAAAGCCATTTGGGAGAATAATGGTAAGTGCTTTATTTAGCAGTGTAGGGTCTGGTAAGCATCCTCCCTGCTAAGATTATACAGAAAATAAAGGAAATTGCAGACTGCTCATTTCCCTTGTACTCATCCTAATCTTGTGGAAACTTCCTGTAAAAGGCAGTTATAGCATTAAAAGTAAACTGATTTCACACTCACCGGATACTACCAAGCCAACAATTGCAGTCCTTAGGGATAAAAGGAAAATAGCATACTTATCCTTTATACTTTGTATTAGTTTGGAAGAACATGGAAATCCTAGTGATGGAGCAGCAGACTCATGCCAGAGGCAAGGAAACTATTTAGAAACATGGTTACCACTTAGTAATTCCACTGAGAGGCAGGGCTCATTAGCCATGAGACTGGTTAAACTAAAAAAAACACAAAACATTTATTAAACAAAGTACACCATGAAAGTAGGAAGTTCCCATTGATCTATGCACACATTAACTACAGTTTTAAAACACAAAGTTTTAATTACATCTGCTAAGGAGTAATGTTAAGGGTAACTTTAGAAATGGAAATGTGCACTTGTATTTAATGTACTTTTAGAACCTCACATGTTGGCCTGGCTGTCTTTTGGCTTCTCAAGAATACAAATATCTGCTGAGAGCTTATAGTACAAGGCACAGTGTATGTCAAATGCTAAACTGCAGTAGTATTAAATCCCAAAGGGAAGCCAGAGGGGATGCCTGAGTTCTACTCCAGTGTGAGTCAATACAGCTTCCTTTTTATACATAGTCAAGGCCTTGGCATAGTATTTCACCTAAAAAGCATCTATTACTTAAAACCACTGCTAAAAAGGATGCCAAAAATACGGGCAGCCTCTACCTTCCAGTCACTAAAATTTAACTGGGAAAACAAATATAAACTCATAAAAAAATGAATCAACAAAAAAAAAATAGTAATTAGCAACACAAGTGTAAACAGCAAAGGGAAAAATAAAAGAATCTGAGAAGACCAAGTCTGAATTCACAAGAAAAATGATTACTATGGCCTGAGCAATGTGAAGAAAAGAAAAGCAACTGATTTGGAGAAAGGCATGTCATCTGCCAGTGTCTCAGTGAGGACAGCCTACATTTTGCTGTCCTTGTGAAGAAACCCTCGTCTGATACCTACAAGGAACTCAGAATCCACTTGTACCTTTCTTAACTTGGATCATATCCTATACTGGTAATTACTTGGCAATTGTGTTCCTGTTCCTCCCTCTTTGGCCCATGGATGCTATTGATAATTAATTACCTCTAACAGGTCATTAAACGGTTGTGGCTAATTCCTAAAGCTGAGCACAATAATACAGATAGTCAGTTGTGATAACCAGCTTTTGTGACTAGCTTCCTTCCCACAGGTCCACCTAGAAAACACAACTGAGCATATGTAAGTATCTCTTTTCTTGCTGAACCCTAATGTGGCCATGGAATTCTTCTTGACTAGTACTAACTGAATGGAGTTGGAACTTAAGACAGAACTGTGATCTGTATTTAGCTTCTCACATAGCTTTTCAAGTTTGGCTAGATCTACCTTTCCTAACTGAACTAGCCCTCTGGGCTTGATCAGTATCTATCTAAGCTTATGATATACCATGGGCTACCCTTTTCTGTGTTGCTGGAACACAGCTTTCAATCAGGGATGTGCTGGGGGACAGGATGACAAAAATGGTTGTCAAGGAAATCAGGAGTAGACAATGAAAGACTAAAAAGGGCCAAGTACCTAGCATACTTACAAACGCATGGTTGGCCCCATTATAGACCTAGTAATTACAATTTTTGAGCTGAGGTCTAGGAATCTGCATTTTAAGTAAGTACTTGCAGTGTATTTTTAAAAAATTATTACAAAACATTTTAAATTATAAAATAGTAAACAGAATGTGTTCATCATTAATCTATTATCAATCTTGTTTCATCTATATCCTTACTCATTCTTCCTATGCCTCACCCCAGTGGATTATTCTGAAGCATAACACTTCATCTCTAAATATTTTAGGGTACATATTTCTGAAAGGTAAGGACTTAAAGAAAATGTAGCCATAAACCAATACTTAAAAAATAATTCCCTGTTCTCGTCAAATCTCCAGTTAATGTTCAAATTTCTCCCATTGTCCCAAATTTAAAAATATTTGTTCAAGTCATGATCCAAATAAGGTCTCACACATTGTCTTTGGTTGCCATGCCTCTTTACCTCCTAAGGTCCAGACACCCAGATAGATCAGTTGAGGCCTCTAGAGTATAGAGCAGCCAGTGATTGACAGTCAGACTAGAAGATCTCTTGGCTGTAAGCAGTAGCATCATTTCTGACTGCTTCAGCATAGGAGACTCTGAGCTCTGCCAAACCAAAGCAGTTAAATAAAAAAAGTTGGTAAGATCTTTAACAACTGGTTGAGAGAAAGGGTACAAAAGTATCCTAGAAATGGCATGGAACCACCAAAGTCTGAATGGTTTGGAGACTATGTCTTGGTTGTGGAGTTGAGAGAAATCTTTAAAGCATTAATTTGGGCTATTGGTCATATCTTGCTCCCTTTATGTAAGTAATGTGTGTGGAAGTAGCCAGCACAGTGCCTGGCTCATGACAACCAAGATGGTTTTCATATCTTCTCCCAAAGACTGTACTGGCAATTTCCTTGATACACTAGAACCTCGAACACAAGCAAATCTTCTAAAGAGAAAGGCCTTTGCAAATGACCAACTTTCCTTGTATTTACTTAATCATAATAACTGTGACAGTTTCATTTATTGGTGGCTTACTGAGGACCAGGTCATGTGTCTAGCAACTGACAGTTATTTGTTGAATGAATGAACAAGAATACTGAATGCTTTACATTTAATCCCCAAAGCACCTGCCACTATTTTGCCATGGAGTTTCTTACTATCTCTAACAAAATAATAGTTAGAGCTAAGACTTATAGAGCTCTTACTGTGAATTCTTAATCTGTTTTAAGTAACTATGTATATTATTATCTCGTTCATCAGCACAACAGCTCTATGAGTTAGGTACTATTATCCCCATTTTATGCAGGCCCGGAGTTTTAGTAACTCGCATAAGAACACAGATTATACCTGATGGGACTTGATTGAAACTTGAGCAGTCTAACTGGTTAACAGTAGTCCTGGAAGGGGAAGAGGCCAGTATCAACATTCTCACGTATAGGTTCTTCACAAGAATAAGTTCAAAAAGGCAGGTTTAGAGCTCATGTCTAGTATAGACCGCCGTTTCTCATCACCAACATTGCCCCTTTCTTTCTCAGAGTAAGGACAATGCCGCTGATGAAGCAGGAAGCAAGTTACATAATCAGACCTCAGAAATCAATGGGATGGTTTTGGGGCACACTGACTGGTTTAGTGCCTTTGTTAATTTGTCGAACATTTATTAAGCACCTGCTACGTGCAAAACACTGTTATCAGTGTGTGCACGCTCATTCTCAGAACAACAATCCTGCGTTTTCTAGAGGGATGGCAGAGTGCTGCCTTGTTGCCAGGTTCTCTCAACTTCATTTCTTCCTCGGGAATTGTTCTCTTCAATGTGGCACCAGCGGCAACCTTCATTCTTAGCTCGCACAAACCTGAGAAGGAAGAGAAAGACCTTGCACGCAGGGCTAGACTTAAATCTGGGAAGATGCATCAGGAACTTGGGAGCGCTTGGGATTCAGTCCCCTAGGCCGGTTCATGTAAAGGCTGGCTTTCTAAGTAGAGAAGAGATAACAGAATTTGCAGAGCCAGGAGCTCTGACTCCTGTGGCTGGGCTGACCTTAGGCTCCAGCCCACAACCCCAGTAGACTTCTGTGCAAAAACCTTTTGAGATGAATGCATACATTGTCCTCTAACGATGCATTCATGACAGCTGTCTATCCAATCGGTCCGCCTCCGTTCGGAGCAGTTCGTGCCATAGAAGCATCTCCTGCGGTATAGTTATGCAACCTCACTCGCAGCGGGAGTTATTTCCTCCGTTCTGGCTGCGCCAGATTCATGTAATACGCCTACCCTGGGCTTCAATGGAAGTCGTTCTCCATTAACAATCACTCCAGCTTTCGGAGATGAATGCCCTGACAGCATACCCCTTGCGCAGTAAGAATCCAGGCAGGGAGGCGAGGTGTTAAAACTAACACACATACATTCTCATATTCTCTCTCTCTCTCTCTCTCTCTCTCTCTCACACACACACACACACACACACACACTGTGCATGCAGCTAGGGAACTGCAGCAATGCAAACAGGGGGACAGCAGGAGGAGCTCTTTTTGCACAGACCCTGCTTCTAACCCCCACTAAAGATGAACTCATGCCAGTTCCATTCTTTGCTCTGCAAGGAACACACACACACACACACACACGCACACGGCAGAAGAGAGTGGTCTCCAGATTTCCCCTCTGAGCACACTGTCTTTCTAGCCTCTTCGTTCAAGCAACCCGGATATTCCAAGCCGAGTAACGGGGAGTAACGCGCCACAACAATGCAACCTCCCAAGCAGCTCCTCTCACAGCTCCCACCCCCGCCCCCTTTCGCGGCGTGCCAAGAGTTTGGAGGGCGCGCACGCACACCGAGCACAGTGCAGGGTGGATATCCCTCCGCCCCCCTCCCCCTCTTTCCCAGCTAAGTGGCTCGACTACGATTTGGGAAATGCAGGGAGGAGGGAACTACTTTCCTGAAACTTGCTATGCTGCACACGACTTCGAGTTGCAGTGATTCGCCCGGAGGCCGCGGCTTTTAGTCCTACCCACACACCCTCACGGCCCGGGCACCCAGCTCGGCAGCCCCACCCCGTGCCCGCTCTGGCCTCCGAGGGAAGCGGGCGGCCGGGAGAAGTCGCGAGGGACTACTTCGCCTCCTTCTCTCGCGGGCGCCCCCGGTTCGGGCAGCGGCGGCGGAAGGAGCGGGCGGCGTGAGCGCTTCCGCCACCCCCCTCGCAGCTCCCCTCTCTCGGGCGTGAGGAGCTGGCCCGCCGAGCTGCTGGTGGGCACCGGCTGGCGGGGGACCTGCGGCCGCTCTTCTCCTCTCCCGCTGCCTCTCGGGATCCTGCCCCCCGACCCCGGGCCCGTCCGCTCTTCTCCGGCCCGGTGGGAGCGATCGGCTCGCCTGCCCCTCGCCTCACACGCTCCCCGCCGTCCCCTCCTCCCCCCTCAGGAGGAGTCCCGGCTGGAGCGTGTCTGGAGGAATCCGCCGCCACGGGGCCCCAGCCCTGCTCTGCCCGCGCCTGAGGATCGACCCAGGCGTCGCCGGGGGTTGAGGGGCAGCCGGCGGCGAGGCGGGAGATGGTGGGGTGGACTCCGGCAGGACCGCGCCGCCGCTGCCCGGAGCCTGGGCTCGGCACCCCCCCGCCGGCCCCCACCAAGTGGAGCTCTGCTTCCTCCTCGCCGCATCCCTGAGGGAAGCGCCGCCTCTGCTCCCGGGTTCTCCGCCTGCCGGCTCCTTCCTGGCCGGACCCCGCTGCGCTCCACCCCAGTGGCCGGAGGAGCCGCTCTCCAGTCAGCCTTTGCAGCCCCCTGTCTTTTTCCCTTTCTACCGGGCCTCCTCGGATCCCTTGTTGGGCGCTGAGGCGGGGGAAGAGGCTGGGGTCGCCACGGCGGAGGTTGCTGCCGCCACCCCCCTGCGGGGGTGGCCGGGGTTCCCGGCTGGGGGGGCACCGTTCTGGGTGAGGCATCCACCATGGTGAGGCCCCTGTGCCGCTGCCCCCGCGCCCCCCCGGCCGCCGCTGCCGCCTGCCCCTCGGTGCTGCTGCTGCTCCCCCGCCTGCTGTTGCTCCTCCATCTCCAGATCGGATCACGGTGAGGGAAAGATGAGCGAGGAGACGGCGACTTCTGACAACGAGTAAGCGCCTCATTGATCTCGATTGCTAATCTCCCTCCCCCAGTCCGCCCTCGGCTCTCCCCCAGAGCCCTCCGAGACTTGGGTGCCGGAAAGCTTGGGACCCTAGAGAGTTCGGTGCATCTTGTTCTGGAGATAACTGATTTCGTTAGCCATTTTTATTGGCAGCACCCCTCCCCACCCTCCCACATTTAGTTGCTTTCTTTTGGGGAAGGGTATTAAGTGTTGGGAGAGGATGGCAATTGTACGTCCATGAGATGCAATAATGTGGATGGATGGAAGTGGAGTAGAAACTATCCCTTTGCCGTTAGACCCGTGTCCTGTCCGTTTTCAGTCACATACCAGTCACCATACCTTCAGTATCCATCCTGCTTCCTTTATAGCTTGTTTCACTTGGAAACTAATGTGTGGGAGCACCTCCTGCAGCAAACTGCTCTTGAATCTTAATTCGATGAGTCAGTGACTCTTAAATACCGTTTAAGCCTTCACCCTCTCCCCCTCCTCCTTTTAAACTTATGACCTATAAGATTCTTGTAAAAAATAGTTAGGGAAATATTTTTAGAATTTAATAGGATTAAGGGCACTTGGATTGTGGACGATGTTGAGCTAGTTTACCTTTATGAATACTGGACGTGTCTTCTGGAACGGAGAAGAATTTTGAATGCTAATTTTTACCTTTCAGCTATGTGAAAACACATCATTTACGTTGATTTAACCGAATTTACATTGCTGAATATGTTGGTGATTTCATCAGCTTCTAGAGCATTCCGGTTTAAGTTTTTGCCTATTTGGGCTTTCTCCTTGCTTTCCAAACGAAATACTTCGTCTTTTAAACGTTTAGCTTTAACCTAACAGCTGCGTGGAGAAATAATGGTTGGCAACACTTTTGTATTGAGAAGGGATTTAATTCCAAGCAGAATATTAGCATCCGTTTTCTTGTAATTAAGTTCAACTTTTGTTTATCTTTGGAGGGCTGGAAAGAGTTAAATGAGTTAGGACTTAGTCCTTCGGATGCATTCCTTTAAATACAGTGTACTACTGAAGTCAGACCTTTTTGAAAGAACTTTATATAAAGTCTAGTGCCGAGTCCTGTTTAACATAAAATAGCTAGAGAAAGGCCAAGCAACGTTTCCTACCCCCTTGCTCCCTCCCCACCCCAAAACGCATGCTTCTGCTTAGCGGGTGTAGAAGGAGGTACTTTGCTGCAGTGTCGGTGCAGTGTAGAAGCAGAAGTGGCAGCCATGTTCTCTCTCTTTTTGTGAATCGCCCTCATTTGCATAGCACACTCCTCATTCATAAAAAAAAAATAATTAAACATCCATCACCTTGGACATCTTGAAAGGATTTCCCAAAAAAAAAAAATCGCAGTTTGTTTGTCTGCGTGTAGATTTTTGAGTTCAGAAGGTAAGAAGAATGTGAAATTTTAGGTCACATTTAAAAAACATACGCACACACAAACAACTACCCCTGTTCTGAGACTGTTGACACAGTTATGTGGGAAATATCAGTTCGGGGAGGTGCTGGGATCACGTGATCGCCTCCATTCATAAAATACCTGGCTGTCCATTCACAGTGCAGTACAGTGTCTCCCTGCCTTCTGCAGATTAGACCTACTTTGAGGGAGATCAAGAAGTCTATCTCAGATAATGGTTCTTTAGGAGAAAAAGTGGTAAAAATGCTGAAAGAAATGACGATAACTTTTACTGGCATCTTTCAAACAAATAGTTTGGATCAAAAATGTTAAGTTTTCTTTTAGAGATGGGAAAAGATTTCTTACCAGCTTAATTTTTTTCTTAAAGTAGTGAATATCTCCTTGTTTCCTTGTTGCAGCTAATAAAACAGATGATGGAATGTGAATTAACACAAGCAAAATATATTTTTTCTAAATGGCTATTTTTAAAATACTTGCCATAAATAAATTGACAAAGCAGGTTTTTTTGTATAGTGGTAGTGCATTCTACTGCTGTTACAATAAATGAGAAAATACTCTGAGTGATTTAATTCCCAAGATACTGATATTTGAAACACCAAATCGCAATCTTCAGTGGGAGGATTGCTTTAAACATTTTTCTTTTTAAAATCCAGATGTACTTAGTATGGGACAGCATGAAAATTATCTCACTCACCCAGACTTTTAAAATCGTTTTTTCACAGAAATGTATCCTGCTTTATTAATTAATGCATCATTCCCCAGGAGCTTTGTAATCCTATTAATTTGGTAGGGCAATACTAATAAGCATAATATTTTGGTTAACTCTTCATAGGATCAAAATCTTGGGGGTTTTACTTTAAAAAACTCTTTTATATTAGAAAATAATGTGCTGTTCTGATAATCAGTTTTACTAGAGCCAGCACTGTTTGCTTGTGCTTTAGATAAACTACAAAGAGTGAACTTATTTGGAATGTAGCTTTTAATATGGTAATTTATTTTTCATCTTTAATAGGTGAACTAATGTTTTGAAATGGCAATTTATTATTTATAATCATATATTATGAAGAAAGAAATGTATCATGGCAGAAGCCATTAAGGCCTTAGTACAGTTTAAAACTGCCGTGTAATATGGTTTTTATTTAGGCCTTACATTTTTTTTCCTTTTCTTTTCTCTTTTTTTAAAGTCATTGCTCATAGGGATTTAATTACAGTAAGGACTATTCTTAACATTTTTTAGTTTCTTTTTCACCTAAGTTCAACCTTCAAGAAAAGTGAAAATCCTCAGTTTCTTGGGAAACCATTAACCTTTTCTAGATAGCCATTGTGGTAAAATCCTCTAGTACATGCTCTATTATTTGAAAGTAAAGCTCTGTGTAGTGAAATGGATAACTCCTAGGTTGATAGCGAGAATATATTTAATCAAGAATTAGTGGGGGATCTACTATATGTAAGGCTTTGCTTTAGTGACAAACCAAATAAGGAAGAAATAAATTAGACTAGAATAAAGCATTTCTTAGATTGTTTCACATTGACATTTAAAAATCATACATTTCAAAAATAGCAAATAAATGTACTCTAGAGCAAAATACTTTGTGTTGTAAATAGTAGAGGGAATAGCCACACGTATGTTTGTTTTGTAGGTAATTTGTAGAGGTTGTTTAACTTTCCAGTCAAATGTTTGTGATAGATACAACCGGACCATATTTTACATTGAATTAGCCTTCTAAATAGACTTTTAAACATTTAAAGGCATATTACATAATACTAAACAGTCTTTGTCCTTCTATATTTAGTGTGTATAACACTACATGTCCTTTTGTTAATTTGGCCAAAACATTTGGAGAAGTGAAGTAGCTAAAATGTAAGCATTTGTCTTATTAGGCTCACATTAGCCAGAAACACTTGCTGTGTCAGTATTAGGCTTTCTAATAGCAAGTTGGGATTATATTAGATTTTGGAATTAGGTTAGAATTAGACCACTTATGATAAACTTGCTGTGGTGTAATCTGAGTTTGAACTATGTTTCATAAATAGTAAGTAAATTTTTGTGGTAATATTATTTAGTGCCTCATAAAAATTATACCCAGTGGTGAGTTAAGTTTGACGATACATGTCAATAAACATATGTTCACCCCATACATTTTACATATGTATATGTATGTACACACACACATAATTGGAAATTGGAAAACATTCTAGAAACAAATGGAAGCATTGGAAAGCTGTGTAATATTAAGCCACCTAATGTTTATTTATATAGATGTGGTGTATATGTAATATAAAAATTTGCTTATTAGTCAATTGGCCTGTGTAAAAATTAGCTAAATGACTTCCTAGTTGCTTCAACTTAATTTCCCTCTGCTTTCTCACTTAAAAGTTTATGATCATGAATTACATATTTTTAACACATTATACCATGCCTAGAATTCCTCTCCTTACAAAACTTTTGTAAATTCTTCATTTTTCCCCAGAAGACCATCTCTCTTACCCTCATTCAACACTTTCCCTCTGTATTGCCTCAGTACTTCGTACATATGTATATCAGTTTTAAAATCATATACTATTGTGATTGTTTACTTATTTCTATGACTGCTATTATGTAATCCCCCACTTTTGTTTGTATGCCTAGCACAGTCCTTGATGGTAAAGGCTCTACAAATGTAGTTGGATTAATGAAGCTATATTACCTCATTTTTTTGTTTTCTCTGAATATATGCATTTGAGATCATTAGCTGTGTTAGAAAAATAGGTTAAAAAAAGTATGGGAGAAGTAAATTATTACCTGTTTAAGAAGGCTTACCCTATTTTTTTTAAGAAAAGACTAAAATTGACCTCATTTTTGACATGTTGTGTTTCTGCAAGTTTGAGAAATAACTTAGATCAGGTTTCAAACTGTCTGTTGTCATGTTTGGATATGCTTGGCCTCTGAGTTACGTGATGTGTCTGAAGACCCATGTTATAGCCACAAGGAAGTGGACATTTGTGTCTTTTCTTTTTTGGCATAGGAAGCTCAAAATTTAGAATATATATCTCCAGCTATTTATCAATTTTAAGTTCTTTAAATTGCTCTCCCTTTCCTCCATGGTTCCACATTAGTGCCAAGGGTGAGGAACTGACTAGGGATAAAGAAGTGAAACTGATCAGGAAAGGGTAAACAGCAGCAGATTCCATGATTTTAAAATGCAGCTGTTGGTGACTGAGAAGTGCCTAAGGGGAAAGTGTAACAATCTAGCCTTTTCTGTGGAGCTGTATAACTTGAACTTGACTAGTCTTACTCAGTTTGGGGAAATGATTGGTAAAGACAAGTCAGCTTTTCTTCTCCATCTTTCAGTAGGAACTGGAATGGCATTAAAAATGCCAGTTTAATAAATGCTTCACTTCATGTAAGACTCGTAGTTTATTTCAGATAATGTACAAAATGATTTCTAAAATGAATAATAATTTATTTGTAATTCTACTGTTAGATAACAGGTGTTAACATTTTGGTATACATGAAAACCTTTCTTATGATGTTGGTGATGAAGCATATTCATTTATTAGATTTTTACTATGTGCCAAGCACTTTTATAAATGCCTTATCCAAACATTATATAGTGTGTATGTGTGTGTACACACACACACACACACACACACACACACATTTATTCTCAATGGAATGCAATTGCACAGTGGATGCAATTGTAGCTTAATATATTGTGAATATTTTCTAATGTCATTAAATATTCTTGAATATAATTTTTAGTGGCTACGTTATGTTCAGTGTATGGTATACATTAGTTTTAATCTGCTGTTGTTGCATATTTTAGTTAGTTTTGAATAGTGTTGCATACCATCCTGGGTTCTGTCTTCATCCAAATCTCTTACTTTTATAGTCTTAGGAATGGAGTTAAAAGAGGTGCAAATACTTGATTTTATTCTTTCTGCCTAATTGTCCTCTAGAAAATAAGTATTTAGTATATGTGAGTGCTTGCACTTTGAAATATCTATACAGTTGTCAGTTTTTTGTTTTTTTTTTTTTTTTTTTTTGCCAATTTTGAAGGTGGAAAATGAAGTCTTATTTTCAAAATGTGGTTTATGGTAAAATAAAATGGATTAAAAACTTCTTAGGTTGTTTTGGGGTAACTAGAATGTTTTTAAATACTATATTATACATATAATTTAAATACTCATGAAAAGCCATTTGTACATTGTTTTACCATCTTCTGTGCAGTATGGTACAGTCTGAAGAACACTGGACTTGAAATTGGGAGATGCATTGTTTTGTAGCTATTTTTAATCAGTAATTCTGGGCTCTGTAGGCCTCAGTTTACTGATTTGTAAATCAAGGAATTTGGACTGAGGATCATTATGGGCCCTTCCTTTGTTGATGGCATATGATTTAGACTTTGTTAATTTTATTATATTGTTATTTTTGACATATTTAAGCAAACAAAAGACCTAGAGTAGAAATGGTAGGATAATGAGGTAAAAGCATGCATTTTGAACAATTAATATTCAAAATTTGGAAGCAGTTCATACGTTCATAATCTTTTAAGACTTTCTCTTATGTTGGGCTTAATAGCCATGTATCTTTGATGATGCAAAATTTTGTACTACTCAATTTTGATTTTTATTTATGTATTTTTTTTTTAAACGGCCAGGTCTTGCCATGTTCGGGTTGGAGCGCAGTACAGTAGTTTGATCATAGCTCACTGCAGACTTGAACTCCTGGACACAAGGGATCTCCTACCTGAGCCTCTTGAGTAGCTAGGACTACAGATGTGCCACCATACCTGGCTAATTTTTAAATTTTTTGTGGTGATGGGATCCTGCCCAGGCTGCCCTCAAATTCCTGGGCCCAGGTGAACCTCTTGTCTTGGCCTCCCAAAGGGCTGGGATTACTGGCATGAGCCACCATGCTCAGGCTTCGTTTTTTTTTTTTTTTTTTAAGGAAAAAAAAGCATGGCCTCCATCTGTGAATGAATAAGTGAACAAAAAGCTACTGGGCTTAAACACCAACTGGAGTAGTTCTACATGGAATATGCTAACAAGATACCAGTCTTTATGCTTTACTTACAGAAGTAAGTAAAGCATAGGTCACTTATACAAATCAGTAATCTAACACTACAGGATAATTATATATTAGTTTATGAAGTTAATTCAGGTAATGAATTTTGTTATTCTTGAATGTTTAGATTTATGATAAGTTTTGTGTCATAGCAGCATCTCAGAATCCAGAACCAAAATTATTACAAATCTGTGAGATTTTGTTTTTGCAATACTAGAATGAAAAACAGTTTATTAATAATGGATCTTATGCCAAGGTGTTATGTTGCTGTAGACAAAGGGTTCTTAAAATTCACAGTGTTAGTGAGATTGAAGGAAAATGAGACATTATTTATTCTTACTAATCTCTAACTGAAATTTGTTAACATTCATATTTGAAGGAAATGTTAACAAGCTATGACAGTATTAGAGATACTTGTGACAGCAAATATATTAGTTTATATGGCTGCTCTAACAAAGTGCTACAAATTGGGCAGCTTAAAACACCACCACCACCACCACCTAATGTATTGTGTCACAATTACCAAAGGTCCAAAATAAAGGAGTTAGCAGGGACATTTTCCCTCTAAAACCAGTAGGGGAATCCTTTCTTGTGTCTTCCCATCTTTTGGTGGTTGTTGGGAGTCTTTCACATTCCTTATGTTGCAGCTGCATAACTGCATGCCTTCATCATCACGGTGTTCTCCCTGTGTGTCTCTGTCTTCATTTGAATGATACCAGTCATTGGATTAGGAGCCCACCTTACTGTAGTATGACCTCATCTTAACTAATAAAGTCATGGGGCTAGGACTTCAACATATATTTTAGGGAGACACAGTTCAGCCCATAACACCAATAGAAACTACAGTTTTTTTTTCTTATAGGACAATTGGTGTTAGCTGTTACAGCTATCTTGTAAAACCATTTATAGTCATCACTAATTTGAAATTATAGTTATTTAACCCATTGCTAGAACGTATATTTTAATGTGTTAATAAAGAACCACATTATTACCATATCAAAATGAAAAATATTTTGATAACTATGTCAATATAATTAATTTCTTTTGTAATACTGTATATGTTGTTTTAGGCCCCTAATACTGTTCTGAGAAAGGGGTGGTAAGCTTTACCAGACTGCCAAAAACATCCATGACACAAAAGGTTAAAATTTCCTGGAGTGGACAGAAGCCCAGAAGCCTAAACCCAAAGACAGAGATATAAAATAGGAAGAGTAAGAAACCTGAGGATAAGATGAATAACTCCAACATATAGCTAACAGTTCCAAAAGAAGAGAATATAGGAGAGGAAATACTACAAAATAGTGGCTGCAGATTCTTAAGAAGTAGCAAATCAAACCCCATTCAGTGAGCTAAAATGAAAACAAAGCCTCATAGTCAAATGGGGTTTATCTTGAGGATGCAAAAATGGATGAATATGAGAAAACCAATGTATTTTGTCACATTTGAAGATTAATGGAGAGAAATGATATGATCTTAATAAATGCCAGAAATGTCATTTAATCTCTGCCCATAATAAAGTAAATGTTCATAAATACAGAAACAAATTATGACAAATTTCTGCTTTCTAGAATTTTAGATTGTTAATTTTTCTGATTTAAAATGAGAGTATGGGATTTACTTTAGGGTTTTAGTCCAAGAGTTCTAGAATTCTAAGTGTTTTTTTTTGTACTTCTGAAATACATATTTAATATATCATTTCTGTTACTCAGATGTAGGGTTGACTGGTGGAAATTTCCTTGTGTCTGAAATTTCTGAGTTACCTTGCAAGGCATTTCTTTCTGTTTTTGAAGAGCAAAGAATAACCTTTAGTAAATTCAAGAGTAATTGGAATTAAATTTCAGTCTAATATCAGTTTAGTAATTTTGTGTCTAAATTTTATCTGTATAACAGAAATTGTAATTTGGATAAAGGACATTATGAACTTGGAATGTGGAATGTAATTCTTTTTCCTGGTAGTATTTAGTGATACCATTGCATGATTAAACATATTTTGCTTGAGCTGTTCATGTGGTTAGAAATTACATTCATAAATACAGTGTTTTTTAATAACTTCCATGTATTAGCATCCTGTAGTAGGATTACCAAAAATTTAGGTAAAATTTAGTGAGTTGTGTCTTTTCTGTTGCCACTTTTTCAAAGTTACTGTAATTTTTACTGCTTCAGAGTGTTTTATTAATCTCAACACAGTCACCAAACTTTTTTTTAAACTGTTATTTATTTATTTATTTATTTATTTATTTTGAGATTGAGTTTTGCTGTTGTCACTCAGGCTGGAGTACAATGGCATGACCTTTGGTCACTGCAGCCTCTGCTTCCTGGGTTCAAGTGATTGTCCTGCCTCAGCCTCCCAAGTAGCTAAGATTACAGGTGCCAGCCACCACACCCAGCTAATTTTTTTATATTTTTAGTAGAGATGGGGTTTCACCATGTTGGCCAGGCCGACCTCGAACTTCTGACCTCAGGTTATCCGCCCACCTTTGCTTCCCAAAGTGCTGGGATTACAGGTGTGAGCCACTGTGCTTGGCCTTAACTGTTTTTATTTTTATACTGTGAGATTAGAATTGGGGAGTTCTCGGGTTTCCCCCTTAATATGTAAAAGCATTATTAAACATGTCAGAATTTTAGTTGCTGGATTATATATATTGACTTTTTACACTTTCAGGATAGATTTGAACAGGGACCATTAGTAACTTTTTCCTAAAGAAATTGAGTTCAAAAAAAAAAATTGAGTTCAGTGGCATTCAAGTGAGTGTTTACTAGGCACTAGACTTTTGCCTTAGCTTTGGAGATAAAAAGATAAGTAAAACTTTAAAGTTGATATCACAGTCCAACAAAAGGAAATAGATAACTTGTGAAATGTGACGGGTGTTCTGCTTATAAAGTTCTTCAAGGCTCAAGGAGGAAGTGATTCTACCTGGGAGCAGATAGCAGGATGGTGACTGTGTGTGAAGGAAGGCTTCAGAAAAGAAGTGGCATTTTAGGAGTCAGCCATGAATGAAAGCATGGAAAGTGGGGAAGGGTATTCCAACCAGGATGAGAGGGGGCAGAAGATAAGCATAGAAAGAAGAAAAAGTTGGAAGAAAGGCAACACCTTTTTGAATACACTTGTTTGGAGGAATTGTGAGGGCATAAGGAAAGTGTTGAGGGACTAGATTGTGAATAGTCTAGATTTGTGCTTATCACCAACTGTGGGGCAAGGGGTGGTGGCTAGGCCTAAAATGTGAGACACAAGATGAGCATGGCAGAAGCTCCTGGAAATCAGTTTTTCTTGAAAAGTTGAGGAATATTTATCTGACTGCTTAGTAATAACATTAATTTTGAACAGAGTTCCCATTAATTTTATAGATGAAACACTCAAGAGTTAGAAGAAAATTTGTTCTTTGACTACCTTCCCACCTCACCACTACTATCTTCAGTCAGTAAGAATACTTACGAGAGACACCAGGTGAAGTCTTCATCATGTAGGCAGTGGGGAATCAGGGTTTTAAGTGAGGGAATTATGAATCCAATTTGTGTAAAAAGCAGGGCTTGTTAGGACAGTTGATTGGAGGGAGAAGAAAATGAACTTCAGTTGATGAGGAAGATGTAATAAGGCAACAAAACATCTGGGAGTACAGCTATTGGGGACTCATGAGAAGAAATTCAAATGTCCAATGATTATTTGACTGAACATCAAGGAAGGAGTAGGAAGGTTGTGGAATGACTTGAACATTTTAAATTTGGGCTGCTGTAATGCTTTTAAATGAAGGTGAGAATAGAGGTGGACTCGGTTTTTTAAATGGAAAAATAAACCGGTTTTGATCTTTTTTGGTCTGGGTGCTTACTAGATGTCAAGGTAGAAAGTGTCCAACAAGGTGCTTTAACTATAGGTTGAGTTTTCAAAAAAGTTAAGAGGATAGAGTTATAGTGACATCTTCAGCATACGTAGTAGTTGAGGCCAGTGGAAAATTGCCTGTGGAGAATATTAAGTAATAATGGAAAGATGGCAAGTGAGAAACAGCAGTGTTTTTAAGGGAGAGCAGAGGAAAGAAGAGACACCAAAAGACAGAAGTGGCTTAAGTGGTAGGAGAGCTCTAACAGGAAAGTATTATAGAAGCCAAGGAAAAAGGAATATTAAGAAAGTGTTAGATGTGGCAGAAAGATTAGATTGGTGATTTCTAAGAAAAGGATTTAACTGTTAGGTTGTCATTGACCTTTGTGGGGGGACTAATGAGGACAGAAGTCAGGTTTTGCTATAAGTTGGGGATGTCCAATCTTTTGGCTTCCCTGGTCTGCTTTGGAAGAAGAATTGTCTTGGGCTACACATAAAATACACCAACACTATAAAGATAGCAGATGAGCTAAGAAATCACAAAAATACCTCATAATGTTTTAAGAAAGTTTACAAATTTGGGTTGGGCTGCATTCAAAGCCATCCTGCTGCATGCGTCCCGTGGGCCCCGTGGGCTGTGGGTTGGACAAGCTTGCTATATATTAAAGAGAAAATATGAAGTGATGAAGCAGAGAAGTCACAGAGTAGATGCTAGTCATTTAGGGCGAAGTTAGGAGTTGAAGTTATTTGTTGGCCGATGTCAGTAGTGGAGAGGAAGAGAAAGAAAGACTTAAGGGATGGTGTAATTGATGAAGCAAGGCCTAGGACAGAGGAGTCTATCAAATTGTTTTACTGGTTGTCAGTCAGTGTTAGATTTAATCCTTCTAAAGATCATGTGAGCTAAGTATTATCCCTAGTTTACAGATGAGATAACTGAGACTCATGAAAGATTTAGTAACTTGCCATGGCCACACGAGAGGGTAAAGTGGTAGAACTGAGATTCAAATTGTGCAGTATTTATACCACACTGTACGTCATACACTTTATTGACAGAGTAGAGATTTTAAAGAAAAAATTAGCTTGAAGTGGTAGATTGACACGTAGAATTGATAGCTGTTTTGAAGAGCTGAAAGTCTTGGTAAAGTTAAAGAGCATGTAGAGTGTAAGTGGGAGAAATGGAAAGACAAAAATTTTGATTGTAGAACAAGGACTCCAGAGTGATGACATGTGAGGGAAGATTAAAGCAGAAACAGGGATGAAGGTTGTTGGAGAAGCCAGGATCTGCTAAAATGTGTTTCTAAAGAGTCAGCAAATGGATGTTTGGATAGCTAGGGTGGTATCAGGAGTTGGGGTGGAGAGAAATCCTAAACCAGTGCCAGTGTATTTAAGGTGAGTATGGGTTGAGTGACTTAGAGTGCTAGTATCACTGTTGCCACCTGCCTCTGCAATTGAAAGAGATAGGGGTAAGGATTTTGGAATTGGAGGTTGAAGAAAAGGTTATTGGGGAAGAGGATAAGAAAAGGGAAGGGTTCAGCTGGCAAGGTTTGAGAGTATTAACAATTATAGGATGTCATGTAATAATGGTCCTCTCAGGAATGAGTGATGCTGAGAATTAGGAAGTAGAGGGGAAGAGAGACATGTAAATAAATTATCCAGAATAAGGTCTTACTAAGAACTTTACGTTTGTATGAGCGTCAAACCAAGATGTTGACTGATAATTGCAGGGTTTTATTCAAAAAAAAGTACTCCATTTTTAACGTGGTTAGAGAGGCCCTTTCATATCAAAATTTACTAATTTAAGTTCTACGGTTAACCTGGTGTTCACAATTAACATAATCCTGGGGTTACTGCTGACTGTAGCATTAAGACATTGGCAAATAACATAACCTGTCTTTGTCCTTGCTTTTTCATCTATAAACCCAGGATAATATGTCCCTACTTCAGAGGGATGCAACCTCTGAATGTAACCTCTCTCCCTACAGTAATATTTTTTTTATTAGACATAAAAGAATATTAAACAGAACTTTTAGTTCTTCAGAAGGAAGGTACTATGTTTATAAAATAATTGGTGCTAATTTTCATTTAGTCTGAAGGTGTGGTTGCTTTTTAAAAAGGATTATTAACCTGATTATAAAAATAGGGTTTCATTTTAAATGTTAGAAAGCAACTTTTCAGAAAAACTTAACATCTAAAAATTCCAACATCAGAAAAATAATTGAAATCTATACTGTGAAAATTTTTTTCCATGTTCTGGACAAGACCGAAGAGGTAGATGTGACTAGTCTGGAGTAGGTCAGTAAGACAAACAACTAGTTCTAGTGTTTTTTTTTTTTTTGACTTTTTAAAATACAACTAGTTATAAAAGGAGTATATTTATAGAACTTATTAAAATAATTTTAATACCTGAGCACAGTTTGGAAGTCTAAGTAGATTTGGTGTCTCGCCATCATTTTTAATGGAAAAGCCATCTTTCCTATAGTTCAATGCAAGAACTTTCAAATATTGTTGTAATGCAAGCAGAAATCTATTTTTGTGGAAAAGGAGAGGAAAATTTTTCAGCTTAGCAAAATTATTAAATCATTAAAGGTGTAGAATGTAATTTTTTGCAGCTGTAATTAAACTGGATTCCTATTAGATGGATGCACTAGATCTTCCAGCTAGAAATTAATTGTTCTTGATTTAGTCTGTTAACTTTAATTTGGACAGCTGATGGTCTGTAAGCTCATGTTTAGTTTAATAATGGATAATGACATAATTTACAAGTGTCATACACCTACCTCTACCCCTTAAATATGTATCTAGGGAAAAAGAGCCATAGTAAAAAAACAAAAACAAACAGCACAATGTCTCCTAGTACATATGCACATACTCAAATACCAGCAATGTCTGGCACATTGCCTTACTCATAGCAAGCATATAATAAATATTTCTGGCATTGGAATGACTATTTTTCTATTTTGAAATAGATATATCCATTATTAACAAATAATTTTCTTGAATCTATTTTAATTAGATTGTATCTTGTCCTTATCCAGCAAGACAAATGACAAAATAAATGGAAAAGCAAATGTAGAATGGAATACTACAGTAGCACAAAAGAGTAAGTGGAAAGAACCCAGATGCCACATTAAGAAGGCCCAAGTGTACATCCCAAGTAGATCACCTTACCTGGGTATTGTGAACAAGACTTTTAACTTCAGCTTAGTCTTCTCCAACTGTAAAGAGGGTTAATAATACAACCAGCCTCATCTCAAAGTCAATGAGCACATCTAGCACCCACAGAGCAGCTTCTAAACACAATTCTCCAGTAAAAGGAACAGAGCTCCTTTGAGTAATGGGATGGTTCCAAAGCTGGGCAAGAAAAGCATGAGATGAACCCGGAACATCTTGTGACACCAGAAAGGACATTCTGAAAAAATGAAGGGATATATCAAAAAGACACAGAAACAGACTTGACAGGGCTTCCCAATGGCCAAATCTGGGACAACAGAGCATAAAAATGATGACAGTGATGGATTATAATTGATACTAATACTTAAACGTGAGAAAAAGAAGGCTCTTCCATCAAATTCCAATTAATAAGTGGAAGAAACGATGGAAATAGAAAAATCACCATTTGGCAAACCTCACAGTAATTTTTGTAGGCAAGAATCATCAGTAGATGCTAAAAATAGTAACAAGTGAATGACAGAAAATAGGATATATACATAGTCTCAAACAATCTCTCCAGAAGATGGTTACTACAAACAGTAGCAAAACCTGGCAAAACAAACATCATCTTAACCAAATGATCAAAGTTTACCAGTAATGGGATATATCAACACCATCCATCTCCTGAATTGATGCATAAGGACATCATCACTCTACAAAATTATTGTCAAAAACATATTAAGTTGAATTTAGAAACATCCTACAAAATATCTGGCCAGTACTCTTAAAGTGTCAAGGTTATAAAAGACAGAAAGGCTGAAGAGCTATTTCACCTAAAAGGAGACTAAGGAGACATGACAACTTAATGCAACATAATTTATACCCTCAACTGGAAAAAGGACATTGGTGGAGCAACTGGTGAAATTTCAATAATATCAAGATACTAATATTGCCAGTTGATAATAATACTGTACAGATTCTAGTTTCCTAATCTGGCTATGTAAGACATTTTAGGAAGCTGCCTGAAGGATATGTGTGCATTCTTCGTATATTTTTTCTTACTTTTTTGTGGGTCTAATATTATTTCAAAGTGAGAATGAATAAATCTCACAACTGCTTTGAGAATCACATGAGATAATGCATGTAAAGACACTCAGCAGATTCTAAAGTAATATACAAATGTTAGCAGCTTTTCATGATCATTTCCAACTCTGGTGCTCCAAGATGCCTGACACTTCCTGTTGGCAATTCCCCCTTTCTGTTGGCAATTTCCCCCAGTATACCTTCAAGTCTGTGGGAAGAACCAGAATTGTTAACTGAGCCTACATGTAGAATTTTGGTTTAAACCAAGAGTATCTAAGGTACCCTTAATTTCTACTCTAAAGGGAAAAACTTTTTCTAAAAATGCAGTCTAACCATTTAAAAATGAATCCTCTCTCCCTGTCACTGTGATCTTAAAGTAGACTCTAAGCATAAGAATTTTCTGAATAAACAGCAATATGAGGAGGGCTCGCTCATAATCATCAGTAACGGCCACATATCTTTGAATAACTCTTTAACATATGATAGTGAAAAAGTTCTCAAGATTATCTAGGCTGTCAAAATAGAAGTAGTGATGAGATTATTTAAAAATGCTTGTCTGTCATTACGTGTCTGAGCAAGTTTTTAGTATAAATAATTGAAGGGAAGGGAGAAATAAACAGTTCAGTAGGTTCATGATGACTGTATTTAAGGAGTCAGGAACCATGTGCATGTTCTTCACCTAAAATCCTCCCCTGGTCTTCCAATCAAAAATCTGGGCTGTTTGGGCCATCTATATGATTTAGAGTGATACATCTCATACACTTACAGTGAAGCCTTACACAACTGGGCTATCATTTAGCTACAAATTATCCACTTCAAGGTTTTCCAAGTGAAGGGAATAATTTTTTTAAAAGACTAAAGTCCTATACATCCTATAGGAAAAAAAGATTGTTCATATATATAAAAATTTATAATATATAAAAGTAAAAATTAAGGCTGAGGTTAAAAAAACCCCTAAGTTCATGATATTCATTTAATCTTGAGCTGTATATTGTTAACAGACAATAAATCTTTAACCCTTCTTATACAATCTATCATGCCATACAAACTTCAAAGTGAATCAAAAACAGTTAAGACTGTAGCTACTTAGATCACAAGACTATCACTGAACTATAAAGTTAAGCATAACACATAAAGATGCTTCTTCAAAATGAGATAATTTACATACAGTGAAAGGTAAGGGTTCAGTTTAATTCCTCTGCTTATGGCTAGCCAGCTATCCCAGCCATATACAAAAATTAAGTCAAGATAGATTAAAGATTTAAATGTAACAGCACAAACTATAAGAACTGTAGAAGAAAACCTAGGAATCACCATTCTGGACATGGACCTTGGAAAAGAATTTACAACTAAGTCCTCCAAAGCAATTTTAGCAAAAAAATTGACAAGTGGGACCTAATTAAACTAACAGCTTTTCCACAGCAAAAGAAACTATCAACCGAGTAAACCTAGAGAATGGGAGAGAAAATAACAAACTATGCATCGAACAAAGGTATAATATCCAGAATCTATGAGAAACTTAGCTAATAAACAAGCAAAAAACAACCTCATTACAAAAAGGGCAAAAGACATAAACAGACACTGCTTAAAAGAAGACATATAAGTGGCCAACAAACATAAGGAAAAATACGCCACATCACTAATCATCAGAGAAATGCAAAACAAAATCACAATGAGATATACCATCTCACACTAGTCAGATGCTGTCAAGGTTGCAGAGAAAAAGGAACACTTACACAATGTTGGGAATGTAAATTAGTTCAGCCACTGTGGAGAGCAGTTTGGAGATTTCTCAAATAACTTAAAACCAAACTTAAAACCAAACTAAAGCACTTTGGGAGGCCGAGGCACGCAGATTACCTGAGGTCAGGAGTTTGAGACCAGCCTGGCCAACATGGTGAAACCCCCATGTCTAGTAAAAGTACAAAAATTAGCTGGGTGTGGTGGCAGATGCCTGTAATCCCAACTACTCGGGAGGCTGAGGCAGGAGAATGGCTTGAACCCAGGAAGCAGAGGTTGCAGTGAGTCAACATTGTGCCACTGCACTCCAGTCTGGGCAACAAAGCCAGACTAGTTTCAAAAAAAAAAGAAAAAAGATAAAAGAAAAAACTACCATTCGACTTTACAATCCCATTACTAGGTATATAACCAAAAGAAAATAAATCATTCTACCAAAAAGACACATGCACTCATATGATGACTGAAGCAAAGACACGGAATCAACCCAGATGCCCATTAACAGTGGGCTGGAGAGAAAATGTGGTACATATATACCATGGAATACCATGCAGCCACAAAGAACAACAAAATCATGTCCTTTGCAGCAACATGTATGCAGCTGGAGGCCATTATCTTAAGTGAATTACGGCAGGAAAAGAAAACCATTATTCTTACAAGGGGGAGCTAAATATTGGGTACTCCTGGATGTAAAGATGAGAACAACAGACACCGGGTACTACTATATGGCAGGAGGGACGGAGTGAGGGCTGAAAAACTATTGGGTACTATGTTTACTACCTGAGTGACAGGCTCAGCCATACCCCAAACCTCTGCATCATGAAATATGCCTTTGTAACAAACCTGCACATGTACTCCTTAAATCTAAAATAAAAAATGGAAAATGTTTTTAATGAAATCCCTTTTATTTTCAGCAGTTTTTATCACTCTTCTGGAAAAACTGTATTTCCCCTAGCAGGGAATCAATATGTCTAAATCCTTTTTACCAAAGAAGCAATCAATCAATCGTTTACCTCTAATATTAGGTTGAGAACTGCATGATGGAAAGGTCTAGATTTTATCCAACTACATCTCCAAAGCCTATTGCCCTAACACCTAGAACACTGTAAGCTTTAAAAATGTTAATTCTGCCGGGCGTGGTGAAATATTAGTTATCTTCAAATAATTGAAAACCTCATAAAATAATGTAAACTTAAACTCTTTTGTCCCTGAAAATAAAACTAGAATTAGTATATGGAAGTAAAAAAAAGGTGGGGGAATAAGTTTTGTTTCTGTACAAAAGAACTTCCTAGATGTGATTTGTTTGATAATGGAATGGTCAGTCTTGTGATGTCAGGAGCTTCCTATGGTTATTTTCAAATGGAGAGCAAAAGGATTGATCATCTGTGCATCTTAGCAAAAGGAGTAAGTATTGTGTAGTGTGTCAGATTAGTCTAGATCTTTTAGGTTCCTTACACCTGCCTAAGTTTTTTTTTTATGTTTCCCAGGCCGGTCTTGAAATCCTGGATGCAAGTGATCCTCCTCAGCCTCCCAAGGTGTAAGGATTATAGGCATAAGTTCCTGTGCCTGGCCTTTTTTTTTTATACATGTCATACACTGCTCTGTTTCTTACATTTCCACCCTGTGAGAAATGTACATTTTTGTATAAAAATAAATAAAATGCATAGATTTAGAGACATACTCTACAATTTGGGATTTATGGATGAAGAAGAAATTTTCGACCCCAATTTATCTTTTGGAATTTACTCAGTACATGTTCACTTACAGAAGTTCCTGAAACTTCTAGATGTAAAGTTGATACCTAGTTCAGTGTGAGCTCTTACAGGGTAAAGGTGATTTTATTGCTAAAGAACGTATGTTTCTCTGGTTACTAATGGAATGAAAAAGCTTTATCTCTTGTTTTGAGGAAAAATTTGATACTTTCTGAATTTGGCCTAGTCCAGTGGACACCAGCATTGCTGAGTTCATATACAGTCCATTATACTCCATGCATGTTCCATAAATACATCTTTTTGGGAATGAGTGTTGGTTTACATTCATTAAATTAACATTTCTTATTCTGGCCAGGCTCAGTGGCTCACGCCTGTAATCCCAGCACTTTGGGAGGCTAAGGCGGGTGGATCACTTGAGATTAGGAATTTGAGACCAGCCTGGCCAACATGGTGAAACCCCCTCTCTACTTAAAAAAAAAAAAAGAAGAGAGAGCCTGACATAGTGGCAGGCACCTGTAATTCCTGCTACTTGGGAGGCTGAGGCATGAGAATTGCTTGAGCCGAGAAGGCAGAGGTTGCAGTGAGCAGAGATTGTACCACTGCACTCCAACCTGGGCAACAGAGTGAGACCCCTTCTCAAAAAAAAAAAAAAAAAAAACCTTATTCCAGTCAAGAAGCCATTTGTAGTATGTTTGATTTATTCCAGCTGTGTCTGATGTAAACACCACTGATGTCCATGGATAAATAGTGGTAGGATAATTTGAGTTTAGAGATCTTGGAAGCACTTGAAAATTCTATGCCTATTTCCTAATAGCAATGGGAAATATCTCCTGTACATCTTTACTGTTTTTATTCAATTTAACTTTGCAGGTGAAAAGTTTATAGATTAAAATTTGTCTGATGATAGCTATTTTTATTTCTTAATTGTCTGCTTTTTCTTTAAGAACCTTGGTTTGTAGGTTTGTAAGGCCATCACTGTCATGTGGTTTTTTTTTAAACCACTGTTCTCTTGCTGCTTTGAGGACTGTGAACACTGATTTGAATCTAGTATTGCTTACAGTTGAAAAGGTTCTTGTGCCAGGCCTGGTGGCTCACGCCTGTGATCCTAGCACTTTGGGAGGCCGAGGTGGGTGGATCACCTGAGGTCAGGAGTTCAAGACCAGCCTGGCCATCATGGTGAAACCCTATCTTTAAAATAAAAATAAATTAAAAAAAAAAGAAAAAAAAAGAAAAGGTTCTTGTAAGTTCTAGTATATTTCCATTAGATACTGGATTGCTGAACATTTTGGGGTATAATGAGGTATATTAGTCTGTTCTCACACTGCTATGAAGAATACTACTTGAGACTGGGTAATTATAAAGGAAAGGGATTTAGTTGACTCACAGTTCCACAGGCTTAACCGGAAGCATGGCTAGGAGGTCACAGGAGACTTACGGTCATGACAGAAGGCAAAAGAGGAAGCAGGCACCTTTTTCACAAGGTGACAGGTGGGAGACAAGAGCGTGTTGAGGACGAACTATCAAACAGTTATATAACCATCAGATCTCATGAGAACTCATATCATGAGAACAGCGTGGGGGGAACCGCACCCATGAGCCAGTCACCTCCCATCTGGTTCCTCCCTTGACATGTGGGGATTAGAATTCAAGATGAGATTTGGGTGGGAACACCGAGCCAAACCGTATCTTGAGAGGTATAGGGAATAATGTGAAAGGATATGTAGACAAGATTAACGTGTTTGTGTTGTGAAATAGATTATAGATTTTGTGATTTGTTTCCTTGTAGGTGTCAGGGGCCTGCTGATGGAATCCAGTTTTTTCCATAGGTGCTATGAGCTTATATTTAGACATATAAAACTGTGGAAAATGAAAAATATAATTGATGGAGAATATTTACTCCAAATATTCTTACTTTAATGTAAGTGAAGCTGAGAGTATGATATGAGCAACTGTTTCCCTTTCTAGTCACAGCAGGACTAGAACAGCAGGGATTTAAATCCTTGCTCAGTGATGTGATCTTGTGCAATCACTTACCCTCTTGAAGCTTTAGTTTCTCTATCTGTGATTCGGAGATAATACCCCTCTCCAGGGTCATTGTCAGAATTAAAGATAAAGTCTTTACAAATAGATTAGGCAGATAGAGCTGCCTTACTATAGTGTAGCTGCCTTACTAATAGTATAAACCAGTAGTAAGAATTAGGTATTTACTATTAAATGTGTATCTAATAAGCTCAGATCACTTTGTTTTATTTTAGATAGTTTTCTTTGTCCATGTGATTATAAATGAAGAAAATAAAGATAATCTCTACTTTTGCTACTAAGGGATAGCCATTATGACATTATGTTGTAAATTTTTCCAGATTATTTTTTAAGGCATATTTGATACATTTTAAAATGTTTTCATTTCTCCAAAACTGAGTTTTTTATACCGTTTGGAAGTCTTTCTATTTACTGTGTCAGCTTATGAAAATTCACATCATAGTAGTGGCTGAAAATTTACTTTTAGCCAATTTCTTAGTGATCGGTCCTTAGCCAGTTTCAAGGTTGTTTTTTTTTTTTAAAACTATAATAAACAATGTTATGATATACAGTTTTGTGCATAAGCTCCTAAGTGCACGTCTCTGTTTCTTTAGAATATTCAGATGTTAAATATCTGGGTCTAGAGGTATATATATTTTTAATTTGCCAAATTGCTTTATAAGATTTTATTTTGTATTATGATACCAATCTTTGGCATATATGATAACATGTTTTTTCCTAGTCATTTTTTTCCTAATATTTTGGTGTTTTTTAGCAATACAGAGATTTTACATTTTTATATAGTTGAATGTGGTGGTCTTCTCTTATAATTTCTGACTTTGGTGGAAGTTTTGAACAGTATTGCTCACTGCAGAATTACAAAAATGTTTCTTTTAATAATTACATAGTCTTAATTTTAGTGTAATGTAGAGATTTATTTTTCTTTTTTCAGATGGATAGACTTAGTCCAATGCTATTCATTGAATAAACCTTATGTTTCAGCAGATTTGGTGTGCCTTGTTGTTATCACATACTAAATGTTTGTATGTGTTTGGGTGCTTTCTGAGTTCCACTCCTGTGGTTTTTAAATTGTATTGTGCATAAGGAGTTACTTCATCTGGGATAATTTTTAAAGCCTATTTGTGGGCCTTGCTTCCAGAAATTTTGATTCAAAAGTTTTGGTGAGATCTAGGAATCAGTTTTTAATTATTAAGATGCATGTGTTTTATGAACCACACATTGAGAAGCCTTTCCTGTTTCACCTGTACTATATCATTTTAAATACTAGATCTATTTTTTTTTTTTTTTTTTTTTTTTTTTTTAGTAATTTGTTTTGCTCCCAGCTGTTCCTTCTGCCTGACTGCTCCTCGCTCCTGGTCCCTCTCCCTCCTTTCAAGTACTATATTTTTACATTGCACTTGGATAACTACTAGGAAAACCACCATCCCAAAATTAAAGTATTTATTCAAGAGATATTTTCAGTGCTTATTTTGTGCCAAGCACCCTTCTAGTTTAAGGATATGTTGAAGAACAAAACAAAGATCTTTGAGATTTAAAGTAGTGTGAGAGAGATCACAGAAGATAACAGTGAAATTATAGTAATTAAATTATAGTGCTATGGTAGCATAGGCTAAAAGGGATGGATGGCAAATGGAGTGGAGATGATGGCAGGAGGAGCACCCCACTGAGAAGGTGAGACAGTTCAGTAAGGCAGAGAGCCTCTTGTGAGGGAATCTGGCATACAGAATATCTGGGAAGGGGTTTAGATAGTGAGCAGGATCAGAGTAAAGGCCCTAAATTAGGCATATGCTTGGCATCTTTCAGAAGGAGAAAGAACAGTATGGCTGGAACAGGGAATGGATGGGAGAATGACCAGAGATGAGATCACAAAGATTACAAGAGCCAATTTTTGTAGGGTCGTTAGAGTTTGAACTCTTTACATGCGTGAAATATGTGGCTCATGGAGGTTTTTGAGCAAGGCTCACATGACCTGATTCATGTTTAAAAGATCACTCAAATGTTCTTGACTTTAATGTATACTTAAGGCTCATGTTTTTCAAGTTACCTTTTCCCCAAAATAGTCCATCTGTATTTTAAACTCAATTTTCAACAAATGAACAGAGACAGAACTGTCATCCTTGAAATACTAAGTTTTGCTTCCAGAAAACATATAGTATCTTCTTACTCTTTTATGCCCTTTATACCCATATTAATGTTTTGCAGATTAGGTGGGTGTGGAGGCTTATGCCTATAATCCCAGCACTTTGGGAGGACAAGGAGGGAGGCTTGCTTGAGGCCAGGAGTTCAAGGCTAGTCTGGGAAACATAAAGATACACTGTCTTTACAAAAAGTTAAAAAATTTAACCAGATATGGTGGCAGGTGCCTGTTGTCACACCTACTGAACTGATGGGTTTGAGATGGGAGAATCACTTGAGCCCAGGAGTTTGAGGCTACAGTGGGCTATGATCATGCCAGCCACACTCCAGCCTTATAAAACAAACAAAAAGTTTTACAGATAGCTTCAGATTAGCTCTACATATTGTTATCCTATCAATTTTTTATTCTTTTTATTGTGAATTGACTCTTTGTTGTAATTTGTAAATCATAGGTAAGTAGGACAGTTTTTAAAAGTTCCTGTATCTAAGCACCATATTGCATTCTCTTATTTTTCTAATGGGAAATCTGCTTGTATATTCTAAGTAAACAGTCACATAATCTGCAAATAAGAATCATTTTTAAATGAAGATTTATATTTATATTTTTGACCATCTCCTCTAATCATTACTTATGCCTTTTTCTTTTAAGTCTCTGTGGTAATGTCCTAATTTTGACTTGGCACAAATATTACATTTTTAGGTATGGTACTAATTATTGAAATAAATTTTTATTGTTGTAAATTACATATTATTGAGTCTTTACAATGTTAATGAAGTATCTTATACTTCTTTACCATGAATATTTTTAAGAATGAATGCTGAATTTTTCAATTTTTTTAAACCTTCATGCAAGTAAGTAAAATTTTTCTGAAGCAGTGTCTTTTGATTGCCAGTTTAGTTCCCTTTCCAGTATTTGAATCATGGAATGCAAACTTTGTAAAAAAATAATGTCCCACTTACTCAAATTTATGTTTGAAATCTCGCTCCTCTTCTGCTTTTATGTATTTTTATTCATACTACACATTATCATATTGTTACTTGCATTGCATCTATAGTCCTGTTTAGATGGCAAACTCCTTGAGGGAAGGTATAGAGTCTTTTTTGTATTTGTTTCCCATCATGCATGTCTTATGTAGTAATGCAGCTGTTGTTATCTTAAGTTGAATTGCATTATCCCCTTAATTCTTTATTTAAAATGTGTAATAAGGCCTTTATTCTAGAGGTTAGAAATGATGGAAAAAAACAGAAAAATGCCAAAGAGGTAAGGTTTAGAAGCACACTGGCTAGCATAGTTTTACTTCCAAAAGACATCTTCAGTCTATTCGGTTTTCCCATTTATTTGCCTAGTTATCTCATTATTCTAGTCTCTATTTCTCACCTGGATTGCTAAGATACCATCTTCATCCACTGCCGACTCCCTTTCCCTCTACTATGTTTTCATTCTGTCTGCAAAACAGTGTGATTTTTTTCTTTAAACATGCATATCTTTCATTGTTTCTTTGCTCAAAATATGTTTTTTCTTAAAGAACAAAATCCTTTATATGGCCCTGTATGAGCTGTTCCATATATCCCATTACTACTCCCTCCCCCACTTAAAAAAAAAAAGTCTATTTGAATCTTGTAGAATATCATTTTCTCTAATGCTCTTTCTTGTCTGTGGCCTTTGCATCCATATGTATGTGTTTCCCATCTGTGAATTGAACCAGCTACAGATTGAAAATATTTGAAAAAAAAAAATTACGTATTTACTGAATATGTACACACTTTAAAATCTTATTATTCCCTGAACAATACAGCATATCCCTGTTTACAGATGACTTAAAGTATACAGGAGGATGTGCATAGGCTGTATGCAAGTATTTTGCCATTTTATATCAGGGACTTGAGCGTTAAGAATTTTGATATTCAAGGGATGTCCTGCAACTGGCTTCACACAAATACCAAGGAACAACTATAGCCTTCGATCAGGAAAGCCTTTCTTCTCCTTCCTGTATTTTTTCTTGTTTTTCTAATTTATCCTGTGCTTACCCTGATCTCTTAGGATCCAGAATACACCTGGTTCCTGAAAAAACTTGAATCATGAATCACTCTGAGATATGAGATGGTCTTCTCTGAATAATTCACAGCTGAGAAAGGTTGTATATTTTTTATGGTTTTCGCTTGGATTGTAAAAATGTACCCGTTTTCACCTCTCTGTCATTAAGAGTTGCTTGTAGAGTCATGTTTACCTACTGTAAGTCAAAATTACCTGATCACAAGGGTCAGGGGTAAATGAGTGGTGGAGGAAGGGAGCTCTGAGGAGGAAGGTACCGAAAATTGTCTACTTCAGGCTTGTTTACAACTAAAATTTCGTAACATTTTATTGTCTTCATAGAGTTTCGTGAATATGACATGTTAATAAGTTGAGAGGAAGGTTCAGAGTTTGTATGTTTTTCTGTTCCATTACTCAACGGTGATATATTAAGCACCTATTTTGGCCCAGGTAACAGTCTGTTAGATACAATAGTGAGCAAGGAAAAGAAGATTCCTACTCAAATGGAGTGTAAATCCTATTAATAGAGGACAGATAATAAATAAATAAATAAAATAATTTCAGATAGTCATAGGCGTTATGAGGAAAATAAAACCAGAAAAAGAAACAGTCGAGAGACGTTAGATGCTGGTGCTACTCCAGGATTCCTGTTAGCTGATAGCTTAGAAAGGGGCGACCAATAGAATATCTTAGGGGACTACCCAAGTAAAGGAAATAGCATCTAGAGGCCCTGCGGTAGAAGAGAACTATTATACTTAAGGAGTACAAAACTAATATTGTTGCAGTATAGTGAGTAAGCAGTAGGAGAGGTGGTCAGAGATTTATAGCCTTCTAAGTTATGTTAAGGAACTATTATAAGATTTTAGATTGTCAGGCTATGTTAAATCAGTATTTTTTTTTTTGCTTTGAATATTGTGTCCTTTTTTAGTACTTCGGAGCTCAAGATTTAAGATTATCCAAAGCCCAAAACTAGAGTAACTCTGTGGTTAGACTACATTAATTGCGGTGATATGAGAGAAATTATTCTGGATGGAATTTTATAGCAGCAAATTTTCAGTTAGAATTAAGATTAGTTTTCTAGTTCACTAATATTCCAAATATGACATCATAACTTCCTTAGAAATTTAAATTACAGGTTTCCTGTGCCTCATCCCATAGGAATCAGGGAGTGGATCTTGGGAATCTATGTTTTTAGTTACCTCTAAACCAATGGAATTTTTCGCTAAAACAAGTTGTGCCATGATTCCTAATTATTAGTGTGGTCATTATTAAATGAATTTGTTGGGGTTTTACAAATTTTGTATTCCATGTACAAGAAAAAGTGTATTCAGCACTTTGAAATGAAAAAAATGCATTAAAGCGACATTTAGTTTAAGTAATTAAGGATAGAGTACTAATTAGTTACTTTCCTATTGCTTGCATTGTTTGGTAGATCTCAAAACATACTTTATTTGTCTAATTTTTACTGTAAAGTTTTCCAGTTTAAAAAAGATACAGTGGTAAAAATGAATAAAAACAATTTATATCCCAGCACTTTGGGAGGCCGAGGCGGGTGGATCACGAGGTCAAGAGATCGAGACCATCCTGGTCAACATGGTGAAACCCCGTCTCTACTAATACAAAAAATTAGCTGGGCACGGTGGCGCGTGCCTGTAATCCCAGCTACTCAGGAGGCTGAGGCAGGAGAATTGCCTGAACCCCGGAGACGGAGGTTGTGGTGAGCCGAGATCGCGCCATTGTGCTCCAGCCTGGGTATCAAGAGCGAAACTCCGTCTCAAAAAAAAAAAAAAAAAAAAAAAAAACAATTTATATATTTTTCTTTTTTGTTTTCTTTTTTTTTTTTGAGACAGAGTCTCATTCTGTTGCACATGCTGGAGTGCAGTAGCATGATCGCAGCTCACTGCACCCTCTGCCTCCCGTTCAAGCAATTCTCGTGCTTCAGCCTCCCAAGTAGCTGAGATTACAGGTACCCGCCACCATGCCTGGCTAATTTGTTTTATTTTTAGTAGAGATGGGATTTTGCCGTGTTGCCCAGGCTGGTCTTGAACTTCCTGAGCTCGGGCAATCTGCCTTCCTCAGCCTCCCAAAGTACTAGGATTACAGGTGTGAGCCACTGCACCTGGCCTAAGATGGTTTATATTTCTATTAGATAAGAGTGTCATTATTTGTTAATTAAAATAGGAGATGAAAATTGGTGATGAAACCAGTCCACATTTAAATAAGTGAACATTTTAAAAATCAGGAGATTTCACATAGGCAGAATTTCCAGCTTCTCTAAAAAGATCAGCTCATTCCTATAAAGTCTGTTCTTGCCGAATGTAAGATGAAGAAACTGAGGCCAGCATGAAAATAATCCAATGCGAGGGAATTTATTCAGGCTCCCGGGTGAGGTTCTGCGGTCCGACAGGAGGGGCTGGAGAAGTCGTGCGGACTCCTCTCAGATGTGGGGTTTTATAGGGAGCGGAGGCGTTTGATTGGCTCTGCCCAAGGTGAGTGGGGCAAAATGGCGGGGAGTGGGGCCCGGATGGAACAAAATGGCAGGGAGTGGGGCCCAGATAGGACAAAATGATAGGTAGGGAGTGGGGCGCAGATAGGACAAAATGGTAGGCAGGGAGTGGAGCCCAGATAGGACAAAATGGTAGGTAGGGAGTGGGGCCTGGATGGGACAAAATGCTATCAGGTAGGTCCTGGCGGGACTTTTTTTCCTGGGCTCCCGGGGGTGGGGAGGGTGTGTGTCTGAACTCCCAGCAAGGGAAGGAGGTGTGTCCAAGCTCCCAGTGAGGGAAGGGGGTGTGTCCGAGCTCCCTGCGAGGGGAGGAGCTGTGTCCAAGCTCTCAGCGACACAACCAGCCTTACATTCTGACCTTTTGATGATAGATAGAGGGCGCCACTCTTCCTGACTACTTCCTGCTGAATAGGGGCAAAGTAAGGGGGACAGGTCAGTCAGCTGGCGCCTTGACTGAGAGTCGGACACGTCCAACTTCTCGCATATGAGCTTGTAGCGCTGTATTGGGTTCTAGTGGTGGAGCCTTGTTTCCAGGATTCCTGCAAGTAGAATTGCCAGGCATAGTAGGGGCTGGCTTTAGAGGGAGATATTAGAAGAAATGTTAGGAGGAGAATTCGAAAGATCAGGAGTTGACGGGCAGGGGCAGCGGGTGAGGCAAAAGCGAGTGGGGCCCAGGGATTTGGATTTCCACTGGTCATTTTGCGGTGCCGGTTTAAGGCGGGACACATGATACCACGGGGTGTGACCCAGGAGCTTGGCAGCCGTGGGGGTGGTCAGGATAACGATTTGTGGTCCTGACCACCTGGGCTGCAGAGATCCTGGCTGGAGCTCCCGGAGGAGAACACTGAAGGGGTGTTCACCCGAGTGAAGGGGTGCTGCCGGGTGCGAGTCTCCAGGCCCTGGAACAACAGGGAGAGCACGATCTATGTGCTCCCTGAGTAAGTGGTGGAGGAGAGATATATAGGGAAGGTAGGTGGCTAGGGGAGGTGGTTGCACCGGGAAATTATGAGAGACCAGGAAGGGTCAGCCATACAGCAACTCAAAGGGACTAAGGCCCGTTGGTTCCCGTGGGGTCGCTCGGATCCGGGCTAGAGCAAGAGGTAGGAGAGTAGGCCAAGAAAGTTTTACCTCAATGGTCAGTTTGGCCAAATGGTCTTTGAGAATGCTGTGGGCCCGTTCGACCTTACCCGATGACTGAGGGTGGTAGGGGATGGGTAGTTTCCAGGAGATGTTGAGAGACTTGACAACCAGCTGGACTACCTGGGCTATGAATGCTGGACCGTTGTCTGACTGGATGGTGGCAGGTAGGCCAAAGTGGGGGATAATCTCTTGAATAAGAATGGAGGCTACCATGTCTGCTGTTTCCCGAGAAGTGGGGAAGGCTTCAATCCAACCTGAAAAGGTATCTACAAAGGTTAGGAGGTAGCGAAGTTTTTTGTGAGTGGGCATATGGGTGAAATCAATTTGCCAATCCTGAGCCGGCAGGTTGCCACGCATTTGGTGGGTGGGAAACTGTAGTCTCAAGCTTCCCTGAGACGAGACCTTAGAGCAAGTAACGCATGTTTTGTGTACCTGCTCAATTGTCTGTTGCAAACCTGGTGAATAAAAGGGGTTGCACAAAGTGGTGTAACACTTTGGGCCCTATATTTAAGGATTGGTGGATTTTGACAATAATTTTAGGAGCCTGTTCCCGTGGAAGGGCGATCTTATTATTTAGGAAGATCCAACCCTGGTCAGACTCGGTTCCACCCCTTAACATAAGGTCCTGTCTTTCTGATGGTGTGTACACTGGTGACGTGGCTGTGGTAAGGAATAGGACCGGAGCAGGAGCCGGCCTAGTACTGGTTAGAGCCTTTGCTACCGCATCTGCCCTTGCATTGCCTCGAGAAACGGCATCCTGCTGGGCCCGGTGCCCCCGACAGTGGATGACAGCGACCTTTTGGGGAGTAACAGAGCCTGCAAGAGGCTTGAGATATGGGTGGCATTGATTATGGGGGTCCCTTTTATGGTAAGAAATCCTCGCTCTTTCCAAAGGGCAGAGTGACAGTGGGTAATAAGGAAAGCATACTTGGAGTCTGTAAAGATATTTGCCCATTTTCTCTTGCTAGTGCAAGAGCTCGGGTTAAGGCAATGAGCTCTGCCTTTTGGGATGTCATCCCATCAGGGAGTTGGCGTGCCTTGAGGGTGGCTGAATCTGTGACTACAGCATAGGCCGCTTTTCGCCGTCCCTCGGCCGTTATTACTGAACTCCCATCTACATGCAAGGTAAGGTCTGGGCTGGAGAGTGGAAGGCTAGACAGACCCTCTCGTGGTTTAGCAAATGCCTCTATTAGTTCAGGACAGGAATGAATTGGGGAAGGGGAGTGGGATGGAAGGGGAAGTAAAGTAGCCGGGTTGAGTGGAGAAGAGGGATGAAGACTGACTGAAGGATTTTCAATGAAGAGTAGATGAAACTCTTGTAACCGGGAAGGTCCTAGGTGTGCGAGAGACTTATGAGAGAGAAGGTCAGTGAGCCGATGGGGAGAAAATACCAAGATGGGCTGGCCTAAGGTAAGTTTTAGGGATTCCTTAGTGAGTTCTGTTGCCACCCCCGAGGCCCGCAGGCAAGGCTTCCATCCCCTGACCGTGGGGTCAAGTTCCTTTGATAAGTAGGCTACCGGACGATACACAGGGCCTAGGGACTGGATTAAGACTCCAACTGCAATTCCCGGTTTTTCGTCAGTGAACAAATGGAAGGGGTGGTTGAGATCGGGTAATTGGAGAGGAGGTGCCGTGGACAAGGCAGTTTGTAGGGTGTTAAAAGCCTGTTTTACTATCCCAGGGTGGGAGAGGGGTCCCGTGGGTGTGTCTTTAGCCACCACATACAAAGGTTTGGCCAGGGAGGCAAAATTAGGTATCCAATGGCAGAAAAATCCTACAAACCCTAAAAAGGAGAGAATTTGGTCTGCTGTCTCTGGAGGCTGTAGTGAAAGGAGTGCCTTTTTACGGTCTGTCGTCAGGCTCTTAGTTGTAGGGGTGAGGCGAATGCCTAAGTAAACTATTGAGGTGACTGACAACTGTGCCTTGGATGGGGATACTCGGTATCCTTTGGATCCCAAAAAGTTAAGAAGAGTGGCAGTATGCTGTTGAGACAGGGAGAGGGAGGAACTACAGAGTAAAAGGTCATCCACATATTGGAGGAGGAGACTGGGTTGGAGAGGGCAGGAGCTGAGATCAGCTGCTAAGGCCTGCACAAAAATATTAGGACTGTCTCTAAATCCCTGAGGCAAAACTGTCCAGGTAAGCTGTTGTGCCAAATTGGCGTCCGGATCAGTCCAGGTGAAGGCAAAGAGAAAGTACGACTCAGGGTGTAGAGAGATGGTAAAGAAGGCATCCTTGAGGTCCAGAACTGTGAAGTGGGAGGTATTGGAGGGAATGTTAGATAACAAGGTATATGAGTTGAGGACCACCGGGTGCAGGGGTACTACCGCCTCGTTGATAAGGCGTAGGTCCTGAAGCAAGCGATAGTCGCCGGACAGCTTTTGGGCTGGCAATATAGGAGTGTAACAAGGGGAACTGGTGGGTATAAGGAGTCCCTGGGCTAGGAGTCGAGTGATAATAGGCTTCAGGCCCTGACAGTGGGTCTTTGAAATAGGAAACTGAGGATGTGAGGGAAAACTAGTAGAATTTTTGAGAAATATTTTAACTGGTGTGTGATGTCTCGCCACTACAGGCTTAGATGTATCCCACACCATGGAATCAACTACATCCGGAGGGATAGCAAGTTGGGTCGTAGGGTTAGGACAGGGTGTAGCCTCCATTAGAAGAGACAGTAGGAGATGTGTATGTGAGGGGTTTGAATTTGAGTATGTGAGATTAGTGAGTTGGAGAGTGGCCCCCACAGTCTCTCTTCCTACCAAGGGAACTGGGCATGAGGGTATGATTAAAAAGGAGTGAGAGAAGGGGTGTCCCTCGAGGAGACAGGTTAGGGGAGGGGCTTGGTTGGGATAGGAAAGCCTTCCATTAACTCCCATGACTGAGACCTGGGAGGGTATGCTAGGGCCTGAGTAGGAAGGTAATACAGAGTAGGTAGCCCCCTTGTCCACTAAGAAGGAAATGGACTTACCCGCTACCTGCAGCGTTACCCTGGGCTCAGCAAGGGTGATGGGGGTCCTCGAGTCCGGGCTGCATCAGTCATCCAGAAGGCCAAGAAATTCAGGTGAAGGTCCTGCAGACCGGCCTGCTCCCCACATAGAGGTGCGGGGAGTGGGCCTTTGGTCCGGGACGGGCAATCAACCTTCCAGTGTCCAGTTTGTTTGCAATTTGGGCAAGGCCCAGGGGGTGGTCGAGGACAGGGGCACTCCCGGGCCCAATGTCCTTCTTGACCACATCTATAACAGGACCCGGGCGGGGCCCTTAAAACATTTCGGAAGGGTTTTGATGGACCTCCCTCACCAGATGTTCGGTGGGCTGCTGGCCTCAGGGCTGCTACAAGAGCTCGGGTTTGGAGGCCTACTTTCTGCCTTAAGTGGACCTGTCAGGTGGCCTCAGCCGTATCCTCTCGGCCGTTAAAATCTTTAAATGCCATGTTTACCAGGTCTCACATGGGAGGCTGGGGGCCCTCCTCAGCTTTTTTAAGTTTCCTCCTTATATCAGCTGCCGACTGGGAGATAAAGTGGGTGGCTAGGACTGTAGCTCCTACTGAGGAGGCCAGATCCAGCCATGTATAGAGGATCATAGCATTAGTTAAGCGGTCAAGGAAGACGGCTGGGTTTTCATCAGGTCCCTGAGTTATTTCCCTTAACTTATTGTAATTGACTACCTTTTGGGCTGCGTTTTGCATGCCCGCCAGGAGGCACCGTAGCATCTGGTCTCAGCGGCGGCGGCCATCTCGACTGTCCTGATAGTCCCAATTAGGGTCGGCCTCTGGGACTGCTGCTGCACCTACTGGCATCTGGTTATCAGTCAGATGTACCTGATTAGCGTGTTCCCGGGCTGCTGTAAAAATCCGGTCACGCTCGTCTGGGGTGAGAGTGGAGGATAGGATTACAAACGTGTCATGCCAGGTTAAATCATATGCCTGAGTAAGGTAACGGAATTCCTTGGTGTAGGCAGTAGGGTTGATGGAAAAAGAATCTAGGCGTTTCTCAATGGCTGATAGGTTGGAGAGGGAGAAGGGAACGTGCCCTTGGACAATGCCTTCTGCTCCGGCCACCTCGCAGAGGGGGCAAAGGAGGGAGGCCTTGTCGTTGGGAGCACCGTGTGAGTGGGTGTGAGCACTAACAGGAGAGGCCAGGTTGTAATTAGGAGGTGGAGGAGCTGAAGGGGGTTGAGGTTTATCATAAGGCGGAGGATTATTGGGTCGGGCCAGCGGAAAGGAGAGTTCTTCAGACACATCAGGGTCAAAAGGAAGAGAAGGAAGGTGGAGGGGCTAAGGGTGAAGAGGAGGTTTCTTTGGCTAGAAGCACCTGGGTGGTGGTGCAAGAGGAACAGAGGGTGGGTCGGGAACAAAGATACCAGAAAGCCTGCATGTTTATAATGATCATAATTAGGAAGAAAACAAAAAAAGACATGGCCAGGGCTATCTGCCACATGGCTACAATAAAGACAGTACCACATACAAGACTGACGAACAAAGGGTGGGTGCCCCCCCGGATGGGAGGCTAGTCTGATGCCTTCCCGGCCACGTCCCCATGGAACTGCAGGTTGAGGCCCACACAAGCCCCGTAGCTGTTAGGCCGTGGGACTACACATAAACTCACTCACTCACTCGCATCGGAGTTAGGAAAGGAGAGAAGGATAGAGTTAAAGGTAGAAAGCGGCCACCATCTTAAGGGTGCGGTCCAGCCACCATCTTAAGGCGTGGTACAGCCGCCATTTTAAAAGAGAAGGAGAGAGACGAGAGAGAAAGAGAGAAAAACAGAAAGAGAAAGAAAGAGAAACAGAAAAAGAAAAAAAAGATGAGAAGGAAACTGTATTTTCGTTTTCTTTCTAATGGGAGCCTTTATGCCAAATAGGCCAGTTTGAATTAAAGAATTCTGTATAAGCTGGGGGTTTGGCTCTGCCGTGAGGCAGGGCTGCTTAAACAGGGCTTCTGAGTACCCACACCTCGGTTGCTAGTGAGGGTTCAGGAAAGTGGGGACGTCTCCCTCAAATTCCTGACCCTAAAAAACCCCTCACGGGGAGACAACAAGAGTGTAGGGATGTCTCCTCTTACACTCAGGTCCTAAACTGGAGTCACGGACTCGTGGGGAAGGAAGCCGGAGTCACAGACTCGCGGCGGGAGGCCTTCCAGGGTCACGGACCCGTGGGGAAGGAAGGGAGGGAAGCCGGAGTCATGGACTCGCGGTGGGAGGCCTGCCAGGGTCATGGACTCATGGGGAAGGAAGCGGGGGGGTCACGGACCCCACGGTGGTGGGAATCCCTGACGCTGCGCAGCGGTTTTCAGACAGGGACTCCCTAAAAGCTGCATGCGGGGCAGTGGGTAACAGAAGTCTTACCTTGTGGTGAAACGGCAGCTGCCCAGTCTGGCTCTGCGTCGAGGAGTCAGTTTCTCCCAGGAGGGGTCTTACAACTCCTCCTGGGTTTCGGCACCATCTGTAAGGTCTGTTTTCGCCGAGTGTAAGATGAAGAAACTGAGGCCAGCACGAAAATAATCCAATGCGAGGGAATTTATTCAGGCTCCTGGGTGAGGTTCTGCGGTCCGACAGGAGGGGCCGGAGAAGTCGTGCAGACTCCTCTCAGATGTGGGGTTTTATAGGGAGCGGAGGTGTTTGATTGGCTGTGCCCAAGGTGAGTGGGGCAAAGTGGCGCGGAGTGGGGCCCGGATGGAACAAAATGGCAGGGAGTGGGGCCCAGATAGGACAAAATGGTAGGTAGGGAGTGGGGCCCAGATAGGACAAAATGGTAGGTAGGGAGTGGGGCCTGGATGGGACAAAATGCTATCAGGTAGGTCCTGGCGGGGCTTTTTTCCCCGGGCTCCCGGGGAGGGAGGGTGTGTGTCTGAACTCCCGGCAAGGGAAAGAGGTGTGTCCAAGTTCCCGGTGAGGGGAGGGGGTGTGTCCAAGCTCCCTGCGAGGGAGGGGGGTGTGTCCGAGCTCCCCGTGAGGGGATGGGGTGTGTCTGAGCTCTCGGCGACGCAACCAGCCTTACAATTCCCTTAGTACTGAGCCTGCGTTCCTAAAAGGTAGTGTTCCCTATAAATGGCCATAGCCTCCAGCACTGCAAATATTAATAAGCACTTAAAGTAGTTTTGTTCACTCATTTATGTTTGTTTTTGACTTCTGCTTTAAAACCCATGATAGATACTGTTACAGGTATCAGTATAGGCCAATTTGAGTCTTCTGTGAAGTGAGAAAATTTCAACACTTATTTATAGCTATTCTTTCTAAAAAGCAGACTATCTTAAAATGATTTGACTTAACAGATAACAATCTGAATTTAAACTTTGCTAATTATTCTCTATTACTGAAAATCAGTATTCTACATTTATTGTACTATCCATTAGTACTTTTGCATTCAAATTCTCTTTTGCATTTTAACACAAAACCATTGTCTTGACTTTCATTACATTTTAGACTTCAAATTTTCCCACTTGTCTTAAGTATTCTGATTTCAATCTCTAACTCCTGTCTTCCTTAAAATAAGGAGTATTTCTCCCAAAGTTCAGTCTCAGTCCCCTATTCTACTTTTCTTTTTTTTCTTTTTTTTTTTTTTGAGACGGAGTTTCGCCCTCATTACCCAGGCTGGAGTGCAATGGCGCGATCTTGGCTCACCGCAACCTCCGCCTCCTGGGTTCAGGCAATTCTCCTGCCTCAGCCTCCCGAGTAGCTGGGATTACAGGCACGCGCCACCATGCCCAGCTAATTTTTTGTATTTTTAGTAAAGACGGGGTTTCACCGTGTTGACCATGATGGTCTCGATCTCTTGACCTCATGATCCACTCGTCTCGGCCTCCCAAAGTGCTGGGATTACAGGCGTGAGCCACCGCGCCCGGCCTATTCTACTTTTCTTTTACACAGGCTTACTTTCAGAGCTTCCACTACCAAAATTAATCCCTTGTTCCTGTGAACTGCAGTGGTTATTTATAAATATTATTGCCCCCATATATTTTTATTCAAGTTAGTTGTATTATGAATACTTTGAGAAAGGCACCTTTGTCTTATTTGTCTGTGGATGCTTTCTGTTTAATGCGTTGTTTGGCTTATAAAAGATACCAAGTAAATTTATTGATTCATCTGTTTGATTTTTTTCTGAACATCCCTCATGTACTAGGTATTGTTCAGTTACTTAGGCTCTCCATGGCTTTTCAATTACTTGGTTTAAATCTTTCTACCATACATAACAACTGAACTCTTAGTCTAGGTTGACAACAACAGGTTTTCTATATCCTGTGCACTATATGCTGTACCACTGGGTTAAATCTTTACATGCAAATAGTCTTGGAGGTTATCTTGGGCTCTTGTGCTTTTTTTGTACTCCCTTTTTTTACTCATAATATTTGTTCTGCCTATGAGTTTTAATCAAAGCATAAATCTAGCATTCTACCTTCCAGTTCTGTCTGTAAACACACCACTGTATTCTCATTTCATTGTTAAAATAGCATCTGGATACAAATAACATCATCTTTATTGGCTCTCTGGCTATTCCAAGCTTTCCTAATCCTGTACCTCAATATGATTATTCTTAGATGCCAATTTAGTCATATCTCGACCAACCCCCGGAAGCCTAGAATAATCCCCTTTTTAATATGCAAGGCCTCCACGAGTAGGATTCCTATTTAGTCTTTCTTACTCAATTTTGTTGTCATTAATGATCTTTCAACTCAAGCAAACATGTATCTATTGCACACTCTTCTTCCATGATGTACCACCTACCTTAGTTTTTCAACCTTTACTTAAATCTACACCTGTGTTATCTCCTTCAACCTTGTAATGGCCATCTATTGTTTTAGTCTGCCCAGCATACCTTGACTTTTTATTAAGAACTCCCTACTTTTCTTTAGGAAATCATTCCTTTTTAACTTTCAGGCCTTTATGCTGAGTGGTTAACCCCTCAGGTATGTGATTAGTTCACGGATTAGTAGATAATACAAATCAGAGACAATGAGACTCAATTCTAGGACTTTTGAACTCTGAGAAGAGGCACTCTTTGTTGGGACTGTAAGGATTTTATGAACCAGAGCTAATGGGGAAAGATTAATGAGGAGCCCTAAACCGGAGTCAACTTTAAAATGAAGTTGATTTTACTTTTAAACCGCTTTTGGTTTGAAGCTTTTCAGTACACCTTAGAGAGCTCAATGGCAGAGAACCTTCTAAATTTCTCATGCTGGCAGTTGCATACTGTGTCCACCTTGCAGGCAGATATGTATGTGTGTATGTGTGTCCATGAATGAATGCAAGAGATTCCTTTTCACTTAACCCTGTAGGTATCCAGTAGCTGCTTGAAACCCTGAAGAATGAGATAAAAGAATTTATTTCTGATTAACTGGATACTATTTTTATACTACTTTAAAAAATATATTAACCATGCATTTACTTGGTTTTAACAGTGATAAAGTACAAAGAGCATAGGCTTTCTTCTCATACCTTCACTTGAATCCCTGCTGTATGACTTAATATCTGTGTAATTGAGTATGGAAATGGAGAAATGTTATCAGGAGGGAGGGTCTTCGTTTGGATTCCCCAAAGGAATCTCTATTCTTTTGGTTAATTAGCAGCTGCCAGACTTTCTCCTCATAAGACTTGATTCAGAGAAGTGTATGTCCTGACTTTATGCTCTTTAAACCTACTCTGTACCAGCACAAATTGATTGGCAGATCTTGTAAACTCCTTAACCTACTATCTGTCCCCAGATATGTATTTGATTTTATTTCAACATATTCTACCACAGTCCACTTTTATTGATTGATTGACTGGAGACAGGGTCTTGCTCTGTTGCCTAGGCTGGAGTAGCATGATCTTGCCTCACTGCAACTTCTGCCTCCCAGATGCAAGTGATCCTCCTACCTCTGTGCCGCTTCGCCTTCCCCAGAAGCTGGTACTAAAGGTGTCTTCCGCAACGCCTGGCTAATTTTCATATCTTTTTGTAGAGATGGGTTTTCGCCATGTTGCCCAGGCTGGTCTCAAACTCCTAAGCTGGAGTGATCTGTACTCTTTGGCCTCCCAAAGTGCTGGGATTCCAAAGTACAGGCATGTTCCACCACACCTGGCCCCCTTTTTTAAAAAATTAGGTGCTAGTACAAATTTTTTTCTACCTGTCAATGATATTTTTGATTAGGTGTTGTTGGAAAATATCATTTGTTGTAAATGTTACAACTCAGGTTATCTTTCTGTAAGAAATACTAGTCACTTCTTTCTGATTTCTGTTACTATATATAGAAGTAGTATATTAAGTTACATATAACCAGGCAGTGTTCATATTCTGATAACTGATGTTAATGAAGCGAATTACAGTGCACAAGTACATCTTTAAGGTGTGTGTGTAAATGTGTCCCCATCTATTTAGCAGGTACTATGTTTTAGATAGTAATGAAGAGCTAACCAAATCTGTTCTTCTGTATGGAAAAATGATTTTGGGTTATTTTAATTCTGGTCATCGAATCCTGATGAAGATGGAATGTCAGCTATGTTGTTAGGCAGCCATGTAGATTGATAACGGTATCTGGACCCGGAGGATTGTGAATGACTACCTGGTGGAAAGCCAGATTTTTGGTCTTCCTTTGCTGGAACTTCAAGAAGCTATGTTCATGGGGCTCTTATGAGATTACAGTTCCTGTATGGAGCTTGGGTCTTTGAAGCCAGGGCTCATTCAATTTATGTATGTACCCCTGGGGACTCATTACTCATAATGGTACCCTCATAACTGAACTCTCATTTAAGGACCAAGAGTAGCCCTCTGAATTGTGTCGACTTCTGCTGAAGAGAAGTCTTGAAGCTGTCCTTCTGTGTTTCTTGTCTTGTATTCAGGTGAGTTAAGGGTGCCAAGTGTGACCTATTCAGGTTGATGGATTTTGATTATTTGGTTCAGTTGAAAACAACCCATTGAGAGTGGATGTTGCAGATGACTTTTGGTATTATCATTGCCTGCATATGAAATGCTGTTCATTAGTTGTGAGGAGAGAGGGCTGTGATGGAAAAGGAAAATGTGGAATGTCAGATTTAGTCCTTACTATATATGAGGCGTGATGGGTGGCATAGGAAAGTTGAAAACATGGTAAATGAGAGAAGTTTGAAAAGTTAATTAATAATATTAGAGGACTAACAAGAGTAATAACTACCTAATGAAAGATATAGGTGATAAATACATTGAATTCACAGGAAGGAGAAGCCTTTATATTCCCCAGCAATGTAAGAAGTTCCAGTTCTCTACATCCTCATCGACACTTGTTATTTTTTTAATTAATCACATCTTAGTGGATGTGAAGTGGTATCTCATTGTGGTTTTGAGTTGTAGTTCCCTACTGATTAATGATGTTAACATCTTTTCAAGTGCTTGTTGGCCATTTGTGTATCTTCTTTGGAGAAATGTCTATTTAAGTCCTTTGCTCATCTTTTAATTAGGTTGTTTGTATTTTGTTGAATTGTAAGGGTTCTTTATATATTTTGATACTAGACTCTTAGATATATGATTTGCAAATATTTTCTCTCATTCTGTAGGTTTTTTCACTTTGTTGATGATATCCATTGATATTAAAGGATTTGGGTTATTTTATTCAAGTTACTATTTACTCATAATTACCTCAAAATTATAATAACTATTACAAAGTTATTTATCATGATAAAGTCTGACTTTTTTTGTTTGATGCTTATGCTTTGATGTCATCTAAGAATCCATTGTCAAATGAAGGTCATGAAGATTTACATTCATATTTTTTTCCTAAAGACTTTGTAGTTTAGCTGTTATATATAGGTCTTTGATCCATTTGGAATTTTTGTATACGTTATAAGGAAAAGTTTCAAGTTTTTTCTTTTGCCCATGGATATCTAGTTTTCCCAGTACCATTTGTTGAAGAGACTATTTCGCCTTTGAAAGGTCTTGTCACTCTTATCAAAATTCAGTTGACTGTAGATAAATGTGTTTATTTCTGGACACTGATTCTTGTATATGTCCATGCTTATGCCAGTACTGGAGTGTTTTTATTAGTGTAACTTTGTAGTAAGTCTTGAAATCTCTATTCCTTAGAGCTGTGGTCATCTAAGTTTGACAGATTTCCTTGAATACTAAGAGCTTAGAAAAGAAAAGAAATAAATTAAAACTCTCAGTCTTTGCATATTGTCTCTGTATGGTGTCACAGTCCATTTTTAATTCTGTTCTTACCCTTTACTTCCTGGTTATGCCTAGCTTAGAGATCAGCCAGAGATTAAAACTTAGTGTCTTCTCACAACTTCTCTGTGAATGTGCATCCTGTTTTTGGTATGCATGTGGGTTTCTAAATTCCTCAGAATGCAAGTCAGTTTTGATTGCCCTAACTTTTTAAAGAAATGTTCTCTCCAGTTTTTCCTCCCAGGGTTTTTGTGCATCTGTTGGCCTCAGGTAATATTTTGCCCTCTATGTGGCAACTGGTTGTCTATTTACCTTATCCTGTTTTTGAGGAATTGAAAGTTCCTTCTGTACCTCCCAGACAAGTTGAAACAGAAAAGACTGCATCCTTTCAGACTAAGATTTGTTCTGTTCTCCTGGAATCAGGGGCAAGGATCCCACACTGTGTATGGGCTGTCATCTTCAATGCAAAGTGAGAGTGGGGGCAGTTCGGCCAAGGGCAGGTTGCCTTTTTCTTGATTCAGCATTTGCTTGGTCACTTTAAACCTTTGATTATTTTCTAGACTTCTGAAAAGTTAATTCTGACAAACTTTACTCAGTCTTTCAGTGCTTGTGGCAAGAGATGGGCCCTTGGAGCTACCTAGTCAACATTTTCACTGTCATCCTCTTTTTACTTCTTAAAATGTAACTACTATAAAATTTAAAATTACATATGTGGCTTACATAATATTTCTATTGGACAGTGATGCTGTAGGGTATCACGTTTTCAGTGAAAATTGAATCAATTTATGTCGCATTTGAAAAGAAATCTCTAAAATGTTTTAAAGTCTCTAATTGGGATTAGCAATTTGTTGTTATACTTTTTATTTTCAGACTGCTGTGACCTTTTCAGAGGAAGTCTCTAAACTGTCTCTTATAAGATGAAATATTACTGACATTGTGTAATTATGTACCTACATTACTGAAGAATTGTACATTTTTATGGGATTCTTAATTTGAGTAAGTGTTTAAGTCATCTTGTGCTGTCTACTTCTTTCCAAAGCCACTCTTGATAGGTATTTAGAAGAAGAGTATTTCTGAGGCCTCTTCATCTGATTTTCCTTTGTTATTTCTGGATTCAACTATACAAATACAAATATTGATTGAATGCCTGTTTTGTGGGATGCTTCTAGGACTTCCAACTTTTGGCCATATTCAGAACACTCAGAGGTTGGTGACTTTTTAAATACTGTATGTGGAGATACTTCCATTGTTTTCAGATAATTCTGCTATTTAGTATGGGTCCCTGCCACTGACTGCATTTCTTTTTAGTATCTCTGTCTTGGCTGCCTGATCCCTGAAGAACTGACGTCTTTTATATTCAGGGTTGGTAGTTTACCCTTGTTTTTCCTCAGTTCCCTGCTATTAAATGACAAGATGTTATAGTCTGTCTCAGCATAGGTAAAAGTGAGCCTCTAGGCACATTTAGAAAAGTGAGTGCTCTTCACCTATACTAAATGAAGTTACATGTACAGAACCTTAGAGAAGTCTGCAACAGATAAAAAAGTTGTGGGTACTCAATTTAAGGAATTCTGCTGGCTTCCTTAGCAAAAGCCTTCTTCTAATATTGACAGCTCAAGGATTAAATCCACAAGAGGCTGAATCTCCCTGAATGGAGAAAATGGCAGTCTCTCACTGAATGCTCTTGTCATTGCCCTGATGCCATTGAGAGGATAGCACTTCTTTACAGTCATAAACCTATAGTTGTCATTAATATCCCTGACAGCACAGATAAGACCAAGCAATATAATGTTACCAAAGACACTGAGAAAAAAGAATAATAGATTCCTATTCCTTCTTCCTACTTGGTAAAAAGGAACTCCCCATATAGCTATATAAGTGATACACATAAGGATTTCATGTACCTAACCTAAATCAGAAAAATGGAAGTTTTCACTTTTTGCTTTAGACAAGATATGCCACTGCTAAACCATCAATATCAGTTTTCTTAGTCTTCCACTATCCCCTTACATGACGGAAACATTTATGAGAGATATCTAATCCAGTTACAGGCATCAGAAAAGACTTCCTAATGAATAAGAAATATAATGAGATAATGAATTACAAGTTAGATCATGTATGAAACATCAAACATGTTTCCATGTTTACGTGGGAGTCTATAGAAATACCTTTTTTTTTTTTTTTTTAAATATAGGGTCTCGTTCTGTCACCTAGTCAAGAGTAAAGTTTCATGATCTTGGCTCACTGCAGCCTCAACCTTCTGTGCTCAAGTGATCCTCCCATCTTAGCCCCCCCAAGTGGCTGAGACTACAGGCACATACTACCAAGTTCTGCTAATTTTTTTTATTGTAGAGACAGGGTTTTGCTGGGTTGACCAGGCTGGTTTTGAACTTGGCCGAAGTGATCTGCCTGCCTCAGTCTCCCTAAGTGCTGGGATTATGAGCATGAGCCATTGCACCTGGCCGTTACACCTCCTTTCAAAGGGTAGAAATTACATATCTCCAGAAACCCCACTCAAGCATATCCTTCCTGTTTGAAATCTCAGTTGAGGCACAGTAGAACTGTTCGGAATTCCCTCTCCCGCTTGTCCACCTTCTGAATTCACGTCTCCTCTCTTAGGACATGCCTATATTTTTTTATGTCCAACACGAGAATATCCAGCCTTTCTTCAGGCAAGTCCTTATTTGCTATCTATCCTATAATTTCTACAGAGCAACCACTTGAAGTTTAATAAGATGAGCCAACATCTTTAGAAGTAGTACCTGCATATGATGTGATTTGTGGGATATTCTGTTGATATATATATGGAAAGGTCTGGGATGCTAGGTGATATTTGAGCAAGTCTTTCTTACCGGGGGAACTATATACATTTTAAATAGGTATATGGTTGGTTATTTCAAACTGATGGAAAGGGTACATTGTGGAGGGTACAGCAGATTTTGACATTAAGAGGGGTACAAGGCTGTTAAAATCAGTCTGTCTTCCACTCAGAATTCATCTTTGTGTACTTTAAAGGGCAGACATACAAAATTACTAATTACTTTGACAGGGACTTGTACTATTTTGAGTTCATAGCTCTTCAGGGATTTTGTGTGTATGTATGTTTAAGTGTCTGGTAAATTGATTTTTGACTAGGTAATCATAAATGGTACAAAATTTAAAAAATAGAAAAGGGTATTTAATGAAAACATTTCTGGCTGGGCATAGTGGCTCATGCCTGTAATCCCAGCACTTTGGGAAGCCGAGGTGGGTGGATCACCTGAGATCAGAAGTTCAAGACCAGCCCAGTCAACATGGCGAAACCCCATCTCTACTAAAAATACAAAAATTTAGCCAGGCGTGGGGGCGGGTGCCTGTAATCCCCACTACTCGGGAGGCTGAGGCAGGAGAGTCACTTGCACCCAGAAGGTGGATGTTGCAGTGAGCTGAGATCATGCCACTGCATTCCAGCCCTGGCAACAGAGTGAGACATCGTTTCAGAAAAAAAGCATTTCCTTTGTACCTCTGTCCCTTTCCTTCAGAGCTCTGTCCCTTTCCTTCTCACTGGGAAGACAGTTACCAGTCTTACTGTGTAAAGATTCTATTCATATATAAACATACATGTCTATGTATTTTTTCCCCCAAAATGGTGGCATACTAAACATACTTATGTACCTTTAAACTGAATAAAACTTGATCAGTTCATTTGACAGTATAAGAGCTTCCTCATTTTTGTCATCACTACATAGTATTCCACTGACTAGATGTTTCATAATTTAACTAGTTCCCTGTTGATTCTGACTTAGGGTGCTTTTATTTTTTTTTCTACCGAAACAGTGCTTTTTTGTAAACTATGTTCATAGACATATGATTTCATACTTGTAAAAGAAAATGAATAGAAGTAGAATTTCCTGAGTCAGAGAATGTACATTTTAAATTTTGGTAGATATTCCCAAAAGACACTTCAAATATGTCATACTAATTTATGTTTCCATATGCTCACTGACTCCCATGTTAACAAATGTCTTGGTATTTGGTCATCTCTTTAATTTGCATTCTTTAAAGTTACTTTTTCTATATTTCATGGCATTTATATTTTTCTTCTGTGGATTTTATTCATGAATTTGGCCTCTTTTTCCTTTGTGGCGTTTGTCTTTTCTTACTGATTTTCAGAGTTACTTTTAAGGAAGTATCTTTCTTTTTTCAGTTATTTGTTATTTGTTGTAGACAGAATATGTCCTGCTCCTCCTCAAAGATGTCCTTGCCCTAATCTTCAGAACCTGTGAGTATGTTAGGATTTTGGAACTGTGATGAAGGTTGTAAGCTTTAATATAGGGAGATGATCTAGGTTATCTGGATGATCCTAGGCCAATCACATGAGCCCTTCACTGGAAAATCTTTCCTGACCATATAGGACTGTGGTCAGAGAAAGATATAACTACAGAAGAAGGTTCAGAGAGAAGCAGTGGTAGAAGGAGGGATCCACGAGCCAAGGAATGTGGATGGTCTCTAGGAACCAGAAAAGGCAAGGGAAAGTGTTTATCTTTTAGAGCTTCTTGAAAGGAGTGCTGCACTGCTGATACCTTGATTTTAGCCCAGTGTGAAACTCTTTGGACTTCCAACTTACAGAAGTGTATAAATTTGTGGTGTTGTAAGCAACTAAGTTTGTGGTAGTTTGTTAGGACAGCAATAGAAAGCTAATACATGTGTGTGTTATACGTTTTTTTCCCAATTTGTTATTTTTGTCTTTATTGTTTATGGTGTTTTTGCCATGCAGGAATGTGTTTAATATGGTTGAATTTATCTTTTTATATTTTAATGGCCTCTGGATCTTAGGCTTTCCCTACTTTAGGATTATTTTAAAATTTTTCATATTTTACTCTAATTCTTTTACCACATCATGAACTCTGATATTAATGTTGACTTCCTATCTTCCATGTTTTGATCTTTTGTGGAGAATGAATATTTTTATAGTTTACTTCTTCTGACATGGACCAAAAGAATTTCAAAATGAAAGCATAATATCAATGCTCGTAATTAAGGAGTCATGGGGAATGGACAATAGTAGTAGCAGAAGGCAGGGGACATTCAAAGTAGTTGTAGTTTGAACTATTTTCATAGGTTGATGATACAATCTAGCAGAATGTAAAATGATTGATTCCAAAGGTGTAACTTGTTAAAACCTCTTTTCATCCCTCATGTTTTCGTTTTATTTCTTCTGGAAGAATTCCCAGATGTCTGCATCATATAAACAGTTTATGGAAGACTTAGATGACTGATATTTGATACCATATTAGTTTGTTTTCATACTGCTGATAAAGGCATACCCAAGACTGGGAACCAAAAGAGGTTTAACTGGTTCCACATGGCTGGGGAGGTCTCAGAATCATGGCGGGAGGCAAAAGGCACTTCTTACATGGTGGCAGCAAAAGAAAAATGAGGAAGAAGTAAAAGCAGAAGCCCATGATAAACCCATCAGATCTTGTGGGACTTATTCATTGTCATAAGAACAGCATGGGAAAGACCAGCCCTGGTGATTCAATTACTTCCCTCTGGGTCCCTTCGACAACACTTGGGAATTTTGGGAGATACAATTTAAGTTGAGATTTGGGTGGGGAGACACAGCCAACCCTTATCATTCTGCCCCTGGCCCCTGCAGATCTCATATCCTCACATTTCAGAACTTATTATGCCTTCCCAACAGTCCCGCAAAGTCTTAACACATTTCACCATTAACCCAAAAGTCCACAGTTCAAAGTCTTCAAGCAAGTCCCTTCTGCCTGTGAGCCTGTAAAATCAGAAGCAAGTTAGTTACTTCCTGGATACAATGGAGGTACAGATATTAGATAAATACAGCCATTCCAAATGGGAGAAATTGGCCAAAACAAAGGGTATACAGGGCCCATGCTAATCCTAAATCCATCAGGGTTGTCAAATTTTGGAGCTCCAAAATTATCTCCTTTGACTCCACGTCTCACATCCGGGTCATGCTGATGCAAGAAGTACGTTCCAATGGTCTTGGGCATCTCCACCCCTGTGGCTTTGCAGGATACAGTGTCCCCACTAGCTGCTTTCACAGGCTGGTGTTGAATATCTGTGGCTTTTCCAGGTGCACAGTAGAAGCTGTCGGTGGATCTGTCATTCTGGGGTCTGGAAGAAGGTGGTTCTCTTCTCAAAGTTCCACTAGGCAGTGCCCTAGTGGGGATTCTCTGTGGGGGCTCTGATGCCATATTTCCCTTCCACACTTCCTTAGCAGAGGTTCTCCTTGAGGACCCTGCCCCTACAGCACTTTTGTCTGGGCATTTAGGCATTTCCATACATCTTGTGAAATCTAGGCAGAGGTTCCCAAACCTCAATTCTTGGCTTCTGTGCACCTGTGGGCTCAACACCACGTAGAAGCTGCCAAGGTTTGGGGCTTCCACCCTCTAAAGCCACAACTCAAGCTTTATGTTGGCCCCTTTCAGCTATGGCTGGAGCAGCTGAGACATGGGACACCATGTCCCTAGGCTACACACAGCACAGGGACCGTGGGCCCATCCCATGAGACCACTTTTTTTTACCTGGGCAACTGGGCCTGTGATGGGAGGGGCTGCCATGAAGAGGATAAATGTCCTCCATGGTCTTAGGGATTAACAGTAGACTCATTGCTACTTATGCACATTTCTGCAGCCAGCTTGAATTTCTCCTCAAAAAATAGATATTTTTTTTCCTACTGCATTGTCAGAATGCAAATTTTCCCTTTGAAAACAGCATGAAACAGCACCCAGGTCACCTTTTGATTGCTTTGCTGGTGAGAAATTTCTTCTGCCAGATACCCTAAATCATCTCTCAAGCTCAAAGTTCCACAAATCTCTAGGGTAAGGGCAAAATGCCACCAGTCTCTTTGCTAAACATAACAAGATTCAGCTTTGCTCCAGTTCCCAACAGGTTCCTTATCTCCGTGTGAGACCACCTCAGCCTGAATCTTATTGTTCATATCACTATCAGCATTTTTGTCAAAGCCATTCTCCCACATTTTCCTGTCTTCTTCTGAGCTCTCCAAACTGTTCCAATCTCTGCCTGTTACCCAGTTCTAAAGCCGCTTCTACATTTTCAGTTATCTCTTCAGTAGTGCCCCACTCCACTGGCACTAATTTGCTGTATTAGTTCATTTTCACATTGCTGATAAACACATACTTGAGACTGGGAAGAAAAAGTGGTTTAATTTGACTTACAGTTTCACATGGCTGCGGAGGCCTCAGAATCATGGCAGGAGATAAAAGGCACTTACATAGTGGCAGCAAGATAAAAATGGAGAAGCAAAAGTGGAAGCCCCTGATAAACCCATGAGATCTCATGAGACTTACTATCAAAAGAATAGCACAAGAAGGACCAGCCCCCATGATTTAGTTATGTCCCCCTGGGTCTCTCCCACAATATGTCGGAATTCTAGGAGATACAATTCAAGTTCAGATTTGGGTAGGGACACAGCCAAACCGTACCAGATACTTAGTTGTGATTAATAATTCTTAGAGTTAAAAGTTCTGAGAGGGGGCTTCACCTTGGTTTTTTATACAAGATCATCATAAATAAAGAATAAGACAAATTTAGACAATTTGATAATGTGGATGTACTAACATAAAGTTGATTTAATATATTAAGTAACCGTAATAACATTTATTGGGCACCTAACAAGGAGCCAGGCAAAGTGCTAAGAAATTTGCATGTATGACCTTATTTATTTCCTATAACACTTAGATAAATATTATTATCTTCATTTTACATACCAGGAAAAGGGATACAGAGCAGTTAATAACGTAATGGGCCCAAGATTATAACTTTTAAGTGGTGACATTGCCTTTGGCACCTAGATGTGACTTTTTTTTAAAACAGAGTGCCATGTTTGATATTTGCTCCAGGTTTTAGAGTTGACAGTGCGAAAGTAGTAATTCAGATCTTCACGTTTCTAATCAAACTCAGCCCTTCTTTGTAAGATGAAGAAATACCTCCGTTAGAGTTAATGCAATAATGTTCTCCTCCTCTTAGAGCTTTTAAAATACAAATCTGAACTTTCTCCTTTCTTGCTTATTGCATCCTGTGGTCTCTTTATTGTGATAAAACAGAGTACTAACCTACTGTTTTATTTCTTTTTCTCTATTGCTTATGTCTACCATCATCTTTTGAGCTTTGTATTGGTGCTTAAATATTATATACTTGTGTCATACTTTCTCCATTGAGTGTCCTTAGCCTTTTATCTACCTGATATATGTTATTAAAACCTACATCAAATATGAATACTAGTAATCTATATTCCCATTATATGTTAACATATCTTTGCCCAGTAGATTATGAGCTTCTACAGGGAGAGGATCACAACTTTAAAATTTTGTTTACGTAGCGTCTAATTCTCATGGGTTAAGTAAATAGATTATTGAGTAGTAATATTGTTATTTTCCATAGTTTAGAAAACCGTGAAGTACTATATCATCCTAACCTAATTCTATTAAATGCTTCCCTTTCCTCTTCTACTCAGTCGCTGTAATAATGTTTAATATTTAGATGGTTAATATTTACTTATAATAGAGACCAAAGAATGTTTTGTTAGTATCCTCATCCTGCAATGCATAAATAAGTCGTTGTTATACTGTACAAATCTTAAGGTATTCTAAGAACTTTCTCAATTTGGTGGTCTGTGGGGTGAGGCTCAGGATTTTGTTTTAATATGATTGTAGTTAAAAATGGAAAAAGTTGGAGAGACGATCCAAGATGGCCAAATAGGAACAGCTCTGGGGTGCAGTTCCCAGTGAGAACACAAGAGGGTGAGTGATCACCGCATGAAGGAAAACTGAAAAACAGAAAGAACTTCATCATCAGCAAACAGGATGTCCACTCAGAGACCCCATCTGAAAGTCACCAACTACAAAGACCACAAGTAGATAAATCCACAAAGATGGGAAGAAACCAGTGCAAAAAGAATGAAAACACCCAAAAACAGAACTCCTCTCCTCCTCCGAGGGATCACAACTCCTCACCAGCAAGGGAACAAGGCTGGATGGAGAATGAGTCTGATGAATTGACAGAATCGGGCTTCAGAAGGTAATAACAAACTTCTCAGAGCTAAAAGAACATGTTCTAACCCAACACAAAGAAACTAAGAGGCTTGAAAAAAGGATTGATGAAATGCTAACAAGAATAAACAGCTTAGAGAAGAATATAGATGAATTGATGGAGCTGAAAAACACAACATGAGAACTTCGTGAAGCATACACAAGCAATTTCAATAGCCAAATCAACCAAGCAGAAGAAAGGATACCAGAGATTGAAGATCAACTCAATGAAATAAAACGAGAAGGCAAGATTAGAGAAATAGTGAAAAGAAATGAACAAAGCCTCCAAGAAATACAGGATTATGTGAAAAGGCCTAATCTACTTTTGATAGGTGTACCTGAATGTGACAGAGAGAATGAATCCAATCTGGAAAACACACTTCAGGATATTATCCAGGAAAACTTCCCCAACCTAGCAAGGCAGACCAATATTCAAGTCCAGGAAATATAGAGAACATCACAAAGATATTCCTCAAGAAGAGCAACCCCAAAGTACGTAATCATCAGATTCACCAGGGTTGAAATTTGAAATAAAGGAAAAAATGGTAAGAGCAGCCAGAGAGAAAGGTTGGGTTACCCACAAAGGGAAGCCCATTAGACTCACAGTGGATCTCTCAGCAGAAACCCTGCAAGCCAGAAGAGACTGGGGGCCAGTATTTAACACCCTTAAAGAACTTTCAACCTAGAATTTCATATCCAGCCAAACTAAGCTTCATAAGTGAAGGAGAAATAAAATTCCTTACGAACAAGCAATTGCTCAGAAATTTCATCACCACCAGGCCTGCACTACAAGAGGTCCTGAAAGAACCATTAAACATAGAAAGAAACAACCAATACCAGCCACTCCAAAAACGTACCAAACGGTAAAGAGCATTGAAACAGCGAAGAAACTCTGCCAACTAATTGGCAGAGCAACCAGTTGGCATCAAAATGGCAGGATCAGATTCACACATAACAATGTTAACCTTAAATGTAAATGGGCTAAATGCCCCAATCAAAAGACACAGACTGGCAAATTGGATAAAAAGTCAAAACCCATCAGTGTGCTGTTTCTAGAAAACCATCTCATGTGCGAGGATACACATAGGCTCAAAATAAAGAAATGGAGGAAGATTCACAAAGCAAATAGAGAGCAAAAAAAGCAAGAGTTGCAATCCTAGTCTTCGATAAAATAGACTTTAAACCAACAAAGATCAAAAGAGACAAAGAAGGGCATTACATAATGGTAGAAGGATCAATGCAACAAGAAGAGCTAATGATCCTAAATATATACACAGCCAATACAGGAGCACACAGGTACATAAAGCAAGTTCTTAATGACCTACAAAGAGACTTAGATTCCCACACAGTAATAATGGGAGACTTTTACACTCCGCTGTCAATATTAGACAGATAAACAAGACAGAAAATTAACAAGGATATCCAGAACTTGAACTCCAGTCTGGACCAAGCAAACCTAATAGACATCTACAGAACTCTCCATCCCAAATCCACAGAATATACATTCTTCTCAGCACCACATCGCACTTACTCTAAAATTGACCACATAATTGGAAGTAAATCACTCCTCAGCAAATGCAAAAGAACAGAAATCATAACAGTCTCTCAGACTACAGTATAATCAAATTAGAACCCAGGATTAAGAAACCAACTCAGAACCGCACAACTTCATGGAAACTGAACAACTGGCTCTTGAGTGTTGACTGGATGAACCATGAAATGAAGGCAGAAATAAAGATATTCTTCTAAACCAATGAGAATGAAGACACAACATACCAGAATCTCTGGGACACATTTAAAGCAGGGTCTAGAGAAAAACTTATAGCAATAAATGCCCACATGAGAAGCAAGGAAAGATCTAAAATCGACACCCTATCATCAAAATTGGAAGAGCTAGAGGAGCAAGATCAAAAAAACTCAAAAGCTAGCAGAAGACAAGACATAACTAAGATCAGAGCAAAACTGAAGGAGGTAGAGACACAAAAAACTCTTCAAAAAATCAATAAATCCAGGAGCTGGTTTTCTGAAAACATCAACAAAATAGACCGACCACAAGCCAGGTTAATAAAAAGGAAAAGAGAGAATAATCAAATAGATGCAATAAAAAAAGCAATAAAGGAGATATCACCACAGATTCCACAGAAATACAAAGTACCATTAGAGATTAATACAAACAACTCTATGCATATAAACCAGTAAACCTGGAAGAAATGGATAAATTCCTGGACACTTACATCCTCCCACGCCTAAACCAGGAAGAAGTCAAAACCCTGAATAGACCAATAGCAAGGGCTGAAGTTGAAGCAGCAATTAATAGCCTACCAACCAAAAACAGCCCAGGTCCAGATGGGTTCACAGCTGAATTCTACCAGATGTACAAAGAGGAGCTGGTACCGCTCCTTCTGAAACTATTCCAAACAATCCAAAAAGACGAATCTTTCCCTGATCATTTTATGAGACCAACATTATCCTGACACCAAAACCCAGCAGACAAGAAGAAAAGAAAACTTCAAGCCAATATCCATGATGAACATAGATACAAAAATCTTCAATTAAATACTGGCAAACTGATTGCAACAGCACATCAAAAAGCTTATCCATCATGATCAAGTAGGCTTCATCCCAGGGATATGAAGCTGGTTCAACATACGCAAGTCTATAAATATAATTCAACACAAAAACAGAACCAAAGACAAAAACCACATGATTATCTCAATAGATGCAGAGAAGGCCTTCAACAAAATTCAGCAGCCCTTTTTGCTAAAAACTCTCAATAAACTAGGTATTGATGGAATGTATCTCAAAATAATAAAAGCTATTTATGACAAATGCACAGCTAATATCATACTAAAGGGGCAAAAACTGGAAACATTCCCTTTGAAATCTGACACTAGACAAGGATGCCCTCTCTCACCACTCCTATTCAATGTAGTATTGGAAGTTCTAGCCAGAGCAATCAGGCAAGAAAAAGAAAAGGTATTCAATTAGGAAAGGAGGAAGTCAAATTATCTCTACTTGCAGATGACATGATTGTATATTTATAAGACCCCATTGTCTCAGCCCAAAATCTCCTGAAACTGATAAGCAACTTCAGCAAAGTCTCAGGATACAAAATCAATGTGCAGAAATCACAAGCATTCCTATATACCGGTAACAGACTTGAAGAGAGCCAAATCAAGAACAAACTGCCATTCACAATTGCTAAAATGATAATAAAATACCTAGGAATACAGCTAACAAAGTATGTAAAGGATGTTTTCAGGGAGAACTACAAACCACTGCTCAAGGAAATAAGAGAGGACACAGGCCGGGCGCAGTGGCTCATGCCTATAATCCCAGCACTTTGGGAGGCCAAGGCGGGTGGATCACGAGGTCAAGAGATGGAGACCATCCTGGTCAACATGGTGAAACCCCGTCTCTACTAAAAATGCAAAAATTAGCTAGGCGTGGTGGCGCAGCCTGTAGTCCCAGCTACTCAGGAGGCTGAGGTAGGAGAATTGCTTGAACCCAGGAGGCGGAGTTTGCGGTGAGCCGAGATCGTGCCATTGCACTCCAGCCTGGGTAATAAGAGCGAAACTCCGTCTTAAAAAAAAAAAAAAAAGAGGACACAAACAGATGGTGAAACATTCCATGCTTATGATTAGGAAGAATCAATATTGTGAAAATGGCCATACTGCCCAAAGTAATTTATAGATTCAGTGCTTTCCCCATCAAGCTACCTATAACCCTCTTCACAGAACTGGAAAAAAACACCTTAAACTTCATATGGAACCAAAAGAGAGCCCGTATAGCCAAGTCTAAGCAAAAAGAATAAAGTTTGAGGCATCACGCTACCTGACTTCAAACTATACTACAAGGCTACAGTAATCACAACAGCATGGTACTGATACCAAAAGAGAGATATAGACCAATGGAACAGAACAGAGGCCTCAGAGGCAACACCACACTTCTACAACCATCTGATCTTTGACAAACCTCACAAAAACAAGCAATGGGGAAAGGATTCCCTGTTTAATAAATGGTGTTGGGAAGACTGGCTAGCCATGTGCAGAAAGCAGAAACTGGACCCCTTTCTGATACCTTACACTAAAATTAACTCCAGATGGATTAAAGACTTAAACATAAGACCTAACACCATAAAAACCCTAGAAAAAAACCTAGGCCAAACCATTCAGGACATAGGCATAGTCAAGCATTTCATGACTAAAACACCAAAAGCATCGACAAGAAAAGCCAAAATAGACAAATGGGATCTAATTAAATTTCAGAGCTTCTGCACAGCAAAAGAAACAATTATTAGAGCAAACCGGCAATCAACAGAATGGGGAAAAATTTTTGCAATCTACCCCTCTGACAAAGGGCTAATATCCAGAATCTACAAAGAACTAAAACAGAGTTACAAGAAAAAAAAAACCCATTCAAAAGTTGATGAAGGACATGAACAGACACTTTTCAAAAGAAGAAATATATGAGGCCAACAAACATTAAAAAATGCTCATCATCACTGGTCATTAGAGAAATGCAAATCAAAACCACATTGAGATACCATCTTAGGCCAGTTAAAATGACGATCATTAAATAATCTGGAGGCAACACATGCTGGAGAGGATGTGGAGAAATAGGAACACTTTTACACTGTTGATGGGGGTGAAAATTAGTTCAACCATTGTGGAAGACAATGTGGCGATTCCTCAAGTTCCTAGAAACAGAAATTCCATTTGACCGAGCAATCCCATTACTGCGTATATATCCAAAGGATGATAAATCGTTCTGTTATAAAGATACATGCACACGTATGTTCATTGCAGCACTGTTTACAATAGCAAAGACCTGGAACCAACCCAAATGCCCATCGATGATAGATTGGACAGGGAAAATATGGCACATATACACCAGGGAATACTATGCAGCCATAAAAAACAATGAGTTTATATTTTTTGTAGGGACATGAATGAATCTGGAAATCATTATTCTCAGCAAACTGACACAAGAACAGAAAATCAAACACCACATGTTCTCACTTATAGGTGCGTGTTGACCAGTGAGAACACATGGACACAGGGAGGGGAGCATCACACACTGTGATCTTTTAGGGGGTACTAGGGGAAGGACAGCAGCGGGTAGAGAGTTTGGGAGGGATAACATAGGGAGAAATGCCAGATACAGGTGACAGAGATGGAGGCAGCAAACCACATTGCCATATATGTACCTATGCAACAATCCTGCATGTTCTGCACGTGTACCCCAGAACCTAAAGTGCAATAAAACGCATATATATATGTGTATGTGTGTGTATTTGTGTTTGTGTATATATATATGTGTGTGTATGTGTGTGTGTGTGTAAAGGAAAAAGTTACCTTTTTCTCCTGTATATATATTACTATATCTTCAAGAAGGTGTTCCCTCCTTTGTATTAGTTTCCTGTTGCTGCTGTTGGCAAATTACCATAAATTTAGTGACTTAAAACATCAGAAATATATTGTAATTTGGCGTGGAGATCAGAAATCCATATAGGTCTCACTGGGCTAATATCAAGGTATCACTTGGGTATGTACTATAATAGAAAACAAAGGTATAGAGAGAGGAGAAAGGCAAAATACAGAATTTATTTTAGAAATATTAAGATTTAGAACTGTCATCCAAAACAATATAAAGGGCCAGCAGGCTAACAGAAGTGTATCCAAATTTAGTAAAATGATATGAGGAAGAGCCAGAGCTGTACTACTTGTCGTTTTGTTTGTATAGCAATGGTTCCTAAATTGGGCCAGGATGATCATGGATGCTGTTGTGATTAAAGCTATATACTGTCTCCCCTGAAGAAAATACCTATGTGGCAAAGAACATTTGGTTAGTTTTGGGGATCCATAATTCTTTCCAGGAGGTTCATAAAATTAATCTTTGGTATAAAAGGCAAAGTTGCTTTGCTACAGATTTATAGGTTCTATGAATTTTAGATTCATAGAAATAACATTTCCTTGCTCATTAGTTATTTGAGTGCCAGTTAAGTGGAGTTACAGCATCTTCTGTCAAGTAGATCGTAAAATTATTGTACTTCCAAGAGAATAAAAGTGTGCTAAGTAAAACAGTCAGGTGTTTTTGCAATAGGTATACGTTCTAAGAAGTACATTGTCGAGTTATTTCATCATTGTAAGAACATCGTGGAGTGTACCTGCACAAACCTAGATGGGAAAATACACTAATGCTAATGATAGTTGATGAGCTTTTAAAAAAATTACACAAAAATTTCATAATGTTTTAAGAAATTTAGGAATTTGTTTTGGGTCACATTCAAAGCCATCCTGGGCCACAGGTTGGACAGGCTTGCTGTATAGCATGTTAGTGTACTGAAAATTTTAGGCAGTTTTAGCACAATGGTAAGTATTTGTGTATCTAAACATATCTAAACATCGGAAAGATACAATAAAGATATCATATTGTAATCTTATGGGACTGTTGTATGTGGGGTCCGTTGTTGACGGAAACATTATTATGCAACACATGATTGTATTTAGAAAATGAAACCAATGTAAAATTAATTAGAATTCCATATAAGTCAGTATTGTGCTACAATGCTTAGTAACTTTGTTTTTGTGTTATTAAGTTGAATACATATTATGTTTAACATATTAACTGATAACAGTAAGAGGGATAGGGGATAGATAGAATTTTAATTTATGAACATCATGGACAATTATTTTATCTCATAATTGGACATCTGGTTAATATAAGTATTATAAGCTTGTAAAAATATTACAAAAACTTGCGTAATATTGTACTCTAGACTCTTACATGTGTTAGCTGATGAGCTAAAAAAAACACCAAAAAATTTCTTTCGTTAGCATGTATGAGTCTAGACTACAATATTATGGTCACTATTTGTTTCTTGATGGAGAGAAAAGGAAGAGTTGGGAACTTTCAGTTTTGACCAGGAAATGGGAAGAATGGGAATCAGTATTAAAACCATGTACATATTCTGTGTTCCAGGAAATGTCCCAATGTATGATTAGAGTCTTTATGTTCTCTAAACAGCTTGACTATCAAACACTTTAACTGTTTTAAGCTTGGTTTTTCCTTATAATGGACACATAAAACAAGGAGAAAACATGATAAAATCTCCGATCTCCAAACTGTCTTCCTTGAGCCTTCTACTTGTCTAACAGTTGAGTGGGGTATATAACAGGCTTGCTAATCTTAAAGCAAGATAGTTCTGTAAAGGAGAAAAGAAACTAAAAAGGCAGGTTACTATAGGTGAAGGACACTTTGCATTTCAGATAGTTAAAACTACTAGGGCTTGTAAAAATTTCTACAACTATACTCTTAATTTGATTGTTAAGAAATATTTTGCCAATATGTAAATTTGAAAATGCTACCATAATATACATTTACCCACAAAGTGCAATAAAGTATAACTTTAGAGTTATTCTGGTTCATATGTATTATTAGTACTGTCATTTCAAACAAAACTACATGGTTCAGTACAACTGAGGCAAAATTTGTCTTCGTGTTTGGTCATCTTCTTTTGCTTTTGACTTTATTGAAATACCAGCTGAAAATTTTAGGAAGTGAAGCTCATGGATGCTATTAAGAATTTTAGATTTGGAACACTCGTTTTGTAGTTACAATCTCATCAGCAGGTCCTCTTGGCTCCGCCTCCAAAATATACCCTAATCTCTCAATTCCTCTTCCTGTCCATTGTTATCACCCTAGTTCAATTCAATATTGCCTCTCACCTGGATTTCTACATTAGTAGTTGCTATGGATTTAATGTTTTTGTCCCTACAAATTCATATTGAAACTTAAACTGCAATGCAGCAGCGTTAGGAGGTGTAGCCTTTTGGAGGTGTTTAGCATCTACCATCATGAAAGTAAGAATGAGTTAATATCCTAACAGAAGAACTAAGGGTGCCCATCCCTTTTTGCCTGTCCACCTTCTGCCATGTAAGGACACAGCATTCCTCCCCTCCAGAGGTCACAGCATTCAAGGGGTACCATCTTGGAAGTGGATACTAACCTCTTTCCAGACAATGAACCTAACTAGTGCCTTGATCTTGGACTTCCCAGCCTCTGAACTTCCAAGCCTCTGAAACTGTGAGAAATAAATTTCTCTTTGTCAGTTACCCAGTCTGGTATTCTGTTAAAGCAGCACAAAATATACAAAGATAGTAGTTTAATTCTCCTGCTTTGTGTGAAAGGATATATTTGAAATTACTGTTCAAATATGATCAGAGATTAGAAATTGAGGTACAGTTTCAATTTTTAATAAAGAAGGAACATCTTATAAGATTCTCTTAATTTGCTTTAGAATGGAACCTAGCCCACAAATATGGTTATTATGTAGTCTGCTCTCATTGCCTCTTAAGATGCATATTGTGTTTATTTATAGTGGGGAAGTTTGCTCCAGCCCATCTCAGGAGGATTTAATATCTACATCAACCCAGGCTTTATGTACCCATCCTTTCTCTGACTATTTCTCTGCATTGAAGATTGGCAAGAATTGGGTCTAGATAAGAATCAGAGTTTCTGAATGACTAAATAATAAAAAGCTTCCACAAAAGAGTAAATTGTAAAGCCAAAACCTTTTAGAGTTTCTATATAAAGAATTATTTTGACTCCAATAATAGATAATTATGGTTGTTCATGAAAATTCAATTATTTCCCAGATCCTATATGACTTTGAATTACCAGGATGGCAGTGTCTTCAGTTTTCAGTGCTTTGTTGTCATAATGATAATAAAAAGTAATACTCTTACAGTGTTTGTTATGTGTCAGGTGTGGTTTACGTTTATTGTTAGTGAGTGCTGTTATTTTACAGATGAGATTGAGGAACAGAGGTTTAGTAACTTTCTCAAGGTCATACAGATAGTAAGTTTCTAAGCCAAGGTCCAACTTGTGGAATTTTGACTCTAGAATTCTCACTTTTAACCACAACCCAGTGCAACTTTAAAAGTATATTCTCTAAAGAAAATGCTTGTGTCCAGAAATATTTTTGAAAACTTATAAAAATCAAAATATAGACAATGTAATAAAAAATGTTCAAAGACTTAAAAACAAGATAAACAAATGGCCAAAAAGCACATGAAAGATGCTCAACATTTTGAGTCTTTACAGAACTAGAAATTTAAAACGCAGTGGAATTCCTATATATACTTGATAAAATGAGTAAAGTTAAGAGTGAAAACACCAAACACCATTAATGGGAATGTATAACAATACAACTACTTTGGAAGATAGTATTTTGTATATGTAAACGTGTACCTATCCTGTGACCCATTAATTCCACTCCTAGGTAATTATTTGAGAAATGAAAAAATGTCTACAAAAAGACATGTACGTTCATAATTGGCAACAACTAGAAAAATCCAAATGCCTATCCATGTAAGAAAGAATAAATTTGTGATATATTTATTCATTTAGAGGACTACTTAGTTAAAAAAAAAGGAAACTTCTGATACACACAAAAAAAAATGAGAGAAAGAAGTCAGACAAAAAGGGTACAAATGGTAATTCTGTCTTGATTCCACTAATTTGAAGGCCCTTAAACAGGCAAAATCTCTGTGTTTAGCATGAGGGTTTTTGGAGTGATGAAAATATTCAATATTTTGATTATCATGTTGATTATATATGTGTCTTATTCTCTTTGGACTGCTATAGAAAAATATTATAAACTGGTTAACTAATAACAGAAATTTATTTCTTAAAGTTTCTCTAGACTTAAGTAATTTAAGCAGAATACTTTTCTTTGTGTGATTTGTATAAATGATTGCGATTCCAAGTTGGTAGAAGAAATTAAAAATGTAGCATCTAAACTAAGCATGTTTGTTTCAGCATTTTATTTATAATATATTCTGGAACTGTTAGGAACTTGTAGTTGCTACAGTTAAATGTGCTGAAATAGAGCAATTTGTCCTGGTTATAATATTGCAGCAAATGGACATATATAGACAAGTTTTATGGTAGCTTGTGTAGTTTGACAGTATTTGTCTCTGGGACCGACTCTTCACAGCTGTTCCATGGCAGTCAGATGTGCTGGAACTACTGAAGTGATGAATTGAAGTAATAGTTCTGTAGTCTTTTATAATGAGATTAGTCTTCAAAATAAAGGATAACTTTTAAAGTATGTTTGCGGTTTTTGACTTGTTTCAAGTAGATTACTTTCTGTGGACTTTTATGGAAGTAGTAAACACCTTAGTTACCATGTATTACTAATGTGGTCTTTGGTTCTTCATACAAAACTGATGGCTTGGTTGTTTTTTGTTTATGGAAAAGCTAATTCCCGATCTTTGCATCTATTTTAGTAATAGTTATGCACGAGTGCGAGCTGTGGTGATGACCCGAGATGACTCAAGTGGTGGATGGTTACCACTTGGAGGGAGTGGACTAAGCAGCGTCACTGTCTTCAAAGTCCCTCATCAGGAAGAGAATGGCTGTGCTGACTTTTTTATCCGTGGAGAGCGACTCAGGGACAAAATGGTAATGAATAATGTATCTAATACTCTAATTTTAGGATACTTCTACAAATTGAATTGTCTGTTTAAAATTATAATTGGTATACGTTATTTATGAGATTTTTTTTACCTATGAATCAATGATTATGTTTCTGGAGCTGTTTCTGTGTTAAAGACAGTGAAATACACCATTTTTTTCATGCTGAGACTGATATTGATGCATACATGTTGGGGGGCGGGGTTGCTACTTTTCCATTTAGGTTTAATGCAGGAGCATTAATAAATAGTCCCCCTAGTTATTAAAGCAGTTACATCCTGCCTTCCCTTTTTTCTGCTATTTCCTAGACCAGAAATTGGTAAAATGTAATCCATAGGCCAAATGCAGTCCCACCACTTGTTTTTATATGGTCTGTGAGCTAATAATGGTTCATATATATATATTTATTGCATTTTAGGTTTTGAGGTGGTTTTTATATTTTTACATGGTTGGAAAAAATAATAATAATTTTGTGTAACGTAAGAATTATATGAAATTTACATTTCAGTATTCACGAATTTTTATTCAAACATAGCTAAGATGATTCCCTTATTAATTCACTTATTTTCTAGGCTCATAAGATTACCTGGTGGCCAACCTAATTTTTAACACTATTGTCTTCCATGCAGATGTTTGTTTTCTTACATGTATACATTTTAACATTTCGATTTAAATTTTGATAATGTTATTTGCTCTCTTTTAATTAACATGGAAAACTCTTTCACTTTATTTGTTTCATTTGTGGGCCAAAAACAACTGATTACATCTGAAAAGCTGAGTAATGTTGGTGTCATTTCTATATCAAGAGAAAGAAGAGCATACACTTAGAAGTAAAATAAAAATAAAGTGCCCAAATAGAGCCTTGAAGGTAGCAAGAATTCCCTTTAAATATATATTTGTGGATCTGTTTATTTAGCATCTTTGTTATTTCTGTTGGAGATAGGTTTTGGGCTTGAGGTAATTCTTCCATGCATGAACACTTTGAATACAACTTACTTTTAGTTTGGGAGCTTGGTTTCTTCATAGTTTTTACCACTGAATCATTGTAGTAATTCAGAAAGTTGCTTAACTTTCAGTTCCCCAATTTCTTCTCCAGTTAAGGGGAGAGTTATCCTAAATCATCTTGAAAGCCTTTCTACTCTAATGTTTTATGAGTTTATGATTCACCCATGCTATACATTGTATAATGTATCTCAGCCAGAATATGCTTAAGTAGGGAACCCCAGTTGAAGTCAAAAGTAAAATATAATACATTTAATATGTCGTCTTTAAAAAGTTAAATATTTAAAGGTGGTCTGGCCTTGGATAAAATGGTATCTGGCATATGCTAATGCTTTTTTAAGCCTGGAGGTATCTATGAAAGCACCTATGATGGTAGAGTGCTTCTGGTCAGAGCTAATGGTAACTGGGGAATGTTATGTTGGAGAAATTGTCTATTTTAGAAACTGAGTGAAATGGTAAAAATCTAAGGCATTTTTTCTAAAGTTTTTCTTAAGAACACAAGAGTAATAGAAAGTAAAATGTGGAGTAAGAGAGAAAAATGCTTGCTCGAAAAATAAGAACAAGGAAGAGATGACCTAGATGTGAAATAGAAAAAAATCAGTAAAATGGAATATTGGATATGATAGAGATGGACAGTTTAGGATAATAAGGAACCAAATCTGCATAACGTATGAGGCTGCTCAGATTGATGGACTGAGTGATTGTTCATAGTGTGTCTTTAACATAAAGCTAATGAAAATAAACCTGAGATTCAGAAAGAACACAAACTTTTATTACCTATGACAGAGCTTAAAAATCAAGAACACTTACCCAAGTCCCAGGGTATAGAATATTGACAGACTAAAGAGGAAATGGATTATTTTGCTAGAAATACTGACCAGGAATCAGAACACCTGTTGTTTCACGTAACCATTTTTCTTTGAGGAAGCTTGATACTTGTGAAACAGGGATAAGAAACATCTCTCCGTGTAGGCATAAAGGAAAAATTGCTTTTAGTCAGAAAGTTACCATGTTTCTTAGAGGGATTAGCTATAGTATAGCTTTCTAGGTTATGGGGACTTGAGTGATCAAAGGCAGACGCAATAACTCGTGGCTGTAGATTGAAAATAGCAAAGTCTTTTGAAATCTCAAGACAAATGAGACAGTGATACTGAACTAAGGTTAATTTCTACCCTCTGCTGGGTAATACACTCTGATCATGACTACTTCTGAAAAGTCCAGTAATAGAATTGACATATACGTGCATTAGGTTTCATTATCACTGCATTTTTTAGATCACTAATGTTCATTTCTATAGGTATTTTTTATTGATTGGTTTTATTTTAACCCATTTTTTCTGAATTCTAGTTTCTTGATTTTTTTTTAAAGAGGTACTGTGATTACTGAGTCTGTAAGTCTACAGGGTATCTCACAGGTTAATGGTAGCTTTCCTTTAAAAGCTTTCTCAGTGAATAAGCAGTGCACTTTAGTAGTAGTTCTTAGGTAATGGTTATCTGAAAGATAGTTGCTGAAAACTGTTCTGTAACCATTTTACCTGTGGATCACATCTTAGAATCCTCTACCTTAGATGAATTCTAGAAGTGAGATTCTTGCCCCTCATATCCCATGTGTAAATTCATGCCCTTGAAGAAAGAATAAATAATAAGAAGAGTATATGACCACTCTCGTGGCTAATAAATACAATATTTTAATGAGTGTTGATAAGTCGGAATACTGGTAACAATAGTGAAGAAGATGGCCCTTATCAGTTATGAGAGAACCACTTTAACAGAAGCCTTTTCTAGCCTTTGATTTACAATTACCTGTACTAAAAATAAGTCTTGTTACAATTCCTAAAAGGTTTTATACTTTCTTCTTTCTTTCTTTCTTTCTTTCAAGAAAGGGGGCACAAATAAAGAGCAGGCTGCCTGGGACTTGTTCAAGTAGATAACATTTTGTGTAATTGGGTCTGTATTTATTCATTCAGTCACTTACTCAGTGATCCTATGATGCTTGCCTATAAAGCATCTTTATGATGCCTACAAAAGGTGGAGTTTATTTCCTGGATTATCCTTTGATACTCTTAAATTGGAGCTTTCCAACTTGTGTGCCCTGAGTGTCTGGAGCCTCCAAGACTGGTTGATTTAAGTTTGTTTTCTATAGGTGTCTGAGGAGAAAAGGGTTGGAAAGCACTGCTTTGCATAATTGGCATTCATACTTTATGGATGATTGAGAAAAGAAAGAATTTGAAAGAAACACCCGGGGTTGGTGTTGTCACCTAAGAAAATGAGAGTACTACCTTTCTCTCACACACTTGAGGAAAGGATGATCATTGTCAAGCACAGATTCTGAAAAAGTCTTGGCCAAGCATGATGGCTCATGCCTATAATCCCAGCTCTTTGGGAGGCCAAGGCGAGTGGATCACAATGTCAGGAGATCAAGACCATCCTGGCTAACACGGTGAAACCCTATCTCTACTAAAAATACAAAACAAAAACAAAAAAATTAGCTGGATGTGGTAGCACATGCATATAGTCCCAGCTACTTGGGAGGGTGAGGCAGGAGAATCACTTGAGCTTGAACCCGGGAAGTGGGAGGTTGCAGTGAGCTGAGATCACACCACTGCACTCCAGCCTGGGCAACAGAGCAAAACTCTGTCCCCAAGAAACAGCCTTGATTTCTTCCTTTAATTCTTTAATACAAGTTAATATTACCTTGGATCACATATAACTTAAATTGTTAACTAAAATTTAACTGTTCATTTGTGTACATGATAGAGTTCCACATTGCCTATTTAGTTATTTGCTATAATGGTTCTTCTCTGTAAATAGGACACTTCTGTCTTAGAAATATTTTATCAAAATGTTTACCCTTTGTATAGATTATGTTATTTGACCATTTTTAGCTCATATATTATATGTGACATGTAAATTAAAAATACTGAATTATAATACAACTTAAGATTCTTTAAATTTTTGTATTAACTAGATCTTGGCTCATTGCAACCTCCACCTCTCGGGTTCAAGCAATTCTCCTGCCTCTGCTTCCCGGGTAGCTGGGACTATCAAGTGTGCATGCCACCACTCCCAGCTAATTTTTATATTTTTAGTAGATATGGGGTTTCACCATGTCAGCCAGGATAGTCTTGTTCTCTTGACCTCAGGTGATCCACCTACCTTGGCCTCCCAAAGTGCTGGGGTTATAGGTGTGAGCCACAGTGCCCCACCTAAAGTAGCTTTTCTTTAGTTTATTATAATAGATAATAAAATATTGTGAATTTGCTAATATTATTAAAGTTTGCTAAAGCTGTGCTATTTAAACCATATTATAGGCTAAGATATGACAAAAGAATAGGCTGAGTAGAATGATAGGAGTCTTTTAAAATGCCTGAATTACTTAAGATGCTCTGTGGGGTTAAGAAAAAGCAAGGTTATAAGACAGTTACCATTATAAGTTTAGAGTGACAAAGGTAATATCAAAATGAAGAAAGGAAAAGCTAGAAATATTTCCAGCTTAAGAAGCTGCCAAAGAGATTAAGGAATTGTTTTTAGGATTAGTAAGTAATTAGGTTGTGGATTAAATTGTTTATAGAAATTGAAGTGCCTTTAAGGTAATGGTTCTATTGTTTTAAAAGAGCCTGTTTTAAAAATAAGCTTTCTTTCCAATTACTGTAGCCTAAAATAAAATTAGAATATTTCTTTTCTAGGAAGAAAATAATATGGTTATAATATAGCAGCAGCTTTATCAAAATGATACTCACCCCTTTCTATCATGGGGAAATCTTAAAAGACCGGGGAAATAACTTTCTGCCTTGAGTTGAACTTTATGGAACTACAGAACAAGAATTTCCTGCTAAGCTTTTCCACTGTGCCTCTGAATTACTCCTTTGTGAAACTTCGGTCCTGCAAAAGTGCTCCTCCACTAAAAACCAATTGCCTTAAGTAACTTTTCTTTAGGATTCAGCCTTCCTAGCAGTTTTGTTTTTTGAAAGATACTAGTTCTCCTATTCACCATAATACCGCAGTTAGGAAAAGAATGGGAGTGGGAGTAGAGATAGTGGAATATTGTTATTGTTCGTTATTACCCTTACAAGTTACTACTCTGTCACCCAGATATAAAAATCCCATTGTTGACTCTATGTAGAATTCAGATCAGCATCTTAGCTTTCATTTTCATCTACTGATCTTAGCAATTTCTTCCGAACACCAGATTTTCTGCATCTGAGCTTCATCATCTTTCTTGGCTACTTTTCTTTGCAGTCTTGACCTTCTGGTCCTCATTTCAGCAGGCTACTTTCCTAGATCTGGTTGTTACCCGGAACTGTTCCACTTGAGGAATTTTATAATTTCCTGTCATTTCTTTTTTATTCCCCCTCCTGCTGCTCTTCAATTTCATATCTTCTCTATTACATTGTGTCCTCCAATTTTTTCCTTTTTTAACTAGATTTCCTCAGGCTTCAGTATTTTTTGTACTTTCTTTTAAAATCTAATCTAAATCTTTTCAGTCTCTCAAACAACCCTTTCATTTGTATTTCAGTAGACAATATGTTGCTAAGTTTTTTTTTTAACTTACTTGACACTAAAAGAACTTCACTGAATCCTACAGTATTCCCTTTTAATACTCTTATTAAATACAAGATCACGCCTGTAATCCCAGCACTTTGTGAGGTCGAGGTGGGTGGATTGCCTGAGGTCAGGAGTTGGAGACCAGCCTGGCCAACATGGTGAAACCCCATCTCTACAAAAAAAAAAAAAAAAAAAAAATAGCTGAGAGTGGTGGCGGACGCCTGTAATCCCAGCTACTCAGGAAGCTAAGGCAGGAGAATCATTTGAATCCTGGAGACAAAGGTTGCAGTAAGCCGAGATTGTGCCATTGCACTCCAGCCTAGGTAACAAGAGTGAAACTCCATCTAAAAAAAAAAAGAAAATAGTATCACTGTTTTTTTTTTTTAAGGTGAGTTTTTCATTTCCTTATTTAACTAGATTTCCTCAGGCTTCAGTATTTTTTGTACTTTCTTTTAAAATCTAATCTAAATCTTTTCAGTCTCTCAAACAACCCTTTCATTTGTATTTCAGTAGACAATATGTTGCTAAGTATTTTTTTTTAACTTACTTGACACTAAAAGAACTTCACTGAATCCTACAGTATTCCCTTTTAATACTCTTATTAAATACAAGATCACGCCTGTAATCCCAGCACTTTGTGAGGCCGAGGTGAATTTTTTGGATTTGGTGAATGTTATCAACATGTGCATCAACAGTAGTTAAAAACTTAGGAATTATCCCTCTATTCAAACAGATCTTCTTTATTCTTGATTCTGTTTCATTCTTTCAGTCTACCCTTCTCATATCTTTCCTCCAAATAAGCCTCCTATTTTTTTTTATTGCCCAGTTTTACCTAGCTCCTTCTAGCTTCTTTGTTGTTTACCATAATTAAATTTCTAAAACTTCGGTCTAATACTCCTTTAGGATTCCCCAGTAATTTCCTAGAGACAATTTCATCTCCTTATCTCAACGTAGAAAATGTTTACAATCTGGCCTTCTCCTCCTTTGCCTTTATTTTATCTGCCTTTTTTCTCAAAGGTAATCATTTCCATGGTATTGCCTTGCTGAGTTACTTGTAGTTCATCAGAAGTACCATGCATAAGAAAATGCCCTTCTCCCTTTTACATTAATAAATATGGCACTATAAAGATAGCATATTAAGAGATTATGTGGAGTAGAGAATGTTGATAAACATGTTGCTAATGCTCAGAAAATAATAATGACAGGGAACAGTAGTTTCATTTTTACTGTCATAGGTCAGTCACAGATGGAAAAATAGGAAAACTGGGTTAAAGTACCTTGGGCAAACCAATTTTGCTGTGAAGAATTGGAATTGAGAGAAATGGTAATAATAAGCAGTCCAGAATTGCCTGTTCATTTCAGGATTAACCCACTGAAAAGGTAATAAATTATGCTATTAATTACTTTCTGTACAACCATGAATTTTGTAGTTTTCTCCCAGTAGTTTTCTAACAGTTAATTCTTTGATGCTAGTGAAGAGGGGGAAAAATAGTCTGTCTGTTAGCATTTCTGTTCTCTTTTCCTGGAGCCTTGTGGGAACTGGTTCCTAAAAAGTAAGATTTAGAAAATGTCCCAAAGTATTATGCCTTACTAGTTGCCTTTATTTTCTCATTTAGCCTAACATTTTCACCTTCTTCAGCATACTGTTTATTATTACACTTCCTCTTTCTTCTTTCGAACCCTGCATTTGGCATCTGATATATTTTCTCCTTATAATTTATTTTAAACTAACATCATTCCATTCTCTAGTTATTGCTCTTCACTGGTTGATTTTGTCTGTCAGCCTCATTAATATTATCTTGGCTTCATCGTTCTCTTTTATACCTGATTGTGGTACATTTCATAATATATTTCACATCCTTTACATTATCTTCCAATTGCCATTAAACTGTAATAGCCTCCATCATAGCTAAATTAAAGCCCAAACTTTGACTTCAAATTATCGACTATACCTAATAGCTTTCCAAATGTTCCTACACTACTTTTGTTTTATTAGGTTCTAAATTATAATTTGAATGTGTCATGCTTTTATTTAATTGGTTGACTGTAGTATTCCTTTGTTTAATCAACCATTGAGTGCCTTCTATGTGCTTGACTTCCTCTGTTATAGTTTCCTTGGGCTTCCATAACAAAATAGCATAGACTGAATGGCTTAAACAACAATTTATTTTCTCACAGTCTGGAGGGTAGGAAGTCCAAGGTAGTGGCCAATTTTCTGTTTCTGGTGTTGGCTTTCTTCCTAGTTTTCAGACTGTCACTTTCTCAAGGTATCCTCACATGGCCTAGAGAAAGAGCTCTGGTGTTTCTTCCTCTTATGAAAGCCCTAGCCCTATCAGATGAGGGCCCCACCTTTATGACCTCATTTAACTGTTACCACTTCTTACAGGCCGTATCTCCACCTGTAGTCACCATGGATATTAGGGCTTCAACATAAGAATTTGAGGGGAGCACAATCCCTTTGGTCCATAGTACTTCCTATTCCATTCTACTGGTTTGTCTGTTGTTAGTTGTGTAGTATTCTATGATATGCATGTACATTCTTTAAATTATTGTAACTTTAATATGAAGTTTAGTATCTGCTAGTGCTTGTTTTCCTCATTAGACTTGTTTAACTTTTGTTGGAAGGGGTACATATTTGTTTATTCTTTCAGAACTCTAGATAATTTATGTTTTTTTGTATTCATATCTTTTAAAAATCATTTTTGGTATTTTTTGAAGCTCTTCATGTAGTTTCTAGAATAATGTTAGACAGTATTGGTGATACAACATCTTTTTATTTTTTTGTGAATTTAAAGAAATTTCTAATGTTGCACAGATAAGTATGATATCAGCTGTTGTCTTGAGATGTCCTTTGTCATAATAAGGAAGGGTTCTTATGTTCTCCACCCTGACCAGACTAGAATTTGGTACTAATTTTTATGAAATCTGGTTTTGCAAATGTCTCACAGATTTTTTTAAATTGAAATTTTTGTTGAGCTAATTGTAGATTATTAATTGTTGTTGTAAGAAATAATAAAATGCTGTGTACACGCTACCCCGGTTTACCCAGTGGCAACATTTTGCAAAACTATATTGTCATATTACAACCAGGATATTTCTGTTGATACAGTCTCTCAGATTTCCTTAGTTACTTATATTCATTTTTGTGTGTATTTAAGTCTTTACAGTTTTATCACATGTTCACTACTGCAGTCTAAATGCAGAACAGCTTAACAACCACAAGAATCTCTTCTTTCTGTTATTTTTATCACCACATCCATTTCCCTCTTTGCCAGGCAACCACTATTCTCTTCTCTCAATTATTTCTATAATTTTGTCTTTCAAAAAATGTTATAAAAGTGTAATCATAAGTATGTAAGCTTTCAGAATTGACCTTTTTTCTTTCATCATCATTCTCCGAGGGTTCATCCAGGTTAATGAGTATCTCTAGAGTTTGTTCCTTTTATTGTTGAGTAGTAGTCTGTGATATGTATGTATATGACTTATTGAAGGACATCTAGGCTGTTTCCAGTTTGGGACTAAATATAAGGTTGCTGTGAACATTCACATACGTGTTTTTTCTGTGAATGTAAATGTTTCTGGGATAAATGACAGGTATGCAGTTGCTGGGTTGTATGGTAGTTGCATATTTAGTTTTGTTAAGAAACTCCCGAACTTTTTTCCAGAGTAGCTTATCATGCTATATTGCCACCAGCGGTTTATGGGCAATCTGTTATGTAAGCATCCTCACCAGCATTTCAGGTAGTCACTATTTTTTGTTTTACTCATTTTGAGAGACGTGAAGTGATTATAACTTATTGTGGTTTTAATTTGCATTTTTCTGAGTGAATGATCATCTTTTCATTTGATTATTTGTACCTTCTTTGGTTAATGTCAATCTTTTTGCCCATTTTCTTATTGGATTGTTTGGTTTTTTACTATTGAGGGTTACCCCCACCCCCACCCCACCCCTCCTCAAGACGGAGTTTCCCTCTGTCGCCCAGGCTGGAGTGCAGTGGTGTGATCTCAGCTGGCCACAACCTCTGCCTCCCAGGTTCAAGTGATTCTCCTGCATCAGCCTCCCAAGTAGCTGGGACCACAGGCGTGTGTCATTACACCTGGCTAATTTTTGTATTTTTAGTAGAGATGGGGTTTCACCATGTTGGCCAGGCTGGTCTTGAACTTATGACCTCAACTGATCCGCACACCTTGGCCTCCCAAAGTGCTGAGATTACAGGCGAGAACCACTGTACCCAGCCTTGCTTTCTAACTATTGAGTTTGGAGTATTCTTTATATATTCTAGGTACTAGTCCTATGTTGGAATACATGGTTTGAAAATGTTCTCTCCCAGTCTGTAGCCTGTCTTTTCATCCTCTGAACATGGCCTTTTGCAGACCAAAGTTTTAAAATTTGATAAGACCCAATCTATCAAGTTTTTCTTTCATGGATCATGCTTTAGTGTCAAGTCTAAGAACTCTTGCCCTGGCCGTAGGTTATGAAGATTTATCCTGTGATTTTTTTCTAAAAGTTTTGTATAATAGTTTTACATTTTACATTTAAGTCCGTGGTCCATTTTAAGGTAACTTTTGTATAAGTTAATTTATATATTTTTTTCTATGAATGTCCAATTTTTCTTGTACCATTGTTGAAAAGATTGTCTGGATTCCTCCTTTGAATACTTTTGTACTGTCATTAAAAATCAGGTAAACATTTTTGTGTTCTTTAGTAAGTTCCATTTCTCTGTTTGTCCATCTCTCCACTGATACCATACACTGTATTATTGTAGCTATATAAGAAGCCCTAGCAGAGTAGAATGATTCCTCCCATTTTACTCTTTTTCAACATTGTTTTACTTATTCTGGGTCTGGGCCTTTCCATATAAATTTTAGAATATTGTTGTCTGTGTCTACAAAAAAACCTTACTGAGATTTTGATAGGACATGTATTAAACCTGTGGATCTGCTTGGGGAGCATGGACATCTTCACTGTGATGAATCTTCTGATTCATAAAAATGCTGTGTCTCTATTTAGGTCTTTGAACCCTTTCCTTAATATTTTGTGATTCTTTTTTTCAGCACACAGATACTATATGTTTTGTTAATTCTATACCTATATGTTTTGTTTGGAGCAATTGTAAATGCTGTTTTGTTTTTAATTTTGGTTACTGCATGCACATTGTATGTATCTAGACGTGCTATTAATTTTCATGTATTGATCTTGTATCCTGTTAAATAGACATTTTAAATTCTTTATGTAAATTCCCTGGACTTTTTAAATGTTAACATCATGTCATCTACAAATAGGAAGGATTTTATGTCTTCCTCTTCATCTGTATGTCTTTTCTTTTTCTTCCCTCATTGCTATTGCTGGAACTTCCAATTCTATATGGAATACAGTGGTAGTAGAGTATATCCTTGCCTTGTTTCAGATATTAACCAAAACACATACTCTTTCACCCTTTAGTATGTTGTTGGCTGGGGTTTCTTATAAGTATTTTTTATCAAATTGAGATAATTCTACTCTTGCTAATTTGGTGATAATTTTTCATCATGACTAGGTATTGGAGTATGTTAAATATTTTTTTCTGTGTCAATTTATGACTTTTTTTGTTTGTTGTTGAGACAGAGTCTCGATCTGTCACCCAGGCTAGACTGCAGAGGTGTAATCTTGGCTCACTGCAGCCTCTGCCTCCCAGGTTCAAGCTATTCTTCTGCCTCAGCCTCCTGAGTAGCTGGGATTACAGGTGCCTGCCACTACACCCGGCTGATTTTTGTATTTTTAGTAGAGACAGGGTTTCACCATCTTGGTCAGGCTGGTCTCAAACTCCTGACCTCGTGATGCACCTGCCTTAGCTTCCCAAAGTGCTGGCATGAGCCACTGCACCTGGCCAATTGATCACACTATTAACCTGTTGGTACGATAGATTATATTGATAGATTTTTAAATGTTGAACCAGCCTCGTTTCTGCAGTAAATCCCACTTAGTCTTGGTGTGTAATTTTTAATATGTTGCTGGACTTGATTTACTAATACTTTGTTGAGGAATTTTGCATTTAAGTTCATGAGAGATAATAGTCTGTTCATTGTGGGGAGTTTTTGGTGCTGTTTTTGTCTAATATAGATGTCTAGGTAATACTGGCCTCAATTAAAATAAGTTGGGGGTTACTCCTTATTCTGTTTTCTGGAAGAGATTGTAAAATTGGTGTTAGTTCATTTTTAGGTGGTAGAATTTTTCAGTGAAACTGTCTCAGTATGAATATCTCGTCAAAAGATTTTAAATTACAAATTCAGTTTCTTTAATTGTTACAGGACTATTCAGGTTATCTATTTCATCTTGGTTGAATTTTTATAATTTGCAATTTTTAAATAATTGGACCTTTTTTTTAAGTTGTCTAACTTATGAGCATAAAGTTCTTAGTAGCTTAGTTATTTTTTTATTAAAGGCTGCAGGAACTTTAGCAATATCCCATTTTATTCCTATAATTGGTGATTTGTAGCTTTGCTCTTTTGTCAGTCTTGCTAGAGATGCATCAGTTTTATTGATTTTTTGAAAAGTAGTTTTTGTTTCATTGATTTTTCTTCTGTTTTCAATTTTATTGATTTTTGTTGTCATCTTTTTTGCTTGTTTTGGGTTTATTTTGCTCTCCTTTTTTTAGGCTCTTAGGGTAGGAACTTCAGTTACTGATTTGAGGTTGTTTCTCCTTTGTAAAGTCCAGACTTTTGAAAATACTTCAGTTCACTGTAGTATAAAGTTTTGGCTTTGTAAAATTTAACATTATTTATTAAATTATTCAAATTTATACATCCTTTTTTGGTTAACTTTCAAAGGTCGAATATCTCCAACTATCATGGTTTTGGATATTTTTCTGTTTCTAAATTATTTCTGTGTTATAATAGGGTATTGCTGTATCAGTTGGTTAATAAGGTTCATAACTGTTAACACCTTAGATCATTGAGATTTATTTCATCAACACTATATGAGCACATCTCTTAATTACAGAGATCCATTGAGGGAAAAGAGAATTGCCTACGCTTATTTAGTTTTATTCTGGCTGTTTAGAAATCTAGCAGCCTGTGGGGACCTGGGAAAGAACTGGGTCAAGAAACCTGTGCCCTATTGTTTTGTTTTTTATTGTTTTTTAGTGTGCCTACCTAGGAGTCAGAGCCATATTAATCCCTAATTAGGAGTCAGTTTTGACAATGCCCTCCTCTTTTGCTTGTAGAATTCCCCTACAATGTAAGACATGGTGACATTCTTGTTCTTTGACCCCTAGTACTTGATATATTTCCAAGCGGTGCTGGTAGAACCCAGTGTATCTCACCTCACATTCCCTTATCCCGTTTCATCCTTGCTTTCTAGTCATTCAGTTTCTTTAATAGTCATAGGTCTCTAATGGTTTTCTGTTTTATTTTTCAGTGAGTTTGTAAGTTATAGTTTTTTAAGAAATTGACTTGTTTCACTTAAGTTTTCGTATTCGGGGCCATAAAACTTTCCATTGTAGTCTTTATTACATTTTAAATCTTTACTTTTAGTTTTGTCTTTCTTTTTCTTCCTAACGTAGTTTACTTGTACTTTTTTTTTTCTTGTCCATTTCACTGGTCTTTGCAAAGAATCAACTTTTGGCAAGAGTACTCTCAAGACCTCTTGTATGCCTTTTACCTAAATTTACCCATTTTTAACATTTGTCACATTGAATGTATCAGTTTCTCCCTTTCCCAACACACACACACACACACACACACACACACACACCCCACTTTTTTTTCTGAACTATGGGATGTAAGTTGCATTACAGCCTGCTTTTTACCCTAGTTGTACAGTGTATTTTTCTTAAGAACAAGGATATTCTCTTACAAAATTATAGTATATTTATCATATTTAGAAAATTAACATAAATACAGTACTTTAATCTACAGTCCTTATTTCAGTTTTTACAACTGTCCATGTAATGTTCTTATGACAGTTTTGTTTCTTCAATACAAGATTATGTAGCATTTAACTGCCATAGCTCTTTAGTCTTTTGTAAAATGGAGCAGTTCCTCAGTCTTTAATGACATATTTAAGGAATACTGGCCATTTATTTTATAGGATGTTTCTCAATTTGGATTTGTCTAATGTTTCCCCGTGATTAAATTCACGTTATTCATCCTTGCCCTGAATATCATGTGCCAGATATAAAGTTGTACTCAAACAAAGGATGAAATCTTGTTGAAAAGACACAAGTCAGCATGAAGGAGTTCCCCTTATCCAATAAAATTAGGATAAATGATAATAATGCATTGACTAAAATTGGAATGCATACTATCTTATTCTAAACAAGCAAGCAAGTGGGGGAAAAGGAGTTTTTCCCTTCTGTACATTTTTTTTTAGTGAATTTATATTCTTACCTTTATTTCTTAATACTTTCTTTGGGTTTATTATAATAATTCATTTTTAACATTCTAAATTGGACATTGAGTTTATTTTCAGATTTGTATTTTCAGTGTAAGCTTTTTAAACTACAAATTTCCTTTTTGGCTTATTGTTTTGGTCTGTTCCACTACACAAATTTTTATATGGAGTTAATTTTATTTTCTTTTGGTTCTAAGACTTTTCTAATTCTCATGCCAATTTCTTTGATTCACTTGTCATTTAGAAGTAGGTATAATTTTTTTCAAAAGAATGGGTATTTTAAACTTAATTTTAAATTGAATTGCATTATGTTTAGACAGTATAGCCTATGTGATAACAATTATATTTGTCAAGATATATGTTATGTTGTGGGTAAATGATTAATTTACCTAAGTGTTCCACATATTTTAGAAAAATATATTTTTCAGGTATTTTATACAGGTTTCTGTGTGTGTCCCATAGGTCAAACATTTTAATGTTGATATCAAATATGCTTTATCTTTACTAATTTTGTGTCTATTTCATCTGTCAATTATTGAGACATTTAGATATCTTACTGTGGTTGTAGATTGGCCGAGTTTTTCTTATGTTCTTTTGTTTTTGCATAAGAAAAATTTATGGATTATATTTCTACTAAGTGAACTTTATTCATTATACCTTTTAACCTAAGAGTCCATTTTGCTTATTACTCTCAGCATCCAGTACCTTTTCCCAATATTATGATGTCAAGTTAATTTCCAGCTGCACACTTTTTCATATACTTGTAGTCATGTGAGCCTCCAGTTAAATTTTATTCCTCTATTTGTTGTTTTTCTAATTTTTATTATGTGTACATGTACGTGTATACTTTCTCACCTCACTTATTTCAGTAGGAACTAGGTAGGAGTGTGGGTTTATTGACATATGGAAACTAGTTATTGGTGTTTCAGTTACTATCGTTTTTGAGTGAAAGTAAAATGTGTATGTATGGCTGTCAAATATTTGATGCCTTTTCTAACTTGCTGTTTTTTATATGAACTATTTAGTTGTACGAAAATAATATGTATTAAAATAATGTGACATCATTTGAAAATATGATACCATTTTCCTTCCTTCTTTCCTACCTTATTCCTTTTTTTCTCCCTCCTTTCCTTCCTTCTGGGATAGCTGAAGGTAACTGATCTACTGTTGTGTGAGAATCACTGCCATTGCTGCTTCTGTTACTTTTTTTTTTTCCTTTTCAATTTCTAAATTCCCACTGTACTCAGAACAAACAGATTTTCCTTCTTAACTTAAGATCTTATTCTTCAAAACACAAATTTATGTTAATAGACAATTCTGAAAACATGTATTTGATAACATAATTCTATGTAGAATGTCATAATATATTTCATAAAGGGTACCAGTTTTTATATCATTCAGAAACTTAAAATTCAAAGAGGTAACTATTTGAGATATCAGTTATTGACTTTGGTTATCAAGTAATGTAATTTGAATTTGAAATTATTGTTTTAAAACCAAAATTATTTTCCGTTGGATTCAAAGGTATTTCAAAAAGTTACTAGTCAAAATGTTTTTGTCTGGTTACCAAGCATACTACTTCTTGGATAACACTATTTGTGAACATGTAATTATCTACTTGTAAGGTAGCAACTATAATAAAGTACATAGTAGTTTAAAAGTATATACTTAATTGTGCTTTCTTCTTCCAAATTATTAGTTGTTATTAGTGAAACAAAAATACACTTATGCCCATTTTTGGCTTGGTCTATTTTAGATGCTTCTGGCAAGCAACACAGTTATTTTACGATGGGAGTTCTGCTCTATATTTCCCAAAATAACTTGGAATACATCTTCAGAAGTTGTAGTTATTTAGTAACCACAGTTTCTCTCCTTTTTTCCTCTGTAAATTCTTACCCTGGAACCTTTTTCAGATGAGGGAAAATAATTGGAGATTGAAGCATTTTTTTTAGCCTTTAAAATCCATTCATTTAAACTCTTCAGAATTTGTTCACATAAATTCTTTGAAGTGCTTAATACTTGTATCTGTCACTCAAACACCTGTCTCCATACTCAAAAATCATCTCTTTTCATAAGTAATCATCTCCCATCCCCACATAGCAAGTAAACTATTGTGGGGTAGTGGCATCACCTGGTCACCAGCATCATCATCACTACTAAGATTTATTGAAGATTTACTATGTGTCAGGCAGTATTTTGAATACCTTATGTATTATGTAATTCTCAGAAGTCAGCTGGATTGTGAATGGTAGAGACTGGATGGGACCCAGCAGGTTTTGGCTATAAAGCCCACAAGCTTAACTAATTACTACACTGAATTTCTCTTACACAGTAGTAACACTTTTCTTCTTCCTTGGGAAGTGTATGTGTCATGTTCCAGACCTATTCTATTTTTCATAGCTTAATCATTACTTTGAACATTTTTCATGTATATAAAAATTTATTTTCATTAATCACCTTTCTTCTTCCACTGTCTCTTAGCCTGGTGCAGTATAAGGAAACCATTTGTCTTCCCTCTCCCTTCATCTGTATCAGATTTTAATAAATTTATGTCAACAATAGTTTCAGTTTTCTTAAAGTCCAGAGTTCACCTGTTTATCTGTTTTTTCATAATTAACATCTGTTTAATGTTAACAGACGAAAGAATAAAAAATAAGAATAAATTTTAAAAGTTGTTTTTGTTACCACTGGATTGAAAGACTTTAAGATCTTCTTAAAATATCTGTGGTTCCAAAAGTATTTACCTTGCTAGTAAAGAATTTAAACTTGTATGTCTTAAGCAACTTAGATTTGCTTAGATCTGTGGTGGAATGGAAAGTTGAGCTACCAAGTACACCTACATAATTGTGTTTTCCTCCTTTATTTTTATAGTCACTTTTCTAAAGCTGGCTCTAGCCAGTCTATTTGCAGCAATTATATTGTACTCAAACCTGGTCAGATCTGTTTGTTTGTAAATGTCTGAATTTTTCTTCATGCAGTCAGTATAAACATTTAAGTGCTTTTCAATTTGTTGTGGCTTTTTCTAGTTTAAAATTTTACTTTATATATATAGCTATTTTTTGTTTAATGTCTTTATTTCTAATCCCGTTGCATTTGTAGATGATCAAAAGTTCAAAAAGTTCTAGTACTAATACTAAAACGTTACTCTAATTTGTTTGTCAGCCAGCCACATTTTTATTCATGTAACATTATTTTGGCAACATATTGTTTATAGTTATTCTTGTTGATTCAGTCTTACATTTAATATTTACTTTACGGTAGCTGTCTACACTTTTGATGTCTTTCCTATTTATTAATATAAACTATCTTTTGAGTAGAAAAGAGGGTGAGTCCGCTGGTTGACTTTTAAATTTATCTTTACTATCTAGTTTATGAATGTCCTTTGTTAATACGGTGGGGGGGGGGCCTAAAGAATTTACCCACAACTAATTAATCCTAGCAAGAAGTTTATTCACCTTTTAATTAGATTTAGGGATGTGTTCCAAGTTTAAAAACTGTAGACTGAATATTTTTAAGATTATGTTTTTAATAGCTTCTGGCAGTGGCCTTTAGGATAGTCTTAACAAGACATAGAATTATTTATTTCCTTTTGTGCCATGTCTTGTAAGAAGACAAGACATTAATTGCCATTGGTAATTAATAGGTCTAACTTCCTATTGGCCAAAAATAATGTATCCATTTACCTCATTTCTCCTTGAAAGTAAATAATGGATTGTCTGTTTATAATCTCTTGTCAAAGATGTAATTGCTGTTTTCTTTTTTTTTTTTTTTTTTGAGATGGAGTTTTGCTCTTGTTACCCAGGCTGGAGTGCAATGGTGCGATCTCGGCTCACCGCAACCTCCGCCTCCTGGGTTCAGGCGATTCTTCTGCCTCAGCCTCCTGAGGAGCTGGGATTACAGGCACGCGCCACCATGCCCAGCTAATTTTTTGTAATTTTAGTAGAGATGGGGTTTCACCTTGTTGACCAGGATGGTCTCGATCTCTTGACCTCGTGATCCACCCGCCTCGGCCTCCCAAAGTGCTGGGATTACAGGCGTGAGCCACCGCGCCCGGCCCGTAATTGCTGTTTTCTATAGTTTGTTTGCTAATTATGCCAATCTCAAATATGGTAAGCATTGAACTCTGCCTCCTGTATGACTATTGATATTAATATTCCTGTTATCTAAGATACAGAATTAATACAGTGAAAACCACATTGGGCTAAAGTCAGAACTTAGTGTTCTGAGGAGGGACAGTGAAAATAGGCAGCAAAATTCAGTAATTTTAAGAATCATCTAGCCTTTAAAATTATTTTTACTTTTCAGGAATGTAGATTTAGTTCTGATCACATGATGAGTAAACATGTTCTGAGGCATGCTTTTTCTTTGCTTTGTTTTTCTTTTCCTTTTTTTTTTAAGTTTCAGGTAGACAGTTGGTATCCATCTCTATTACCTAAACAAGGTGTACTATACATTATACATTGTCTTTAATGTGAGGAAAGTACGTTTTAAAAAATGCTGCTTAAAGTCAATAGCAAAACAACTTTCTAATATGTTACTTAGATTAATAAGAAAATATTGTACCTTGTATATGGAACCTGTGAGAATTATGTAAATGAGCAATAGACTGTTCTAGGAGGCATTTCCTAAAAATTATCTACAAAGATGTTGGGTGATTGTGACAATAGATTACCTTTTTCCAATTCCACTGCCTCTTCCTAAATTCATTTTAGCAACTACTATAGAAGTTTTTCCCTAAAGGATAATCAGTTTTATGCTACATTAAATATATAATACCAACAGTATTTTCTCGTATTTTATAGAGAGAAGTAAACAAGTTGAGATCTAGTTTATAATTAGTGTGTTTTTGTACTGGTGAGTATGATGTTTAAACTCAATATTTTCGTGACTTTTAGATGGAACACATTTCTACATAGGTATTTATGTGAATCAAAGAGCTAGTTGATTAGCCTTTTCATTTCCTCAGTGCATTTTAAGGCTGATTTTTATTTATTGTTTTATTTATAATTTCATCTTTTATTTCAGATTCAAGGGATACATGTGCAGGTTTTGTTACCTGGGTATATTGCATAATGCTGAGGTTTGGGGTATGACAGATTTTGTCACCCAAGTACTCAGTAGGTTTTCAACTCTTACCTCCCTCCTTCTCTCTCTCCTCTAGTAGTCCCCAGTGTCTATTATTGCCATTTTTGTGTCTGTGAGTATACATCAGTAGCTCCCACTTATAAGTAAGAACACACTGTGTTTGGTTTTCTGTTATTGCATTAATTTGCTTAGGATAATGGCCTCCAGCTATATCTGTGTTGCTGCAAAGGACATGATTTCATTCTTCTTTATGGCTGTTTAGTATCCCATGGTCTATGTTTTATAAGTGTGTATGTGCCACTTTTACTTTATTTAATCCACCATTGATGGACACCTAGGTTGATTCTGTGTCTTTGCTATTTTGAATAGTACTTAAAGCTTATTTTTAAAACTACTTTTTCTGTGAGTTTTGGGAGGCTCTAAACAATAGATGCCATTTGAAGACAAGATTTATCTGAGAGATAATAGTTGAAAATACTGATTTGGGAAAATAGAAGAGGGGGCTAATTCAGTAATATTTTCATGTATTAAAAATGAATTTAGTGCTATTATATATTGTAAACTAGAATCGAACTGTTTTTATGTCCTCCCCTTTTAAGCAATCCCAATTTAGCATTGTTTTACAAAATACTGCTTTTCCCACTGTTTATGAATATGTTAAAAATGTTGCAGTAATTTATGACACCAACATTTACTTCTCCTTGAATTCTAGAACTTAATCATGAATTGTTGTTGTTGTTGCTGCTGCAAAATGGTTGTAACAAGTGATCTGCATGCCTTGGCTTCCCAAAGTGCTGGGATTACAGGTGTGAGCCACTGCACCCAGCCAAAAATGACTTTAAAAAGTTAAATTTCTGTTACTGCCACCCCCCGGCTCTTTCTTGGAAGTACTTTCTGATATATTCCTCTGGAAATTTTGTATGCAATGGGAGTGTATATATGTGTATATTCTTTAAAATGGGAGTATAATAAGCATTCCATTTATAATGTGCATGTTTTTAAAATTCCATCTTAATCTATTGAGTAACTTTGTGAAGTAGACCACTTTATTAATTTATTTTAAATGTTTATTAAAATTATTCATTAAAAAGTAATAGCTTTTTATCACCTCAGTTTGTGTTTAAGAGCTACATTAGATGCATTTGATATATGTATAGTAATTTTTGACATTTGGCTTCTGTTAGGTGGTTTTGGAATGTATGCTTAAAAAAGACCTCATTTATAATAAGGTCACTCCAACATTTCACCACTGGAAGATTGATGACAAGAAGTTTGGTCTTACATTTCAAAGTCCTGCTGATGCTAGGGCTTTTGATAGAGGTATCCGAAGAGCTATAGAGGATATTTCTCAAGGTAGGTACTCTTGGCTATTTCCTTAATTTATTTATCAGTTATTTATAGTAGAGGTTATCTTTCTTAGAGTTGACCCAAAGTAGTTTTCACACTTTAAACATGTCAGCTTTTGTGATATGTGACCAGGCTTTGAACCTCACAATAAATGAAGATAAAATAATAGACTTCTTAACCTGTTTTGTATTTGTCACATCATAGTATATATCAATTGCATGTATTATCTTCAAGAGTCCATCAACAGCTGGCTTCAGATAATTCAAATGTTTTAAAATAAGCACTTGAAGGAAGGGGGAATAGAAAGGTACAGCTATGAGAATCCCAATTGGTGTTCTTCTTGTGTATGTATGACACCAGTCACATCCTTTTTTTGGGTAATTTTATAGAACTTGTAATATTCAAATATATGTAGACTGTAGTTATTCCATGACAGAAGTCTTTACTTGATTGATTTCATTATTGAGGATGAGCAGAAACCACAACCTCATCTATTTCTTTGTTATCTTGCCAGTCTGTTAAAATGATTAACTCAAAAGCCTGGCAATTAGAAACTGGCCACTTGTATTTGCCCCTGTCAGGATAGAGAATAATGTACTTATTTCCCTCTTCTACAGGTAAATTTCCAGTTGCTTACTAATGAGATTCCCTTGAAGGGAAGAATAATGTTTTTTCATGTAAGACTGGCTTATGCTTACTTAAACAAAAATCACTTTAAAAACCATTTCTTCCCATAAAGGATGACATATGTATAACTAAGACTTGATTTTTTTTTTAGTTAGAAAGGAAAATTATTTCAATTTTAATAATTTTCTGTATAAAGTAACTGAATGAAACTGTGCTAGACTACATTGTAATTTGTGCATTTTGAAGATGTCATTTTAATAAGAAAATTTGAAGACAAACTATGAGACCAATCACAGGCAAGAACATGGAAATACTAGTGTAGAAATCTGCTTTGATAATGCATGAAACCATAGTTAAATAATTTGTCTAGCTACTTTAAAAGATCAGAATTTAGTAAATGAGTAATTTTTTATTTCTGATCCAGAAAAAATTACTTTGAATTTATAGTAGCCATTCTGTCTTTATTATAAGAACCCGTAAATTCTCCCTAGATCAGTGTTCTTAACCTTGGCTACACATTACGATCACCTGAGAAGTGTGTGAAGCTTAACATGACTGATGTCCACTCCAGACCAATTGAATCTATCTGGGGAGTAGAGTCAAGTCATCCCTTATTATTCATAAACTCTAAGAAAGTTCAAATATGGTGAGGAATTGTTCTCTAGTCAAGTAATTGTAATTTGAATTTGAGAAAAGAAATAAACTTTAAAAAAAAATACATGATGCCCTGTCCCTCTTTCTGCAGAGATTCTCATACATTTTGGTTTGGTGGCATATTCTGGCATCAGTGTGTTTTTTAACTCCCCAGTTGAGTCTAACCTTTAGCCAGGTTTGAAGAACCAGTGCTTTAAAAAGAAAAATATTCATGGTCGCTGGAATTTATATGATTTATTTTAAAGTTTTGAATTACTTTTAAACTTATGCTCATATACTATAACAGTATACCTCTTTCACTAGGTTTAATGTTTTAAAAAATGATTTATAAGGAGTAGCTTACAAACTCCTAGGTAGAATGGACTATAATACTTAATCTGTCTTGTCATTTTTGAACATTAAAAAACATTAGCTAGCATTATTATCACCTGCTATATAGACTTTCAACAATCTCAGATTGCTTTTACTTGACCTCTTTGACAAAAAGTTAGTATGTTGCTCTTTCCAAAGGGCAAATTTCTCTTTCTCTCATGCCTACTCCATTCTGAGCTGTGTCTCTCAAGGGTATCATGAACTGAGAATATTTTACTAGGACAAATCCTTTCTTATTAATTTATTGGAGCTAAAGGTACTCTTAACAGCATGAAAACCTGTACAGAGAAGTTGAAGCACAAAAGTCAATAACAACAATTGGCCATTAACTATCAGTAGTGGATTAGGACTCATTCGTTTTCCATCTTAGCTAAAGCAACTAAAATCCTGCTTATGGGTACTAAATACTGTTTCCTGGGTAAAAACATTTGAAAAAACTGAATACATCTCATCTTAGCATCACCAGAGCAGTATAATTGTTATAATCTGCCTGGTAAATTTGAGTATTTGGGACAAACTAGGGATAGGGGTTGCTAGAGATAGTATACTTTAAGAGAAAACATCTCATTAGTAAGCAACTGGAAATTTACCTGTAGAAGAGGGAAATAAGTACATTATTCTCTATTCTAACAGGGGCAAATACAAGTGGCCAGTTTCTAATTGCCAGGCAGTCCAGAATGATCTCTGTCAGTTTTCTGAAGTATTATGATAACATAATCAATTATTCATTAATAGTGGACTCTAAGACAAAAATTCTGTGCTTGATTAACTTTTATCCATTTTCTTAGGATGCCCCGAATCAAAAAATGAAGCTGAAGGGGCAGATGACTTACAAGTAAGTAATGGCTTGGAAGGAATTCGTAAACATAAAGGATGTGAAAGAAGTCACTGACCTTAATAAATAAACTCATCAATTACTAAGAATATTTCTAAGACACTGTATTTGTCAGAATTCTCCAGAAAAAATATAACCAATACAGGTTGAGCATCTCTAATCTGAAAAGTTGAAATTTGAAATGTTCCAAAGTCTGAAACTATTTTATTTTTTGAGACGATGTCTTGCTGTGTTGCTCAGGCTGATCTTGAACTCCTGGGCTGAAGTGATCCACCCACTTCTCCAAACTGCTGGGATTACAGGCATGAGCCACCGTGCCTGGCCCCAAAATCTGAAGCTTTTTGAGATGGAAATGATACCTAAAGTAGAAAAAATTTACACTTGACCCCATGTTATAAATAACACTAAAAATGCAGTCAGAATTTTGTTTCATGCACAAAATTATTTAAAATCATGTGTAAAATTACCTTCGGCCTGTGTGTTATATAAACATAAATGAAACGTAAATGAATTTCATCTTTAAACTTGGGTACTATCCTTAAGATGTCTTATTATGCACTTATAAATATTCTGAAATTTGAAACAGTTCTGGTTCCAAGCAATTCAAATAAGGGATGAAAGGTAAATGATTTTCATCTTTAAACTTGGGTACTATCCTTAGGATGTCTTATTACGCACATACAAATATTCTGAAATTTGAAACAGTTCTGGTTCCAAGCAATTCAGATAAGGGATATCAATCTTTATATAGAAAGTAAAGTTTCTGTTTTTTTGTTGTTGTTGTTGTTTGTTTTGTTTTTAAGGAAGTGGTTCACAACATTGTGGGTTGGGTTGGCAGAGTGGGCAGGCATACTAGAATGTTGCAGTCATGATAAGGCAGAATTTTATTCTCTTTAGAGGACCTCAGTCTTTTCTCTTATGCCTTTTAACTAATTGCGTGAGGTCACCACATTGTGGAGGATGCCTCGCTGCCATATAATAAGGACATTCAAGCAACACTATGTAGATATCCATATGGTGAGGAACTGAAGCCTTCAGACTAGCCATATTAGTGAGCCACATTGGAAGCAGATTATTCAGTTCCAAGCCAGCCTTAAGATGACTGACCAGTTGTGGCACGTTTTCACTGCAACCTTATGAGGAACCCTGAGCCAGAACCATCTAGTTAAGCTGCTCTTGAATTCCTGACCAGCAGGAACTGTGAAATAATAAATGTTTGTTGTTTTAAGCAACTCAATTTGGGAATGAATTTTTGGCTAATGAAGATTCTGAAGACCTGTAAATGGAGTGCTACTGTAACAAATACTGAAACATGGGACTGACTTCAGACTCAGGACTCAGACAGTAAATAAAAGCTGGAAGGTCTTTGAGGCAAGTTTTAGTAAAGTTATGAAGAGACTGTCACTAGAAGCTTTAAGGTCTTTGGATAGACAGCCAGTGAGGGCTTAAATGAAAATGAAGACAACTATATTGGAAAATGGAAGAAAGGGAATGTTTGTTGTATAGTGGCTGAAAGCTTAGCAAGAATGTCACCTGAGTAATGTGGGAAGCAGAAAATATACCCAATGAACTGGGTGGTTAAGCTAAGGAGATTTTTCAAGCAAAAGGTTGAAGCTGTATGCCTGGTTTCTTCTTACTGCTTATGATAAACAGAAAATGAGAGAAGTAAGCTAAGGAAGGGCTCCTAAAGAGAAAGAAGCCAAGACTTTGCTGGTTTGAAAATTCTCAGTTTCTCAGTATGTCAAATGGCTAAGATTAAGAAATGGCTTTTAAGCAAATATCAAATCCAGGGCCTTCTCAGAAAAGCATTATCTAAGGATGTGAATGTAAATTCCTTTGTTAAGACCTCAGGAGGATTGAAGATGAACCTCAGAGAACCTTTCAATCAAAGCAATAGGTTCTATAAGAAGTGTAAAAGTATGTCACTTAGCAAAAGTTTAAAGTTGAGTTTTTCTCATTTATGAATGTGCTTTTTATGTAACGAAGTGGGCCTCTAGAAGATTCACATAGTTTTTCAAAGCCTTATATTGGCAGAAATACCACCATTGATTGAAGAGGGGACCTTTGGATCCCCAAAATTCCACTGGCAGGAAGCAAGTTGAAAACACTATGCAGATGCAAACTTGACCCATGTTTCAATGAAAATACAAGGAAATTAGAAATTAGAACCAAGGTCTCAAAAATCAGAGCCAAGAGTTATGAAAAACTATTCCCAGGTCCTAAGTTCCACACTAGAAAGTTCCAGTGTTGCCACCTTGATTTCAGAATTATGTGGACCATTAACTATGTGTTCCTCTCATTTTTTCCACTTTTGAACAAGAAGGTCATATGGCAGTTACCCTCTGCCTGTCCTACCATTGTATTTTGGTTATGTGTTAGGCAGATAATTTGTCTCTTTAGTTCCAGATCATCAGATTGAGAGAAGCTATATATTCAAGGAGCTACATTTAAGGAACTACACCCAGGGAGTTTTATCTGTACTTGCACCTGTTTAGAAGACAACATCCTAGCTTTGAAGTTGTTCTGTAAAAAAATGAGACTTTTAGGGAGTCATGGGAGGGGAGAGTGTATCTTGAATATGAGAAAAATGTAAATAATTGGTATCCAAAGAGCAGTGAATTATGGTCATTTTAAAATGACCATAAAATGGAACCATAAAATGGAAACAAATTATTTTATACTCCTCTGTTCATTGGAGCCTAATTCCCCTCTTGCTGAGTATAGGCTGTTCTCCTAGGGACTCACTTCTAACAAACGGGATGTGTTCAAAATGGAGTGTGACTTGAGGGTAGATCATAAGAAAATATCTGGCTTCCATCTTGCTTTCTCTCTTGGATCACTCTGGGAGAAGCCAGCTGCTGTGCATGCGGACACTTGAGGAGATCTGTGAAGAGATTCTTGTGAGGAATTGAGGTCATCTACCAACAACCAGTAACTAACTGGAGCCTTCTAGCAACAACCATGTGAAGTGAATCATGGTGAAAGCAAGTCCTCCAGCCACAAACAGGCCTTCAGATAGTTATAGCCACTGCTAATATCTTGACTAGAACTTCACAGGGACTATGAGCCAGAACCACCCAGCTAAATTGCTCCCACATTTCTGACTCACAGAAATTATGTGATAATAAATGTTCGTTGTTTGAAACTGCTAAGTTTTGTGGTCATTTTTAATACATCTATAGGTGAAGAATGCACAGGCAGAAAGGGAAGTTTAACTTTTTCTTAAGATAATTGGAGACTGGGTGCGGTGGCTCACGCCTATAATCCCAGCACTTTGGGAGGCCAAGGTGGTCAGATCATCTGAGGTCGGGAGTTCAAAGTAAGCCTGACCAACATGGTGAAACTCCATCTCCACTACAAATACAACAAATTAGCCAGGCATGGTGGTACATGCCTGTAATCCCAGCTACTCGGGAGGCTGAGACAGGAGAATCGCTTGAACCCAGGAAGTGGAGGTTGTGGTGAGCCAAGATCGCGCCATTGCACTCCAGCCTGGGCAGTGAGTGCAAAACTCCGTCTCCAAAAAAAAAAACAAAAAAAAAACAGGTAATTAGAATGATAGTTAATTTTTTCAGAGTTACAACTGCAAAAGAAAACTCTTAAATTCACCTTAGTTCCATTTATTTCATGAATGATATTCCAAAGGTTTAGAAGGTCATTCTTCTTTTAGAATGTATGGGAAGTTGCAGTGTGTTCTGATTTATCTAGCAACTTTATTAGGAATAAAATACATCATATTAAGTTTCATAGTTCATCTTAATTAGCTAAATAAATGTTTTGAATACAAATTATGGTTTAAGGTAGTGTTTATATTACGTTTACTTCATTGGCAATTGTTTGCAAAGACAACTAATATAGTTTAAAAGAATAACGCATCATCTAATTTTTTAACACAATAAAAGTAATGATAATGTTATATTTAAATAATACATGTTTTGAAGGCATTAAATGTCAGAGTGGAAATCCTCTCCATTTTGGATATTCATTAATTCAACAAATATTTTGAGTACCTATTCTGTGCCGATAACTGCTAGACATTTTCTTTATAAGCTGGTGGACAGCTTTCTGCTTTCAACAGTTCAGTGTCTTCATCAATTATCATAAGTCAAAGAAATTTACCTTTCTTTTTCATATCTTTCTTTGGAGGGTTTTATAACATCATCATTTGGATTTAAAAGCCTATCTTGCTCATCTTTTATTCCTGATGTGTAGTATAGTGCTAATCACATACATAGTTGGCACTCGAGAAAATTTTTTGCCGAAAAATATCTTAAAAATTAAGATTTGTAATAAACTAACCAATATTAAGGTATGAATATTCTATTTGGTTTCTGTCTTTGACAATTTTAATGAGACAAGTGAGAGCTTTTGGTTTTTAATTTATTTTGAGGCACGGTCTTACTCTGTTGCCTAGGCTAGAGTGCAGTGGCATGATCTCGGCTCACTGCAGCCTCTGCCTCCTGGGTTCAGGTGGTCCTCCCACCTCAGCCTCCCGAGTTGCTGAACTCCAGGGACGTACCCCCACTTCCGGCTAATTTTTGTATCTTTTTGGTTAGAGACAGGGTTTTGCCATGTTGCCCGGGCTGGTCTCAAACTCCTGGGCTCAAGTGATCCACCTGCCTCGATCTCTCAAATTGTTGGGATTATGGCATGAACCACTGTACCTGGTTTAGGTTTTTGGGTTTTTGTTGTTTTTTAATGCTAGCTGATGCTTATTTTAAGATCATTTTTAGTGCTGACAGAGTTGCCACTTAGAACATTTACTGCTCTAACTGTTGAGATACACTGAATTGACAAGAAAACCCACAAAATTTAACTCACAACAGGCTTGAGGTTATAAGAGGAAAAGATCTTAGATATCATGCTTTTGGGAAGAAGAAAGATGGGATCTGATTGCTATGAAGTAAAATATTGTCATGTTTTTTCTTAAAAATTACTGAGGCCGGGCGCGGTGGCTCAAGCCTGTAATCCCAGCACTTTGGGAGGCCGAGGCGGGTGGATCACGAGGTCGAGAGATCGAGACCATCCTGGTCAACATTGTGAAACCCCGTCTCTATTAATACAAAAAAATTAGCTGGGCATGGTGGCGCGTGCCTGTAATCCCAGCTACTCAGGAGGCTGAGGCAGGAGAATTGCCTGAACCCAGGAGGCGGAGGTTGCGGTGAGCCGAGATCGCGCCATTGCACTCCAGCCTGGGTAACAAGAGCGAGACTCCGTCTCAAAAAAAAAAAAAAAAAAAAAAAAAAAAAATTATTGAAAAGCTGTGATTTATGTTTGTATAATTTTGCTTTAGGTAGGGGTTATGAATTGTTCATGTAATGATTTTCAAAGGTGGTAATATTTTAATAAGGCTCTATATCTAAAAACTAAGTTAGTGGATGGGCTTTATTTAGGTAGTAAAGAGTATTTAATGGTACTGCCAGCTATCACAATCCTTTAGAAAGTGCTGTCCTACAGTTTTCATTAAGTCCTGATGTATCTTAGGGTGAGTTTTATTTATTCAGTAAGAGCAAAAAACCTCTCTGTATAACCTGTGGCATAATTTTTTGTTATTTAAATTTTTATTGATGCTTTGTTATTTAAATTTTTATTGAGTTTAAGACATATTTGCATATGATGAAAATTATAACGACAAAATTAGGAATCATTCATTCCTACCCAAAAGTAATTACTGTTCATTTGAGGGTGTTTCTGCTTAGATTTTTCTTTTTTCTTACATCTTGTATACAAATGCATACTTCTTTTAAAAAGCACCATTGAGATCATACTTCTAAAATGCAGTCAGCTTAAACTCTCTTGGCCATTTTCATTGTGTCAGTCTAATTTCAGAGTCTTTGTTCTTAGCCATCCATTATGTAGCTATACTAAAATTTAATCATTCACATCATGGAATATTTATTTCCAACGGCCTTTTTACATACATTTTTATTTGTATCTTTGAGTGTGACCTTAGGATAAAAATCCTAGAAACATATTTAACATTTAAAGGGTTGAAGATTTATGTGTTAGCAGGAAGTGTGTATCTACTACTCATTAACTCAAAAGTAGATCTACAGACAATAAACAATCTCTGCAAACTTAATACCACAGTAAGCCAAACTAACTCTTCATTAGAAAGGTACTTTAGTTCTTCTGTTGAATAAGCCAGGTTAGAGGTTTTCCTTAACTACTGTTGTCAGACATTGTGTCTTTGCTACATTTTTCATATTCCTTCTATATTACTTCATCACAAATTACTGTGTTCAGGTTGCTTAAAGAAAATGCTATATGCTGTTAATGTTTCCTATCAAAGCTCATAGATGAATAGAAAATGAAAAATTCAAGGACTGGTTTATTCTTATCCTTAAGCTAATCAAACTAAAGAAAGCTAATGAAAAGAATAGGAGACAATTGTGGCTAAATTTAAAATGAATTGCAACTAGAAACGCTACACCACAATGTTAATAATGGTTTTGTTGGGCTTGTGGAATTACAGTAATTTTTTTTCTCCTATTCTATGCTTCCTAAGCTAGTATAATTTGAGCATATAATTTTAAATACCCAAAGAATTGCTCTGGTAGCATTTTTAACACATGTAATGCTAAAATATGAGGACTCTTTACCAGAGAAAATCTTAAACCACTTCTGTCTTTTAAAAGCCAATAATGTAATTATTTAAAAACTTCTTTTAGTAGGATATGAGCCAGCCACACATTTTGCAAACCTGTAATTTGTGATGTACGATTATAAGAATGATGTTCTTGAGCAGTATGTTGATTGTGATACCCTTTTTTTCCACATTTGATTTATTTATTGGGAATCATACATTAACAAGGGTTTTCAAAACAGCACTAAATTTTCTCTGAGAACTAGTACTAGAAGAAGGGGTGCAAAGGGAGGAGAGAAGCAAAATCTGTTTTTGTTTTTTCTGCAGCTGTCATCTGGCTGTATGTTCTGATCAAGAGCTACAGCTGGAGTTATTTTATTGCTTTACACTGTATCCTTTTGCCTCCTCACGCAAAATTACTATAGCAGTCTTGGAAAAATAAAAAGCTAGGCAATCACTTATCAACCATAGGAGAATAATTATTATACCAGTAGCTGAGAGTAAAACAAATTTTCGTTGTTCATTAACTATTGGCATGGGTTACTTTGTAGACAATACACATTAGCCTGTGCCAGCATACAATACTAAAAGCATTGAATGTGGTGAGTATATATAACTGCTATAGATATTTTTTTTAAGATAGAGACCATGCCAGTGTATTTACAGTTTTTGTGCTTATTGTATATTAAACTCTTTGCTCTTGTGGAAAATTTTTGGCATTTCCCACCACCTAATTTTATGTTAAAAAAAAAAAACAGTAAAAAAAACATAGAAGTTTGTGTAAGTCTGAACACTTTATGCTTAATCATGTCCAAATTAAGAAAGTGTTTTGGTTATTACTACAGGTCGAGCATCCCTAATCCACAATTCGGAATGCTCCAAAATTCAGATTTTCTTAAGCACTGACGTGGCTCAAAAGAAAGCTCAGATTTTGAATTTTTATATTAGGGATATTAGGGTAGGTATATTATACCCATTTATACTTATGTTGAACATCCCTAATATAAAAGTTAGGTAAGTGATATGAGAGCAGAGATGTAAAGAAATGGTTCCTCTGTCTTAAACGATTAAGGAGTTTTCAGTTGATAGCATGTTTGCCAAAAGGTAGCTTGGTAATATAATTGAATATGTGTATATACTTTACTCAACAATTCTATTCATGGGAATTAGTACTAAAGAAGTAATACAATTGCACCAAGATACATATTAAAAGAAGTACATTACAACGCATATAACAAAAATTTGGATATAATCTAAATGCCCATAGAATATTAGCTAAGTAATATATGACATATGCAGAGAGTAGACTTCTTTGCAGCAGTTGCTAAGTGAAACCTGTATACTCGTATGGGGAAAGGTCCATGGAATGTTATGGAGTGAAGAAAAGCATTGTATGGATAGACTGTAATATAAATGGGATAAAATTATACATAGCATGTAAACATATTTGCATGCATTAGGAAGTTTAGAAAGATATATGTCAGATAGTAATAGGGTCTATTCCATGGGGATAGAATTATGGAAATAATTTTTATTGTTTTTATAATTTGAACTTTGAATGACAGTCATTCAAAGGTATTTTTTGCCAGGTGTGGATGCCTGTAATCCCAGCAGTTTGGGAGGATGAAACAGAAAGATTGCTTGAGCCTGGGAGTTCAAGCCTGAGCAACATAGTGAGACTCTGTCTCTACCAAAAGAAAAAAAGTTAGCCAGGCATGGTGGAGTGCACCTGTAGTCCCAGCTACTCGGGAGACTGAGGTGAGAGTATCATTTGAGCCTGGGAGGACAAGGTTACAGTGAGCTATGATCGTGCCACTGCATTTCATCTTGGGCAACAGAGCAAGACTTTGTCTTCCTAGCTACCTAGCTAGATAGAATGTTTAGATTTGTTGTTGCTTAAGGAGCTCTCTTTATACACTTTTTTTCTAATATGTCACATTTACTCCTGAGGTATACACTGTAATCTGATTATTGAGTATTTGCATGTCACAGATTATAGAATTCTCAGTGTGTGCTAGGTGTGTAGTTCTATGCTCTAGGGATAAAACTTAGGCAGAGTCCCTCCTTACAGGTTGTCCTAGTTCATTCTGGCTGCTACAGCAAAATGCCATACACCAGGTAGCTTATAAACAAAAGTAATTTGTCACCATTCTTGAATCTGGGAAGTCCACTCTTAAGGCACAGGCTATGCCTGGTGAGGGCCCACTTTCAAGCTCATAAGTGGTACTTTTTGGCTATATCGTTACATGGTGGAATGAACAGGACAGCTCTCTGGAGTCTCTTTTATAACTAATCACATTCATGAGGGCTCTACTTCCCTAATTGAATCATAGCCTCACCTCCTAAAACCATCACATGAGTGATTAAATTTCCACATGTGAATTTTGCCGGGGATACAAACATTTGGAGTATAGCACTGGTTCATGGGAAAATGTAAATAAAAGAATACTCAGAATATAAGGTAATAGAAACATATAATTTTAAGGTAATTCAAAGGAGGGAGTGATTAACTTGTGAGTGAATCAACAAAGGCTTTTTGAGGAGTTTGTGGCTGAGGTTAAGCATAAAACAGTTTTTTAGTAGAAAATTTGAAGTATGTCATTGTTGGACAGAGGAAGTAACGTGTACCAGAAAATCAGAAGTATGAAACATCAGATGCTAACAGAAAGAAACAGGTACATCAATTACATCAATATTTTTAAAGCAACAAATGAGGATGAAAACCAGTAGGAACAAGCCATATGAAGAAAGTATATTGACTTTTTTTTTTTTTTTTTTTTTGAGACGGAGTTTCGCTCTTGTTACCCAGGCTGGAGTGCAATGGCGCGATCTCGGCTCACCGCAACCTCCGCCTCCTGGGTTCAGACGATTCTCCTGCCTCAACCTCCTGAGTTGCTGGGATTACAGGCACCCGCCACCGTGCCCAGCTAATTTTTTGTATTTTTAGTAGGACGGGGTTTCACCATGTTGACCAGGATGGTCTTGATCTCTTGACCTCGTGATCCACCCGCCTCGGCCTCCCAAAGTGCTGGGATTACAGGCTTGAGCCACCGCTCCCAGCCTTGACTTTTTTTTTTTTAAAGTAACAGACTGTGCATTCATTTATTCTTTTGTTCATCCTTGGAGTTTCTTGTTCACATAAGAAAACCCACTATGTGGTTTTTAGTAAGATGGATCCATTATCATAGAAATTAAATAGCAGATACGAATATAAGAGTGAACACTATGACAGCACCTGTGGTAAGAATATGGAGCACTGATTGTGGATATATGAATTGTTTAAACCACATTCAAAAATCATTTTCATTATGAGAACTGGAATATATGTATATTCTGTGACCCAGCTTTTCTATTCTTAGATGTCTTCTAGGGAAACTCTCGTGCGTATATTCCATAAGGCCTAAACACTATTATTCCTAGCAACATTTATTGAAACAGCAAAAAATTAGAACCACCCCAACATCCATAGACAGAGAATAGATGAATAAATCATAATGTTCTTATCCAGGCTCTGCCATCTAGTAACTGTTTTATTTTAGGCAAGTTACTTAATCCTTTTGGTCTTTAGTTTCTTCATATGGAGTAGGATGATAATACTATGTACTTCAAAGGATTATTGTAAGGACTGAGTTAACCCATGTAAAGTGCTTGACACTGTCTGATACATAGAAAATGCTCAATATATTTTAGCTATCATTGCTACACAGAGGTCAGAATGGCTGACTATCACTACATATGACAGTGTGCATGAATTTCACTGAAAAAAAAAGCAAAAAAGTTTCAGAATGTCCCATGATATCAGTCAGTTCAAAGCATCTATAAATATTGTTCAGGGATATTTGTGGGGTAAAACTGTAAAGAAGATAAGAAAATGAAAAAAAAATGACTTGATGATAGGGTTTATCTGCTGAGGGTCCAAGTGGTAGAGGTAGGGGGATGCTAATGCAGAGAAACACAGAGGAGTAATTAGTTGTATTGCTTATGATCACTTTTCTTAAATTGAGTGACAAATGTACATGTTCTATTATTCTTTACATCATTATGTATATAGTCCTTTATACATGTAAAATAACTCCTTAGAGAACCCATGAGTCCCCTGGTTCTAGCCTTAACTCCCCAGAACTATATTAATAGTTTGGTGTGTAATTGTTTCTAATATGTTAAAAGTTATACTATAAATCCATCAATTCATCCTTCTATCAGTTAGGCAAATGTGATCATGCGATACTGACTGTTCTGTACCTAGCTTTTTTCATTTAACAATACTTTGAGAATACTGAAATTATTTTAATAGCTGCACAGAATTTTATCGTGTATGTCATAATTTTTAACCAGTTCTCTGCTGGTCGAGCCGTAAGATATTTTCATTCTTGTTTTATTTATTTTGTTAAAAAATAGTGCTACTTTGATTGTCTATGTCTGTATGTGTGTATCTATATATACAGTCAATTTCTCAAAGTTGAAATGCTAGGTCAAAAGGTACGGATTTTTTTTTTTCCAGTGGCATTGTCAAATTGCACTCTTACCAACAATACAAAAAAGTACTTCTATTTCTCCAAACCCTTGCCAACATGGTGTATTATTATCTATTTTTTAAATCTTTCCTAGTTAGTATATACAAATGACATTATATTTTTATCTGTCTTTAATTGCATTGTCAGTATGTTTTTGTATACTTACTATCCATTTCTTTTTCTTAGGAAAATAAAATTGGGCTTTATCTTGCAAGTCTCATGTTTCCCAGAGAGAGAGGGCCTATTCCAATGTACTGTGTAAATTATGTACCTTGCAAAAGAGTTCCTTAGGCAATACTCTCCTCCCTATCCTCTCCAGTATGTGCCCAGTCATCCAGCAAAGCTTTGGTAATTGGAAACCTTAAGGGGTTTTGAACAGAAAAACCAATTAGACTTTCCTGAAGAATAATGGTGCAAAGGCTGGAAACAAGGAAAACAGTTAGAAACCTACTGAAATAAGACAGGCAAAAAAAGATAATGAGGGCTTTGCATTAAGACAGTGAATAGTGGGTACTGAGAAGAGGAAATGGATTTGAAAGATATTCAGATTACCTTGTTTAGAAAATTATCAACATAAAGACATATTCTACATGAATTCAGAAGGGTTTGGGCAAAGGTATATCTCTCAGTTCATCATTTCAGATGAAGAGGGAAAATGTATTTAAGCTAAAAAGTGATTTCATTGATAAGAGTATTTTTTTTAAATATTATGATTCATCAGGCACAGTGGTGTGTACCTGTCTGTAAGTACCAGCTATGAGGGAGGACGACTTGAGGCCAGGAGTTTGAGGCCATCCTGGACAATATAGTAAGACCCTGCCTCTTGAAAAGAAAGGCAAAACAAGAATAGAATTGTTGGTAAACCTGTTTTATTCTAGGCATAATATTCATAAACATGTTAATTGGAAAAATAAATGATCAGTCTCATTGAGTTACACCTCCAATAAAGTTTAAAATAATAGGCTGGATGCGGTGGCTCACACCTATAATCCCAGCACTTTAGGAGGCTGAGGCAGGCGGATCACGAGACCACCTCAATCAAGAGGTTGTGACCATCCTGGCCAACATAATGAAACCCTGTCTCTACTAAAAATACAAAAATTAGCTAGGCCTGGTGGCACGTGCCTGTAATCCCAGCTACTTGAGACTGAGGCAGGAGAATTACTTGAACCCGGGAGGCAGAGGTTTCAGCGAGCCGAAATGGCGCCACTGCAGTGTAACCTGGGCTATAGAATGAGACTTAGTCTCAAAAAATAAAAATAAGTAAATTAAAAATTTAAAATATAAAATGATTCTATATCAAAAGTAAAGGAGAAAGTATATAGTACATTGATTTTAAAATTAACTATATAAAATTAAGCTTACAAAATTGGAAAATTACTCATATCATCAAGGAGTGTTAACATTCATTTTATTTCCTTCTAACTCTTTTATCTTTTTATGACCATGATAACACTGTAAATAAAATTTTATTTTATTTTATTTTATTTTTTTTATTGCATTTTAGGTTTTGGGGTACATGTGAAAAACTTGCAAGGTTGTTGCATAGGTACATATGTGGCAGTGTGATTTGCTGCCAATAAAATTTTATATACTGACTTTTTAACATTAAACCTTTCCTACATTGTATATTATTCACAAACCTAATTTCAAATGACCATACCATATTCACTTTATAGGCATATCATAATTTACTTCACCATTCCCTTATTATGGCATGTTTAAGTTGTTTCTTTCTTTTTACTATTAAAAATAGTTCTCTACCTAGAGGAGAAGAAGGCATTTTATGAAAACGATGCTTGCATGCGCATGTTTGTAGCAGCACAATTTGCAATTACAAAAATATGGAACCAGCCCAAATACCCATCAATCAACGAGTGGATAAAGAAAATACTCATCACTCAATGAGTTAATAAAGAAACACACATACACCCCCCCCACACACCCCGTGGAATACTACTCAGCCATAAAAAGAAAAGAAATAATGGCACTTGCAGCAACCTGGATGGACTTGGAAGCTATTATTCTAAGTGAAGCAACTGAGGAATGGAAAACCAAACATCATAGGTTCTCACTCATTCTCACTCATACGTGGGAGCTAAGCTATGAGGATGCAAAGGCGTGAGAATGATACATTGGACTTTGGGAACTTGGGAAAGGGTGGGAGTAGTGAGAGATAAAAGACTACACTTTGGGTATAGTGTACACTGGTTGGGTGACGGGTGACCTAAAAATCTCAGAAATCACCGCTAATGAACTTATTCATGTGACCAAACATCACCTGTTCCCCTAAAAAACTAGTGAAATAAAAAAATAAAAAAACTTAAAAACAACAACAAATAATACTTCTGAGAAAAATGCTTTGTGCCTAAAGCTTCTTCCATGTTAGTATTTCCTTTTCTTTGCCAGATTCAAGAAGTGGTCAAAATGCGTGAATGTTTTGCTTTCCAGAAAGAGTTGTTCCAGATTTTACTTCTGTGTGTGTAGAATTAGCAATGAATGAGAATGCCTGTTTCCTTATCACCACTTTTTAAAACACTTGTAAGTTTAATATGTGTTTAAACTTTTAACTTGCCCAAAGAGATAATTAGGTAGTCGGAAAATAATTTTTTCTTGTTTAGGATTCCCTAAAATGTTAATTTGATTCTTACCATTCCTGAATAACATGTACTTCGTTGTAGATTGTATACTTTGCATTTTCAAACAGTGTTTAGTTTACCATATCAGACACATGAAAGATGCTTTGGTTATTTGAGACCCATTTAGATATGTAGCTATAAATTCAGCATGCGATATGAACTATTCCTGCTTAATAGGTTAATTCCAGGTATTTTGGTAAATATTAAAGTTATTTCTTACTCAAATATTACAGTTTAATGAAGCAGCAAATGCTTGTGATATTTTCTTAAAAAATGTACTTACATTTAAAGTAAAATGTGTTAACGCTTAATTTACAGGATATAAATAGAAGTAACCCAACTCAGTACAGCTAAACACTCAGTTTGTTCATCTACAGATTTTTTAAGTCAGCTTTATTTTAATTTATAATTCTAACATGACTTCTCAGTTATTATAATTTAGTAAAAGATAACCTAATTCAAAACAATTCACAATTAGAAGCAATATCTTACAATTAACACTGATACTAGTACAACTTATGCTTGCTTATAGTTTTTTATTCCTTAAGTATTATGACACTGAGACTGTCGATGCAGATATTATATTCAACTTATAATAAAAAGAAATTGTGCACCTATAATCCCAGCACTTTGGGAGGCTGAGTTGGGTGGATCACTTGAGGTCAGGAGTTCGAGACCAGTCTGGCCAACATGGTGACACCCTGTTGCTACTAAAAATACAAAAATCAGCCAGGCATGGTGGCACACATCTGTAGTTCTAGCTACTTGGGAGACTGAGGCAGGAGAATCGCTTGAACCTCTGATGGGGAGGTTGCAGTGAGCCAAGATTGCATCACTGCACTACAGCCTGAGCGACAAGAGCAAGACTCCATCTCAAGAAAAAAAAAAAAGAAATTGTGACTTAGAGAAGCTACCAAAGTAAGACAAGATTCTAACTTCAGTCTTTTCTCACCCATTTTTTTCTCCCAGTATTTTTTCTATTCAGTTTATTTATGATTTTTGACAATTATTTGAGTCATTTATTTTCAGAAATCTCTGGAACAGATAAATACATTTCTTGTAGGTTTTTACTCTTCCCAATTTTGATTATGTATTTTGAAAGAATATTTACTGGATATCAGTGTTTAGCCAACATTTTTCCAATATTTTATCAGTAACTGTCACAACACATTGGGACAGCTGTTATGAAAATTGGGTAAAAATAGCAGCCAGTTTTGACATAGTTTTAAGTCACAACAGATTATCAGAAATATTTTTAATAGTTTAATTGCCTACTCCTTGATACAGTAGCTTTTAGTTTTAGGAGCATTTTCAGTTGCATTGTTATCTCATTAGATCCTTATGGTAACTCAGTGTCATAAAATAGCATTGGTATTACATTTATTTTGTAATTGAGAAAATTGAATGCCAAAGGAATTAAATGGGACAAGGCTATTTTTTTGTGGAGCAAAAACTAAAACTTGCATTTATAAATTTAAAATATCTCAGTCGTTTTTGAATTTTATTTGTTAATTTTGGATGTAGCACGAACAAAATCTTTTAAAAAGAAAAGCTTATGGAAGGTTTGAACCCTTAAAATTGTTAGCCCTATAGTGATTGCTCTGAATTATTTTAGAATAAGCCAGTGAAAGTATTTTGGCCACTTGTACTTGGGTATCACATTTTTTTTTCTTAAGTAATTATACAGTGATGGGAATAGTAATATCCCATTTCTTTAAAAAATTAAATGAAACAAAGCCTTTCCAGGACTTTGTGTTTTGTAGTGTGCTAAATTTTACTTAACAATTATTTTATAGAAATTATTGTTTATGACATTTTAAAAGCATGTCTTGAGTATCATTTATTGACCATATCTCCCAACCTAAGGCTAATAAAAGTACATGATTTAAATCCTGTGTAATCAGCAAGTTTAGGCTAATTTATTCATTCACTCATTCAACACAGTAATAGACTACTATTATCTTCTGACTTTTGACTCACTGTATCAACAGCACGGTACTTGGAGCATATTTTTTTAAACTTGCAAAATAAAGCATAGATTTGTGTTTTCCTTCCTAATAATTTTTGTATTTTCTATGCACATTTATCACTTTTATTATAGTTAAAAGCATTATTATAATTCGATAGCTCTTCTACATGACATGGTTAGCCTTTTAGATCTTCATATTATTTTTAATAAGAAAGCCCATTTTTCTCCTAAAGTTGAATTTTTCTAAAAGTTCATATTACTGTATTTTGACATAGCTTTCTAATCATGTACATTTGAGTTTTGGGAATTGCCATTCATAGCAATGTCAGTGATATATACTTACTGACTTGATAAGTACTTGTTAGAGTGAAAGTATCTTATTTCGTGGTGGTGGTGGTGGTGGTAGTGGTAGTGGTTTTTATTCTGGCAACTAATGAGTTGAGGGTTGTTCCCAATAGGCAACTGAAGAGGATTCTTCCAGTTCTCTAGTGAAGGCTCACCTTTTTCAGCAAGAGACAGTTGTTACCAGTGAGCCTTATAGAATCTCAAATATAAGACCTTCTCCCTTTGAAGATCTGAATGCCAGAAGAGTCTACATGCAAAGCCAAGCCAATCAGGTAAGAAGATAAAATATTTTTTCAGTGTTTTGTTTGTATGTGTAGAAATGGGATGATGTCTTAGATAAGGACATTGAAACCATCTGCCCTTTACCAGACACAGTAAACCAAAAACAAAACAAAACAAAAATACAAAACCAGGAGAATTTGATTTGTAATGAATCAAATCCAGAGTGAAACAATAAACATATATACCATAAAGTCTTATATGGGTATAGTGATTGAGCCGTAAATTTGACTTTACAGTTTTTGGTGGCAAAGGTGACAAGGGAAACGTGTTAGTTACATTTTCATTATCCAGAAGGAAGAAGTACTCCATCCTCTTGAGAAACAGAAGTTTCCCTAGCCTTACTCAATAATAAACTTCTTAGACCAGAGTTACTATTTTAAAATTCCTCTACAAACACATTTGTGGCAAATACATTTATATATTTCATAAGGTTTTTCTTATAACTTACCCCAAAAGCTGAAAATGCGCTTCACAATCAACTCAGTGAAAACATTTGCATTGGGCACTATACAATCTTCTAATTGTTCCCACTAAAATGATCTAAAAATGAAAATGTGATTGTAGAACATAACCCTATTTGCCATTCACAGGTGATATCAGAAGACCACATTCTTGACCTTAATTCACTTAGTGATATGAATAAATATTTTTGTTGTTGCTAAATAAATATTTGTAACTGTTAACGCTCTGTCTGCAAAAATCAAAGGCTTAAAATATCTATTCTTCTTGATAGATGTTATTTATAAGATGTAATAGTGTCCACTGGCCTAGTGGCTATGCTGAAAGCCCACCTGCTTCTTATTTAATGACTCATTTTGACCTGAGGAATTCAGACATTTAGTTTGTTAGGGAACACATTTGCATAGGTAGAACCTAGATAGACAAATCAGATGAATGTGATAAAGCATTCAGTTCAACAGGTTATCACCATTAATTATACCATATGCGTATAGCATATGTGATATCCTATGCTTAAAGTTGAGTGATTGAAATGAAAATAATCCATGGTTTCTTTCTAAAGGAGTTTCTGGTGAGGTAATAGATGCATGTTCCTGTTGCTCTGGGGGCGCAGGACTGGGGCATTGAACTCATGCTGGAAGTTGATGGATTTTTTTCTAGGTATACCTAAACATGTCAAGGATGAGATGAATTGTTAACCAGTTGAAGTGGGTTGGAATGAAAATGGTAGGAAAAGACACAGGAAGAGAAGAAGATGTATGTTTTAGAGAGTGTCATATCAGGCTGCCATAACAAAATATTGTAAACTGGGTGGCTTAAGCAACAGAATTTTGTTTGCCTTTAGTTCTGGGCAATTAAAAGTATAAAATCAGGGTGCCAGCATGGATGTGGTGTGGTGTGGTGAGGGGGTTCTTCCTGGCTTTTTTCTAGATGATTACCTACCCTCTGAGGGAGAGAGAAATAAAATTATTTGGTGTCTCCTCCTGTAAGGACACTGATCTCATCAGGCCAGTCCCTAACTTTATGACTTACCTCCCAAAGGATACATCTTCAGATACCCTTTGGGAGGTAAGGGACTGCAGCATATGAAGTCTAAAGGGACACAGACATTCAGTCCACAACAGGGAGCAACATGAGCAAAAGTGTACATGACATGGTGAAGAAAAAGAAACAGAAAAGGGCAAGGACCAGATTGTTGAATTTTTATATTGTGAAGACACCTTGGACTTGATCTTCTCTGTTGTTTCACAAACCTATTTAATTTGCCAGAAGTTACAAGAAACCACAGGCCAAAAGCACAGTGTATTTTTATGGAGTATCAGTTTTACTCAATTAAAAAAAATTCCCAAGTAGTCTTCCAGTTTATATTCCCACCAGTGATGGAAATTTTCATGAACACTTGGTACTGTGCATTTTCTTTTTTGATTTAGTCCTTAGATGAAAGTAATATTTTACTGTGATTTTAGCGTGCATGCACGCGCATGCGCATGCACACACACATATTTTTTTTTGAGACAGAATCTCACTGTGTCACCCATGTTGGAGTGCAGTGGTGCAATCTGGGCTCACTGTAACCTCTGCCTCCTGGGCTGAGCGATTCTTCTGCCTTAGTTTCCCTAGTAGGTAGGATTATATGCATGTGCCACCACACCTGGCTAATGTTTGTATTTTTAGTAGAGACAGGGTTTCACCATGTTGACCAGGCTGGTCTTGCACACCTGACCTCAACTGATCCACCCACCTCAACCTCCCAAAGTGCTGGGATTACAGGCATAAGCCACCTCACCCAGCCTTACCTTATATTTTTCTTAATTACGATATTGAGCAACATTTTTCCTATGCTTATTGCCTGTTTACAGATTGCTGTTTGCTAAATACCTGTTAAGTCTTTTACATATCTTATGTTGAGCTATGTTGCTCATTTATAGATGTTCTTTTTTTTTATTTTGAAAATAAGTCCTTTGTTGGAAATATGCATTACAGCTGTCTTCTCTTACCCTGAGGTTTATCTTTTCACTTTCTTAATGATGTCTTTTGCCAAACAAAGTTTCTTAATTTTAATGAAAGAGCAGTTCAACAATCTTTTCCTTTATGGTTGGTGCTTTTCTGTCTTGTTTAAGAACTCCCGTAAGTACCCACCAAATCATAAAGACATTCTTCTGTGTTATCTTTTAGAAGCCTTATTGTTTTTGCATTCACATTTGATTTTTCAGTGAGGAGAAATTAGGAGGCCAAGGCTTGTTTTACTTATTGTATATATTTTTTGCTTTCTTTTTTTTATAGCCAGTTGCTCCAACATCATCTAGTAAAAAGTCTGTCTTTCTGAAACTACTGCATTGCGTTTTTAGCTTTGTCATGTGATTATATATGTATGTTAGTCTATTTTCAAACTACAGATAAAGACAAGACTGGGTAATTTATAAAGAAAAAGAGGTTTAATGAACTGACAATTCCACATAGCTAGGGAGGCCTTATCATCATGGCAGAAGGTGAAAGGCATGTCTTACGTGGTTGCAGACAAGAGAGAATGAAAGCCAAGAGACAGGGTACCCCTTATAAAACCATCAGATCTTGTGAGACTTACTCACTACCATCAGACCAGTATGGGGGGAACTGGCCCCATGATTCAATTATCTCCCACTGGGTCCCTCAAACAACACTTGGGAATTATAGTAACTACTATTCAAGATGAGATTTGAGTAGGCACACAGCTGTACTGTTTCAATGTGTCTATCTGTTACTGATCTCTGTTCTTTTCCCTTGGCCTGTTTGTTTTTCTTCAGTGTCCTGCTGGTTTCATTACTGTAGCTTTATAATAAGTGTGATCTGGGAGTTATACCTTCCAACTTTGCCCTTCAAGATTTTCTTTGTTGTTCTTGAACTATATAAATTTTGTTCGGTTTATCAGTGTCCACAGAATACCTTCCTGTTCGTGATTGTATTGCATTCTTAAATTAATATGCTAGAAATTGAGATCTCTATGACATTGAATCTTCTAATCCAAGAAATGGTGTATACTTTCATTTATTTAGTTTTCCTCAGATTTTTCTAAATAATGTTTTGTGGTTTTCTATTTGGAAATTTTTCATATCTTTTGTTATGTTCACTCTTAAATTTGATTTTTTGTTATTGTAAGCATATTTTACATATTACCCTTGTATCCAGATACACTATTAAATAATGCTTCAATCTGTTGATTATTTGGATGTTGATTTCTTACCTTATTGCACTGGCTAAGAGTTATAATGCAAGGGGACATCATAGGCATTCTTGTTTTATCCATGATCTCACAGGAAAGCTTTTTAATATCTGTCATTAATTATGATGTGTTTACTATATGTTTTTATAGATCTCTTGAACAGATTAAGGATAACCTTGTATTCCTACAGAACTAAGTTTTTATTACATGCTTTTTCTGCAGTAATTGAGGTGATTCTATTTTTTTCTTCCTTTATTCTGTTTGTTAAATTGCAGTCATTGGTTTGCAACCTTGCAATCTTGGAATAAACTCATCTGGGTTGCCATGTGATATACTCATTATACATACACATACATATATACATATACATCATGCATACATAAGATTGGATTTGCATACATAAGATAAGTATTTCATCTTGGATTTTTATGTCTATGCTTATGAAAAAGAGCAACAGAATTTTCCTTTCTCATAATATTTTTATCAGGTGTTGCTATCAGGGTATGTTAGCTTCATAAAATAAGTTGAACAGTATTTCTTTTCACATGTATGGAAGAGTTTAAGATTGGTCGTTATTTCTTTCTTAAACGTTTGGTAGAATTCCCTAGTGAAGCCATCTGGGCTTAGATTTTTTTTTTTTAGATGGTTTTGAATTACAGAATCAATTTCCTTAACAGACACAGGACTATTCACAATTCCTAATTCTTATTGTGTCAGCTGTGACAAGTTACAGTTTACAGTACTTTGTCTATTTCATCCAGATTTTCAAGTTTATTGGCATAAATATATCCCATTTTTCATTGCAGATATTGAAAATATGTACCTTCTCTCCTTTGATTATTCTTCCTTAGAGGTGTATCATTTTTAGCCTTCTCGAAGACAGCTTTTAGATTTTTTACTTCTTTAAATGTTTGTTTTCTATTTCATTAATTTCTGCTTCTGACTTCTGTTTGCCTACACTATTAGGTTTTAGCTTTACTCTTCCTGGTTTTATATTGTAAAAGCTTAGTTTCTTGATTTTTTTTTTTTTTTTGGCTTTTTTCCTCTTTTTCTGTCTTTTTCTAACATACATATTTAAGGCTATAAATTTTCATTTAAGTGCTCCTCTATCCACATTTTACAGAATTTTCTAGTTTGTTCATTTTTAATGGAAAATTTTAGACATAGCAGAGGTAGAATGAATAAAGGAGTGAACTACCATATGCTACTCTGCTTCCAACACCTATCACTGGCAAAATGATGATATGCCCTGTTTTTACCATTATTCAGAAATGGGTTGTTTCATTTCTAAATATTTGAGATTTTCTAGTTTTCTCTTTAATGTTACAAATAAAGATGATTTTATGTATGATTTTATTTTATTGGCATTTGTTGGAACTTGGTTGATGGCCCAGCATATGGTCAGTGTTTAGTAGTGGGTATAGCAGCCTTTTTGTTGAATTGATCCTTTTGTCATTATCAGATATCTTTCTTTATCTCTAGTAATATTTCTTGCCTAAAAATACTTTTTTGATATCAGACTACATCAATTTTTTTCTGGTTTAGCACTTTCACAATAGTTTTTTTTTTTTCTTTTTACTTCCAGCATTTCTGTATCATTTATTTAAGGCTTCTGTTTTAAACCATATATAGTTGGGTTTAGGTCCCCCCCCTCCCCGCCCAAGAATGTCTTTATCTTTTAATTGGAGTATTTTGTTCATTTACTTTACAATTATTAATAAAAATCTACCATTTTATTCACTTTATTTGCCCCATTTGCTGTGTTTGTTTTTTTCTTTCACTTTGCTTATTCAAATATATTTAATTGCCTGATTATCATCCCTTTATTAGCTAATAGGTAATACAGTTGTTAAATATTTTTAGTGATTATCCTAGAGATATCTTGACTCCTTAAAATCTATTCTGTATTAGTGTTTTACCATTTTCAGGATAATGCACAGATCTACAGTATCTTAACTCCATTTACCTCTCTTTTACCTTTTTCTTAATCGTCATTACGAACTTTATAAAATTTAAAACCTTGCAAAATATTAAACAGTCAGCATTCATTGAGGTTTATTCACCTTTTTATGACTTTTGACATTCTTCAGTACCTTATGTATTATGCTTCCATCTAGGATCATTTGCTGTTTTTTGGTGCTTGCTAAGCCTCAGTTTTCATTTATCTGAAAAAAAAACTTTGATTTCCTTCATTTTTGAAGGATGTTTTGCTCTTTTGAATTCTAAGTTATAATTTATTTGCTTTCATCAATTTAAAAGATATAATACCATTGAGAGGAAGTTTCTACCCTTTCTATTAAGAAATAATACCTGTATTGTTTTCAGATGTTTTATTATGCTATATCTAGGTATTAGGTTATATATTTTGTTTTGGGTGTATAGAGCTCCTGGAATCTGTGACTTAATGTTTTTGAACAGATTTAGAAGTTTTTAACCAGTAGCTCTTTATTGTTTGAAGCTCAGGGAGAGTTAAAGACTGGAGATAAATTTTGGGAATCATTATCAGAGAATGAAAACTGAAACTATGAGGAGAAGTTAGAATTATTTTAGAAGACTATGTTCTATTTTAAAACTGTTACAGTAGGGAATCACTAAATATTGAGACTGTGAGTTAAAAAAGACCAGTCACATTACAAGAACCAGAAAAAGATGTCTCAGAAGCCTGGGGAGGAGGACAATGTAAAGGAAATGATGGAGTAGTTAATTAATGTTTTGCAGTAAAATGCCCCAATAAAATTCCAGTTCATCTCCATAAAGGTAATTGGTAACTGTACCACAATTTCAATGGGATTAAGAGGTATGCGTGACTGGAGAGGAAACAAAGATGATGTTTGCTAGCCACTTCTCTAGAAGCTTGACTGCAAAAGCCTTCCTTAACAAATAGATGGGGTTAGAAGGATGCAGGTTCAAGAAATGCATATGGTCATAAGATGAAGAAAGTGGAGAAGTTAAAAGACTCAGGACAGAGAAAAAAATTGATAGAGCAAAGGCAATGGAAACTGTAAAGACAGGAGAATTGCATGACAAGAGGTAGAATTACTTCATTTTCCAAGGTGGAAGTGAAGTTTAGGTGGAGCTACAGATTTATTATAGAGACAGAGAGTTCATGAAATTCAAACTTGATTAATTCAGCATTGTGGGCCCTGCTGTTCTTTTCCCAAAGTCTTAAAAGTGGGTAGAGAAAGAAAACAAAAAAACTTCTGTATCATCTAGGTGCTTTGCTTCCAGCAAGTCTCATGCCATAGCAAATACAGTGGGAATTATTCAAGGTAGACACAAATTGTAAAAGGCTCCAGGTCAGTCTCCCAGGCTCCCTGTAGCTTTAGTTTTCACTGATAATTATTATTAATGTTTATTATAGCTGGCGCCTACAACATGCTAGATACTATTTTAAGTGCTTTACTTACATACTCATTTTAATCCTCACAACAAACTGACAAACTACCTAATTTTAGTGATTAAAAATTAACTGTAGTTTATGTATGTTGTCCAAACTTATTATGAAATTTTATTAAAAAATAAGATATTTGTACAAGAAGGAAAACTTGCAAGCCAGTTTTACTTTGAGCAAAATGATTGTAAGAATAAAGACTGAAAGCAATATGCATACTCTCACTAGAGACTTTGGGATATTAAAATGAACTCACCAGGAGTCATATTTGCTTGTAAACTTGCAGGCATCCTATGAGACATTTGAATCTGGAGCTACTCAGTTTAACAGTTTCAAATACAAAATATTTTCCCACATCTTGAGTAGTGGGCAGAAAAACTCATCTCAACGTAGGAGAGAGTGGAAGTATGCATATCCTAAACTGAGTCACTGATTCATACAGTTGAGCAGGGAAAGGAAACCCAGTGAATGTAAACACAGGAAAGTTATAATATACCAATATTCCTCATCCCAGGCCCTGGGAATTTATTTGGCCTACCTTCTTTGGCTGAAAGAACCATAAATTTAAAGGTGTTCTTTTGATTGATGAGGAAAAAGAACTGAACTCTTCTCTCAGAATAGTAATGGTGGTCATGATGGGGTGGTTGAGGAATATAGTCATCAGATAGAAAGTATAAAAAGTGCTAAATACTAGAGAGAGAGAAGTGAAACAACATTTGGCAGACAGCTCTTAGCTTTGGGATTATGACATGGCCACTTGAGCCCATTCTGTTTGGGTCTGAATTCCTGCTGCTTTACTTACTAGCTGTGTGGCCTTGTGCAAGTTACTTAAGTTCTTTGTGCCTTAGTATCCTCATCTGTAAATTGGAATAATAACAGTATCTACCCCCTAGAGTTTGCTGATGTTATATTCAGTGAACTTCTCAGTTTAATAGGAATTAGAATGGAATGGTTTTTCTCTTCTAAAGCAGCACTAGACTATAGCTATACATATAGTAAAGAAATATTGTAGAAGTTTCTTAATAGGAACAAAACAGAGTTCCATTCAGCACAGTGCTCTTAAGATGGTGTACCAGTTGTCCATTTGTATGTGACCCAGAAGACCTCACAGGATGAATTTTCCATAGTAGAGTCTGGCTCTTAGCTTGCAGACCAGACACCTTATTTTCTTAGGATACTAGGACTAAAGTCATCTTCAGAGATTCAAATAATTGAGTTTAAGAAAATGGTATATAAAAATTATAACACAATTTGATTTCAGCCATCATGAGGGCTGTTGCTACTAGTAGTAGCTTGATTAATATATTCTTTACCAAAAATAGGTCTTTATGAGATCATCACTAAAAGCTAGAGCTTGGTGAGTGTAAATGCTCAACAAAATAATTATGTCCTTTGAATGTTTAATTGCATTCAACTGGGGTAAGTTGATGGATCCTTTTCTACGACAGAGGAACAACCTTGCCAAAAGGACAAGACAGTTGCCTTGGCTGAACTATAAAGAGTCTAAGGTAGCAAGTTAACTTACTAGTTTTATGAATGCTGCTTAGAAGACATGGCTGCTGGGTCAGCATATAACAAAGGACTTTATTATTCACAGTACAGTAGTAGCATGAGCTTCATGTTTGTGTTGGTTTTTGTTGCTCTTCCAAATCCCATGGGAATGATGCTCAGAAATACTTGGTAAACTCAGGGGGTTTGCATCCCAGCATTGGAATCCTGAACTTAGGAAAGCCAAGTCTTTTATAATGACTTTTAATGCAGTTGAATAGCCTGCCTGAATTGCTGAGGAAGGAGATACTATCTTTGTTATACCAGACAGCAAACAAGCCTGTCTCCAATGAGGAAATACTATGTCTTTAAAGTGTTTCACTCTTTTGACATCCTTGAAAAGATAGTCCAAAACAAAATACAGATAGTGCATATGCTCACTAGATCTGCAGAGATAGGACTCATAAAGAATTATCAACTAATGCTACCTTAGGTTTCTCCCTTAGTAATGCTTAAATAGGCATTGCCAGTGTTTGTCTTTGACTCATTTTTTAATGCTTTGAAGAGCTAGTAAATCCTTTGAGGCGAGGCTTGGTTGCTCACACTTGTGATCACAGCACTTTGGGAGGTTGAGGTAGGAGGATCACTTGAGTCTAGTCATTTGAGACCACCTGGGAAGGAGGATCACTCGAGTCTAGGCATTTGAGACCACCTGGGAAACATAGCAAGACCCCATTTCTACAAAATATGTATATATATTTAAATTAGCTGGGTCTGGTGGTATGCACCCATAGTCTCAGCTACTCAGGAGTCTAAAGCAGGAGGATTGCTTGAGCCAGGGAGGTCAAGGTGGCAGTGAGCCATGCACGCCATTGCACTCAACCTGGGTGATGGAGTGAAACCTTGTCTCAAAAAAAAAAATCCTTTGGATTGATATATATATATTATTTCAAAGTCTTATAGGCCTGGAAGCCATCATAGCTCTTTAGCTTATTTTCTCTTTCACGTTCCTGGGGTTCATTTCACTGTAGACAAATATGGCAACATATATCAAAAATTTATGACATGTTTAATACATAGAAAAGAATGTATTCACTGAATACTTGAGAAAGCACAAAACAAAAAAGGAACACCCCCAGTCTATCCCTTTGCCTTCATCCTAGAGGTAACCATTACCTGGAATTATATTTGTCTAACATTCTCATCCACTTTGTGGATTTGCTGCATTTTGTTTATCCATTCATTAGTTAATGGATATTTGTGTTGTTTGTACTTTTTTGACCATTTATTACTTGTTAATGTTTAAATGTATAAAAGGAGACCTAGGGTTTTGTTTTTGTTTTATTATGGGGAATCATTCTGTATTTATTCTTAAAACCATTTTTGAAAGACTTTACTGCTAATAGGTTAGGAGGTTTTGGAACATACACTGTACGTAGTTTAATTAAAAGTAAGATTATTATGTCATTTAAGTAGAAATTGTTTGTATTTTAGATAACATTTGGTCAGCCAGGCTTGGACATTCAGAGCAGAAGTATGGAATATGTACAGCGGCAAATACCCAAGGAGTGTGGAAGTCTAAAGTCCCAAAATAGGGTAAATAATGTTAATTTATCTTCTGATATGGAATTTAACTAATTAGTATATAGGTTAAGTTTTATAGTCTAATTCTCTATATAGTTGAATTGTACTAAAAATTTTTTCATTGTATAAATTTGCTATATATGTACTTATAAATGCTGTTAGTTAAAAACTCCAAACTTCTCATTTGAGTCTGAAGGATTGCCACAACTGCGTTTATCACCAGATGAGATCAAAAGGGATTATATATTGTTAATTTAATAAACTGTATCCATCATCCCATCTTTAGCTCAGATCTAGATTTTTTTTTTATCCTAAATTCCATATATCTAGGGAATAGAATTTAGTTAAGGTTTTCCAGAGAAATAGAACATCATGGATGGGTGGGTGGGTAGATGGATGGATGGACAGATGGATAGATAGATGGATGGACAGATAGATAAGAACATTTTAAGGAAATAGCTCATGCAGTGGTAGAGGTACAGATCCAAAATCTGCAGATTAGGCTGTCTGGAGACCCAGGAAACTGTTGTCGTCTGAGTCCAAAGGCAGCCGACTGGCAGAATTTCTTCTTGCTCAGGGGGAGATCAGTCTTAGTTCGGTTAAAGCCTTCAGCTGATTGTATGAGTTCCACCTACATCACAGAAGGTACTGTGCTTTGCTTATAGTCCACGAGTTGCAATGTTGATCTCATCCCAAAAACATATCACGGAAATATCCAGAATAATATTTGAATGACTGTCTGGACACTGTGGCTTGCACCAAGGTGACACATAAAATTAACCTTCACAGCCCTTATTGGAGTTTTTATCTGTTTCTTTTTTAGGTCCCTTTGAAATCAATCAGACATGTCAGCTTTCAAGATGAGGATGAGATTGTCAGAATAAACCCTCGGGATATCTTAATACGTCGCTATGCAGACTACAGACATCCTGACATGTGGAAAAATGACTTGGAAAGAGATGATGCTGATTCCAGTATTCACTTTTCTAAACCAGACAGTAAAAAATCAGACTATCTGTACTCTTGTGGGGATGAGACTAAGTTAAGTTCACCCAAAGACTCTGTGGTATTTAAGACGCAGCCTTCCTCATTAAAATTTAAGAAGTCAAAACGAAGAAAAGAGGATGGTGAACGTTCTCGCTGCGTATACTGCCAGGAAAGGTTTAATCATGAAGAAAATGTCAGGGGAAAATGTCAGGATGCTCCAGACCCTATTAAAAGATGCATATATCAAGTTAGTTGCATGCTCTGTGCAGAGAGCATGTTGTATCATTGTATGTCAGACTCGGAGGGAGATTTTTCTGATCCCTGTTCATGTGACACTAGTGACGACAAGTTCTGCTTGCGATGGTTAGCCCTGGTAGCTTTGTCTTTCATTGTACCATGTATGTGCTGCTACGTCCCTTTGAGAATGTGCCATCGCTGTGGTGAGGCATGTGGTTGCTGTGGTGGGAAACATAAAGCTGCTGGATGAAATGATCCAGTGCCAAAATGAGCTTAAAATCTTGTTTCCAGGAATTAGCTAACTTGGATTTATGGAAGCTTTTGGCAAGCAATATGGAATCTTGCCTGATATCATTGGGGCCACACGTGGAGGAAGCAGAACTCATCAGTTCTTGGTGTTTCACAAATGCCAGCCATGCCTAACTTTTCCCTTGGGTGCATGGCATGTTTTGTTACAGGTTGTAGAGTATTTGCAGAAGGAAACCATTTCTGGTTATTGGCTATAAAAAGTCAGCATAAAATATCCAACTAAAAGGGATTAATTTTTGGCATTTTTTGTATATTTATGCATTAGGTGATGGGCTTTTAAAGGTTTGAATTTATTAGAACATGGACTAAAAATAAAAGTGCACTAGGGGACAGTTGATCTCAATCTAAGAAAAGTTAACACTTGGGAATTACAAGAAGTAAAACAAGTGCAACTAAATCATTTATTAGTTGTTTTTTGAAAGCAATTTTATGTATAAATAACATGTTTATATTTAACTAAATGTAAGGTACGAATTATTACATATTAAACTTTGCTTCCCTTCCTAGTTCTGAAGTAGATATATACATATATATGTATCTACTGTCACATTCCATATATTTTGAATATTTAACTCATCTAGTTAATAATGTTTTTATTCCATGTGAATGATTTGATATTTTCATCCTTATTTCTCTTTGGCTACAATTTATATTGAGTTATATCTGTACATTCTGGTAATCTAAAATCCTTAAAAATATTCTAATAGCCTTCAGTGACCAACTTTTTTTTAAAGCACAGATGTAATTGTCTAATGTTCTGATGGGAACGTAACACTTATTTTTATATAAAAAGAGACTGAGTAAACAAACATAGAAAAAAAGTGAAGTTTTTTAGTTGTTTTGTTTTTTGTGGTATTCAACCAGCAAGTTGTTTTCTTTCAGAGTTTCCTCCTTCAAAAAGTTATATTGCATTTACAAATGTTTTACAAGACAAAAAGTTTGACTGGATAGTTAGTGTAAAAGCTTCCTCTTGAGATCTTCATTTATCATTCTGCTAAACCAGAATAGGTTCAGCTTATTTTTAGCTTAATCCTCAGTGCTTATTATTTGCATAACAATGATAACTTTTTATCAGTTACATTTTATTTTTATTTAAACTGGCCAAAAGCAAAATTATTTTGTTAAAATGTGTGCTAAACTCTCCCAGCAAAGTATTTAATCCAACATTGTAAATGAAGTATCTTGTACATATAAATTAATGTCTTTTACAGAGCATTATATTACTGGATGTTTAATTTACAAAATAGTTGGATAAATGTTCCAACAAACTTTATAGTACCTTGAGGTCAAATTGTCTGTCTTTTTTGTTATTGTTGTTGTTGTTGTTGTTGTTTTAAATATTACATTAAAACTCTAACCAAGGAAAGGGTTCTTTAAGAACATTCCCTTAGAGGGATAAAGTTGAGAAGTGTGCCTTTTTTTTAATGGCTTGAAGTTTCAGAGGTGATAAAAATTAAAATCACACTACCATTTGAAGCTCATTTTCTATGCAGGTTTTTAAACGTCCTTTATATATTGTTCTTTTTATATATCACACTAAACTTGTGTTAGCTTTTTTCTTTAGCCCCAGATCAAACTGAACAATGTATATAACACTTATCTGTCTGTAAAATACTTTTTTTAAGAAAGCATTTATATTTATATGACAGCTTGAACTGACAACATTGTGTATATAGATCATCTTGAAGTATTATTTCACATTGAAAAGAAGAAAAATATATTGATAACTATAGACGTTATGAAGAAGAGGGTATTTCTAGTTTTGTACTAAAAATCAATTGGGTGAACTAAATCTGAAACATGACACTGTAGCAGCAGTTTTAAGTCTTATTTTTACTGTTTATATATTTGAATGCTGCTACAATACATGATCTTCATCCCTGAAGTTTTCAACTAAACTTGGTTTCCTAGAATAGACTGTTAACTTTCAAAATTTTTATTGGTGAAATGGAAATACTGGTTTTCCTTGTGAATGAATTTTCATAATTTTAAGTGTTGAGTTTATAATTCAGGTTTGATCAAGGTGTGAATAACTGAAGAAAATAACTTGCTGGCTATATAGGAAAATGCTGTGGAAATGAACTGTGTATATACTTCTGGGAGGAACAAATTTAATCATTTCTTCTGTTAAGCACTAATCAGTATAGTGCAACTCCTGGTTCTGTACTGTATTTTATATGCAACATATATGCTTTAATATTTTAATGTTTGTGCATTAATATTTTCAATTTGTTTAACCACTTTGCTGCTAAGATTTTGCCGTCCCATTCCCGTTTTTTCCTTTACAATTTTAAACAAGTTTCTTCATTAAAAGCTATGGTGATGAAATGGTTTTTATTTTACCTTGGATCTTTATAGTTAACATACCCAGTTTCTAAATCAGTCTACAAGACTAACTGATGATATAATGTTCTCTGAATCCCTGTATGGAAATTTTCTTTTGAGTAAATTAGAATTCCTTTGTAAAAGCAAATGGGTAGTTTAAATCACTGATTTTTAAACGTGTGTATAGGCACCTTCAGGAACATATTCTCTGTACAGATTTGGCACTGCCAATTGGCTTTTCCTCTCAAATGTTTGTTTTTATCTGATATTATTAGCAGATGGCTCAACACAACTGCTTAAGTAATAGTCTTGAAAATGGAATCATCTAGATGGTATGACAAGCGAGACTGGTCTGATGAACTTGTTTTGTTCAAAATTGATCATTCTTAAATGATATTTCTAGCTTGAAAAGGGACCTCATTTGATTTCTGAAGAAATATGTCATGTGGAGCTTCAGCACCACCTACTGGTTGATTTCCAGGCCAGAGACAAGAGATGGCAATAGGGATCTGACTTGTCACTACTACCTATTTGAGTGGTGACCTCCTACCAGGGAAACCAGGAGTAAGAACTATCTCAGAGGAATTGTAAAAGGGTTATTTTCCTAATGTGTCTTGTTGGCTTGCTGAAATATTTTAAGCACTTTTTTCTTACATATCCTGTTTTAAAATATTTGTTGATATTTGAGACTGGCAATCAAACAATGGATGTACTGAGGCATTTATAGAACCAGTTGCTTTAACTCTCAAAAGCCATTACCAAAATGGTGTTTTTTCTCTCATTCCGCCAGTCGGGGAGAATTTTTAAAAAATAATACTCAAAACACGAGAAAACGTAATCACACATGTATTTTATCATGACAACTTCAGAGAGTGTGTGTGTATGTTTCTTTTTTTTTTTTTTTTGAGACGGGAGTTTCACTCTTGTTCCCCAGGCCGGACTACTATGGCATGATCTCAGCTCACTGCAACCTCTGCCTCCCAGGTTCAAGCTGTTCTCCTGCCTCAGCCTCCTGAGTAGCTGGGATTATAGGCAGCCGCCACCACGCCCAGCTAATTTTTTGCATTTTTAGTAGAGATGGGGTTTCACCATGTTGGCCAGGCAGATCTCAAACTCCTAACTTTAGGTGATCCACCCGCCTCATCCTCCCAAAGTGCTGGGATTACAGGCGTGAGCCACTGTACCCAGATGTGTGTATGCTTCTGAAATGATGATGGGGTGGGGTTAAAATTTCAAGGGAAAATCTTGAAACTACCTATTTTCATTGGTTATTCAGCAGTGCCTAAAACGAGCTTTTGAAGTAATGCAAATGCACTTTCAATTCATGTGTATAGTGCCATCTGATACCTTGGGTAAGTCTCACTTTTTCTTTTTCCTCTCCCCTGCCCCTTTAGTTAAATGGCACAGAAATGTTTCTTAATATGCATGTAAGTCCCCAAAGTCCAGGAAGTGTGCTTTCCTCTAAATGGTCAATGTAAAGAATTTTAAGGATATTTCTTGTGTTGAAATTTACTTTAGATTTTGTGATTACAGTTGAAAATATGTGTTAAATTGGGTTTTTAATTGTAGCCCAAAGGTGCATTAAGCAAGTGTAATATTTTTCCACATAAAACTTAGAAAACTTTACTTACCTTAGATTCTTTACTAATTATTATGCTTATTCTTGATTTGACTTCCATGATCACATTTCAAGTATTAGAGAAAGCACCAGAAACTGGCATTCTTGTTGCACTAAAAAAGTCTGTAAATCATGATAATAATAGCACCATGAGGTATTTTTCAGTGAGACAAACATAAAGAATGAATTTCTTTAAAAAAAGAAATGCAACTTGAGGTGATTTATATAAACCAAAAGAAAAAGAAAAGGGCTTTAAGGTATTAGGTACTGTTTGCCTAGCAGCCAGGTGGTTATAAAACGTTCATATACTTTGGTACACTGATAAATGTTAGCCATTATTCCTGAAAGCTTCTTAAATTGCGTAAGTTGTTTTGAAATTTTTCAAGAATAATCTAGTTGAAAAGTCTTTGTATTAACAATACACATAGATTTTCTGTGAACATTTCCAGTGTGTAGTGTCATTTGCTTCCTATTCCTGACCTCAAAAGTGCCTCACTTGTATATTATTTCCATTAAAAGCTTGACTGCATTCTTTCTAATAAGCAATGAACATCTGTTTAACTCGTGTTTTAATGTATCTCCTCAGATATAGTTAACTAGCTTGATAATTTTGAGTATATAATGTAAATATGCATATATAAGTTTGTAACCATTTTTGTTACATCATACCCATGTAATTGGACATACCAGATGATTATCATCAGATTTTGTTTTAATGGATTTTTTCCCTCCTGGAATTACCTGATTAAACCTATCATGAAATATGAAAGGACTTTTTCTTATTCTCCTAGAGCATAAATTTTATCACATAAGAGATAATTACTGGAGGAAAAAGTAGTAAAAATGGAAGCTTTAGATAATTTTCTTAGTTCTATTTCTTTAAAAGTATACTTTTAAACTGAAAGTTCACATACAGTTCATTTTAATAACATATTTATTCATCCTTAATTGTATTCAGGTTTTTTTTAAGCCTCTTACCTAATAATGTTATATTTATTGGTTTGGTAACATGTTGCAGCTAAGCTAATGACTTTAAGTGACAAATGTTTAACCCATGACTACTGATTTTTTTTATATTCAAGTCAGTTTCACAGTTTTACTTAACTTGCAATATAAACAAAAAATAATAATCTAAATGAAAGGTTATTAGGACAGGAATAAAAAAAAATGTTTATCTCAACACCAGAATAACTTGGATTACTACATTATGGTTGTTTATTTGAAAAATCAAGGAGTAACTGTATTTTTACCATTAATTATGAAATGTAGTCTCATGTGCTTATTTACAGGTTTTTCTGAATTTGCTTTACATTCTTCACATCAAGTTAACACCCACAAGTAAGTAGAATAGCTTTTATAACAGGAAAATTGAAACTAGGGTTCCAGCTTGACTGTCAGTATCAGTATCAATGCACATAGTGCTCCTTAAAGAAAAAGACATCAACGTCAATGGTATGAAAGCTGTAGTCAATCTCTTTAAAATTAACTGCTCTAAGATTTGCAGCTTTAGTGAAAGCTGAAATGATGGTTCAGAAAATACATTCATAATAAAAGTCTAACAATCACAGTTGAAAAGGTGTTTCTTTTGTCTTTATTTTTGTTACATAATGTATTTCATACATGATCACTTTTAATCCTCAAATAACCTTGTAAGTATTATCTTCCTCAGTTTTCTAAGGAAGAGATTTGGGCTTCAAAGGGTCAAAATATCAGATTACAAAGAGGCACTAGGTCTGAACCAAACTGACTCCAAAGCATAGGCTTTTCTTCCTGATGCAGTTTCGCCTTTCTGTTTCAGGAGTTATAGACATACTTTATAAAATAATCATATTTTGTTAAAATGAAATTCTATTATAAGCTGGAGTAATTTTGTTTTATAAAGGAATAATTTCTTAATTTCTACTCCCCCTTGTCCATTTCTGGGCCCCTGTCTCACTAAGTTGTAGTCTGTAATCCACAGTATGGCATGGGAATTTTTAAAATTTGGGAATAATTGTGATAATGCTTCAAGGTACGTCAGTTATGAGGTGATCCAATGGGAAATAGTAAAAACCTACATAGTTCAGTTTGTGGAATGAGTGTTCATTTTGCTCAATTGGTGGTATTTCCTTGAAGGATTCATTTTCACCAAAGCAGCAATACTTCTTGAGGCAGTAGGAAACAGTGTTCTAAAATGAGCCATGTATATGGTACTCTTCCCACCCACCCCTTACCCCCAACCTCCAAATGGTGAGCCATTCATCTGTCAGTTATTCCACAGAGACTGTTTTGGGAACCAAAGCTGCATTTATTGTCAGGACTATTTTTGAGGGGCAGGGTGGGTGGAGACACCATATGGCTTTGTGCTGAGGCTGGAGTGCAGTGAGCAATCACAGTACACTGCAAACTTGACCTTCCAGGCTCAAGCAATCTTTCCACCTCAGCCTTCCAAGTAGCCGGGACCACAGTAATTGCCAGCATGCCCAGCTAATTTTTGTGTTACTTGTAGAGACGATGTTGCTGTGTTACCCAAGCTAGTCTCAAACTCCTGGGCAAAGTGCTGAGATTACTGGCATGAGCCACTGCACCTGGCCAGGACTATTTCTTAAACTTGTTTCAGACAGTGAGATTAGTATCCTCTCTTTCCTTAAAATTACTGGTTCTATTAACCTGGAAATAATTTATAATAACAAAGATGCTATGTGCAATTAAGAAGAAAGGAGGACAAAGAATTCCAGAATATTCAGTATTGAAATGTCAAGACTATTATCTCAACAATGAAACCCAAAGAGACCTGTCTTTGATTACTATCACTGAATTTTGCATTGCCAATTGCAAGGCACCAATTTAAATCTGGGTTTTTTATTTTTAAAATGTATTTTGATACATCTTGTAGATTTATTTTTCTTGCCAAACATAAACCTCATTTTTTGTGCTCTCCACATTTTCCTCTCCCCTTTTTTTTCTATTAATAGAAGTAATGTTTCTTCAACTTCTCCAAATCTATGAGATAATTCATGAAGAAGAAATTTTCATCAGTATATTTTACATTTTCTTTAAAAATTCTTGTATTCATCCCAAGAAAGTCCAGCAAGCTTGAATATATGTCTTTTGTTGGTAGGGGAAGCAAATGTTTCATAATCCCTTAAAATTTAAGAGAAAACAAAGTTGTATGAATTCACAAGCTTCTATCTGGTTAATAGTTTAAAAAAAACAAAACTACTGAACCAAAGTGCTAAGAATAACATGATACTCTGTAAGAAGAAAATGGGGATCCAAACCAAATTGCTAAATAAACAAATGATAAAGTTTAATTTAGTGATGTTTTAGCGCTGGGAAGCACCTTAAAGATAAGTACGGCACCCACATTTTGTAAATGTAGTAACAAATCCCCAAAGGTTTAGATATTAGTTCAAGGTTGTCATTCACTTACAGATGCAGTAACACAACCTGCATAAACTCCATATCCAACTGCTGGAAATACATTTCTTGCAAGTACCTCAAATTCAATATGCCTAAAACTGACTACATGTTTTCCCCCGTTCTTCAAACCTTTTTTGTCTTCTCTACCTTGATAGATCATGACACCACTGTCTATCCAGTCGGCTAAGCCAGAAACCAGGTCATGAATTTTTTTTTTTTTTTTTTTTTTTTTTTTTTTTAGTAGAAACAAAGTCTTACCATGTTGCCCAAGCTGGTCTCGAATTCCTGAGCTCAAGTGGTCCACCTGCCTTGGCCTTCCCAAGTACTGGGATTACAGGCATGAGCCACTGTACCTGGCCTTCATCTTTATTTTCTCATTTTCCCTTACTTTTCACTATTGGTTCTTCATTTCCTTCAGTTCTATTTCTTAAGTATCCCTCAGATCCATCAATGTTCTTCTATCCCCACTGTAACTATCTCAGTAAAAGTCATTTCACTACTGACATTAGAAAGTAGACATTGAATGAATCACTTGGATGCCATTTTTAATAAGAAATAGTCTGTATTTTAAATGTTATTAAGGAGGTGAAAGTACTTCATGCTATAACTAAAAAGTGATCTTTGGATCAAGATATTCCCAGATCTGGACAACATTTTAAAATGGTTTATAGTGGGATTGCAGAATCAAATGACGGTGACTTGAAAGAACACTTCAGGACCTAGGATCAAATAGAGAATTATAGAGTACAAACTTAGAGAAATGGTAAATTTTAAACTTTATTTTCACTTTTCCTCAAGCCCATTATTTTTTCTAAGTAATCTAAGCTTATTATCTTATTTGTTCTTGTGGGTTTTTTTCTTAGAGTGTAGTGAAAGAAGAGTCCCTTATGGAAATCATTGGAATCGTTTCTCTGGTAGCATTATAAGTAAGTCAGTAGCTCTATAATCAGGTGAGCCTGTGTTCAAAAGATTTTCTTTTCCTTTTCCAACTCACTTTTTGCCAAAGCAAGATCAGAAATAGCCTACCTAGTGTAAATTTCTTTCATAGGAAAAAGAAATCTCCAGGTAAGAGATTGACTTAGGATTTACAGAAATAGCCTACCTAGTGTAAATTTCTTACATAGGAAAAAGAAATCTCCAGGTAAGAGTTGACTACCTAAAGAATGTGGGAGAGGTTTGGTTTGTCTGATTTTTTTGTTTTGTTTTGTTTTGTTTTGAGACGGAGTTTCGCTTTTGTTGCCTGGGCTGGAGTGGAATGGCATGATCTCAGCTCACTGCAACCTCTGCCTCCTGGGTTCAAGCGATTCTTCTGCCTCAGCCCCCCGAGTAGCTGAGATTACAGGCATGTGCCACCATGCCTGGCTAATTTTGTATTTTTAGTAGAGATGGGGTTTCTCCATGTTGGTCAGGCTGATTTCGAACTCCCAACCTCAGGTGATATGCTCGCCTCAGCCTCCCAAGGACGTTTGGTTATATGTACAGTAGTCAGGGAAGGCTATGCATGTAAGTGGGGAAGGACCCATGCAGGTTAGAGAAGAGTGAATGCAAAGACTCTTAATAGAAGCAAATTTGGCTTCTAAATGAAGAGCAAGAAGCTAGTAGAGCTGAAAGGGCTGGGTGAGGCCGCTCTTGGTCGGAGGTAAGACAGCAAGTGCCAGATCTTCTGGGAACTTGGAAGTCATGGTAAAGAGTTCATCTTTTATTCTGAGGGTAATAGGAATCCACTGGAAGGTTTTGAACTGAGAAATTTCATGATCCATTATGTGGCCTTTTAAAAGAAAGAAACCCCAATTCTGGTTTCAGATCTTGTTGGGGTGGTATTGTATTACCTGAGGCTTTGTCTTAAGCATTCCACTGAAATGCTCTCAATGGAGCCCCCCACTGCCTCCACCTGTCTAAACGTGATGGATGTTTTTTAGACCTCACCTCACTGAGCAACTTTTGGCACATTCTTGATGCTACACTGTCCTTGTTTCCTCAAATTTCACTGGTCCCTCCTCTCTTCTCTTAGCTCTATAAGTAGGAATCTTCAGGGTGCAGCAATAAACTCTTTCTAGCAATACTCCCTGCTTAGAGTTAAATGCCATATTTATGCTTGTAGTATCCACATTTAGATCTACTTGACATGCCTACTGGATGTCTCATTGGCATTTCCGTTTTAATGAGGCCAAAACGGGGCTCCTCTCCAAACCTGCTCTACCTCCAGTATGTCTTATTTTAAGAAATGATCATAATTCACCCAGTTGTTCAGAGAGTTCATCTTTTTGCTTCATGCTTTAAATACAGACAGTCAACAAGAGATTCAACTTAAAAATAGATTACAGTCCTGAATAGTTCTCACCATGGGCACCACTACCATCTCAGTCCACGGTTTAATGATCTCTTGCCTATACTTCTGTAACAGCTTTCCTACTTTTACTTACTCACTTCAGGGGCTTTTATTTTTAGAAAGATGTATTACTTTATGTTCACTGAATATTGGTCTTCCATTATCATAGTTTTAGGATTAATTGTTACTATGTTTTTTCTTAAGTGGACAATTATTTTCCTTATTTTCCTCCCTTCCTTCCTACTTGTACTTTGTGCACAAGTAATGAGGAAAGAGAATTTAACATTGTATGCCTGTTGGGTACCAGACAATGTGTTGAACACATTCACATATATTATTACTCAATACTTTTGTAATGTAGGCATGATTACTTCGACTTCACAGATGGAACAAGGCATTCAAAAATTGAGAAAATTGGCTATGTTCTTAAGTGTGACAGCTAAAATTCAAACCCTGGTCTTTCTGCTTCCCATTCTTTCCTGGCTTTCATTCTACCCCTGTGGGGATTTTCTCCATTGTCCCCTTCTTAAGTCCCTGGTCTGTCCTCTTATTTCTACTTATTGTTTTTGTTCAACCTGCATTGTCTCTTTTTTCCCTTCAAATTTCTGCCTTTGTATTTCCTCTCATTCTATATTTTCTGTTTTGCTCACTGATGTATCTTACCCATAAATGACTCTCAAGTATACAAAATTTTTGAAGGACAGTCTGTGAGATTAGTTTCATGACTCTCATCAATAACCAAACTCACTTAAAGATGGTAAGTCTTTGCTTAGAATTTTTTAGAAAAAAAATGACTAACTAGGAGGTCAGAATGAGCCTCTGTAGCATGTTTCTGTAATGCCTTATATTCTTACAAAGAGGCCTTTATTTGCTTCCTCCTAATGGAGCAGCGTTAAGTCCATTGTGCTTAGCAAATGCTAGCACTTATCCATTACTCCCTGTAGTTAGATCTACAGGTGATTAAAGTCATCTCTACTTCTGATGACATAGGTTTAACCTTTGTGTATCTTATTAGAAACTTTTTCTTAAGCATTTAAAAACCATCCTTTTTAATACGAATACTTTTCTTAGTCTTTTAATTTTCTCCACTTAATTTTCAGTAAAAGCAAACCTAATAATGCATGATGTTTTTAACCAGGAATAAATTGCTGTCTATTTTATTTCTATCTTTTAATTTAACTTTTTTAAGATCAGGGGTACATGTGCAGGTTTGTTATGTAGGTAAATTAGTGTCATGGGGTTTTGTTTACAGATTATTTTGTCGCCTAGGTATTAAGCTTAGTATGCATTAGTTAATTTTCCTGATTCTCTTTTTCCTTCCACCCTCCACTCTGATAGGCCCCATTATCTGTTGTTCCCCTTTTTGTGTTCATGTATTCTCATCATTTAGCTCCCAATTGTAAGGGAAACATGCACCATTTGTTTTTCTGTTTCTGTGTTAGTCTGCTAAGGATAATGTCCTCCAGCTCCATCTATGTTCCTGCAAAGGACATGATCTCATTCTTTTTAATGGCAGTGTAGTATTCCATGTTGTATATGTACCACATTTCCTTTATCCAGTCTACCACTAGTGGGCATTTAGATTAACTCCATGTCTTTGCTATTGTAAACAGTGCTGCAGTGAACATATATGCGTGCACCCGTCACTATAACAACAATTTACTTTTTGGTATATATCCAGTAACAGGATTGCTGGATTAATGGTACTTCTGTTTTTAGGTTTTTAAGGAATCACCACACTGTTTTCCAAAATGTTTGAATTAATTTACATTCTCACCAACAGTGTATAAGTATTCCTTTTTCTCTGCACCCTCACCAGCATCTGGTGTTTTAGTTTTTGTTTTAGTCTTTATTTTTTTTGACTTTTTAAGAATAACCATCCTGACTGGGTGTGAGATGATATTTCATTGTGGGTTTGAGTTGCCTTTTTTTTTTTTTCTTTGAGACAGAGTCTCGCTCTGTTGCCAAGGGTAGAGTGCAGTGGCATGATCTCTGCTCACTGCAACCTCCACCTCCTGGATTCAAGCGATTCTCCTGACTCAGCCTCCTGAGTAGCTGGGATTACAGGCACCTGCCACCACACCCAGCTATCTTTTGTGTTTCTAATAGAGATGGGGTTTCACCATGTTGGTCAGCTGGTCTCGAACTCTTGACCTTGTGATCTGCCTGCCTCAGCTTCCCAAAGTGCTGGGATTATAGGCATGAACTACTGTACCTGGCCTGATTTGCATTTCTCTAATGATCAGTGATGTAGAGCTTTTTTTTCATGTGCTTGTTGTCACATGTGTGTCTTCTTTGGAAAAATGTCTGTTCATATACTTTGCCCACTTTTAATGGGGTTGTTTTTTCTTGTAAATTTGCTTAAGTTCCTTATAGATATTGGATATTAGACCTTTGTTAGGTGTGTAGTATGCAAAAATGTTCTCCCATTCTGTAAGCAGTTTACTCTGTTGTTAGTTTATTTTGCTGTGCAGCTCTTCAGTTAGATCCCATTGTGAATTTTTGCTCTTGTTGCAATTGCTTTTGGTGTCTTCATCATGAAATCCTTTGCCCAATATACAAAGAATGGCATTGCCTAGGTTGTCTACCATTTCTATGTCCAGTATGGTATTGCCTAGGTTGCTTTCCAAGATTTTATAGTTTTGGGTTTTACATTTAAGTCTTTAATCCATCTTGAGTTAATTTTTGTGTATGGTGCAAAGAAGGGGTCCAGGCTCAATCTTCTGTATATGGCTTGCCAGTTATCTCAGCATCATTTATTGAATAGAGAGTCCTTTCTCATTGCTTGTTTTTGTCAGATTTGTTGAAGATCAGATAGTCATAGGTGTGCAGCCTTATTTTTGGGCTCTCTATTCTGTTCCATTGGTCTGTCTGTTTTTATACCAGTACCATGCTGTTTTGGTTACTGTAGCCCTGTAGTGTACTTTGAAGTTGGGTAGCATGTTATCTCCTGCTTTCTTCTTTTTCCTTAAAATTGCCTTGGCTATTTGAAATTATTGTTTATTAACAGTAGTTTTATCTAATTTTCAGACTTACCTTTGTGTCCCAAGAAGTTGTCTGATTTAGAAAATTACAAAACAAAGTGGAGTCAAGAACAAGAACTCTGGAAAAGTGATGTTCAAGGCATAAGACCAACCCTGGATCACTAAACTTCCTCCAGTAAGAAGCAGGCTGAGGAAGCTGTACATTCTCCAAAGGCTCAGTTCAGATAGTTACTGAGGATAAGAAAAAAGGAATAAGCTCCTGTAGTAGGGTGAATAATGGCCCCCAAAGATAGCAGTCCTAATCCCTGTAACTTGTAGAGTGACCTTATATCAGAAAGTAGCCTTTGCAGGTGTGACCAAGGATCCTGAGTTGGAGAGATTATCCTGAAGTTTTCAGGTGGACCCTAAAGACAATAATTTCATATGTCCTTGTGAGAAAGAGTAGACACACCTTACAAGAATGAGGTGACACACACAGAAAGCAATATAAAGACAGAACAGGGAGATTTGAAGATGCTGACCTTGAAGACGAGGGTTGTAGTCACAAGCCAAGGAATGCTGGTCACCACCAGAATCTGAAAGAGGAAAGAACAGATTATCTCCTACCTAGAGTTTCCAGAAGGAGCACAGTCTTGCTGATACCTTGATTTCAGCCCAATGTATTCAAATTTCAAACTTTAAACCTTTAGAAGTGTAAGTTAAAATTTTGGTAATTTGTTCCAACAGCTACATAAAAACTAATATACCCCTCAGAAGCCAAAGCAGTGGGCCACAGGAATGGACAAAGGAATTTTTCTGAGCAGAATTAGGGAGTAATCAAGGATTCTTTCTCACTTTCAGGGTAAGAGACCTTCCTGTTGTCACCTGAGTGGAATTTTAGAATTGCTATGGATGATTAATTGCTTTATATCTACTATTTTTCCTTTTTTTGAATGAGAATTTTTTATTGCAGTTATCCTGTTCTTGCTTTAGCAATGTATGTGGGATATGTTGGAGAAGTGGCCAGTAAGTTGACTCTTGGCTCATAAACCTATGGAGAAGAACCGTGTCTCAAAGAAGAGAAATACACAGGTCCAGGCTGTTAAGCTGGCTGCAACAATAGGATGGTACTTTAGGTTGTCTCCCTTGGGAATGGATCGAATGTGTTCCTTGTATGGTGCTAAAGAAAAATTCAGATGCTTGTTAAAATGGTAAGGCAGACTTCATTCAGAACTATTGTATAGAGATAGGAACTATAGCAATGGGGATTTTGCAGTAAGAAAGAGAAATTGGACTCAGTTCTGATTGCATCAAGGACAAGTAGGGATTAATAGCCAATGAGTAGCATGGGAGCCAGTGGACAAAAAATTTCTATAAGGAAACATCAGGAGTAAGGGAGATCATGACTAAACCAACTTGACAAGATCCTTGCTGAAGGCAGACCAAAGAGATAAGATATCAAGGGTGAGGTATGAGAAAATGATCATATATCAGAAGGGGATTTTCATTAAACTGTTCCAGCAGGATTCTTGCCAAAACTCAACTAAGTGGGCTAAGGACAGAACCCAAGATTAGGGTCTAGTCCGATGAGCCTGACTCAAGTCAAGAAGTCTTTGTTAGTAGATGGAAAGAATCAAAGGAATCGTCGATGGCCTGATTAAGGCAGAGATTGCTAGTGCTTTTCTAGTATCCATATGCTTCTCTACCTCTCCAAGCTTCCTCTAGAATATATTGAGGCTACATGACTACTTTTAGCCAATGTAATTTAAAGGGTAGTGTTGGGTCACATCTGAGGAAAGGCAGTGAAGAACTAGTATGCCTTTGTCTCTTTTGCCCTCTGCAGGAATCTTAGTGGTCATGAATAGCTGGTGTAGCTACAAGATGAAGGAGGACAACCTGAATTTCATTGAACTTTGCCTGAATAAGAAATATACCCTTGTTATGTTAAACTCATGGTACTTTGGAATTTTGTTGTTTTTTTTCAGCAATTCAATCTAGCACTATCCAAATACACATGATAAGCACTTAACTGAATTATTTTAGAACACTGATTTGGCTTTAGCCAGTGAAGGCAAATTAGAACATGAATCTCTTTTTTTGTACATTTTTTATTAATCTGCCTCCATCCTCACTGAATAAATTTAAAAAGGATCTGTCTGAAGAAGGAGGAATTTGTTGGCTGCCTTACATTGTTTATATGACTTTAACTCTGAGTACTGGGAAGAGAAAGGCAGGATATGAAGCTGGAGATTCTGTGCTACCATATCCCCAAGCACCAGCCCCTGGGGATCAAATGAAAGGTAACCTGTCATTACATTATGAAGATTTGTATTTCACATCAGAAAGGTTAAACTTTATCCTGAAGATTATAAAAATTCATTAAGGAGCGGGAGGGAGAAACGAAGGAAGGAAGGAGAGGGAAAGGATAATCATATTTGCATTTCTGAGTGATTATTTCATTAAATTATTTAACGAATACTTATTGGAAGTCTGGGACTTCAGAGTAAGCAAAACAAGTTATGTGCTTTCATAGGGCTTACATTCTAGATGAGGGAGAGGATATTCAATAAACAAAAAAATAAAACCAAATCAGAATGTTGTCAATAAGGAGCCAGCCATATGAAAATTAGAGGGAAGTTCATTCCAGGAACAGGAAACCGTTCTGTGGTGGAGACTTGGACTCGTATCTGACTCGGCTGTCCTTATTGGCATACAGAAGGATTATACTTTCCTACCTGTGGGGTTACAGGTAGTTACTTCAGGAAAATGGGTTCTGGAGAATGGGTTATGAGACAAAGTGATGTCAATAATTTGCAGGCTGTTGTAAGACCTGCTAGTACTTTCTTCTACCGCCAACAATCACAGAGGAAGGCCTTATACTGAGATGGTGAAACCACAAGACTGAGGCAGCCTGAATTACTGGGGCCCCTTATGGACAGCAGTCATGCTGGAGAGCTGCCTGGTCCCACTGGATACTTTGTGGGATTTGAGGATCATATTACAATAGCATAACCTACCCTATTTTGTCTAATACAGGCCTCAGATGGAAACAAGCTTTATGGGTTAGAAGAAGAGATAGAAGACTAGAATAGGAGCAGAGTGAACATGGGAGAGATTGTCAGAAGCCAGTTTATATAGGCATCATACACCAAGGTAAGGAGTTTTGATTTTATTCTAGGTACAAAGAGAAAATAATTGAAGTGTTTTAGCTATGGAGTGGTATTTTATAATTCACAATTGTAAAAGATTACTCTGGCAACTATATGGAGAATTGATTGAGAAAGAGGGAGACAAAACGAAAAAGCAAGAAGGCCAATGATGAGGATATTATAGTAGTCTTAGGGGTTTTTTTGGTTTGGATCAGATGATGAAAAGAAAGGGACAGATTCTACATATGTTTTGAAGGCCACTTCAACAGGACTTCATAATGGATTTACCTTAATAAGGTAAATTATTACCTTCATAATCCATTATTACCTTCATAATCCTTTACCTTAAATCTGGGGAGATGTTGTTGTAAGTGAGCCCGGGAAAGGAGAAAGTCTTAGTGGGGATAGGAATGGTGAGGCCATAACACACCTGAGGGGACTATTAGACACCCAAGTGGGGATGTTGAATAGGGACTTCAGTATATAAATACAAAGTCTTGAGAAGCAGTCAGGTTTGGAGATGTAAAATTAGTGCATAAATGATTTTGCCTTGATCTTTGGTTTTCATTTTGTGGGTTCATAGAATTATTAATTATTTAATTAATAAGCTTGATCTAATGATCACATATAGTATCCCCAAATTGCAGAATATGCTTTATTTTTAAACACTCTTAGAAAATTTACAAAAATTGAGCATATATTGGGACATAAAACAAATTTCAATAAATTTTAAAAGATTAATTACAGACATATCTCTGATCTGAATGATGTTAAGGAACAAAAAGGGAATTTGAAAAAATATATAAGGAACATTAGAAACACACTGTTAAATAACTCGTGGTTCACAGGAGGACTTATAATAAAAATTAGTGATTATTTAGACTGGAACAATAATAAAAATCACAGATATAGAATATCAAAACATGTAAGAGCAGCCAAAACAGTACTTAGATAAAAATTTATAGCTTTATTAATATTAGAAAAAAAGAATGTATTGAAGCCACTGAAGAACCAACATGAGAAGTTAGAAAAAAAATAGCATAATAAAGTCAAAGAAAGTAAAGGAAGGAAATAAGGGTAGAATTTAATAAACTAGAAAATAAACACAGAATGTAGAAAACCAACCAAATCAAATGGTGGTTTTGAAAAGACAAGTTAAAGTGATAAACCTCTGGCAGGACTAATCAAATAAACAATGAAAAAAATAAACCAGATCATTGTTCTGTATCCAGCCAAAATATATTTTGAAAACAAAGATAAAATAAAGACTTGTTCAGATATACAAAAGCTGAAAGAATCATTACCATCAGATCTTCACTGGAATAAATGTTAAAAAAAAAAAAAATGTATTTTAGCCAGAACTAAATGACACCAGGTAGAAATCTGGATTTAAACAAAGGAATGAAGAACTCTGGAGGTAGTAACTATATGATCAAATAAATACTCATATTTAATTCTTTTAAAAAGAATATTGACGTTTTAAAAATAAAAACAAAGTCATATGTGCTTTGTAACATATGTAGAAATAAAATTCATGACAGTAATAGCCCAAAGACTGGGAGGGGAGAAATGGAATTATAATGTTCTTAGGCTGTATGTGAAATGTTATAATAGCGCTTGAAGATAGGCTGATAAATATTCATACTGCAAACTCTAAAGTAACCACTAACATAGCAAAACAGAGTTAAGCAAAGATTTTTTTCTGTCTATAAAAGAGATAGCCTCTTACATTAGACTGGGAAACCATTCTCCTTGCTTGACCTTAGGACCTCCTTTGGATAACAACAACAAAAAACCCATTAAGATGTTTTCTTAAGCAAAGATACCAACCTCTTGATCCTTGGCTATCATCACTACAAGCAAACCAGGTTTTGAAATGATGGTTTCCTTAGGCAGGACTTCGACCTCGACTCATCTCAGTAAAAAGAAAGAGGTCAACAGAAAATTTTGTATTTCCAGTCCAGAGCAGCCTATTCATGTATATATTGAATCTTCCCTAAAAAGTATAATTTTCCTTTGGGTAGGGACAGAATGTTATTTAAATAGTGTTTATCTTTCAGTCCCACAGAGTACTCCTCATTTTGATTTGTATCTTTGCTCACTAAATATTTGCCGAATAATTGAATGATTGGCTACATGTTATTTAAAGACTTGTGGAAACAGTATAAATGAAACAGAGATGGGAGGGTCCCCCATCCCTGCCACATTCCAAGGTAGTTAGAAGTCCATCTTCTTAGAATGCGTCACGTGACTGGGCTCATTCTGCCTTGCTTCTTTTGAGCTATGTCATGACACTTGCTACTTTCGTTTTTTTTTTTTTTTTTTTTGTCCTTTTTATCCTGGACTCAATTCGCAAAATCGTCTGTACTTCTAATTATCTTACTCATCAAATATTACTGCCTATTCTGCACAGACCTATGTGTGAAGAGAACTATCATTCCCTACCTTCAATACTGAATTAAAAAATACATTACTTAAATTATTTACCTAGTGTTAGGGTCTCTACTCTGAAGAATTTCAAAACAGATTTTTAAGGGACTAAAGAAGTAGAGAAAATATAGTTGAGCAACTTTTGGTGTCTTTCTGTTTCCCCTAGAAACATTTATTTTCCTTCTTAGTAAGGTACAAATAATAATGTTTTCAAATGCTAGGTTATATGGTTAAATTCATTGCTCTTTTTTTCATGTGATAAATAATTATGACTTATAAATAAATATTATGCCAATACTCTTTAAGAAAAATTTTAACATGCAATAATGTCATATAATATTTAAATGACATATGATTTTACAAATAAAGTTATTGTGGTTTTTGTATGAATGAATGGGATAGAAAAGAGTGTGAAGAATGTCTTCTACATGTTTCAAATGGGACATGCCTTGTTCTCTACCCATGACTTTGGATATAGTGTCTGAGGGTGGAAGGTTGGGGTTGGGGGACAGAGAAAGGAAGTAGGATTAAGAAGATCAAGATTAAAATGGACAAAGAAGGTGGGAGGGGCTGCGCTGTGGGCCCTTCTGACCTTTCTTCATTGGCTCCTTAACTAGCCACTTCTTGAATACTGGAGTCCTGAAGATTCTGTCCTAGGATATCTCTGCTGCCTACTCAGTGCATGTGGGGAAATATTCATTGGCTTTGGGGTCTTCAACCAGCATTGAAATGCAGTGACACCACCTCTATAATTCTGGCCCAGATACTTTTCATGAGCATAAAATCTATATTCCCAGTTGCCAGTGGATATACCCAATCTGATTTCTCTCCCATAGAGCAGGGGTTGGCAAACTACAGTATATGGGCCAATTCATGCCTGCCACCTGTTCTTATACAGCCTTCAAGCTAAGAATGGTTTTTATATTTTTAGTTGTTGAAAAAAATCAAAAGAATATTTCATGGCATGTGAAAATTATGTGAAATTCAAATTTCATTGTCCACAAATTAAATATTCTTGGAACACAGCCATGCTTGTTCATAGGGACTCGTGGCTGCTTTTGAGCTACAATGGCAGAGTTGAGTAGTTTCAAGAGTTATAACAGTCCGTATGGCTCACAAAGCCTAAAATGTTTACTGTCTAGGTCTTTATAGAAAAAGTTTATCTATCTTTGCTCTACAGTACAACTCAAATGATGCTGTGTAATTTCCTTTTTTTTTTCTTTTCCACCCCCCGCCACTTTCCAAGCATAGATCTTAAGAAGTGATGCAGCTTCAACCCTGTTGAGTAGAATCCTCCATGTTGAAGCCTTCAGCCACCATAGAAGCAGTCTGAATGCCTTGGGGCCACCATGTTGTAAAAATGCTCAAACCAGCTGACATAGAAAGTCCCTAAGACTACCAAAGAGCGCTTCCCCATTCCCCTGCCCCGGCCCCAGCACATCCACACTGCAAGTATGTTATAAACTCCTCAGCCAGAACTGCCCAGCTAAGCCTCTCCTGAATTCCAGACCCACAGAAACCATGGGCAACAATGAAATGAATGTTGTTGCTTTAAGCTGCTACATTTTAGGGTGATTTGTTATGCAGCAAGAGGTAAATCAAACACTGTCACTCTTTTCATCTTGGCTACTGCAACATCCTCTTCCTTGCTCCCCCTTAGTTTATTTGTACATTGTGTTGTCATTTCCAATCATCTTTTCCTTCCTTTGAAAGAATATTTTGCATCCCTGTCCTTGCTATGCCTTCCTGTAGGTGAAGTAGACTTCCTTATTCCTTTGTTTATCTTGGCCACATGGCTTACATGGGCCCATGGAAATGTGAGTGGATGTAAATTCTAAGCAGGTGCTTTTAGAGATATAGGAAATTTACTTCATGCCCTCTGCCATGAGAATGATGCATCTCCAAGAGGGGCTGATCCTTCAGCCTGAGTACCAGGATGAGGAGAAATGTGGGACTGGTGCACAGTCTACCTGTAACCTAATGCAGATCTTCAATTGATCCATTACTGACATGTAGCGCCAATGAAAAATAACCTTTATTGTTGCCAACAGCTAAGATTTTTGAAATTACTTATTCCTCAGCATGACTGTAGCATAATGAGCTTCTACTACCTGCCAAGAGCCTGGGCATATATAGAATACATTGCACTGCATTGCTTCTGTTCTTTAGCATGGCTTAGGAGCCGTTTGTGATCTGGTCTCTCATCTCCTGCCATGACCTGAATCCCTTCCCAGCAGTTAAATGTTTATGTGTCCTTTGCACACACTATTTCTTCTGCCTGGAATGCTCTTGGTTGCCTATCAAATTATGTGTATTTCTTTAAAACTTCCCTGAAGAGACCATCTCTTTGGTCTCTCCCTAGACGCACCTCCCCACCCCCACAATGGTCTCTCCTAGTATCTTTAGCACTTGCTCACATGCCAATGAGCACCTATCCTTATATGGTGATATTTGTTTACCAGTCTGACTCCCCTCCTGGATTATAATCCCCTTGACAACCGAAGAATGTCTTTTTTGTGTTTGTTTTACATCCCTAACATTGATGAGTACTCAAAGTATGTTTGTTGAATGAGTGACTGAGGCAGAGGGAGCCTTGAGGGTGAGGGATAAGATTTAAGTTTAGGGCAAATCCGGTTTACAGCCTCTGTCACTTCTTACCTCTAGCATTTTTCTGTAGAACAAATCAGATTAAAGTAAACATTAAAGGCAAGCTTGAAGGATAAAAGAATCACAAAAATTTATTCTGAAGACTATTATGGTCTTAGGAATTTTGAGGTTGATTTTATGTATATAAAGCTCAGTTGGTTGGTTGGTTGGTTGGTCGGTTGATTTATTTGGCCACCACCCATTATCTTTTCCTCTCCCTTTGGCAGTCTTCTTATTCTCAGATTCCATAATCATTAAATTCCACACAGTCACCCCACTTGCACACCTTCAAAGAACTGTCCTGGGTTCTTGCCAGGGCAGGCATTTCTAATTCACCTACTCACTTAAACCCTTTGGTTGTCTCTATCAGAGTCTTGGGTACAACTTTCTGAGAGAAGGCAGTTCAGAGGAATGCCTAGTGAGGATCAGATCCGACTCAGGAAGAGCAGAGGTGAGGGGGCTGAGCCTCTTCCATCTTTTCATGCCCACGGCTCATTGTGTTGAGCCATATGCCATGTGCTGATTGATGAGTACTGCTTTTCTAGGAGAACGGGCTTATCATATTAGCACCACGGGGACACGCTGAGCAACCTTAGGTGAGTCTTAAATTTTCTTTTAAAACTGTATATGAAAATAACATAGTAACCATCAGAGATTGTGAGTATTAATTGGATATGTACTTGTTTTATTTGACCCTAATCCTGGCTCTGCCTCTAGCTAGTTCTTTGGGCTTCAGTAAAATAAAGTGATTTGGAAGAAACTGAGAGTTAATGTTCCCTTAAACCTTCGAGAGTCTAAGATTCATAATGGATTTAGCAGCTGCAGGATTTTGATGATGTTCCCAGAAATACACATCACAATTGGATCAAGATTGTGAATGCACTTATCTTTAAATAAGGATGGATGGGGGGATCTGATGAAATTTTGGTGAGAATAAAATAAAATGCTGGATATGAACATGCTTTGAAAATGTTTATGTATTTTATACAAAGTCCTGCTCAATATTGAAGAATAAAATATCACATCCAGTAACTTCCTGTCATCTTAATAAAATTGATAATTATTTTTACCCAAAGAGAAATAGCTGAAAACAGGTTCTATTGAGAGATACTATTAAAAACACAGTGTTCCTCACATTATTCATAGTCTCCCACTCCTTCCTTGCTTTATGAATCAGTAATTGTCCTCCCCCTCTGACCAGTCTACAAGCTGCAAACCCAGAGTCCCTCCAGACACACCCTCTCCTGCACTCCCATTCCCGAACCACTGCTCAGCACCTCCCCCTTAGTCCAAGCTTCCATCAGCTCTTGCCTGGACTTAGCTTAGTGCCCCAGCCCACCTCCCTCAGTCCCTTCTCCATACTTCAAAACACTTCTGATCCCTTTTGAGGTTCCTCATTGGCCTTAGGGCAAAAGCACAACCCTTTAGCACTACTGGGTGGACTCCACAGTCCCGTCAGCCTTCAGGGTTCTGGCCACGCTGGCCTTCTTTCAGTCTTTCCGTCCATGCTTCCTCCCACTGCAGGGCCTTCCTTCATGCAATTTCCAAGCCTGACAGCTTCCATAGCATCTCCCCTCCTAACTAACTCCTACTCATCTTTCAAGCAGGCCCAGTGTCATTTCCTCAGGAAAGCTTTTTCTTGGACTTCCTGATGGGTTATGACCTCTCTCACAACCCATATATGTATCTAACATTTATTTGTGTGATTAATAAATTAAAAATGATAATTTTCATGAGACCAGTCACCATGTTTATTTTTGTTTATCATTTAAATCCCTGACATCTAACAGAGTAGTTCAATACACACACACGTGCACGTGTGTGTGTGTGTATATATATATATTTTTTTTAAGAATGAAAACTGTTAAGCATTGTTCTTTTCCCTAGTCCTCCTTTGACTCACAAGTACCCTAGGACCAGAATACCCGAAGTTCTCAGGTCTGTTTCCTCAGTGGAAATAATCACCGAGACAGGGAGTGAAATCATTTGATACCTAGAATTATAGGAAAGTCAGAGTGCAAAGTGAATACTGAGAGGAGATATGAAAAGTGTGGATGATTAGTGATATGCACCTACTTCTCCAGTGCCTAGGACAAGTTCTGCATCTTGGTTTATCTGATGAGAAATCCTGTGTGGAAAAAGGGCATTCTCCCATTGGTCCCTAAGCTATAAGGGCCCTTCCAGTCCTGAAAACTGAAAGGAAGAAAATTCACATAGCTGTGGAATAATTAAAATAATTACCTGAGGGTGACCAGAATAATGATGAGCCTGCTCTAACTTTCACCCATGTGAGTAAGGCAAAATTAGCCCACTAAAATTGTGAGACAGGGATTAAAGTTGATTTCTCTTTGATTTTCCTTGTGCCCTTAAGTTCTGAGTAAGTCCTGCATATCCAGTGAAATTGTTACATTTGTGCATGGTATTTCTTACCCTTACATCTCTCCTCAAAAGATACTTCTATTTAATCTCCTAGCTTCATTCAGGACCTGGACCAACCTTCCACCCTTCTTTCTTTCAGCTCTAGGAATTTCACTTTCTGATTTTCTTTCAAACTCACCGACTGCTTTTTTCAAATCCCTTTACTACCTTCTCCTTCTCTACTAAACTGCTAAATTATGCCCCAGGGCTCAGGTCTCAGCTCTTTTATCTTCTCAGAGTGATTTCATTTGGAAACATGGCTTTAATTATCATTTATTAACTGAATAGCTTCCAAATTTATGTGTCTAATTTTGGCTTCCCTTTTGACTCCCAGACTTGCATAACCAAAAAAAAAAAAAAAAAAAAAAAATTCTTAACATCTCCACTTGGGTGTGGTGCTGGGTATTTTCCATTTTCCCTTCCAGGTCTACTCTGCATCCATCTCTTTACTGTTCTGTGCTTTGGGAGGCTGGCTCATATGGGCTGCCTCACCAAGCTCTCTTGTCCTCTGGCTTCCTGTTGGGTTTGCCCCATGGGAGTCATTAGCAATAGACTGGAAGGCAGGGGACAGTGAGGTTGTGTATGCCTTCCCTTGTCTTTCTTTTTGCCTGCTCACTGTGGGATAGATGTTTCCCTCTCTTGAACTTAGCTCTCTTCAAAAGCTACAGATACTCTCTCTGGCTTCTGGTTAGCCCACTTTTTCCCCTCATTGTCTCAGAAACCTAGTGATGGTAACTGTTTTGTGCTGTGGCCTGTCCCACAGTACTTCACCACCCATGGTTGGGGTTTTAGGGTGTTGTTTTTTGGTCCATGGTCTTATAATAGTTACTTCATTAAACTCTGTCCCTTTATCTAGTGTACATCTGTTTCCTGCCTGATTCTGACTGATATGGACAGCTATTAGACATCTCAAATTCACCATAGCCAAAGTAGGATTCATATTCTCCTGAATCTCCTAGTTTTCCCCAGCATCGGACACAGAACCAGCTTGTATAACTCCTTGTTCATGCCATGAACAGGCTTAATTCTATTATATCAGCATTTGTCTTGGTCCTCGGTTTTTGTTTTGCTTTTTTTGGAGACAGAGTTGTCTTGTTCTGTCTCCAAGGGTGGAGTGCAGTGGCACAAATACAATTCACTATAGCTTCAAACTCCTGGGCTCAAGCACGGAATCCTCTCACTTTAGCCTCCCCAGTAGCTGGGACTACAGGCATATGCCACCATGCCTGGCTAATTTTTTTTTTTTTTTTTTGGTAGAGAAAAGGTCTTGCTATGTTACCCTGGCTGGTCTTGAACTTCTAAGCTCAAGTGATCTACTTGCCTTGGCCCCCCAAAATGCTGGAATTTTGGGCATGAGCCACCACACCCAGCCACTCTCAAGGCTTTTATACAGAGGTTGATCATCCGTTGACTCTCCATCTGTAACAATGACAGTGTATAATTAGAAGATTGGGGTTTTTCTTGAATACTGTTTGGTCTACCTGCAATGAGAATTTCCTTACATTTCTTACTATCCCTCAATGGCATAACCTTATTCATCTTTGTATCATTATGTAGCTTAGTATTTGAAATATAATAGATATCCCAAAAAGTGTATGTCATATTTATGAATTAAGGTTTGTTAAGTATTGATCTAGTTAATTGGGACCCTTTTTGTTCTTATGCATTTAAACTTTTAATAAAAGGCTACAACTTTTATCTGATAGTGCTGTGCATTTACCACAATCTTAACTTACCTAGTGGTAATTCCATCTCAGCCTTAGTATTCTATAGCTTTTAGTTTGGTTTCTTTTAAAGTGCAAGGAATAAGAATTCAGTAGGAATGTTTTTGGCTTTTGAGTTGTTTCTGAGCGGAATGAAGTTTACAAAACTACTGGGAGACTTCTACATGAACAGCTGTTGTGTGACCCTGTGGAAGGAAATGTGCATTTAAAAAAAGGCAAACTATAAACAATAAACATGCTGGGAGGTCAAACTGAGAAGAGGAAAAGGAAGGCTGGGAATAGGAGAACTGAGACCAGGGAATATTTCACACTAGATCTGAAGGAGCTAAGCATTTTTCCTGATGTCTTTAAAAGAAGTTTTAGCCATTTATGGCGAAGAGATGATTGTGGCTATTTATGAACATCACGTTGCTACGTGACACCATGGGATGAGCACCATGCTAATCTATCACTCACTGATTTCCAGAACTAGCAATAAGGGGCTATATGGGGGCGGGGATAGAATTCAGAAAGGAGCATACTGGCATTGGAATGAGAAGTGTCTGTGGTTGAATGAATCAGCTTTAGGAAAGCCTTCATTTTTCTCTCTCCATTCTAGTAAAATGATCCGTTTAGAATCTTAGGTCCAACCTTTCCCCCGCTCTCTCATTTGGGCCCCATTGTTGCTAGCAGCCCTTTTTTTTCTCTATTATGACATTTAGCCTCCTCTGGGAGAAAAGCAGATTTGCTTCCTGCAGAAGTCAAGTCGGGAAGTCACCAGGGAGGAAGCCGAGAAGTCAGGCTCTCGACCCAGCAAGTCTGAGAACAGGCATTTTCTTCTAAGTCTTCCACACACAGCGTGGGAATGTGTGGGAGGCCGGGCGTCTGTGCTTGAGTGTAAGTCGGGGCGTCAAGAGAATGATGCTGTGCGTGATATGGCTGACTCCCAGTCAGCTGGCCACCTGCCAGATGCCAGCTGTCTTAGCAGCTATTTAAATACATTTTTAGGCACTCTGAAATAATAGTAACTTGAGGCAAAGTCAACCACCATTTTGAAAAGCATCTACTGAGTACTAGGCTCATAGTGTTCATTTAACTAATAAGCATGGATTTAGCTTGAGAATACAACTGGCTAGAATCAGTAAATGACCACTTGTGGGATATGAACCAGCATTCTGTGGGTATCAACAAGGTACGCATGCAGTGGGGCAGGATGATGTGTGGGCATGTGTTATGTAGGCTATGTTTCCCCAAGGCTACTCCCACCTTAGGGACAAGAGTGTGAGTGTAATTAAAAGGTAGGTGTTTTCTGAGCCTTGTCTAAAGCACTTACTGGAAGTGGGAATGCCTTTTCACCCCACTATCACTGAGGATGCAATGAGTCTAATGCATCTCCTAGCAACCATGACTATACCAACCAGGTCCCTTCCTCCTGTTGCTGCTATTCGTTGAAGAACAATGCTGATGCTATTCTCTCTCACCTGCCTTCACCTGACTTCTGCTGCTGGTGTCTCCTCCACTCTGGTAGCTCCACTGAAATTCTCCAAATTGAAGAAGACATTGTCTTCAGGGATACTAGTTAAATACCACCCCTGTCTAGAGGACCCACAATTTACCTTTATGTAAAACCAAAAAACAAAATGCCTCCCACCATGAAGAGCAAACAGATGGCCCCTCTGGCATGGACCACTGAGAAAAACATGTCCCTTCCTCCCACTGACACCACCGCCCACCCAGGCAAATGGCTCAGCAGAGAAGCCAGAGTTGGGGTTCTGACCATGTTCATCTCCTCAGCCTGATTCGTGCCCTCTACAAACCATATGTGGTGGCCTTGTGTTTGTTTGAGATTAGATGCTGGTGTAAAAAGAAGTTCTGTTATGGAAAATTTCAATCCTATACAAAATAGATAGAATAAGAGGAGTTAGATAAAGCACTCAGTATGCAAATCACTCATCTTCACCAATTTCAGCTGATGGCTCCTCTTATTTATATGTACCTTAACTCTATTCCCCCAAGTATTCTAAGGAAGATTCTAAAAAGATTGCATTGAATCTGTATCATTTCTTCTGTAAATCTTCCAGTATGTATCTCTAAAAGATCATGACTCCTATAAAAATATAAACAATACCATTATCATACACCAAGCAAACAGTAATCCCTTAATATTGAGAAATATCCAAGTTGATGTTCATATTTTCTTGTTTGTCTCATAATTTTTTAACAACTTGCTTGATTCAGGATCCTAATAAGGTCCATAATTTGTGATTAGTTGGTATGTCTCTTAGATATCCTTTAATTTGTTTTATTTTTTCTGCCGTGCAAATTTTTGTTGAAGAAACAAATTTATTTGCTCTGTAGTTTTCCACAGTCTGGATTTTACTGATTTCATTTACGTGATGATTTAACATATTCCTGTATGTACTTTTCTAAGTTGAAAATTGGGTATACAGTCTTAGTCAGTGCAGGATGGTGTTTTCTGGATGAGATGACATCATAGGTATCAGGAGATGCAGAATGTGTGGTTATTTTTCTTTTTGTGATATTATCAGCCATGGATGTTCACTGTCTGGTTCCATTAATTCATTAAAGGCTGCAAATAGCGCTTTTCTAATTCCTTGTTTATGAACTGGAATACTTCTGTAAACAGAGAGTTCTCTCAGCAAACATTTAGTTACCCTGAAGTTTAGATCATATAGAAAAGGCAGAATAGGCCAGGTGCAGTGGCTCACACCTGTAATCCCAGCACTTTGGGAGGCTGAGGCAGGTGGATCACCTGAAGTCAGGAGTTCAAGACCAGCCTAGCCAACATGGTGAAACCCCATCTCTACTAAAAATACAAAATTCATCAGGCACTGTGGCATGCGCCTGTAGTCCCAGCTACCCGAGAGGCTGAGGCAAGAGAATCGCTGGAACCCAGGAGGCAGAGGTTGCAGTGAGCTGAAATCAACCACTGCATTACAACCTGGGTGAGAGGGTGAGACTCTGTCTCAAAAAAAGAAAAAGCAGAATAAATGTTTGATTCTTTTCCTTCATTTACCAGTTTTCAAAATAGTGAGGTGTTTCCCTGCAGTTCTTTAAAAGTAGCCAATGAGATTTGAGGTTTTTTTTTTTTTTAATAAATAAACTCTTGGATGAAATGCTCATCTTTGACGTGTTTCAATTCCTTATAGATACTATATTTATTGATGTTCAAAGTATCCTATCATTGGTATCATTGGTCCGTGGAAACTCACATAATGTGGCTTTTGCAATATTGCCTTTTTGTTTTTGTTGTTGTTATACTTTCATTTATTTGTTCATTCATCAAAGTCATCAAACCTTCCCCTGCTAGTTTGAATGTCCATTTCTACATTTATTATTGTCATTCTACAAGGTGGAGCTTTTTTCCACGTTTGTTTGTTACTTCTTTATCAGAAAAAAACTTCACTTTGTGGAGTATTATTTCATTATGTTGTGTCATGGTTTTTGAGTTATGACACATTATTACTGTTATTTATCTGCTGCTCTGTTATCCCAGATGTGGCCAGTGTGAGCCCCTTCCAACTAATTTCTTCTGTGTCTTTTGACCTGTGCCCATCACACTTTAAGCACTTCCTTTCCCTCTGACACAACAGATATTTCAGGCTCATTTGAACATTTTCTGTCCCAACCCTGAAACCAGTCATGTTCCAGTTACCTCTAGTACCTATTAGTGGAGAATGGTGTTTATAAATTAAGATCTGGGGACTAGGTGCCTTGCTGTTATTGAGATACTGCTGCCTCTGGCCTCCTCAGTGGACAGATCCAGGAATATACATACATACACATATATACATGTTCACACATTTACATCTCTATTTATTTCTGTATCTTTCTCTATATATATGTATTTAGAAAACACAACTTTATTCTGATATCTCTGATTCTTTTTCAACACAACAGGATTCATTTTAGCCTTCCTCCTTCCCATGTTTAAGTCCCTTCAACAATGAGAAAACTTAGATCCAATTATCATCAACATTTGTACTTAGTTGCTCAGTCTTCTTCTACTCGACTTAGCACATATTCCTTATGTATCCACTATCTGCCTCTGAGACGCTACTGCCCTCATTGGCATAATTTTCTTGCATGGGTCCCTAGCATCCCCAGGGATACCAGCTACATCATCTTCACCCAGTTCCCTGACCTTCAAAAATCTTGGGATTAAACTAGGAAGGAAGAGAGGGAGGAAAGAGGTGGGAAGAAAAGAGAAAGAAAGGGAGGAAAGGATATAGGAGGGAAGGAGGAAAAGAGAGAGGGAGAGACAGGAAGTAAGTAAATGTTTCTGTTTTACTAAAAGGATCCAACAAAATTAAGCTCTTCAAAGAGTCCATGTATTTAAAAGGCTAAGGGCTACTACTTATATAACTTACAGGAGCATGGTTAAATGTTTTGGAATTCTCAGATGAGAAAAGTATATTTTAAGAGAACAGGGTACTATGGTTTCAGGTGTTCTGAAACCATGATTTTTAGAGCCATGGTTAGAGTAGGAGACTAACTATCCAGGTAATAAGTAAAGATTTACTGAAATGTGGTAAGAAAATGATACAACTTCTATGTATATTCTTTTTTTTTTCATACGTTCATTGACTGCATAAATGTCTTCTTTTGAGAAGTGTCTATTCATATCCTTAACCCACTTTTTGATGAGGTTGTTTGTTTTTTTCTTGTAAATTTGTTTAAGTTCTTTTTAGATTCTGAATAGTAGCCCTTTGTCAGATGGGTAGATTGTAAAAAAAATTTTCCCATTCTGTTGGTTGCGTGTTCACTCTAATGATACTTTATTTTGCTGTGCAGAAGCTCTTAACTTTAATTAGATCCCATTTGTCTATTTTGGGTTTTGTTGCCATTGCTTTTGGTGTTTTAGTCATGAAGTCCTTGCCTATGCCTATGTTCTGAATGGTATTCCCTAGGCTTTCTTCTAGGGTTTTAACAGTGTTAGGTTGTGTGTTTTAATCTTTAATCCATCTTGAATTAATTTTTGTATAATGCATAAGGAAGGGATCCACTTTCAGTTTTCTGCATATGGCTAGCCAGTTTTCCCAACACTATTTATTAAATAGAGAATCCTTTCCCCATTGCTTCTTTGTGTAAGGTTTGTCAAAGGTCAGATGGTTGTAGATGTGTCATCTTACTTCTGAGGTCTCTGTTCTGTTCCATTGGTATATATCTCTGATTTAGTACCAGTACCACGCTGTTTTGATTACTGTAGCTTTGTAGTATACTTTGAAGCCACATAGCGAATTGCCTCCAGCTTTGGTTTTTTGTTTGTTTGTTTGTTTAGGATTGTCTTGGTTATGCAGGCTCTCTTTTGGTTCAATACGAAGTATGAGGTGGACTTTTCCAATTCTGTGAAGAAAGTCAGTGGTAGCTTGATGGGGATCGCATTGAATCTATAAATTACTTTGGGCAGTATGGCCATTTTCATGATATTGATTCTTTCCAACCATGAGCATGGAATGTTTTTCCATTTGTGTCCTCTCTTCTTTCCTTGAGCAGTGGTATGTAGTTCTCCTTGAAGAGGTCCTTCACATCCCTTATTAGTTGTATTCCTAGGTATTTTATTCTCTCTGTAGCAATTGTGAATTGGAGTTGACTCATGACTTGGCTCTCTGTTTGTCTGTTATTGGTATATAGGAATGCTTGTGATTTTTGCACATTGATTTTGTATCCTGAGACTTTGCTGAAGTTGCTTAGCAGCTTAAGGAGATTTTGGGCTGAGGCAATGGAGTCTTTTAAGTATACAATCATGTCATCTGCAAATAGAGACAATTTGATTTCCTCTTTTCCTAATTGAATACCCTTTGTTTCTTTTTCTTGCCAAAATTTCCAGTACTATGTTGAACAGAAGTGGTGAGAGAGGGCATCCTTGTCTTGTGCAGGTTATCAAAGGGGATGCTTCCAGTTTTTGTCCATTATGTGTGATATTGGCTGTGGGTTTGTCATAAATAGCTCTTATTATTTTGAGATACTTTCTATCAATACCTAGTTTATTGAGAGTTTTTAGCATAAAGGGCTATTGAATTTTGTTGAAAGCCTTCTCTGCATCTATTCAGATAATCATGGTTTTTGTCGTTGGTTCTGTTTATGTGATGGATTAAGATTATAGATTTGCATATGTTGAACCAGCCTTGTATCCCAGGGATGAAGCTGACTTAACCGTGATGGAAAAGCTTTTTGATGTGCTGTTGGATTTGGTTTGCCAGTATTTTATTGAAGATTTTTGCATCAATGTTCATCATGGATATCGGCCTGAAATTTTCATTTTTAGTTGTGTCTATGCCAGGTTTTGGTATCAGAATGGTGTTGGTCTCATGAAATGAGTTAGAGAGAATTCCCTCTTTTTGTATTGTTTGGAATAGTTTCAGAAGGAATGGTATCAGCTCCTCTTTGTACGTCTGGTAGAATTCTGCTGTGAACTCGTCTGGTCCTGGACTTTTTTTGGTTGGTAGGCTGTTTAATTGCTTCCTCAACTTCAGACCTTGTTATTGGTCTATTTAGGGATTCAACTTCTTCCTGGTTTAGTCTGGGAGGCTATAAGTGTTCAGGAATTTATCCATTTCTTCTTGATTTACTGGTTTATGTGCATAGAGGTGTTTATAGTAATCTCTGATGGTAGTTTGTATTTCTGTGGGATAGGTGGTGATATCTGCTTTATCATTTTTTATTGCATCTATTCAATTCTCTTTTTTTTTTTTTATTAGTCTGGGTAGTGTTCTATTTTGTTGATCTTTTCAAAAAACCAGCTCCTGGATTTATTGATTTTTTTGAAGGGTTTTTTGTGTTTTCTGTCTCCTTCAGTTCTGCTCTAATCTTAATTATTTCTTGTCTTCTGCTAGCTTTTGAGTTTGTTTGATCTTGCTCCTCTAGCTCTTTTAATTTTGGTGAGACATCTCACACCAGTTACAATGGCAATCATTAAAAAATCAGGAGACAACAGATGCTGGAAATGATGGGGAGAAACAGGAACATTTTTACACTGTTGGTAGGAATGTAAATTAGTTCAACCATTGTGGAAGACAGTGTGGCAATTCTTCAAGGATCTGGAACAAGAAATACCATTTGGCCCAGGAATCACATTACTGGATATATACCCAAAGGATTGTAAAACATTCAACTAAAAAGACACATGCACACGTATGTTTATTGCAGCACTGTTCCCAATAGCAAAGACTTGGAACCAACCCAAATGCCCACCAAAGATAGCCTGGATAAAGCAAATTTGGCACATATACACCATGGAATACTATGCAGCCATAAAAAAGGATGAATTCATATGCTTTGTAGGGACATGGATGAAGCTGGAAATCATCATTCTCAGCAAACTGACATAAGAACAGAAAACCAAACACTGCATGTTCTCACTCATTAGTGGGTGTTGAACAGTGAGAACACATGGACACAAGGAGGGGAACATTACACACTGGTGCCTGTTGGGGAGTGGTAGGGTTAGGGGAGGGACAGAAGGAGGTTGGGGAATGGAGGAGGGCTAACATTAGGAGAAATACCTAATGTAGGTGATGGGGGGATGGATGCAGCAAACTGCTATGACACATGTACACCTATGTAACAAACCTGCACATTCTGCACATGTACCCCAGAACTTAAAGTATAAAAACAAAAAGAAATAAGAAAATAAATAAATAAATAAACCTGCATGGAGGAGTCCAAGGGAATAAAAAAAAAAGTAACCACTTTCCGAAGAACTTTGTGCTATGGAGAGAGAATGTTGAAAAGAAGCATTTGTAAAACATTTCCGTCATTTTAACATTTTTGTTGTTGCACATATCAGGTTAACACAAAGTCTCTCATCTGCAAGACAGTTACAAATAAGAAATTATGGTTTTTTACCTACTTAAATCTTTTTAGCTGAAAAAATATTTATTGAGTCTTGAAGTCATTTGTTAAAAGTAAAAAAAGCACCATCTTCTAATTGTTTGCCCAATAGTAGCAGAAATGAATATTAGCTAACTACATTTTCTCCTCCCTCCAAAAACCTTTGCATAATTGGTAGATGGGATTTTAAAAATAACAAGTGTTGTTTAATAAACATTACCAATGATGAACTTCTTTAATTTGGATTTGCAGCTTTGTGCATTTTTTCTTTTCCTTTTTTTTTTCTTTTTGAGACAGTGTCACTCTGTCATCCAGGCTGGAATGCAGTGGCATGATTGTAGCTCACTGCAGCCTCAAATTCCCGGGCTCAAGTGATCCTCCCACCTTGGGTTCCTCCATAGCTGGGACCACATGCTACTATGCTTGGCTAATCTTTTTTTGTGTGAGACAGACCCTTGCTCTGTTGCCCAGACTGGAGTGCAATGGCGTGATCTCAGCTCACTGCAACTTCTGCCTTTCAGGTTCAAGCAATTCTCCTGCTTCAGCTGCCCGAGTAGCTGGGATTACAGTCATGTGCCACAATGCATGGCTAAGTTTTGTATTTTTAGTAGAGACGAGGTTTCACCACATTGGCCAGGCTGGTCTTGAACTTCTGACCTCAAGTGATCTGCCCTCCTCGGTTTCCCAAAGTGCTGGGATTACAGGCATGAGCCACTGTGCCTGGCCTAATCTTTTATTTTTTTATAGAGATGAGGTCTCCCTGTTATCTAGTCTGGTTTTGAACTCCTTAGCTTAGGCAATCCTCCCACCTCAGCCTCCCATTGTGAATTTTTTCTAATTATAGCAGCCATTCACATCAAGTATAAAAATAAGCTGAACTTAGGATCAGGCATTTGAAGCATATTCAGTAACTTGCTCACAATAATTTCTTAATGACATAAAAAGTGATTTTGCCATTTTAATAAATGTATTTAAAAGTATTGTTATGGCCAGGCACAGTGGCCCATGCCTATAATCCCAGCACTTTGGGAGACTGAGGTGGGGGGATCACCTGAGGTGAGGAGTTCAAGATCAGCCTGGCCAACATGGAGAAACTCTGCCTCTGCTAAAAATACAGAAATTAGATGGTTGTCATGGCACGTACCTATAATCCCAGCTACTCAGGAGGCTGAGGGAGCAGGATCACTTGAATCCAGGAGGTAGAGGTTACAGTGAGCCAAGATCAAGCCACTGCACTCCAGCCTGGGTGACACAGTGAGACTCTGTCTCAAAAATAAGTAAATAAGCCAATAAATAAATAAATAAATGTGTTATTACTTCATTTTTTTCTTTTTTAGGTGTTAGAATTCACACAATGTATAAGTATTGTGGCTTATATATAATTTAGAAATAAACTTACGTATATTAGAAGTAATGCCAAAAAATATTAGCTGATGAGTATGTGATCAAAAAAATTTTGATGCTTATTCCCTAGAGAATGTATCAGAGACAGCATACACACACACATGTGCATGCGCGCGCACACACACACACTGTTTATATTTCAAAGATAAAGTCAAACTATTAAAAAAACACAGATGGGTTAGCACTCCCTCAAATTGCAGGCACCATGGTTTCCACCAAGCTCTCCTGAAGCCAGAGACATTTCCAACTGACCAGTAGTAATTAGGAGCACAAGCCTGAAGCCCTGGTGAAGCTGTGATCTCAGGGAAGTTGTAGAAATTTTACATACTTCAGTTGTCTCATCTGTAGGATGGGCTAATAATAGTATTTCATTTATTTCTTTTTACTGGCTGACATCTTAGCACTCCTCCCAGTTTTACAGTTGTCCCCCGATCCATTCTGGGATTCTTTATGGAGCCAAAGGGTCCAGAAGTTCCCTGCCTCTGGCAGATGGAACATGAGTGGCTGTGGTGGAACTAAAGGCCCAGTCTTGGCAAGGCCAGCGAGGGTTCTAGCCGGAGCAGTTTTGTAGTATCACCTTCCCAGTCCTAGTTCTTTTCCCTTCTTGTCAATTCTGTGAGCCAATCAATAGTCTTCAAATAAAACACTTTTGTGCCTACATTAGCTGGAATCACTTCTGATACTTGCATCCAAGGACTTTGAGAAGGGCACTATCTTATTCTGGTTTTGTTGTTGTTCATTCTGTTTTTCATATATAAATAGTTCAGATACTTTTCTTGGCATACAATGTTATGAATTTTAACATCTGTATGGATTAAAGCACCACTGCAATCAGGATACAGAATAGTTCCATACCTGGCCAAACTCCTTCCTGCTCCCTCTATATAGTCATGTCTGCCCACTTACCCTCATGTGCACCACCCAGTGGTCAGCCTGGGTAGTGGTCTATCATTAGTTCAGTTGTCAAAGTCTTTTTGGTAGGCCAATTGCGATCAGATCCATACATGTACAACTAAAGGGTAAACAACTTCATGGGGTCACATTCCTGAACTCTTTCCTTTCTGTAATTTTCCAGTAATTTCTGGTTCTCAAGCTCTCCTCATTGGACCTTTGGCTAGCATGCAGAGGCTTTACTTACCCCACTCTGCCATTCATGGGACTAAGTGGTGGAAGGTTGGTGAGAGAGAGAAAAGGCAACAGGGTTTGCTTCATCCTCTTGGGATCACAGCTTCATGGTTTGGGGAGGAAATCTCCCCTCTATCATGGTTTTGGCTCCTTTTGAATTGGAGCCTCTACCGCTGATGCCATGGGATTGGTGGGGGGGGGGGCGCAAGCAAAGAGAGAGATTGAAAAAGGGTGAGAGGACTTATACATCATCTTGGAGTTTTAGGGGTTCCCTTTTCTGCTCCTGAGCCAGATCTAGAGGCTTGCTCTTGGATCTCTAGAGAGAGATTATAGCAGTGCCTGCTCCCCAGTTCAAGACTGCATTAGGTTTAGCCTAGGGGATACCAGAAAGAAAAAAATGGTAAACTCCACCAGTTTTGTGAAACTTTGAATTCTGGTCTTCTTCCTCAATCAGTTTGCTACCATTTACCTTCCAGAGTCCTCAAATAGGCTCATACACTCTGTCCAGAATTTATAGTAGTGCTTACTTACTAAGAAACTTTTTTGGTTTTTGCAAGGATCCAAGATGATATTGCAGGTATTATATCAGAATGCCTGATATAAATGCAAAGATCCTTAAATATTAGATACTATCTTTAACTCATTTATTCTGCTTAATTAAACTATTAACCAAAATTAATTAACATGGAATTTCTTTTGAATTATTTAATACCAAGAGATTGACTTAAAAATAATTTAAACTTAATTTAATTTAAATTTTAAACAATTTAAATGCCCAGGACCAGGTATGATATAATGTTCTTTCGAAAAGAGTTTTCCTGAAATACTTTTTCTCCTCCTCCTCCTCATTTTAAACTTGATTTAGAGGTCAGGTTTATTTATAGTTGTTATGTGCTATGATATTTATGTCACAGGACAAAATGATTTGAAGATGTCCCTATACCCCTATCATTTGTAGATCGAAACTTGAGAGGTGAGGAATAGATGGCGCAGTGAAGCTCTGGTTCAAGGATGATGTTTTTCTTTCTTCCGAGTCCTCATTTGTGACCACAAGTTCATTAGTGTGGAGATTTCCAGAGAATTTTTTGTTTGTTTGTAACTTAGGTCAGTGAGAACAGGAATTAGAGTCTGAAAAATTCAGTTCATTTAGACTCTGAGTTGACAAACTATAGTTCATGAACCAAACACATCTGCCCCACCCACAACCTGAAAATAAAACTTACGCACATAAAGTAACAATGTAATACATAATGTAATTATAATTATACAGTAAATAAAGCTGTATTGGAACCCGCTCATACCCAATTCTTTGCATATTCTCTATAGCTACTTTCCTGCCATAACAGCAGAGTTTAGTAGTTGGAACATAAACCATCTTGCAAAACCTAAAATATTTACTGTATGACTCTTTACAGAAAAAGTTTGTGTGGAAAATCCAAAGTAATTGACAAAAATACTCCTGGAACTAACAAGTGATTATAACAAGTTTGGAGGATTAATATACAAAATATAGTTGCTTTTCTATATACCAGCAGTGAACAAATGGAACCTGAAATTTAAAACAGAATGCTTTTTACATTAACACTTAGCTATAAGTCTTAAAAAATATGTACAAGATCTATATGAGGAAGACGACAAAACTCTGATGAAAGAAATCAAAGAAGATCTAAATAAAAGGAGAGATAGTTCATGCTCATGGATGAGAAGACTCCATATTATCAAGATGTCAGGTCTTCGTAAGTTGATTTATCGATTCAGTGCAATCCCAATCAAAATTTCATCAAGTCATTTGTAGATGTTGACAAACTGATTCTAAAGTTTATGTGGAGCAGTGAAAGACCCAGAATAGACAACACAATATTGCAGGAGAAGAACAGAGTTGGAGGAATGACACTACCGAACTTCAAGACTTCCTGGAAAGTTACAGTAATCAAGACAGCGTGGTATTAATGAAAGAGTAAACAAATTAATAGAGCAGAATGGAGAGCCCAGAAATAGATCCATAATAAATACAGTCAACTGATTTTTTACAAATGAGCAAAGGCAATAAAATGAAACAACTGGACATCCATATACAAATAAATGAATTTAGACCTAGACCCTTCATTACAATTAACTAAAAATGGATCACAGACCTAAATGTAAAATGCTGGACTGTAAAACTCCTAGAAGGTAACACAGAAGAATCAAGATGACCTGGTTTGGTGATGACTTTTTTGATGCAATACCAAAGGCATAAGCCATGAAAGGAAGAATTGATAAGCTGGACTTGATTAAATTTTTTTTAGAAATCTGCTCTGAAAAATACACTTCAAGAGAATGAAAACACAAGCTGCATACTGGGAGAAAATGTTTGCAAAAGACATAACTGATAAAGGACTGTTATACAGAATTTTTAAAAAAAAATCTTAAAGCTCAACAATAAGAAAACAAACGTCCCAATAAAAAAATGGACCAGGTCCAAACCGAATCCAACAGCACATCAAAAAACTTTTCCATCACGGTTAAGTCACCTTCATCCCTGGGATACAAGACTGGTTCAACATATGCAAATCTATAAACTTAATCCATCACATAAACAGAACCAACGACAAAAACCACGATTATCTGAATAGATGCAGAGAAGGCTTTCAACAAAATTCAACAGCCCTTTATGCTAAAAACTCTCAATAAACTAGGTATTGATGGAAAGTATCTCAAAATAATAAGAGCTATTTATGACAAACCCACAGCCAATATCACACATAATGGACAAAAACTGGAAGCATCCCCTTTGATAACCTGCACAAGACAAGGATGCCCTCTCTCACCACTTCTGTTCAACATAGTACTGGAAATTTTGGCAAGAAAAAGAAACAAAGGGTATTCAATTAGGAAAAGAGGAAATCAAATTGTCTCTATTTGCAGATGACATGATTGTATACTTAAAAGACTCCATTGCCTCAGCCCAAAATCTCCTTAAGCTGCTAAGCAACTTCAGCAAAGTCTCAGGATACAAAATCAATGTGCAAAAATCACAAGCATTCCTATATACCAATAACAGACAAACAGAGAGCCAAGTCATGAGTCAACTCCAATTCACAATTGCTACAGAGAGAATAAAATACCTAGGAATACAACTAATAAGGGATGTGAAGGACCTCCTCAAGGAGAGCTACATACCACTGCTCAAGGAAAGAAGAGAGGACACAAATGGAAAAACATTCCATGCTCATGGTTGGAAAGAATCAATATCATGAAAATGGCCATATTGCCCAAAGTAATTTATAGATTCAATGTGATCCCCATCAAGCTACCATTGACCTTCTTCATAGAATTGGAAAAAAATACCTTACATTTCTATGGTACCAAAAAAAAAGTCAACATAGCCAAGACAATCCTAAACAAAAAAAAACTCAAAAAACAAAAAACAAAGCTGGAAGCCTCACCCTACCTGACTTCAAAGTATACTACCAAGCTACAGTAATCAAAACAGCATGGTACTGGTACCAAAACAGATATATAGACCAATGTAACAGAACAGAGGCCTCAGAAATAATGCCATACATCTACAACGATCAAATCTTTGACAAACCTGACACAAACAAGCAATGGGGAAAGGATTGCCTATTTAATAAATAGTGTTGGGAAAACTGGCTAGCCATATGCAGAAAAGTGAAACTGGTTCCCTTCCTTAAACCTTATGCAAAAATTAAGATGGATTGAAGATTTAAATGTAAGACCTAAAACCATAAAAATCCAAGAAGAAAACCTAGGCAATACCATTCAGGACATAGGCATAGGCAAGGATTTCATGACTAAAACACCAAAAGCATTGGCAACAAGAGCCAAAATAGACAAATGGGATCTAATTAAACTAAGGAGCTTCTGCACAGCAAAAGAAACTATCATTAGAGTGAAAGGCAACCTACAGAATGGGAGAAAATCTTTGCAATCTACCCATCTGACAAAGGGCTAATATCCAGAATCTACAAAGAACTTAAACAAATTTACAAGAAAAAGCAAACAACCCCATCAAAAAGTGTGTGAAGGCTATGAACAGGCACTTCTCAAAAGGAGACGTGTATGTAGCCAACAAACATATGAAAAAAAGCTTATCATCACTGGTCATTAGAGAATTGCAAATCAAAACCGCAATGAGACAGCATCTCATGCCAGTTAGAATGGCGATCATTAAAAAATCAGGAGACGACAGATGCTGGAGAGGATGTGGAAAAATAGGAATACTTTTACACTGTTGGTGGGAGTGTAAATTAGTTCAAACAGTGTGGAAATTCCTCAAGGATCTAGAACTAGAAATACCATTAGACCAGCAATCCCATTACTGGATATATACCCAAAGGATGATAAATCATTCTATTATAAAGACACATGCACACATATGTTTATTGTGGCACTGTTCACAATAGCAAAGACTTGGAACCAACCCAACTGCCCATCAATGATAGACTGGATAAAGAAAATGTGGCACATATACATCATGGAATACTGTGCAGCAATAAAAATAGATGAGTCCATGTCCTTTGCAGGGACATGGATGAAGCTGGAAACCATCATTCTCAGCAAACTAACACAAGAACAGAAAATCAAACACCACATGTTCTCACTCATAAGTAGGAGTTGAACAATGAAAACTCATGGACACAGGGAGAAGAACATCACACACTGGGGCCTGTTGGGGGTCGGGGGGAATAGCATTAGGAGAAATACCTAATGTAGATGACAGGTTGTTGGGTGCAGCAAACCACCATGGCACATGTATACCTATGTAACAAACCTGCACATTCTGCACATGTACCCCAGAACTTAAAGTATATATTTAAAAAAAAGTGGGGGAAGCAGGCCAGGCACAGTGGCATGCCTGTAATGCCAGCACTTTGGGAGGCCAAGGTGGGTGGATCCCTTGAGTCCAGGAGTTCAAGACCAGCCTGGGTGACATGACGAAACCTCATCTCTACAAAAATTAGTCAGGCATGATGGTACATGCCTGTACTCCCAACTACTCAGGAGGCTGAGGTGGGAGGATCACTTGAACCCAGGAGGCAGAAGTTGCAATGAGCTGAGATTGTGCCACTACACTTCAGCCTGGCTGACAGAGTGGGACCCCATCTTAAGAAAAAAAAAAGGGCCAAAGGTCTTAACAGATATCTCATCAAAGCAGATAGATAGGAAACAAGCATATGAAAAGATGCTCCTCATCATCTGTCATCAGGAAAATGCAAATTAAAATTACAGTGAGATATCACTACACACATAGTAGAATGGCCAAAATCCAGAACACTGACAACAACAAATGGTTGTGAGGTTGTGGAGCAGTAGGAACTCTCATTTGTTGCTGATGGCAATGCATAATTTTACAGCCACTTTGGAGGACAGTTTGGTGGTTTCTTACAAAATTAAACATAAACATAGCTTACCATATAATTCAGCAGTCAATCTCCTTGGTATTTACCCAAAGGAGGTGAAAACTTATATCCACACAGAAATCTGCACAAAGGTGTTTATAGCAGCTCCATTTATACTTACCAGAACTTGAAGTGACCAAGATGCCCCTCAGTAGGTCGACAGATAAATTGTGGTACATCTAGACAATGGAATATTATTCAGAGCAAAAAGAAGTGAGTTATCAAGTCATGAAAAGGCATGGAAGGAACTTAAATGCTTATTAGTAAGTGGAAGAAGCCAATCTGAAAAGGCTATATATTGTATGATTCCAACTATATGACATTCCACACCCATAGAATGTATAACACGAAGAATTAGCCCCAGTGTACACTATGAGCTTCAGGGGATAATGATGTGTCAGTGTAGGTTCAACAATAGTGACAAATGTACCACTCTGCTGCTGAATGTTGATGTTAGGGGGAGGGCGATACATGTATTGGGGAAGGGAATATATGACGTAGCTCTGTGCTTTCCTCTCAATTTTGCTATAAACCTAAAACTGCTTTTAAAAAAAAACAAGTATTAAAGTTTGCAGACCCCAGTTTTGGAGCTAACTGATCATTTGGACAAATAATTTTTTTCTCTCTCTGGGTATGTCTGTTTCCACATTTATATAAAAAGAAAGAGCTGAACTAGATAATCTGTAAGGCCCCATCTGTGCCTCACGTGCTGTGACTCTCTGCCACTATTGTTAAAGGACAATTCACTATTGGTTGATTTTAAATGTTAACTTATGGAAAATTTCAGACCTATACAAATGTAGAGAGAATAGTGTAACAAGCCCTCATGTACTCATCACCCAGCTTCAACAAATATAAACTCATGGCCAATCTCGTTTCATTCATACCCTCCTAGTTCCCGAGCACTACCACCTACCACTACCCCACTAGATTTTTAAAAAGCAAATCCCAGACATTGTCATATCATTCATAAATATAGTATACAGCTCTAAGAGATAAGGGCTCTATTTAAAACATGCATATCTGTTTAAAACCTTTTTTGTTGAGATAAAAACCATTTATCCATTTTACAGTATATAATTAAATGGTTTTTACTATATACACAATGTTGTCCTTCACTAGTAAAGCTGTCCTTCTCTATGGTGGGCGTAGAAATAGGAAATTCCAGTACATTTCCACCACTCCAAAAAGATAACCCTTACACATTAGTAGCCACTTCCAAATCCTCACAATCCTTTAGTCTACTTTCTGCCTCTATACATTTGCCTATTTTGAGCATTTTATATAAATGGAATCATACAATGTGTGGCTTTTTTGGTCTGGCTTCTTTCACTTATGATAATGTTTTCAAGATTCATCAATAGCAGAGCAGGTATCAGTACTTCATTCCTTCTTCTAGCTGAATAATAGTCCACTGTATAGGTAAACTACATTTTGTTTATTCATTCCTCAGTTAATAAACATTTGATTGTTTCCTCCACTTTTTGGCTATTATCATTAATGCTATTGTGAAGACTCACGTATCACTTCTTGTGATGTCACATGTTTTCTTTTCTTTTGGGTATATACCTGGGAGTGGAATTACTGGATTACTGGATCATTGGTCATTCTACATTTAACTTTTTGAGGAATTGCTAGACCATTCTCCAAAGTGGCTGCACCATTTTATCTTCCCACCAGCAACGTGTGTGGTTCTGATTTCTCTGCATCCTTGGTAACATGTTATTTATTTGTCTTTTTGATTATACCTATTCTAATGGGTTGGATGTGAGGTATCTCTGTTGTTTTGATTTGCATTTCCCTAATGACTAATGATACTGAACATCTTTTCATGTCCTATTGGTTATTAATATAGATATTTTTGGGAAAATGTCTTCTTAAGTCCTTTTCCCATTTTTAATTTGGGTTGTCTCTTTATTACTGCATCTATGAGTTTTTAAAATATATTTTGGATACTCAACCCTGTCAGATATATGATTTGAAAATATTTTCTCCTTTTCTGTGGATTATCTTTTTGCTTTCATGATAGTGTCCTTTGATGTACAAAAGTTTTAAATGTTGATAAAGTCCAATTTGTATTTTTTCTTTGTTGCTGTGTTTTTGGTGTCGTATTTAAGAAACTGTTGCCTAATCCAAGGTCACAATATGATTATTGTAACTAAAGAAATGACAACAATTTCCTATATCATCAAATTTGTAGTCAATGTTCAGATTTTTTTTTTTTTTTTTGGTCTCATAAATGTCATTTTACAGTTGGTTTTTGTTTGTTGTCTTGCTTGATTAGGGAATTTAAACAAGGATCACTAGTTTAATCTGATTATTCTCTTAAGCATCTTCTAAATTAAACACTCCTCTTCTGACTTTTTTCATTGTCATTCATTTGTCCGTAAAATTTCTCAATTCTAGATTTTGCTAATTGCCTTTCCAAAATAGTATTTAGCAAGTTTCTCTGTTTCCTGGAAAGCTTGATCACATTCAGATTCCATATTTTGGCAAGATGATTCCATAGGTAGTGCCACATAATTCGTACTGCTTTATATCAGGAGGTACATGCTGTCTGATTGTCTCTCATTTTGTGATGTTAAGATTGATTGGTCAGTTCAGACATTGACAGCTTGACCTGTTCATTATACAGGTCTCCATCCTCTTTTTCTTTTTTTTAATTGTACTTTAGGTTCTGGGGTATATGTGCAGATCATGCAGGATTTATTTTGTTTTATTTTTTAGAGATGTGGTCTTGCTCTGTTACCCAGGCTGGAATACAATGGTGTGATCTCTCAAGTAGCCTTTCAAGTAGCAAAGATTATAGGCATCTACCATCATGCCTGGCTAATTAAAAATTTTTGTTTTCTTTTAGAAATGGGGTGTTACTATGTTTCCCAGGCTGATCTCCAACTTCTGGCCTCAAGCTGATTCTCCAGTTTCACCATCCAAAGCACTGGGATCACAGGCATGAGCCATTGCACCTGACATCCCATCCTCTTTTAACTAATGGTTTTAGCAAGTCATTGATGATTACTGCCTAGATTTATTATTTTATTAGTGGTTGCAAAATGCAATGGATTAATTTGCTCATTGGCTATTGCCCGCTGAATATTGCAACTTCCAAATGTATTATTTGTTTTCAGTAATCTCAGCCAAACTACTGATAACTTCTCTGTGGTCACCCTCCTGCCTATATTCTGATTTTTAAACTCTACATTTTTTGAGCTAGGTTGGTGGTTATAACATGTTGTTCATATTCCAAGGAATTGTCATGACACTTCTTTACATTCTGGTTTCAGTCATTCCAGTGAGTAAAGATTCTGGACATAATTTACATTGACAGTTCTTGGCATAATTATAAAATCTCTGAAGATGGTCCTTTAATTCTCTTTCTTCTCCTTCTTTAGAATCCTCACTTTCTATACTTTCCCCTTCTTTTCCCTCAGTACACATATCTTTTATTTTAAAGAGTTTTGTAGAGTCAGAATGAAATAGCAGAAGCTTTATACTAATGTGTAAGAGACGTGCTGTCTTGCCTCTCTGAGTTTGCATTTTAAAGGCAGAAAACATAGCATTTACTTACCCTAGAGAAATGAATCCTGAGTGATGGGATGCCAAGCTCTAGTGCTGGAGATTTTGTGTTTTGTTGTTGTTGTTTGTTTTTTTTCCAGAATTTTCCCTGAAAAAGATCATCAATGACAGACCCTTTTACCTTGAAAACACAGAGTCTAGCCTGCATGTGTGTCACTCTTGGTTGGGAACCTCAATGCTCTCAGCTGTCCTTTTTCAAAAACTTCTTGGTTTCTTCTGTGTGTCAAGAGCCAGTGTCAAATGGCTAAATGAGGAAGAAGACTGTTGAAATAGCCATGGCATCTGAACATCCAGATTTAAGTTACAGTTACTTGAGAATTTAGACTTTTTGCTCCCTCAGTCAAACAACACTTTTAAAATAGTTTGTTGGCCGGGCGTGGTGGCTCAAGCCTGTAATCCCAGCACTTTGGGAGGCCGAGGAGGGCAGATCATGAGGTCAAGAGATTGAGACCATCCTGGCCAACATGGTGAAACCCCATCTCTACTAAAAATACAAAAATTAGCTGGGCACGGTGGCGTGCGCCTGTAGTCCCAGCTACTCGGGAGGCTGAGGCAGGAGAATTGCTTGAACCCGGGAGGCAGAGGTTGCAGTGAGCCGAGATTGTGCCACTGCACTCCAGTTTGGCGCCTAGCGACAGAGTGAGACTCTGTCTCAAAAAAAAAAAAATAGTTTGTTGATTAGGATTAGCTTTGGCTGCAAGCGACAAAGAAACTTAAAATAACAGTGGTTTAAGCAGGATGGATGTTTATTCCTCTCATGTTCCCCAAAAGTCAAGTTTGTCAGTCCAGGACGATCTGGGTACTGCAAAGTGTCAGAGACCTAGACTGCTTCCACTGTGTGGCTTCACCATGCTGGTTCCCTTCTCAAGGATCCCTTGGCCCAGACTGATGACAAGAATATCACTCATTGTATCTGAATTCCAACCGACAAAAAGGAAGAATGGGAAAACAAAGAGCATGCCCAGGCCTTTTAAGAAAATGTTCCTAAGTTGCACATGCCACTTCCTCTCTGCATTAGCAGAATTAGCCACATGACCACACCTAGCTGCAAAGGAGATACAAAATATCTTTATTCTGAGCAACCAAAGGGTCAATTAAAAATCATGCATTTTATTACCATGGAAAGAGAAAAAAGAGGATGTCAGTGGACAATGACTAATATCAGCTGCAAATAAGCATTATAATAGCAAATAAGAAGCAATGTGGTATTGAGTGTCCCCTCCTCAAATTTAAAACAGGGTACTCTTAGACACTTTACTCACTAACTGTAAACTGTCATTAATTATTTTTGTTTGGGGCTGACCTTACTTCCTAACATGACATCAAACCCATGTTCTCTGCTCCTCCTACAAAAAAAAGTTTAATCCCTTTTGGTGCCTTTTTTGATATGATTTGGAAGCCCACACTTGGTAGAAACCACGTTATTGTGGCCAGTTGTCTCTATTTCAGTGATTTCCCTTTTTAGGAGGAAAAAAAAACTTCTAAAATAGTTTCATGTGTATTATATTTTTAAATTCAGAGTAAATGAGTGCTCATTGAATCCATTTAGTGCTTGGGTTTGTCTGCTTGGGTTTTCGAATTGGTCATGTGGGAGAGGAATTCCTTGAAATCTTTTATTTATTTTGTACTTTATATAAAGCACACCATGTTCCCAGGCCCAAATGTTTTAAAAGAAATCCTCACTTCCAAAACAACATATTGTCCAAAGTGGTTGTCCTAGCTCACTCCTCTGGGTAATGGCGGCTGACTCATTGTGTGCTGGCCAGACCTAACCTTCCACAAACAGCTGGGATTCTGTAGGCACTAGGATAAGCTTCCTGTTTGGTCAGGCAGTGGCTAAGAATCCAGTGAAGGTTGTGGTTTATCTCCCTGGATATGGTATTCAAGATGGAACTCACTGTGGGAGAGTTGAGGTGTTTTTCTGGCTGGATGAGAGAGAATAGCTCGGAAATCCTCTGATCACTCATTCCTGTACTTCTCCAGTGCCAAAGATCCAAATCCTCATCTTTTCACCAAAAACTTTCCCCTGATCAATTGTCACATCCCTCTGGTTTATACCTTGACTTTCCAAGCATGTAGTCACAAGGTGAGGATAAGGATTCACAGGCTTGGCCCCCCAGGATTTAATGTCATCAGAAACTTCCACATTTCCTCTAAGCTGTTCCTTTCCTCTTCATTAGTCTCTAGATCCCTTCATATATCCTCACGTTTTCCCCCTAAATTGTCCATACTTCTCACCTCTTTTTTTTGTTGTCATCCTTGTTAAATTTGATTTCCTCCCCCGCCCCCCGACTTCTGATGTTATGAACAGTGGCTCCTGTTCTGCCCTTATTCTAGAAAAACCTAATGTACTATATCTACATGATATCTCTCCCTCATTCCTACAAGAACTGTCTACATTCTTGCCTCATTCAAAATGTTATAAATGAAGGCTTAAAAGTCCTTGTCAAAGGGAATCAAGGGATTGATGATCATTTTTTGCCATAACTCTAGAGTATACTCATATTTTAACAGGTATGCACATAAAATAAAAATATATCCCACTCTCAAATTCTTTGATACAGGGAAAGTTTTCCTCTCCTTTTTCCTCCCCTCCTGTTTTGGAGGGTTATATTAGAGAAGTAAGGTAGGTATATCTAATCAGCTTCTGAATTTATCTCCTTGTTTTGGCCACCACTTTTTTTAAAAAAAAAAAGATTATAGCATTAGTTTGTATCCCTGTATTTCTTATTCAAATTTACTTATTTTCAGATTATTTTTCTTAGGTTTTGAAGGATAAAATTTAATATCTGGCTTCACTCTGCCATCCTATTCTACAAGGCTTTTATTCTTCCTCAGGATTTTTAGAGGTGAGGAGATGAACTAGTTAACTGATTACTTCTCAAAGTCAGTTTCTCAAGAAGACCTTACCAGTTCTACACTAATGTTAAGGCTAAGACATAGTGATGATAGCAATAATAATAAAGATACAATAAAAGGCCGTGGAACACTTTAGTGTTCTTATCCACTCAAAATATTTCTAGGGCCTAGGTCAAAACAGGATTGAACATCCCAAGGCAGATACAGATAAATAGCAAAATAACCTCAAGTCTGGCAGCTCTTCACCTACTTGGGTTCAGCCTATTCCTTTACTTTTTAAAAAATTGTGATAAAACACACATAACATAAAATTCACCATCTTAACCATTTTTAAGTGACAGTGTTCAGTGACATTGAGTACGTTCATATCGTGTAACCATCACTACCCTTCATCTCTCCAGAACTACTCTTTCTATCTTACAAACTGAACCTGGCTTCTGCACTCATTAAACGCTAACTCCCCATCCCCCCTCCATGCCCTACCCCAGCAACACCAGTCTGCTTTCTGTCTCTGTGAATTTGACAACTCTAGGTACTTCATGTAAATGAAGTCATACAGAATTTGTCCTCTTGTGACTGGCTTATTTCACTTGGTATTATGCTTTCAAGGTTCATCCATGTTGTAGCATGTGTCAGAATTCCCTTTCTTTTAAGGTGAACAGTATCCCAGTATATGTATATACAGAGGTCTTCAAATAAAGCCATTTCAGTCAATGTCATTTTGTTACAACTTTGGTGAGGAAAAAAATCAATTCCTGGCAGGAGCCAATGTGTGCATATTCTCCTCATGTCGGCATGGGTTTCCTCCCATATCCCAAAGATATGCCCCTGAGGTGAACTGGCCTGTCTACATGGTCCCAGTGTGAGTGAGTGTGAGTGCATGCCTGAGTGTGCCCTGTGATGGGATGGCGTCCTGTTCAAGGTGGGTTTCCACCTTGTGCCCTGAGCTGCTGAGCTAGGTTCTGGCCACTTGCCACCATTAACTGGGATAAGTGGGTAAATAATTATCTTATTATTTTTATTAATCTTTCTTAAGTGTATGTGTAGTTCGCTTTATTTCAATGTTTAATATTAGAAATGCCTTGGTTTCTATTTAGAAGTTTGGTGATGCCTTTTTAACCAGAAATCTGTTGTAGGAACTTAACTCTTCTTGTTTATATCAATCAGTCTGTGATAAAATTAATTTTGTGATAGGGCATTTAGCTTAAAGTCAGTTTCCAAGGACCTATTGACAATGTTAAGTGAGGACTTACTGTATTCTGAATGTTTGTGCATTCATTCATCAATGGACATCAGGTTGTGTCCACCTTGTGGTTGTTGTGAATATTGCTGTTATGAATACTTGGTGTACAGATATCTCTTTGATATCTTGCTGTCAATTCTTTTGGATATATATTCAGATGTAAAGTTATTAGATCAAACAGCAATCTATTTTTAATTTCTCGAGGAATCATCGTACTGTTTTGTTTTGTTTTTTATCAACATACTCCTTTTAACTTAAAATGTGATCTCATGCAGGGAGCGATTTGCCCTGGATTTGGGTTTGCTTTTGAAAGACTTGGAAACAGAGTCTGGTAATGCTAGTAATTTACTAATAGCCTCAAGTTGGAAATACTGTGTGGCAATTAAAATCAACCCAATAAACCAAAGAAGAATGGAGTATATGAAGTACACGATAAATAATGGATTTGGATATAAGTACTCTTTCCCTACTTGGAACTCTGCTATGGATAATGACCACCACTACCCTTTGATTTCAGGTGTCCCTCATAAAGCTCTGGGTGACTAGCACTGGACAGAATTTGGGATGCTCTTCCCAGAGGAATCTTCCACAGAAGGGAGACAGAAACAGTTTGGAGTCTATTCATCATGGTTTCGTATACTGTGGATTTCACTGGAATGAATCACTAAATTGAGCTTTCAGAATACTATACCAAAAAAAGTGGGCAGAGCTCTCTTTGAATTAATAAATAAAAAAGGGAAGTCTGGAATACATCTTGTGCTCCCCTGCTCGGTGGAGGGCTTTGTGGAAAGGAGGCTGAACCTGCAGCATGGTGGGCTTTCTTCCCACAGCTTGCAGTGGACTTTTCTGGGAAATGACAGAACATATTTGTTCAGACTTCAGACTTGTCACTTTTCATAGGCTTATATGTTAGGCCTGGGGTTGCCTGTTTTCAGGTTCTAGGTTTACTTTTTGTTGACAAAATATTACTTCCAGCTTTAGAAATTGGCTATGGGTGGGAAAGGATATGCTTACAGAGGCTTGTGTTAAAAAAAAAAACAAGAATGAAAGCACATCAGGCTTCTTAGACATCAAATGATTCTTTTAAAACTGCGTATTGATGGGTTAAGTATAAATGATCTCAAAACATGTGGATTAAATTTTCCAAGAAGCACACATGGATTTCAGAATCAGAAGAAAGGAGATCTTGGCACTGTTAGTTTTGGGCTTTCCCAGACTCCAAATGCTTTGCTGTTCTTGGTGCCTGATGTGTTTCCATAATCAGACTCGGGGTTTGTTTTATTCTCTTTTTTGTGTGTGTGATGGTGATTCAGAGGATGGTTGACTGAATAGTTGTTTTAAACATGAAGCTTTGTCAGAGGCCAAATTAAGCAATTGCTAATGAAAACTCTACTTGGGCTCTAGTCCGGTTGTGTCTCCATATCACCAAATTTACCAATGACTCAGCCATTCTCATCCTCTTTATCTCTTGGCACATCAACATAATGATCACCAACAATTCTGCCAACATCACCGCTTCACCACCACTCAAAGGGCAGTGCAGGTATGGGAGTACACCCACCCATATCCTATATCACTTAGGTGAAAGAAATGGTGAACGAGACATCGTGGAACAGAAAACAAACATAGGCATTGGAGTCAAGTATGGGCCTAAATCTCATTACCACCTCTTACTAGCATGTCTTCTTTAAACTCTGCTACCTGGATAGCATAGAATTGTGAGAAAAGCAATGGTGAAGTGCCTGAAGGACTGCTGGGTACATACCTAGGAGGTGCTAAATAAAAGGTCATTGGTGGTGGTAGGCAGCTCCTGATTGCACTTTCCTTTTTCCTTTTTGTATGCTACTCTCTGCTTCCAGAGGCTTCCTTAACAATCCACTGCCTTTTCCCTAGTGGTCTTGCCATCCTGCTCCATTCCCCAGGCCAGAGTTAGGAAGTGCAAGGATAAGTAAAAATGATCTCTGATGCTTTTTAAGAATGCAGATCCCTGGGCTCCACATCCAGTAGCTCCAGATTCGTAGAATGGGGCGGGACTCTCTATTTCACGTAAGTGTCTCCAGTGATGCTGATGCAGATCTGAGGCCTGCGCTTTGCAAGCAGTTGTCCTCCAGACCTTCCTTTTCGCAGCCATTGGAAACTGTGTGTCCTGTGAACCATGTGAATATGGTCACAGATAAAAGGCTTAAATTCTTGTCCCTCCAGTATCATATTAGCACTTGATGATACAACAGGGTTATATTATTGGAAAATAAATGAGGGACACTCCCTGTGTGAATGTCAACTTTGAAAGTGGAGTCTGTGTAGAAAGGGGACTGGCTGGGAGTAACAGTAGAGGAAATTCCTGAGTGGGTCATACCACATCAGCGACTGCTCCCACTCCAGGTTCTGCTCTTCTTTGTTAAATACCCTTAAATGAAGGTCATTACTCTGGGACTTTGAAATAATCATTTAGAGCAGTGGTTCTCAAAGTGTGGTCTCAGACCAACACAGCACCAAGGAACTTGTTAAAAATGCAGATTCTCAGCTTTCTACCCAGAGCTGCTGAACTAGCAACTCTGGTGGTGGGGCCCAGCAGTCTGTATCTTAATAAACCCAAAGTTTGAGAGTCATTAATTTTGTTTTTTTTTTGTTGTTGTTAGTTTGCTTTTGTTTTTAATTTTTTATTTCCATAGGTTATTGGGGGACAGGTGGTGTTTAGTTACATGAGTAAGTTTTTTAGTGGTGATTTGTGAGATTTTGGTACACCCATCACCTAAGCAGCATACACTGCACCCAGTTTCTGTCTTTTATCCCTCACCCCCTTCCCACCCTTTCTCCCTAAATCCCCAAAGTCCATCGTGTCGTTCTTATGCCTTTTCATCTGCATAGCGTAGCTCCCACTTATAAGTGACAGTATACGATATTTGGTTTTCTGTTCCTGAGTTACTTCACTTAGAATAATAGTCTCCAATTTCATCCAGGTTGCGCAAATGCCATTAATTCATTCCTTTTTATGGCTAAATACTATTCCATATATATATACACATACATGCACATACATATATATCACAGTTTCTTTATCCACTCGTTGATTGATGGACATTTGGGTTGGTTCCACATTTTTTGCAGTTGTGGATTGTGCTGCTAAAAATATGCAGGTGCAATATGTTTTTTGTATAATGACTTCTTTTCCTCTGGGTAGATACCCAGTAGTGAGATTACTGGATCGAATGGCAGTTCTGCTTTTAGTTCTTTAAAGAATCACACACTGTTTTCCATAGTGATTGTACTAGTTCACATTCCCACCGGCCGTGTAGAAGTGTTCCCTGTTTACTGCATCCATGCCAGTCTCTATTATTGTTTTGGAGAATCACTAATTTTGAAGAACAAAAGCATTATTCTTGTAAGACATTTGTAAGCAAATGTCTAATTAATAACATGTGAATATATGTGTAGCGTTTAGTTCTATGTCTGTTTCCAAATATGTTAAAATATATATATAATGTGTGTGTGCATGTATATGTACATGTGTATATAATGTGTATATACATGCACACACACACGTGTTGGTCTCTGCATAAATTTATGTATTCTGGATGTAGACACAGAAACTCATTCTAGAAATTCTGAAAAGTGAAACTGGAAGTTGAGTAAACAGAGAGAATTTTACTTTTCACATTATACATTTTTGAACTGTTTGATGTATTTTCTTTTAAATATGTGCATATATTATTTTTATTTAAAAATGTTTATTAATCATAAAATAAATTTTAAAAACTGAAAGAAAATACAGATAAATATCTGATTTTTGAGAGGAGAAAACATCCAAAGAAAATAATCACAAAAAAGTATAGATTTACATAACAATATGAAACATTTATGAATCAACACACCACCAATGCAAACAACACATGTAAAGCAAAGTGACTAAAAAAATGAATAGTCCCCTGATGAGACTAATCAAGGAAAAAAAAGAAGGACATCACAAATTACTAACAAAGTAAAAAAGGGGAGCATCACTACATATATCATAAATTAAAAAGATAATATGAGGATATTATACATCTTCCTGGCAAATAATTTGAAATTTTAGATGAGATGCAAAAATTGCTAAAAAAAAAAAGCATAATTTACTAAAACTGATTTTAAAAAGAGTTAGAAAAATTGACAAGTCCTCTGCTTACTAAGGAAATTGAATCCATAATTGAAAAAGAAACTAAAGGCCAATATACCTTCACTTGTGAATTACACCAAACATTTAATAAATTAAAAATACCCCACTCTTGCAAAAACCAAACAACAGCAACAATAAAGCCAAAAATCTTCCTAGGAAGAAAAGAAAGGAGAATACTTGCCAATTTGTTTTAGGAGGCTAGCATAATCTTGATGTTAAAACCTGGCAAAGATGTTACACAAAAGATAATCATAGACCAAATATCTCAAAAAATGAAAAATCATAAATACAATATTAGTTACACAAAGTCTAATACACCACTATAAAATTGAGTTTATTTCAGGCATGCAAGATCTGTAACATTCAAAAAAACCAATAAACAATTCACCACATTAAGAGAATAAAGGAGAAAAAGCATATGACTATCTCCATAGATGGATGCAGAAAAAGCATTGATAAAAGTTAACATCCCTTCATGATAAACTTAGTAAACTTGTTGTAGAAGGGAACCTCCTCATTCTGATCAATGGATCTACATTTTGAAAACTATCATTAAATATTAGTTGACCACTAGTTAACTCAGCGCCAGAATCTGGATGAATTTTATAGTTATAAAGCTCATGAAATTGATTTGGAAAACAATTAGTGCTCTGTTCTGTGCTGTGCCAACTGGAACAAAGATGAGATGATCCACCTTTTCATCTGTCATTCAGAAATGGAAGATCTGTACCAAATCAAAAAATGGGCACTCCTCCCTCTCTTGTGATGGCATTTTCTCTTGAAGCAGCCAGTGTTGTTTCTGTCTCCCATCTGTACCTCTTTTTTCTGTATTCAGCAGAATAAAACACATTCAAGAAACAACTGGGCAGGAAGTAAGGGAGGACTGAATTTCATCCTGGGAGGTTGATTCCCACAAGTAAAGCACTGCGGTGGAAGCAGTCGGGAAGCATTGGCAGCTCGTGGGGACTGTCGTGCTTTATGAACTCCATCTGTTCCCAGAATCCTGGAGTCATGCAGTGGGGTAGAGAGAGATTCTGTTACATTCTAGCATATGACAGTTAGATGAAATGCTGCTGGAAATGAAACCAGTTAAAAATTTTGTACATCAACTCATCATACATAGACATCAGACATGGATCTGAGAAGGTGACTCAGTCCACCCAAATAGATCTGAAGTGACTCCAACTACCCCATGTGAAGTGGGTCCAAAAGCACACATTCTACGGATGTATTACTAATATAAGATCTGGATGGAGCTCACCTTAATCCAGAATGAGAAAACAGGGTTAAACGTCGAGTCTTATAGGGTAAAATGTTGCTAAGTAAAAAGAAGAAAGCATTAGTCTCAATGCTCAAAATAAGGACCTCTAAAATACAATTTACCATAAAATAAGGAGAAAGTTGCTTTGATGTGTTCCTAGGATGCAGGAAGAAATGACTCTATAAAATGGGTATATTGAATTTGCTCAAAATGATTTAAAGGAAAAATAATGTGTGCCCAAAAATCGAAAAGAGAGTATAGCTGAGATGAAAAAATAATGGCATTGAATGAAAAGAGGTGTAAGAGAAGAAAAAAGAACAGAAAAACTAAAAATCTCATTGTTCGTTCATTTATTATTTATTCAGGAAACATTTATTGAATAATATTATGTGGCAAGCACAGAAGTAGAAGTGGTAAGCAGCAGAGGTAAAAACTGAGACAGATGTAAAACACAAACTTGAGAAGTTTCTCAAAACTACAGGGAGAAATACTAAGAGGTAGAAATGAGTGAAAATACAATCAACATGGAGGACAGAAATGGAGAGCTAATCCAGCAGTAATAAATGCTCAAAGAGAGTAAAAACAAGGAGAATTGCAGTACAACTCGTGACCAAGACAAAGAAATATGCCTAAACTTAAAAAATAAAAACAAATAGCTATGCTATCTATGTGGAACTAGTTCACTGCATTCTAGGCAAAGTCAATGAAAAAAGAACCACCTTTAGGGATAACCTGAAAGTTTTGAAAAATTAACAATGATTTTTAAAAATTATTTCAGGTCGGGGATTCCAAGATGGCTGAATAGAGGCAGCTCCGGAATGCAGTTCCCAGCGAGAGAGACACAGAAGCTCAGTGGTCTGCACAGTTCCAAATGAGGTACCAGGTTCATTTTGTGGGTCTGGTTGGACAGTGGATATAAATCAAAGAGGGCAGGTTGAGGCAGGGCAGGGCACTGTCCCACCTAGTAGGTATGTGCAACTGACCAGAGGATCGGAGGCTCTCCCCTTCCAGTACTTCGGTTCAGATACTGTGCTTCACCGAAGCCCTCCACAACCCACAGAACAAGAGATCTTCACCGGGCTGAAAGGCCCCCACAAGCTGCCTGAATAGGGCTGAGCAACAACTCCGGTGGTGCCGAGGTTGTCAGCATAGATCTAGGCAGAAGCACTGGCTGATGCCGAGAAACCCCACAGGATGGAGCTACCTGCCCCTCAGAAAGAAAGGGAACTAAAAGCAGGGAATCAGGCAGTATGGCTGGGAGGATCCCTCCCCCACAAAGCCCAGCAGGCTGAAGCCCTCTTACTTGAGAGTATTCCAGTCAGCATATCAGTTAGAATGTGATCAGGAATGATTGAGCTTGGCAGGGGGTAAGGGTAGCCACCATTGCAGACACAGGCCTAATCTTCCTGAGTAAACAAAAGATGCAGGGAATCTATGCAGCAGCTCCACTGAATCCGTGGCAGCCCAGCAGTGCCTCTGCAGGAAGACAAAGGAAAGGCCACCTCCCCAAGCAGCTACCTGAAATCAAAGCTAGGTAAATCCAAGAAGATGGGAAGAAACCAGTGCCAAAAGGATGAAACCATCAAAGACCAGAACACCTCGCCCCCACCAAGGGATCACAACTTCTCACAAGCAAGGGAACAAAACAGGATGGAGAACAAATTTGAAGAATTGACAGAAGCAGGCTTCAGAATGTGGGTAAAAACAAACTTCTCTGAGCTAAAGGAACATGTTCTTACCCAATGCAAAGGAACAAAAAACCTTGAAAAAAGATTAGGCAAAATGCTAACTAGAATAGCAACCTTAAAGAAGGACATAAACGACTTGATGGAGTTGAAAAACATAGCACAAGAACTTCACAAAGCATACACAAGTTTCAATAGCCGAATTGACCAAGCAGAAGAAAGGATATCAGAGACTGAAGATCAACTCAATGAAATAAAATGAGAAGGCAAGAAAAGAAATAATGAAGCTTCCAAGAAATATGGGATTATGTGAAAAGACCTAATCTACGCTTGATTGGTGTACTGGAAGATGACGGGGAGAATGAATCCAAGCTGGAAAACACTTTTCAGGGTATTATCCAGGAGAACTTCCCCAACCTAGCAAGGCAGGTCAACATTCAAATACAGGAAATACAGAGACACCACAAATATACTCCTCAAGAAGAGCAACCTCAAGGCACATAATTGTCAGATTAACCAGGTTTAAAACAAAAGAAAAAATGCTAAGGGCAGCCATAGAGAAAGGTTGGGTCACCCACAAAGGGAAGCCCATCAGATTCACAGCAGTTCTCTTGGCAGAAACCCTACAAGCCAGAAGAGAGTTGGGGCCAACATTCAATATCATTAAAGAAAAGAACTTTCAACCCATAATTTCATATCCAGCCATACTAAGCTTCATGAGTGAAGGAGAAATAAAATTTTTTACAGACAAGCAATTGCTGAGAGATTTCGTTGCCACCAGACCTGCCTTACAAGAGCTCCTGAAGGAAGAACTAAACATAGAAAGGAACAACCAGTACCAGTCACTGCAAAAGAGAACCAAATGGTAAAGAACAATGACACAATGAAGAAACTACATCAACCAAAGGGCAAAACATCCAACCAGTAACAAAATGACAGCATCAAATTCACACATAACAATATAATGTTAAATATTAACGGACTAAATGCCCCAATCAAAAGACACAGACTGGCAAACTGAATAAAAAGTCAAGAACCATTGATGTGCTGTATTCAGGAGACCCATCTCACATGCAGAGACACAAGTAGACTCCAAATAAAGGCATGGAAGATTTACCAAGCAAATAGCAAAAAAAGAAGAGGTTGCAATCCTAGTCTCTGATACAATGGACTTTAAACCAACAAAGATCAAAAGAGACAAGCGCATTACATAATGGTAAAAGATCAATACAACAAGAAGAGCTAACTCTCCTAAATATATATGCAACGAACACAGGAACACCCAGATACATAAAGCAAGTTCTTAACGATCTACAAAAAGACAGACTCCCACACAATAATAGTGGGAGACTTTAACACTCCACTGTCAATATTAGAACAATGAGACAGAAAATCAACAAGGATATCCAGGATGTGAACACAGATCTGGACCGAGCAAACCTAATAGACATCTATAGAACTCTCCACCCCAAATCCACAGAATACACATTCTTCTCAGCATCACATCACACTTACTCTAAAATCAACCACATAATTGGAAGTAAATCACTGCTCAGCAAATGCAAAAGAACAGAAATCATAATAAACAGTCTCTCAGACAGCAATGCAATCAAATTAGAACTCAGGATTAAGAAACCAACTCAAAATTGCACAACTTCATGGAAACTGAACAACTGGCTCCTGAATGTTGACTGGATAAACAATGAAATGAAGGCAGATGTAAAGATGTTCTTTGAAACCAATGAGAATGAAGACACAACATACCAGAATCTCTAGGACACATTTAAAGCAGTGTCTAGAGGGAAATATATAGCAATAAATGCCCACATGTGAAATAAGGAAAGATCTAAAATTGACACTCTATCATCAAAATTGAAAGAGCTAGAGGAGCAAGATCAAAAAAACTCAAAAGCTAGCAAAAGACAAGAAATAACTGAGATGAGAGCAGAACTGAAGGAGATAGAGACACAAAAAAATAACCCTTCAAAAAATCAGTAAATCCAGTAGCCGGATTTTTGAAAAGATCAACAAAATAGACAGACTGCTAGCCAGACCAATAAAAAAGAAAAGAGAGAAGAATAAAATAGATGCAGTAAAAAAATGATAAAGGGGATATCACCACTGATTCCACAGAAATACAAACTACCATCAGAGATTACTACAAACAAGTCTATGCATGCAAACCAGTAAATCTGGAAGAAGTGGATAAATTCCTGGACACTTGCACTCTCCAAAGACTCAACCAGGAAGAAGTTGAAACCCTGGATAGACCAATAACAAGGGCTGAAGTTGAGGCAGCAATTAATAGCCTACCAACCAAAAAAAATCCAAGTCCAGACAGGTTTACAGCCAAATTCTACCAGACATACAAAGAGGAGCTGGTACCATTCCTTCTGAAACTATTCCAAACAATACAAAAAGAGGGACTCCTCCCTAACTCATTTTATAAGACCAACATCATCCTGATACCAAAACCTGGCAGAGACTCAACTAAAAAAGAAAACTTCGGGCCAATCTCCATGATAAACATCAATGCAAAAATCATCAATGCAAAAATCTTCAATGCAACAGCACATCAAAAAGCTTATTCATCATGATCAAGTAGACTTCATCCCAGGGATGCAAGGCTGGTTCAACATACACAAGTCTATAAATGTAATCCATCACATAAATAGAACCAAAGACAAAAAACACATGATTATCTCAATAGATGCAGAGAAGGCCTTCAACAAAATTCAACAGCACTTTATGCTAAAAACCCTCAATAAACTAGGTGTCAATGGAATGTATGACAAAATAATAAAAGCTATTTACTACAAATCCACAGCCAATATCATACTGAATGGGCAAAAACTGGAAGCATTCCTTTGAAATCTGTCACTAGACAAGGATGCCCTCTCTCACTACTCCTATTCAATATAGTATTGGGAGTTCTAGCCAGAGCAATCAGGCAAGAAAAAGAAATAAAAGGTATTGAATTAGGAAAGGAGGAAGTCAAATTGTCTCTATTTGCAGATGACATGATTGTATATCTAGAAGACCCCATCATCTCAGTCCAAAATCTCCTGAAACTGATAAGCAACTTCAGTGAAGTCTCAGGATACGAAATCAATTTGCAAAAATCACAAGCATTCCTATACACCAATAACAGACAAACAGAGCCAAATCAAAGCAAATTCCCAGTCACAATTACTAAAAAGAGAATAAAATACCTAGGAATACACTAACAAAGGATGTGAAGGATGTCTTCAAGGAGAACTACAAACCACTGCTCAAGGAAATAAGAGAGGACACAAACAGATAGAAAAACATTCCATGCTCCTGGTTAGGAAGAATCAATATCATGAAAATGGCCATACTGTCCAAAGTAATTTATAGATTCAATGCTATCCCCATCAAGCTACCTATGACCTTCTACACAGAAGTGGAAAAAAAACACTTTAAACTTCATATAGAACCAAAAGAGAGCCTACATAGCCAAGACAATCCTAAGTAAAAAGAAGAAAGCTGGAGGCGTCATACTGCCTGACTTCAAACTATACTACAAGGCTACAGTAATCAAAACAGCATGGCACTGGTACCAAAACAGAGACATAGACCAATGGAACAGAACACAGGCCTCGGAAGCAATACCACACGTCTAGTACCACCTGATCTTTGACAAACCTGACAAAAACAAGCAATGGGGAAAAGATCCCCTATTTAATAAATGGTGTTGGAAAAAGTGGCTAGCAATTGTGCAGAAAGCAGAAACTGGACCCCTTTCTGACATCCTACACTAAAATTAACTCCAGATGGACTAAAGATTTAAACATAAGACCTAATACCATAAAAACCCTAGAAGAAAACCTAGGCAAAACCATTCAGGACATAGGCATAGACAAGGACTTCATGACTAAAACACCAAAAGCAATGGTAACAAAAGTCAAAATAGACAAATGAGATCTAATTAAACTTCAGAGCTTCTGTACAGCAAAAGGAACAATGATTAGAGTGAACCAGCAATCAAGAGAATGGGAAAAAAATTTTTGCAATCTACCCGTCTGACACAGGGCTAACATCCAGAATCTACAAATAAATAAAACAGATTTACAAAAAACAAACAAACAAACCCATTCAAAAGTGGGCAAAGGATATGAATAGACACTTTTCAAAAGAAAACATATTTGAGCCCAAAAAACATATGAAAAAATGTTCATCATCACTGGTCATCAGAGAAATGCAAATCAAAACCACATTGAGATATCATCTCACACCAGTTAGAATGGCAATCATTAAAAAATCTGGAGACAACAGATGCTGGAGAGGATGTGAAGAAATAGGAACACTTTTACACTGTTGGTGGGTGTATAATTAGTTCAACCATTGTGGAAGATGGTGTGACGATTCCTCAAGCATCTAGAAATAGAAAGTCCATTTGACCTAGCAATCCCATTACTGGGTATATACCCAAAGGATTATAAATTGTTCTATTATACAGACACATGCACACATATGTTCATTGCGGCACTGTTTACAATAGCAAAGACCTAGAACCAACCCAAATGCCCATCAATGATAGACAAGATAAAGAAAATGTGGCACATATACACCATGGAATACTATGCAGCCATAAAAACGACGAGTTTGTGTCCTTTGTAGGGACATGGATGAACCTGGAAACCATCATTCTAAGCAAACTGACACAAGAACAGAAAGCCAAACACCACATATTCTCACTAGTAGGCAGATGTTGAACAATGAGAACACATGGATACAGGGAGGGGAGCATTCACACACTGGGGTCAGTTGGGGGTCTAGGGGAGGGACAGTGGGGGGTGGGGAGGGTGGGGAGGGATAACGTGGGGAGAAATGCCAGATATCGATGATTGGGATGGAGGCAGCAAACCACCTTTCCATGTATGTACCTATGCAACAACCCTGCATGATCTGCACATATTCCCCAGAACCTAGAGTACAATAAAAAAAGGCACTGAACATCACCCCCCTCAAAAAAAAATTATTTCAAATACATTCAGGCATGGGGAATAATTACCTACAAAGAAATAGCACCCAGGCTGGCCCCAAACCATTTGCATGTAAAAAAAAAATGCCAGATGAAAATGTAGCAAAACTGCTGAACTTTAGAGAGTTGATGGTTATAAATAAATATATACACAGCATAACTGTATATATAATGCAAAGACAATTTAAAATATTAGAGATTTGAAAACATCTTGAAATACCATAATAACTATTCCCACTTACTGAGGGCTTGGGATATAGTCAGTAGCATCTCTGCCCAAGTTCTGAACCAATTGAGAGACAGTCAGGATTGGGCAGATGGGCTCACATCCTCCCCTTATAATCTGATAAACCTTATATTGGAGAACATGTCTCATATATATGAAATATTAGCTTTCCTAACTGACCCCTAGGACTCGACAGCTATCTTCAGATATGTCTTCCCTATGTGAGTGCCTGTCCTGGTAAACATTCTGCACGGAGGGACCTAGCAGAACAATTGTTTCCTGAAGGTGGGCTTGGTTCAGAAACGATGGTGCAGTTCCAAACCTGCGTAGTTCTTTTAGCCCAACTTGCATTGCTGTTCCACTTCCACTGCTACCCAGGGAAGAGTAGGTGAGGGTATGGAAGAGGGGCTAGGAGTGTTTCCCTGGAGCCGTCGGGAAGAAGGAAGAAGCAGCCCCCTTCCCCCATGACATTCTCACACATCTCCCCTCTCTGCCTCTCCCTCCTCCCCAGTCCCCCAACACCACCCCCCATAATGGAGCTGACTGAGAAGTAAGAGAAAATGGAAAACTGAAGATTGGGAATGTTGTGATATAAAAGGTCTGGCATTTATTCTTTCTGTTAGAATTTGTACTAAGGAAAAAACCTGAAATAAAGTTAAAATTTACATTATTCATTATAGTATTATATATTTATCATTATTATATATAATATATATAATACATAATAGTATATATATCATATATAATATATGTACTATTAATAATAGCTATATACTATTTATAACAGCAAAAATATTGAAAATGACTTAAATGATCATATTTAGGAAATGAAAAAACCATTCTGCTTCCAAGTATGTTCTTAAAGGGATTTTAACAATGTGAGGAAATGCAGGAATTATGATATGTGGTACAGAAATTGTAGGGAGGTTTATCTCACAGGTCAGCTGGAATTGACTGGCAGTGCTTCTTTTTTCCCAGATGGATTTTCAGGCCACATCTGGGCCTCAAAGAATGGAACAGGAGTGAATGGTATGGACAGACACTGAAGTGGGTTGTGGTTGTTTGGGGTGAAATGGGGATCAGGGTAGGGAATGCTGCAGTATCTGCCAAGTATTTGCCATTTACCTTATGGTATAATTTTAACTGTGTAAGAAGAAGAATGCACATTTTTAAAAGAAGACATAAGATACTCAAATGTAAATAGATGTGATCTCAGGGAGTCAGGAGCATGTATGTGTTTTCCTGCTACACCCAAGTGTTGCTTTGTAAATCTAGAGCTGGGCTCCTGACGATCGATCCTACCACTTACTAGCACGTGGTGCTCAACCTCTCTGTGCCTCAGTTTCCTATTCCAAAAAATTGCACCTACCTCATAAGTCAGTACGCAAGCAGATGAATCAAAATTAAATATTTAAAATACTAAAATTATATAATGTGCTTAGGATAGTGCCCAGAAAAGTCCTTTCAACTTTTAGCCATTATTATTAGTAGTGGTAGTACAGTGTGCAAATACTATTTTAATAACGAGATAAAAGAAAAACACAGGGACCACGAAGCAGACATGAACAAGTGTTTGATGAAATGGTAAGTGACAAAAGCCTTAATATGTAATTTTATGTTTAATTTGAATGTAACTATTCAAAATTGTATAGTTAAAACTATGCATGTGGAAAAATACTTGAATGAGATAGAAAAATGAAAGGCTTAGGAGATTGAAATTATGGGTTTTAAAACCATTTTCGTTTATGTCTTTATTATTTAAAAGTATTCATGAAATTTTAAAAAATCCTCCTCCCCCTCCCCACTCCATAACGTTACAAATGTCTTTGTCTATAGTAGATATCTATAATTGTGTTTGTTTAAAATCTCTCTGCCCATGTTCTGGGAAAAACCACCTCCTTTTTCAGGGCTTCATACTCCTTGTTAACCTTGGGGTTTGTACAAATGCGGTCATCGCTGGTTGTCTCAAGGGCAGGTACTTGACCCATGTGGAGCCAATCTGAGCCCTTCTTTGGGGTATTTTGAAAGGATGGTGCAATTCCAAACTTGTCTGGTTTTTAGCCCAACTTGCTAGTCAGGTAAGAGAGAGTATGATTCAGTATCTCTGGCCGGTGGTAGGAGCCATGATTTGAGAGCGTTAGCAGCCATGTAGAGTGAGTCTTTCTATAGAGAAAAGATGATGCTGCATACACAGGGAAGAAAAGATGAGTGAGAGTTTTAATATATATGTATATGTGCACATATGTATGTGTGTATTTATGTATGTTTGTATATCTCTCTCTTTGTGTGTGTGTGTGTGTGTGTGTGTGTGTGTAGATAGATAGATAGATAGATAGATAGATAGATAGATAACAAGAAATATAACATTCATATACTGCCCCTCTAGGTCACTTCAGTGTGAGACTTAAACACTGCAGATGTACTGCCAAAGGCATTCTAGGCTTGGCACTCTGATTGCCTAGGGGTTAGAGCAGATGCTATTTTTGTATCCATGGGCCTTTCCACTCCCACATATTCATCTTTTCTTAGAGTTCATGTTGCCTCCGGTCTAAAGCACAGGTGAGACTCAAGCACTCCCCGCCAAAATATATATCTACAGCTTTAATTAGTTTAGGGTCTCACTTATTCTATCACTGCATGTTGTGTAATTTCATTGTTTAACACTTATTTCATTTATGGAGAAATCTCATTATCATTCCAATAAATTTCCCTTTTTTCCTAAGGTAGTTTGTGTCAGTTGCAACCAAGAACCATAACTAATTAATAATTATAACTTCCTTAATAACGGTAAAAAATAGGGAGAAATCCAAACTGTACAATACTAGGTAACGGCTAAATTAAGGCAGATCATGATCACAAACTATGCAGTCATTAAAATAAGTCTTTCAAAGAGTATTTGAGAAATCATTCAGAATATTACTAAGTAAAAGAAGAGACTGCATGACACTGGCAGAGGGAGGGAGATTGGACAGTCCAGGAAGAAGGACTGTCCTTCTCGGCATGTGGAGAGGTCTTAAGGTCAGATGAACATGAATTCTCAAGGTACTGACAGGAGGCCACTTTACTCAGAATGAAGAAGGCAAAAAGGAACGTGAAAACAGGAAGAAGATGGGAAGATAAGCACTGAGGACCATTGGAAAGGGTCTGAGTTCTCTCTCAGAGCAACAAAAAGTCATGGAAGGGCTTTGAAGGAGAGGAGTAACATCAACAATTTACATTACTAGCTTCTGTGAAGAGAACATTTTAGAGCTGGGCAAAAGCAGAAGCGGGGAAAATGGTGAGGAGGCTATTGCCATGTCAGCCATACAATTATATTCTAAACCTGGACAATTTTGAGAGTATAATGGGGACCTTTCATTATTACACCAGAACCACAGCTTCAAACCAGGACTTCCCTGGGCAAACCAGGACAGATGGCCATCCCAGCTATTATGGAAGTAGTCCAGGCAGGAAACAATGTGGACTTGAACTAGGGTGGGAGATTGGTAAGAATTCCAGCCATGGATAGTTTAAGGTTGACTCTCAGTTCTAGATTGGCTCCATTTGGCATCATCTTCTTTTGCTGGTCATTCTTGTGTTCACTATGTTTGATAGGTGGCCTTTACTGATGATTTTAATATTTTTGGATCAACAATTCCCAAAATGCATAAAAATCACCTGGTAGCCTTTTTTAAGCAGATTCCTAGGCCTCACAGCCTAGAGTTTATGATCCAGTAGGTCTTAAGCAGAGGCTGAGAATGTGCATTTCCAGCAAGCTCCCAGGTGATCCTGGCGATGCTGGTCTGGGGACCACACTTTGAGAATCATTGCTTTAGATAATACGCTGATTGTGACACCTATGCAGGTTCTCTCTACACGGGCTGAAGTCCAGTTTCCAATGTGTATGCTTTTGTGCCTTTCTTGTGAATTTCTTGTTTTTGTTATTTACATCTGGAATATATCTCTGTTTCAATAAATTCATGCATTCCAGAATTGCCTGATCCGTTGAGTGGGGAACACTCCTCAGGGATCTAGTCATGAAGCTATGCCCATTCTTTTTATCTATTGTGCTTTGTTTCTAAATTACACTTGTTTAAAACTAAATTACAGTTAGTTTTTTTGACTTTAGAGCATTGCAGCTTTAACTCATTTCTAGCTCCCAATGTCCAGTACTTCATTTTAATCAGTCTGCAGTTTTTCTGTACCAACCAATTGCTGATCATGCTCACCTTTTACTCTTTGTAATTGTTCCTTGAAGCTGCACTTTTTCTTCAGCTGTAATCCCCGAGGTCTTGGACCCTCTCATATCTCAGGAACCTCATCCTTACCTGCAAGGCTACAAACCTAGTGACCTCTTTGGTCCTATCTTCTTGCAGATCTCTGTGGGTCGCTTAGCTACACTGACTATTAGACACCACTGACTGCAGTAAACTGTCTGTTACATCTCTCTGGCCTGCCATGATTCTTTGCTTTGTCTCAAACTTCTGGTCTGTGTTGACTTTGGGTCCCACAAAACTTCTGTATTCATCACTCATCAATCCTGCTAAGACCACGTAAGAAGGCATTACTTCTAAGAACACAGTTATCAGGGGGACTTTAGCCTAGATATAGCAGCCACTTTTCTCAACAGTCTTTTACTGTTCCTGCCTTCAAAAATCTTTTCCCTTCTTCACAGCTTCAGGGTAAGAGACAAAACAGCTGTGCTTTATGTTTGAAAACTGCAACGCGCAGTCAAAATTCGACAATCCCAGCAGAAAGCCTGTTTTCAGCACTTTTTTTTTTTTGGAGAAGTAGCAAAGCTTATTCTTTTATTTTAATGTAACTTTGCATGTGTTTTAATTGCACAAGCAATACATTTTTATTGTTGAAAATGTGAAAGATATAGAAAGCAAAAATAGAACAATAACCATGAATGATCCAAAAGGTAAAAATCCCCAGAGAGAACCTTTTCAGAACTTTCAAATCCTCCTAATTCATATTTTTTAACAGAAAAAAAAAAACCTTTCCTTCAAATAAAATCACACTGAGAAGCCCAGTATATAAACAGATAAAGCTGGGCTAGATTGGAAACAAGGGAGTGAGGCCCAGCGGCTCAACTTTACCCTCACCATTCACAGCAGACTCCTCTGCTGGATGTGAGCCTTCCCCAGGGCTGTGTGAAACTGCCCCTCTAGGTCACTTCAGTATGAGACTTAAACACTGCAGATGTACTGCCAAAGGCATTCTAGGCTTGGCATTCTGATTGCCTAGCGGTTGGAGCAGGTGCTATTTTTGTACAGATGGGCCATTCCACTTCCACATATTCATCTTTTCTTAGAGTTCATGTTGCCTCCAGTCTAAAGCACAGGTGATTAACCTGAGACCCAAACACTCCCCCGAGAATGTATATCTATAGCTTTAGTTCGTGTAGGGTTCATATACATTTTTCTCTTGATAAATAGTTTTGAAGATCTCAGCAATTTCTAGTTCAACAATACAGTTGGAAACTTTAATAAATAGTTAAACTGTTGAAAAATTAACTATTTAGAAACAAAAGAGAAATAATTTGAGCAGATATTTTCCCCATTGCTTGTAAGCTTGACTTTGATATGTCTGTCATATTTTCTTTTACAATTGATTGGTATTTTGCTCCTCCAATGCCCAAGTTTAAATTGAAACATCTTAAATCTGATATTTTAACATGACTATTATGAGACAATCACATAACACACAAAGCTAACCTTAGAAAAAAATTAATGATAATGGTATTTGTTTCTTAGAAATATTATACTTTTACCTCTGTTTTTAGTATGTCACTAGGCCATAAATATATTACTGAAAAATTATGTTTCTGAAATTTTGGTAATTTTACCTTTTTTTTAAATTGCATTTTAGGTTTTGGGGGACATGTGAAGAACATGCAAGATTGTTGCATAGGTGCACATGTGGCAGTGTGATCTGCTGAATTTCACCTTTTTAAAATGCATTTCTTTCTTTCTTTCTTTTTTTTTTTTTTTTTTGAGACGGAGTTTTGCTCTTGTTACCCAGGCTGGAGTGCAATGGCGCGATCTCGGCTCACCGCAACCTCCGCCTCCTGGGTTCAGGCAATTCTCCTGCCTCAGCCTCCTGAGCAGCTGGGACTACAGGCACGCGCCACCATGCCCAGCTAATTTTTTGTATTTTTTAGTAGAGACGGGGTTTCACCATGTTGACCGGGATGGTCTCGATCTCATGACCTCGTGATCCACCCGCCTCGGCCTCCCAAAGTGCTGGGATTATAGGCGTGAGCCACCGCGCCCGGCTAAAATGCATTTCTTTCTAATGAAATCCTAGAATAAATACATCCTTTGATAAAGTGGTAGTGTTATTCACAATAGCAAAGTTATGCACCAACCTAAGTGCCCATCAATGGTTGACTGGATTAAAAAATGTGGTATATGTGCACCATGGAATACTACGTAGCCTTAAAAGCATGAAATCATCTCCTTTGCAGAAACATGGATGGAGCTGGAGGCCATTATCCTAAGTGAACTAACTCAGAAGCAGAAAATTAAATATTGCATGTTCTCATTTATAACAATGGGTGCACATGGACATAAACATGGACATAATAGAGACTGGGCACTCCAAAAAGGGGAAAGGAAGGAGAGGGAGAGGGTTGAAAGACTACCTGTTGGATACGGTGTTTAATAGTTGGGTGACAGAATCCCAATCCCCACCATTCCACAATATACCCATGTAACAAACATGCTCGTGTACCCCCAAATCTAAATTTAAAATAATTATGAGAAAAAAGTGAGAGTGCTTTTGTAATGTTAACACTTGTATAATGTGACTAGAGCTCTGTATCTTGTTGTTTTATAGGTTCCCATCTTACACTTGGAATTTTCAGAAGGTTGAGTTCATTGTGTATTAACTGTTGTTTTCTGAGTACTAGTTCTATATAGGTCTCCTTCTTGGACTGAGAGACACGCAACTAGTCTAAATTCCTCTGACTTCTAAAACATTCCCTACCCCAGTCCATAGCATACGGTTTGCTGTGTTGAAGCCTTTTGATGGTGGGGAGGAAGAGCTGGGCTGTGAATCTGCCCCCATCACTGATCTTCTTTCCCTGCTATGGCATCTTCACTCCCTAATCATGTACAGAGTAGTTTTCAGCCTCATTCATCCCTTATTTTGTGTCCATGATAAAATTTATAACAGAATGAAAAGGATAGATTGAGATACATATGTGTAGATATCCTAAATTTTCTGGCTCTTCATGGGGACCTCGGTTGGTTTCATTTGATATCCTTTTGTTTCTAATGATTATTCTTAATGTACAATTGCAGTACTAGGTGCTTTCCTGTTAGTGGCTATTTGGGAGAAGAGGCAAAATTCTATGGTTAAGAGTTTCAAAGAACAACATTAAAGCAACAGGAAGCATCCATGTGGCTTTCTCCAGTGTGTCAGAAGCAGTTCTCTCTACTCCCTGGAGCTGTGGTCCCCCCTAGTGGTTCCGCAGTGATTTCTCCTCCTAGTGCCTTATTCAGTGGGGCTGTACTGCCTGCCAGCTGGTAGCTCCAGTTTGTCACAGCAAGTTCTGCATCTCTTTAAAATCAGTTGAATTCAGGGCTTTTTGTTCCATGTTGCTTGGCTTTAAATAAATTTTAAAAAAAGGTCCACGAAGCATGGAAACAGTAGGTAATTAAAATTCGTCATTTCCCCTTGTTAGACACCTGCTCTCTTCAGAGGAATCCTTTCCATGTTTTGGTTGATAGAACAAAGTGAGGTCAAAGTGTACAGAAGTGAGGTCAAGTGTACAGAGACATCGATGAGTGCTTGTTCAGGACACAGCACCTTCAAAGGCTGACTCTCTGAGCACACCTCTGTGTGTCTGCTCCAAACCTGCTATAATGCTAACAAGAGAACTAAGCAATCCTTTTTTTAAAAAAACTTTAAGTTCTAATATACATGTGCAGAACGTGCAGGTTTGTTACATATGTATACTTGTGCCATGGTGGTTTGCTGCACCCATCAACCCATCATCTAGGCATTAAGCCCCACATGCATTAGATATTTGTCTTAATGCTCTCCCTCCCCTTTCCTCCAACCCTGACAGGCCCCAGTGTGTGATGTTCCCCTCCCTGTGTCCATGTGTTTTCATTGTTCAATTTCCACTTATGAGTAAGAACATGCAGTATTTGGTTTTCTGTTCCTGTTTAGTTTGCTGAGAATGATGGTTTCCAGCTTCATCCATGTCCCTGCAAAGGACATGAACTCATTCTTTTTTATGGCTGCATAGTATTCCATGGTGTATATGTGCCACATTTTCTTTATCCAGTCTATTATTGATGGACATTTGGGTTGGTTCCAGTTCTTTGCTATTGTAAACAGTGCCGTGATGAACATATGTGTGCATGTGTCTTTATAACAGAACAATTTATAATCCTTTGAGTATATACCCAGTAATAGGATTGCTAGGTCAAATGGTATCTCTGGTCTAGATCCTTGAGGAATTGCCACACTGTCTTCCACAATGGCTGAACTAATTTACATTCCCACCAACAGTGTAAAAGTGTCCCTGTTTCTCCATAGCCTCACCAGCATCTGTTTCCTGACTTTTTAATGATTGCCATTCTAACTGGCTTGAGATGGTATCTCATTGTGGTTTTGATTTGCATTTCTCTAATGACCAGTGATGATGAGATTTTTTCATGTTTGTTGGCTGCATAAATGTCTTCTTTTGAGAAGTGTCTGTTCCTATCCTTTGCCCACTTTTTGATGGAGTTGTTTGTTTTTTTCTTGTAAATTTGTTTAAGTTCCTTGTAGATTGTGGATATTAGCCCTTTGTCCAATTGATAGATTGCAAAAATTTTCTCCCATTCTGTAAACCTACACTCCCATTTGTCCGATTGGTAGATTGCAAAAATTTTCTCCCATTCTGTAAACCTGTTCACTCTGATAATAGTTTCTTTTGCTGTGCAGAGCTCTTTAGTTTAATTAGATCCCATTTGTCAATTTTGGCTTTTGTTGCCATCTCTTTTGGTGTTTTAGTCATAAAGTTTTTGCCCATGCCTATGTTCTGAATGGTATTGCCTAGGTTTTCTTCTAGAGTTTTTATGGTTTGGGGTTTTACATTTAAGTCTTCAACCCACCTTGAGTTAATTTTTGAATAAAGCATAAGGAAGGGGTCCAGTTTCTGTTTTCTCTAAGCAGTACTTTTAAAATCTTAACCTAATTTGGATATATCTTTGTGATGCTAGGGCCCTAAAATTTTTTTCTATTGAATTGTAAACTAGCCTGTTGAATGCTGGACTCCTTTGTCTTTGTAACTTTTGTTCTGAACATAAAGTCTTGAATGCAATATATACTTAATAAACACTGATTTAATAAATTAGTACATAGGTACAGGTATGTATATATGCCATCCCATTTCAATTCTGGTTTCATAAGAAAAATTTATTATTTTCCCTGGCATGCTCTTTTTCCAGAATCATTCAGTACTTGTGAATAGATCTGAAAGAGAGAAACATTGTGTTTAATACCCAAGTATTCTTGACTGTTTTTCACCCCTTCTTGAGGGACAATCTGAAATTCTATGGACATAGATTGTGTCTGCTCATAGACCATAACATTGTTTTTTTCTTGAATCTAGGGTGCAGATCTGTGAACAGTAGTGATATGGGGACATTGAGTCCATTAACTTGGGTTCTTATAGAGGGCCTAACAATCTGACCTGTATGCTGCAGGACTGTGGTGCCATTGAGGGGACAATGTCCAAGGAAAGGCTAAGAGAGCATCTGTCAAGGATGGTGTCAAGAAAATTCAGCATGGAGCATTAACACAGAATAATTAAACTCTGAGGTCCCTGCCAACTCTAACGTTTTAGAAGTTCATGATTCTTATTCTAAATTTTAAAGTATTCTGGTCTCATGTACAATGTGTTTTAGCTTTTGTTTTAAAAATAATAAATTTACGTGGAGGGCTATAGGTCAGTGCAACTAAACTGCAGCCTCCATCTCAGTCTTCACCATGGAAATTGTTCTCTTCTTAGGCCAGATTGTCTTACACATATTCCTACCACTCCAGCATCTTCCTCCTACCCCCTTGATATCGTTTTCCTTTCCTCTTTCATCATAGGGATCTCGGATCATTGTCAGGCACTGCTTTTTCTGGACAAGATGTTTCACCATGCGTGGGCATGAATCTTCCCGAAACCCCCCTTCTGTACCTCCATCTGTTTCCCTGACATTGTCTTGATCTACTACATAGGGTGGCTCCCCTGCCAAAGTGGGACTGGGGTGGGTAAGAATAGAAAACGTACCCCCTCAAGATCTAGTAAACTGTCACCTGGCTGTAACACAGTATGCCCTGTGTCTTCTGATAGAGTTTTTTATTTGGCTTGATATCTTAGTTTGTTGTTGCTCTTTGCAAACTGGGAAACAATCTGAACCAGAAAACAAAGTGGAAGGTAATGTCTTGTGCTCTCCTGAAAAGACTAAGAAAACTTTTGTGAGTTCTGGCATGTTTTCTTCTCAGAATGAGTTTCTTCCCCATCTTCTTGGAAGGATGGTTGATGAATGGCTATTGTACCTTGACCACTCAAGGATTTAAGCTCTGAGGGTCAAACATCAGTCCCAACAGAGCCAATTACTAAGTCACTAGCTCTTCTCTTCAGTAAGGCTCATTAGACCTGCCATGTGAACAGAACTCCTTTTGGACAGGCTCAACAGCAAGAACAATTTGCCTGTATTCGTGTGTGTGTGTGTGTGTGTGTGTGTGTGTGTAACTGAACTGAGATGTATATTTGTATAAGGTGAAGAAGTTGTGTGTTACTTGCTGATATGGTTTAACTGTGTTCCCACCAAAATCTCATCTTGAATTGTAGCTCCCACAATTGGGAGAGACCCGGTGAGACTTAACTGAATCATAGGGGCAGACCTTTCCTGTGCTGTTCTTGTGAGAGTGAATACATTGCAAGCTGCATGAGATCTGATGGTTTTATAAAGGAGAGTTTCCCTGCACAAGCTCTCTTCTCTTGTCTGCCACCATGTGAGATGTGCCTTTCACCTTCTGCCATGATTGTGAGGCTTCCCCGGCCATGTGGAACTGTGAGTCCATTAAACCTCTTTTTTTGTAAATTGCCCTGTCTCAGGTAAGTCTTTATCAGCAGTCTGAAAACAGACTAATATGCTTGGTAACTTTGCAGGTGTGCGGGTGTGTGTGTGTGTGTGTGTGTGTGTGTATCTGTTGCAGGGGACAGTTGGAGATAAGACAGGAACTGCTGAAATTTTGCTTCTCATGTTAAGTACCAACACTGCATCTCTTATGTTGGAGAGGCAGTGTAGTGAGTCAAGGATGAAGCCAGACAAACCACGTCCTAGCTCTGCCACTGATTAGCCTGTGAACTTACTCACAGTTACTTAACCTCCTTGAGCCTCACAGGGTTGTTAGAAGCATTAAATTTAAAGTGCTTAGTCTGGTGACTGGCCACTCAGAAAGTGCCCACAGTAATGACTTGCCAAACTGAAGTGAATATTGGTGGTTGCGATAATTAACTATAGGTCATGGAGATGCTATAAGCATTCTTCATTCATGCAGTTTAAAATGCACGATGCCAAGTGGATAATAACATATTAATGTAGCAATATGTTCTATCAAAAGTTTTACTTTTTTAAGGGAAAGACTATTCCAGTTGCTACTCAGTATTAACAAGAAATCACCTTGAAACAAATTTTTCTGTTATTTGCATGGTCTTGATTTGTTATGAAAATTTAAAGGCAAAAGGTCCCAAGTATTGGGAAAAACCTGTGCCCTTTTTGAGTGGATTAACAGAAGCTATGTCATGGCCTGCACATGCAGAACAAGGCCCTAGGAAGAAGTGGGCATAAGGAGACCAAGGTGTCCTGGGTTATAAGGAAATGATATTCCAAGTCCTCTACCCTGAAGAGTCAGGTAGTCCTGTTGAGATGGGCCACTGAGATGGACCCTGGGTAAGGGCTTTTTGAAATAAAATTGTCCTAAAGCAACAGGGAGATGGGATTAGTGGATAAGCCTGACTCTGGCTTAGGGATGAGGTGGTCAGGGTCTTTGAGGTGGTCCTAGCCCTTTTGGGAGTGACCATGCTGTAATCTGAAAGCAGTGGTCTCTAAGAGACCTGTGAGGTCCAAAGCTCTCTCTGTGAAACACGATGTTAGGAGGGTTGCCCTCTTTCAAAGAGCTAATATAAAATGATCAGTACCGTGGCTTGTATCACTGAAACCTGAATCTTTTCACCAGGTGTTTCTAGGACCTAGCACATCGTAGAGCTAGGACTTTCTTTTTTTTGAGACACAGTCTCACTCTTTCACCCATGCTAGAGTTCAGTGGCATAAAGATAGGTCACTGCAGCCTCAAATCCCCTGGGCTCAGGCAATTTTCCCATCTCAGCCTCCCAAGTAGCTGGAATTATAGGCACACACCACCACACCTGGCTAGGTTTTGTATTTTTAGTAGTGACAGACTTTGCCATGTTTCCCAGGCTGGTCTTGAACTCCTGGACTCAAATGATCCTTCCATCTTGGCCTCCCAAAGCGCTGGTTGGCTCCCAAAGCTCACAGGCATGAGCCATTGCACTCAGCCGATACTTCAATTACAACTGGTTTCTTCTACTATGCCGAGTTCCTAAACCATCCTGAATCCCAGAGCTGAATCGTGCTAGTGTTCTCATAGCTGACACAATGTCAGGCCAAAGAGCTAACACAGGGTACCTGGTGGAATTCCAAAAATCAGTAAGTGGTTGAGGATGATTTGGGGACTAGAATAATGGAGTCTTCCTCATGCTGCCAAATTTGCATGAGCAATCAACAACTTAACATTTCTTGGCTTATAAAAAATTGAGCTTGATACAATCTGAATATAACAAAACTCAGAAATTCCTCCAAAATTTTTCTGTGATCCTCAATTCAGGGTCTTTTCAATGCCTGCCCATTCTGTTTCCAATTCCTGGTTTGCAGCAAATGCCACATCACCTCATCACTCTAGTGATACCAACATCTATCTCAGCACTTTGAGAAAACGTAAGCACTGAAAATTATTACAAATTGTACAAAAAGGAGTAGACTAAGGAAACACCTACACTATATTTATCCTCTCACTGACTTCAGTATAAAGATACTAATTCTGTTTTGAAAGAGTACTTCATTTTCAGCAGTGCTAAGTCTTATCTAATAGCATAAATTTTTCTTAGCATGTACTTTAGAATGACATGAAAATTACTTGGTTCTTAAAAAAAATAGCTTTAAATGATGGCATATATGTACCAATGCAACAATCCTGCAGGATGCAGGATGTGCACATGTACCCCAGAGCCCAAATACAATTTAAAAAAAAATAGTTTTAAATGATGATTTATTGGAGCAAGGAATAATTTGGTAGTATGTATTTCTTTTGTGGAAGAAAAAAGTATATTTTAAAGATATCAGAATCCAGGTAAAATTAAGCTACATTCAAAAATCACAGTCATGCCTGATTCTAACTTAATGATCATTTAATTTGTCTTGCAATCATTTTGAAATAAATCACAAAACAATAATGAATAGAATTGGCTATAATTTAGGAAAACCTAGTATGCCAAGTTAATAATAATAGGATTTATGAGAATGCCATAAAAATGAGTTCTGCTGTCAACAGTTGATGATTTGAGCTCCAGTGTATTTTGAAGTCCCAGGTTGTAGCTATTAAGAACTCTTGATACAAGCTTTCTTTTCATTTAAATGCATCTAAGTGTTATCTTATAGCACATAGTCCAAAACTTAACATTGATTTTATTATAAATTTTTTTTAGTTAAATATTTATTGAGTGATATTTCCATTTGCTTCTGTTAGTTGCAAGCAACAGACACTAACTTAGGCTAAAAATTAATTATTGGAAAATTGGAGGCAGCTCTCATGGAATTGAAGAAAAAGCCATAAGTGTCAGCATATAAACTCCGTTTCTTTTTTCCAGAGTTTGGGAGCAGGTGACAGGTACATATTATAAAAATATACAATTTGTATTAATAAAAATTAAAAAAATTTAAATCACCTTTATTGGCTGGGCCTGGTGGCCCACACATGTAATCCCAACACGTTAGGAGGCCAAGGGAGGAGGATCACTTGAGCTCAGGAGTTTGAGACCAGCCTAGGCAACATAGTGAAACCCTGTTTCTTTTTTAATTTTTTAATAAAAAAATTACCCTTATTACCTTTAAATCTGATTGCATGGCACAGCTTTAAATCTGTAGCCAAATGGACTCACTACTACATCACCCATAAATTAGAGCTACACATGTAGACACTGGCATAGCTGGACAACTGCAGATCTTCCTCAGAAAGGGAGGCTCCTTACCACATGGAGTAGAGCAAACAGAATACACTCTCCCTGCAGGCAAGCAAAGTTGAAAAGACAAAGAAAAGTGGCATAGTGGACTGCTTCTACAACCTCATTGATCAAATAGCTCACTCTGGCAGAGAAGTGGATAAAGAAGAGCTAAACCAATGAGAGAGAGTCCAGAAACGAATGGAAGTTCCTCCACATGGAAGAATGAGGCCAGGGAATCACAGCACTGCCTGTTGAATTGTGTGGTTTGTGCTGTGCACACCCTGGGAAGCTGTAAGGTGCAATCCTGTAAGTAGGTTCCCCTAACAAATAGCTTAACATAAGATCCTCATCCCAAAGGGCCCGTTGTCACCTTTGCCTTTTCAAGAGGGTGTGAGCTGTGACTACTCGGTTCCTTCCACAATTCAGCCTTGGGTTCTTATCCATTTATTTATTTTAAAATTGAATGCAAATAATAATTGCCTATATTTCTGGGTACAATGTAATGTTTTGATACATATATAAGTTGTAGGAAGATTAAATAAAGTTAATTAACATATCCATTTCCCAAGCATTTAAAATGCAGACTTTGGAGGAAGGAAGGACCAAAGTGGCAGAAAGCCAAAGTAAGAAGATAAATTTCAAGGTAATTTGGAGCAAATAGGGAAGCTGAGAGTATTCTCTTTGTGGGTGAACACTATTCCACTGTGTGGATATATCACATCTTGCTAATTTGTTATCAGTGTCAGTTGATAGACGTATGACTTATTTCCACCTTTTGGCTATTATAAATAATGTTGCTCTGAACATTTGTGTACAAATTTTTGTATGGACATATGTTTTCATTTCTCTTAGGTGTATAATTAGAAGGGAAATTGCTGAGGAACTGCTAGACTGGTTTATCTTTCTGAGGAACTGTTAGACTGGTTTGCCCAGTGGCTGTGCCGTTTTACATTCCCACTAGCAGAGTATGAGGGTGCCAATTTCTCCACATCCTTGTCAACACTTGTGATTATCTGATGTTTTGATTATAGCCATCCTAGTGGGTGTGGTTTTGATTTACATTTCCCTGATGACTAATGATGTACAGTCTCTTTCCATGTGCTTATTGGTCATCTGTTAATCTTTTTTGGATATATCTCTATTCAGATTATTTGCCCATTTTTAATTGGGTTGTCTTTTTAGTGTTGAGTTTGAAAATGTCTTTATATATTCTAGATATAAGGCCCTGATCACATGTATGACTACAAGTATTTTGTCCCATTATGTGGGCTGCCTTCTCACTTTCCTCGTAGTGTTCTTGGAAGCACAAACCCTTTTAATTATGATGAAGTCCAGTTTATCTATTTTTTGCTTTTGTTAGCACGTCTATTTTTAAGGATTGATTATTTATGAACAAATTATCTTGTGTTTTTTGTACCTATTATGTATGCTTTTTTGATACCTTATTACTGAACATCTTACAGTCTGTATACATCCTCCACCCTGATAAAACCTATTAAATATATAATGCATCTTCTAAGCAGTGTTATATTAAAATTAAGGAAATATAGTACTGTTAAATCTTTAGAAATAATCATGACATTATTATGTTATGATTATTATACTTAAAATATTTTTTATCTAGCATGAAATACAAAAAAAGTCCAGCCAGTTTCAGTGGCTCACGCCTTTAATCCTAGCACTTTGGGAGGCTGAGGTGGGTGGATCTCTTGAGATCAGTAGTTGAAGATGAGTGTAGCCAACATGGCGAAACTGGAGGACTTAAACCCAGGAGGTAGAGGCTGCAGTAAGCCAAGACAGTGCCACTGTGCTTCGCCCTGGGTGACAAAGTAAAAGACCCTGTCTTAAAAAAAAAAATACTTGTACGTTTTCTCCTTTTTCTGAATCTGATAACTATTTCAACTGAGGGGATCAATTTGTTTATTTAGTTTTTGTTTACCTTCACATTCTAGAAACTGAAAGCAAAATGTTCCTTTGGACATGTTAAGCTTCCAAAATAACAAAAATCTTGTTAACGTCTTTCAAATCAGAAGTTTTACTTTGCTCTAAAGAGTAAAAAACTTTTTTTTTTTTCAAAAGGTGTTTTCAGAAGTTACTGCTGGCTGGGCAGAATTTAAGTCAGCACATGATGGCATTTGTTTTCTTTTCTTTTGTTTTTAAGCAATACTTTGAACCCAGAAACTGCTACCTTTACTGAATGTCCAGTCACAAATCCAATCAGGTTAGAACAGCCGTGTTCAATCATTTTGCTTCCCTGGGCCTCACTGGAAAAGAAGAATTGTCTTGGGCCACACATAAAATATACTAACACAATAGCTTATGAGCTGCAAAAAAAAAATCACAAAAATATCTCATAATGTTTTAAGAAAATTTATGAATTTGTGTTGGGCCACATTCAAAGCCATCCTGAGCTGCATGCAGTCCTGGAGCCTCAGGTTGGACAAGCTTGGATTAGAACTATTCAGTGAAATTTAAACAAAGTACTTTCTATCAATTCGAATTAATTTTATGTTATTCCCAACTCAGTGTAGGAAATCTCATAACTTAAATCCCTTACCCACCAAACTTTCTTATTTCTTCTTTTATGAAACGGGGAAATGGGTTTTACTTAATGCACTTATTCAGGGCTTTGATAGTGGCAGAGCTTTCTTGCTATCTGTGTGAAAAAAATGTGTTTCAGCTTGTAAACTAATTTTTTGTTCTGTTGATTAGTTTCAGAGTCTTCCAAAGGAATCAGGGGTTTATCTCCTTTAGAATACAAGCTGGACCATTCACCTGGAAGGGACACAACACTCTTCAGAAGAGCTGCGGTAAGCCATTGAAAATAGCTCTTATGGAGATCACACAAATGCTAAGGACCTTGACATGTGGAGATGATCCTGAATTATTCAGGTGGGCCCAGTGTAATCCCAAGAATTTAATCACAAGAGGAAGACAAGAGGGTCAGAGTGAGAAAAGGTGAGGTTATGTCAGGAGCAGAGCAGGGAAGGGAGAGGGATAGAGAAAGAGGTGGGAGAGAGCAAGGGAGGGAGAGAGGAGAGGAGAAAGAGAAAGTGAAGATGCTACACTGCTGGCTCTGAAGATGTAAGAAGGGGCCATGAGCCAAGGAATGCAGGCGGCTTATAGAAGCTAAAAAGACAAGGAAATAGATTCTCCCCTAAAAGACTCCAGAATGAAGTAGCCGTGATAACCCTTTAACTTTAGCCCAGTGAGACTGATTTCAGACTTCTGACCTCCAGAACTGCAAAATAATAAACTTGAGAGGTTTTTTAAAAAATAGCAATTAGGTTGCAGTTCCCAAATCTGGCTGGTCATCAGATCTATCTACCTTAAAGGCTGTAAAAAAAAAAAAAAATGAAGTCATGTCTTTTGCAGCAACATGGACGGAACTAGAGGGATTAAGTCAGTTACAGAAAGACAAATTTCATGCTCTCACTTATATGTGGGGGCCAAAGAAGTTGGTCTCGTGAAGGTAGAGAATAGAATGACTGCTATCGGAGGCTAGGAAGGGTGTGTAAAGTGGGTTAAGGGAGAAGAGAGATTGGTCAATGGCTACAAACATACAGTTAGATAGAAGATATACATTCTAATGTTTGATAGCAGAATAGGGTGACTATAGTTAGCAACAATGTATTGTATGTTTCAAAATGGCTAAAAGAGAGGACTTGAAATATTCCCAACACACAGAAATAATAAATACTCAAAGTGATGGACACCCCAAATACCCTGACTTGATCATTACACATTCTGCACGTGACAAAATATCACATATACTGTACAAACACATATAATATTATGTATCAAGCCTGGGCAGGTGAATCACTGGCATAGGTACTAAGAATGAGACCACCCAGTGGCCTGGCTGCTGGAATAGTTATTTAGACTGGAGAAAACCCAGGAGCCTAAGTCTTAAAGTGCAAAGAGGATGACATGAAAGGCATAATGAAGATCTGCGCTTTAAATGGTGGCTTGGTGGCACAGTGGGTGTGAGATGCCATAAAAGCTGCATACGATAACTCATTGGTGAGAAAAGTAGACACACAGAATATTTAGAGGAGAATTGAAAAGACTGGATTGAAATTCAACGTCCTTCACTGAGTCTTCTCATCCCATCCCTCTCCCACACTTTTGGAACATGTTTTTAAAATTCATTATATTTTATTTTATTGATTGATTTATTTTTTAGAGACAGGGTCTTACTCTGTCACTCAGGCTGCAGTGCAGTGATATAATCATGGCTTGCTATAGCCTTGAACTCCTGGGCTTAAGCAATCCTCTCGTCTCAGCCTCCCAAGTAGCTGAGATTATAGGCAGACACTATCATGCCTTAAAATTATTATTTTAAATGTACAGTTCAAAGGGAGAAGTTCTCGGATTTGTGTGCTATTGTTCAGATTAAAAATACATACAAATATTTAGTATAAGAGTTGTTTCCAAACTTTAGTCTTTGTTTAGTCATCTAAAGAACTTTAAAATACACAGATTCCTAGATCCCCTCCCCTCCATTGGGTCAGAGTCTCTGAGGGTGGAGCCTGGAAGTGTTGGCTTAGAAAGCCTTCCAGGTGGTTCTGACATCCCTGCTTCTGGGCCAGCTGTGAGTGAAGTCAGTCTAACCCCTGTGTTTTTGTGTCTTAGTTAAATAATATGGAAAAGCTAGGACCCAAAATACAACTGGAATGATGTCTTGCAGCAGCAGTTCTCAAAAAATGATTACTAATTGAGAAATCTATGTTCAAAGAAATGTTAGCCTGATCTGTAAACTGTGAGACCAACAAGAGGACCAACTTGAATTACTCCGGCAGGCGGTGGTAGGGTAGGTAGAGGTAGGGTGAGGGTAGCTGAATCCTGCCTTTGGCTAAAAGACTTACTCAGACTTCCGTCGCCTTATGTGTAAAGAATCGCGACAGGATTCAACATTCTCCATTCTCTTCTCCAGTCAGAAACACTGAATTTCCAAATACATTTTCCTGAAAATCACAACTCTCTCCCTCCCCACTCTCTCTTCCTCTCTTTCTCTCTCTATCTCTTTTGAGACTGGTCTGGTTTGAGACCCAGGCTGGTCACAAACTTCTGGCCTCAAGCAATCCTCCTACCCAAGCCTCCTGAATAGCTGGAATTACAACCACAAACCACCATGCCTGACTAAAAACCTCTTTTTGTCTTGCTATTCCCTTAATCAGAAATCTGCGTTGGCACTTTAGTTCCTACCAAATGAAATATAAGTCTGAAGGTCTCGTGTTTCAAGACTGATCTGAATCTACATTTCCAAACTTATCTTCCATTCCTCTCCCTTTAGGAGGTCTTCTCCCGGCCCAGGCTGTCCTGGTTACTCTTTCCATAATTGTTTTCAGCTTCCTCACCTTAACCCTTTTCTGGAACATCTTCTTTCCCACCCAGGTTGAAATTTTACTCTTCAGTCAAAGCCCCACTCCCTTCCTGTGCCTTGATGGGAGAGTTTTCTCCACTGCCACTGCCTGTAATGGCCTCTCCTCCCTCTAAGGTGCTGTTAAGACTGACTGCCTACACATTACTTTTGGCCTTGACTATAACTAGTAAGTATAGCTTTGAAAATATGGATGATATTGGATTATTATTTATTTTCTGCTCAGGGTATTGTTCAGCCCTTTGTGCAAAATGTGCATTCAATGAACAAAAGTCAATTTATTGAGTATTACATGCTTATTTATTAGTTACTTAGAAATGTAATCTCTATAAATGTCAAGAGTATGTGAGTTTGCACAATAATTCTTCTACATCAAAGAATGGCATAGTAGGCACTGTGAAATGCACCCTGCTCTCCCCTATTGAATATCCATGCACAAACACACACACACACACACACCCCTACACACAAGCTTCTCTTTGGAGTTCAGGTGGGAGCATCTTGAATCCAGTCTGTCTTGAACCTCAGAAAATGTTATCAGGCTTGTATTAGTCAAGTGTAACTCCTAAAAGTAGCTTGAACAAAGTAGTTTTTAAAAACAGGAACATATCAGCCTCTGTGAAGGGCAATTCAAGAGATGGATTTTTTAGGCAGAGCTAGACTGAGGGGTTCCAGTGTTCCTCAACTCTGCTTTAATCCAAGTTGATTTAATTCTCAGGCAAATTCTCTCCACATGATGATAACTTTAAGTCCTTACAATGAGAGATCAGGGAGCATCTCTTTCCAATACCATAGAGACCTGCACTATGAGTGACCACTGCCTTCTTATCAATGATGCCCCGTACCTACTCTGTTATACCCGTATATTACAGGGGACACCCCATGACAATCTTAATCCCTAGTCAACCACCAGTTCCCTGATCTCACCTCAGAAGCAGCACCCAAAGCAGAACTGATGTTCAGTTCCTAGATCCTGCTCAGAATCCTTCAAGGAAACACACACCATACAGAAGATGTTTCCTGCTCATTCATGCTGAGTGGTTTGCCACAGTGCTTCTGCCGTGTGCTCCCTCACTGAAAATCAGTACATCTGATTTTGTCATATTATACATTGGTGCCCAGTGGTCTTTGGCTAATTAAGCTTTAACAGAGAAAGGGGAGAAATGAGCTGCTATATATTCCTTTTACCCTAAATTAGTCCCTAGAGGATGTTTTCTGATCATATATTTTCGTGTGCCCTTGACTTCCTTAAGTGGCACCTGTTCATTTTCACTGGAAATGTTCCAGATGGATCTGAATAATTTTGACATTGTGTCACCAGGAACATCCTCCTTTTAATATCTACCATCACACAAAAACCAAGACAGCATTAGTCCTACAAGAGTTCTGATTCCTCATGACTAATTTTCAACACAAAACTAATATAAATAGCAATGTGGAAAAAATAGGTATTAAAGGTAAAATGGAGGCTGGGCACAGTGGCTCATGCCTGTAATCCGAACACTTTGGGAGGCTGAGGCAGGAGGATTACTTGAGCCCATGAGTTCAAGACCAGCCTCAGCAACATGGTGAGACCTCATCTCTACAAAAAAATACAAAAATTAGCCAGATGTGATGTGTGTGCCTGTAGTCCCAACTAATTGGAAGGCTGAGGCAGGAGGAACACCTAAGCCTGGGAAGTTGAGGCTGCAGTGACCCATGATCATGCCATTACACGTAGCCTAGGTGGTAGAGCAAGACCCTATCTCAAAAAAAATTTTTTAAAGATAAGATGGAAATGGAAATATGACAGATCAAGATAGTGACTGCTGGTAGCCCAATATAAATCTTATCTGTTTGAATTTCTTCCCTTTAGAAGCTTATTTCTATACCATTAAGTTCATGTTATCTAAGCTGCTTAACAAACCTATTTGCCAGCTTCAAATAACTATTTCATCAACCTTGTGGATTCTTTAGGTTAAGAATTCAGAAAGGATACAGTAGGGATGGCTGATCTCCTCTTGATATGTCTGGGGCCTCAGCTGCCAATGACACAAACACTGGGAGTGATGGTGACTGGGAGCAAATGTCAGCTAGAGGCTTTGTCTTTCACATGTCTGGCAGTCAATGTTTGCTGTGTGCTGGGACATCAGTTGTAGCTGTAGGCCAGAACACCTACATAGGGCCCGTTCAGGGGGATTATACTTCTCCCTAGTATCATGGCCTCAGACTTTCTTTACATGGCATATCAGAGCACCAAAGGCCAGTGTTTCAAAAGGACCAGTTGTGAAGGGTGTTGCCTTTGATATTTAGCCTGTAGTATAGCATCACTTCCACTGTGCTCTAGTGGGCTACCAGTCACATGCCTTCCCATATTAGAGGGGAAGGTACTTGGGCCCTACCTGTCCATGGAAGAAGTGCCAAATAATTTATGAGCGTATTTCAAAATTGTCACAACTAGCCTGAGCTCAGGGGTTCGAGACCATCCAGGGCAACATGGTGAAACACCGTCTCTGCTAAAAATACAAAAAAATTAACTGGGTATGGTGGTGTGCACCTCTAGTCCCAGCTACTTGGGAGACTGAGGCAGAAGAATCGCTTGAGCCCCAAAGGTGAAGGTTTCCGTGAGCCAAGATGGAGCCACTGCATTCCAGCTTGGGCTATGGAGTGAGACTCCATCTCAAAACAAACAAACAAAAACTTTCACAAATAATGACTCCTTCCTGTGTCTCTTTCTCTCTTTCTTTTTCCCGTTTCCTCTCTCTGTCTTTATATGTATTCTAGTGGTATGTATCATGTATTTATGTAGTGATATACATTCAGGGATTCTTTCTGGAACTCATTTCTTGTTCTCAAGACATACCATACGTATTTTGGGTAATTTTACATTTGGAGTAAACTGAATTGAATTTAATTGGATTTAACTAAAGCTGAAATTTACTGGGAAAAGTATTCTGTGAAAGGGTTGAGTTCAATCCATACTAACCTTAACTGGAAAAATAGAAGTTTTGTCCTGTAGAGCAATCTGAGTCCAGTCATCCTTCGGTATCTGAGGAATTTTTTTCCATGTCACCTCCCTCACCCCACTTTAGATGCCAAACACTTAAAATTATCTCTAGATTACTTATGATATCTAATACAATGTAAATGCTATGTAAATAGTTGTTATACTGTATTTTTTATTGTTGTATTGTCAATTTTTTTTCGAATGTGTTCATTCTGAGGGTTGAATCCCCAGATGTGGAACCTGAGGATATGAGTGTAATGGCATGGCTTCCATTGTGAGCCACTGCAGTACGTTTTTACTCGAGTCCTGGGGTGGAGTCTAGGGAAAAGAAAAGTTGATTTTTGCTTTTAGAAAAGCACTGGTTAAAGAGAAAAAGCACTTCCTCACCTGCCAGTGACTACTAATTTGACCCAATAGTCTCTGGACAATGAGAGTAGATTATTCAAGGTTGGGACCAGTTAATGAGTGGTTTCAGGCTTGAATTACACAAAAAATAAACGGAGAAAAAAATTAGACTCCAGCACTGATAAAAATCAGATTAATTCATTTCGATAGTCCAAGTATATTTAAAATATCAATAAATGCAAAAAAGAAATAGTCAGGTTCCCAGGGGAGTGTTTGCCTGGAAGAACCCACTTTAGTGTCAAAATTTTACTGGTCCTCATCCAAAACATTTGAAAGCAGGCAGAGATTTTGAATCCTAAGCATAAGGATAAGCAGTTTGGTGGAATGAAAAATGACAGATTCTGGTTTTTACAAAGATCATCAAATAATTGCCTTCTGGGAAAACAGAATTGATCAGATATAATATGTCTCGATTTGTCTTCCTTGTTAATTGTTTGTTAGTGTTGCTCACAAGATAGGCATCCCAATTCACCAAAGCCCCTGGTGGGATGCCTGTCATACAGCAGTATCTGTGAAGATCTTCTATGTTTGAACCAATGCAGGGGAAAATATTATCCTCCGTAAAAGGTGGCTTTGAGATTTTGAACGCAAACAATTTACGTGCAGTAGGGTGTGCAGTCTGCCACAAATACTTTATATTTCATAATCACTGTCTTCTTTGTCATAAATGCTTGAAACTAATAAAATATGGAGTCAATGTTAATGAATTAGCATTTAGCATTTTATGGCTGCGGGTTACCATGCCTACCACTTAAAATAAGTCTGTGCTCCTAGCATTATATATGGATCAAGAAAAGGGAATGTTTATGGTTTGAACTGGATAAAAATGAATGCAAAGTTGGTTAATGAGTTATTCCTTGTGAAATAAAACAGCAAAGACTACTTCTAACTATATGATAATTTCTTGTAATGCCTTTTTCAAAGAAACATCAGGTAATGCTGTTAACAATTGTCTATTTAATGTTTACTCATATAAGGGTTGCCTTCATGTATAAATACATATGAATATACTATATTTGCACTCAAATCTAACATCAAAGAGTCCATATGATACTGTTAAGGTGAACCTTTGCTGTTTGAGATACCCAACATTTATTCCCCTTTCTCTCAGTAAGAACAGTTCCCCTGTTGTTTGGGGATCCCCTTTCTACCTCCAGGTACTCAGAGGATACTAATTTTACTGTCAGATTCAGGGCTGGGTCTTGGTAGTCTTCAATCAATGAGCACAGGCTCTCCTTCTGGCCACAGTGTCAGGACGAATGGGCACAGATCTGGTTTGGACCCAGGACAACTAAGATGTGACGGAGGGAGATCTCTTTCCAGACACTTTTCTTTTTCTGACAGCATCATCATCAGAACTCCTTTGTGATGTAAATATGCAAAAAAACAGCAAGTCTGCATGGGGCGTCAGAGCTGAGAGGATTTCAGAGCAATAGAGCCAAGGCCTTGTAAAGAGTCTCTGGATCAAACGATTCCTAAAACCAGAAATATTCTTCCACTATGAATTTACATGAGCCAACACATTTCTATTTTAGCTTCAGCCAATTCAGATTGGGGTTTCTGTTAGTTGTGGAAGTAAGAGTCCTAAATGTGACATAGACTAAAGTGTTCAGGAAAAGAAAGAGCAAATTATTTAGCTGAATTGATCACCTTTACATATAAATGTTCGTAAGATAGAATTCATAATATTTCAATGTGATATTACATAAGGTAGCTTTTCTTCCTCCCATCTACCTGCCCTGGTCCCTGGTGAGAATGAAATAAGGAAAGGAGGTATCGAGGGAACATTGGAACATTCTTATTTTACCTTTTGAGGAAGATTCTAGTGTTTTAAGTAATTCTGGGAAAATCAGAGGAAACTTTCTCCTTTTCAGGTTATCACCTCTGACCCTCTGACCGAGTTGGAGAAGGAGGCACATTAAGAAGAACAATGAAGTCCAGCCTAGGCTTAGCAGAATAAGTGAAGTTCTATTACTATAAAAATCTATGATGCACAAGGCGGAGAATGATGGCTGTCATGCTATGCCTGTGTTATACACATTAATTTTTAAAAACAGCTTTTTGAAGTATAATTGACACTTATTAAAGTATACAATATAATAAATGTTGGCATATTTATACATATGTGCATTCATCACTGCAATCAAGATAATGAACATATCAATCACTTTTAACTGTTTCCTTGTGCTGCTCTGTAATCTTCCCTCTCACTTGACCTTGACAGCCCCTACCCCCACCTGTCTCCAGGCAGCCACAGATATGCTTCCTGTCACTGTAGGTTACTTTACTTTTTCTAGAAGTTTTTTAAACTAAAATTTTATTTTAGATTCAAGGGTATATGTGCTTGTTTGTTACATGAGTATTACATGCACAGTGGTGGCAGGTGAGCCTCTAGTGTACCCATCATGCAAATATTGGACGTTGTGCCAGTAGGTAATTTTCAGCCCTCATGTGCATCCCTCGTCCCTGCTTGCAAATACTGGACATTGTACCCAGTAAGTAATTTTCACCCCTTGCACCCCTGCCTCTTCCCCCCCCTAGTAGTCACAGTGTCTTCTATTGTTCCCATCATTTTTTTTTTTTCAATTCTTTTTTTTCTTATCCCACCAGGACTGGAAAAAAAAAAATTTCTTTTTTTTGTTCCCATCTTTATGTCCATGAATACCATTGTCTAGCTTCCACTTACATGTGAGAACATGCGATATTTGATTTTCTGCTTTTGTGTAATTTCACTTACGATAATGGTCTCTGGCTCCATCAATGTTGCTGCATAGGCATAACTTTATTCTTTGTTATGGCTATATAGCATTCCATGGTAGGTATGTACCACATTTTTCTTATCCAATCACCTGTTGGTGGACACTTAAGTTGGTCTGATGACTTTACTATTATAAATAGTGTTGCCATAAACATATGTATGCAGGTGTGTTTTTTATATAACGATTTCTTTCCTTTGAGTAGATACCAAGTAGTGGGATTGCTAGATAAAATGGTAGTTCTGATTTCAGTTTTTTGAATTATTATCATACTGTTTTCCATAGAGGTTAAGCTAATTTACATTGCTACCAACAGTGTATGAGCGTTCCCTTTTCTCTGCATCCACACCTTCTGTTCTTTTTTCACTTTTTAATGATAGCCATTCTGACTGGTTTAAGGTGGTATCTCAGTGTGGTTTTAATTTGCATTTCTCTAATGATTAGCTGAAATTGAGCATTTTTTCATGTATTTGTTGGCCACTTGTATGTCTTTTTTTGAGAAATGTCTGTTCATGTCCTTTGCTTAGTCTTTAATGGGGTTATTTGTTTTTTCCTTAGGATTGTTTGAGTTCCTTATAGGTTCTGAATTTTAATCCTTTGTCAGAGGCATAATTTGTAAATATTTTCTTCCATTCTTTAGATTTTCTATTTAGTCATTGATTATTTGTTTTGCTATGCAGAAACTTTTTAGTTGGATTAAGTCTCATTTGTCTGTTCTTGATTTTGTTGTGTCTGCTTTTGGGCTCTTCATCATAAATTCTTTGGCTAAGCCAATGTCAGGAAGGGTTTTATCCAACTTTTGTCTAGAATTTTTATAGTTTCAGGTCTTACATTTAGGTCTTTAATCCATCTAGAGTTAATTTTTGTATATGGGGAAAGATAACAGTCCAGTTTCATTCTTCTGCTTATGGCTAGCAGACTTTCCCAGCATCATTTATTGAATAATGTCCTTTTCCCATTGTTTATTTTTGTCAGCTTTATTGGAGATCAGCTGATTGTAGGTATGTGGCTTTATGTCCGAGTTCTCACTTCTCTTCCATTGACCTATGTGTCTGTTTTTGTACCAGTATCATTGCTATTTTACTTACAGTAGCCTTGTAGTATAATTTGAAATCAGGCAACGTGACGGCTCTGGATTTCTTCTTTTTGCTTAAGAGTGCTTTGGCTATTAGGGCTTTTGAGGGGGTTTCTATATGAACTTTAGGATTGTTTTTTTCTAACTCTTTAAAAAAGCAAGTTTGGTAATTTGATAGGAATTGCATTGAATTTGTAGATTGCTTTTGGTAATAAGGTCAGTGTAATTATGTTGATTCTTTAATCCATGAACTCGAGTTTTTTTTGTTTTTGTTTTTTGTTTTTTGTTTTTTGTTTTGCCAGTGTCTTGATTTGTGGAGATGAAGCCTCACTATGTTGCCTACGCTGATCTCAAACTTCTGGGCTTAAGCAGTCCTCCTGCCTCAGCCTCTCAAAGTTCTGGGATTACAGATATGAACCATCATGCATGGACAAGTATGGGATTTAAAAAAATTTATTTATGTCATCTACAATTTCTTTCATCCATGTTTTCTAGTTCTCCTTGTAGAGATCTTTCACTTCCTTAGCTAAATGTATTGGTATGTATTTTATGTTTGTGTGTGTCTCTTGTAAATAAGATTGAGTTCTTAATTTGATTCTCAGATTGAACATTATTGGTATATAGAAATGCTACTAATTTTTATATGTTATTTCTATATCCTGAGACTTTACCAAAGTTGGCAATCAGGTCTGGAAATCTTCCAGACAAGTCTCTAGGGTTTTCTAGGTATATGATCATGTCAGCAGTGTACAAAGATAATTTTACTTTCTCTTTTCCAATTTGGGTGCCTTTTGTTTCTTTCTCTTGTCTGGCTAGGACTTCTCATACTGTGTTGAATAGGAGTGGTGAAAGTGGACATCCTTGTCTTGTTCCAGCTCTAAGAAGAAATGCTTTAAATTTTTTCCCATTCAGTGTGATATTGTCTGTGGGACTGTTGTAGGTGGCTCTTATATTTTGAGGTACATTCTACCTATACTCAGTTTGTTGAGGGTTTTTTTTTTATCATAAATAAATGTTGAATTTTATTGAATGCTTTTTCTGTATGTATTGAGATGATCTTAATGGTTTTTGTTCTTAGTTCTGTTTATGTGGTGTATCACATTTATTGATTTATGTATGTCGAACCGTCTTTGCATTCCTGAAAGAAAGCCCACTTGATCATGGTGAATCATCTTTTAATGTGCTGTTGGATTTAGTTTGCTAGTATTTTGTTGATGAGAATTTCTGTATCTATGTTCATCATAAATATTGGCCTATAGTTTTCTTTTTTGTTGTGTCCTTGCCTGATTTTGTTATCAGAATGATACTGGATTTATAGAATGAGTTAGGAAGAAATCTCTACTCCTTAAATTTTTGGAAGAGTTTTAGTAAGATTGGAGCCAGCTCTTCTTTGTACTTCTGGTAAAATTCAGCTCTGAATCCATCTGGTCCTGGGCTTTTTAAATTTATTTTTTATTTTTAAAAATTTTTTTTGAGGGGAGATTTTTAACTACTGATTCAATTTCATTACTCGTTATTGATATTGTTCTGGGTTTCTATTTCTTCCTGGTTCAATCTTAGGAGGTTGTATCTTTCCAGGAATTTTTTTTCTTTTTTTTTCTTATTGAGATGGAGTCTCACTTTGTAGCCCAGGCTGGAGTGCAGTGGGACAATCTTGGCTCACTGCAACCTTTGCCTCCAGGGTCCCGGTTCAAGCAATTCTCTTACCTCAGCCTCCCAAATAGCTGAGATTACAGGCACAAGCCACCATGCCCAGCTAATTTTTGTATTTTTTAGTAGAGACGGGGTTTCACCATGTTGGCCAGTCTAGTCTTGAACTCCTGACCTCATGATTCACCCACCTCAGCCTCCCAAAGTGCTGGGATTACAGGCGTGAGCCACTGCACCTGACCTCTTTCCAGTAATTTATCAGTTTCCTCTAAATTTTGTAGTTTATGTGCATAAATGTGTCCGTAGTAGTCTCTAATGATCTTTTGTATTCTCTGGTATCAGTTGTGATACCATCCTTATCATTTCTAATTATGCTTATTTGGATCTTCTCTCTTTTCTTAGTCTAGCTAGCAGTCTGTCAATTCTGTTTTTCCTTTCAAAGAACTAACTTTTTCATTTTATTGATCCTTTGTATCTTTTTTTGGTCTCAAACTCATTTAGTTTTGCTCTGATATTTGTTATTGCTTTTTGTCTGCTAATTTTAGGTTTGGTTTTCTCATGCTTGTTTAATTAGGTTGCTAATTTGAGATTTTTTCCATCTTTTTGATGTAGGCATTTAATATTATAAACTTTCCTCTGGATATTGCCTTTGCTATATCCCAGAGGTTTGGGTATGTTGTGTCTCTGTTTTCAATCATTTTAAAGAATTTTTTTGTTCTTGCCATGATTTTACTGTTTACCTAAAAGTCATTCAGGAACATTTCTTTAATTTTCTATATACTTGCATAGTTTTGAGAGTTTCTCTTGGTTTTAATTTCAAATTTTATTTCTCTGGGGTCTGAGAAGATATTTTATATGATTTTGATTTTTTAAAGTGCATTGAGACTTGCCTTATGGCCAAGCATATGGTCAGTTTTGGAGAATATTTCATGCACAGGTAAAAAGAATGCATATTCTGTAGTTTGGTGTAGAATGTTCTATAGATATCTCTTAGATCCAGTTGGTCTGTAGTCCAGTTTAAATCCAGAGTTTCTTTGTTGACTTTCTGCTTTGATTATCTATCTAGTAATGTCAGTGAGAGGGTTGAAGTCCCTCATTATTACTGTATTGCTATCAATCTGTTTTTCATTGGTCTGGTAGTATTTATTTTATGAATCTGGATTTTCCAGTGTTGGGTGCATCTATATTTAGGATAGTTAAATATTTCTTCTTTGTCTTTTTTTTACTGTGGTTGATTTAAAGTTGTTTTATCTGATTTAAGAATGGCTATTCCTACTTGCTTTTCTTTGCTGTTTGCAAGATGTATCTTTTCCACCCTTTTACTTTTGAGTCTAAATATGTCTTTAGTCAGTACATTGGTCTCTTGTAGGCAGCAGATGGTTGGATCTTTTTTTTTTTTAATCAAAATTGCCACTCTGTATCTTTTAAGTGGGAGAATTTAGGTCATTTGTATTCAAGGTTAATTTTGATATGTGAGGTTTTCTTCCTGACATAGTGTTGTTAGCTGGTTGCTTTGGAGTTTCTGTTGTGTAGTTGCTTTATAGGATCTGTGAGCTTGGCACTTATGTTTCCTTTTCTGATGGTGAGTATCATCCTTGCATTTCCATACTGAGAACTTCCTTGAGCATTTCTTGTAGGACCAGTCTAGTGGTGACAAATTATCTTAGCAGTTGCTTATCTGAGTAAGATTTTATTTCTTCTTCACTTATAAAGTTTAATTTGTCAGTATATAAAATTCTTGGTTGGTATTTTTTTCTTTAAGGAGGCTAGAAATAGGCCCCCAGTCTTTTCTGGCTTGTAGGATTTCTGCTGAGAAGTCTGTCTGCTAGTCTGTCTGTTAGTCTAATAGGTTTTCCTTTGTAGGTGATTTGGGCTTTTTCTATAACTGCCTTTAAGATTCTTTTCTTTAGTGTTGATCTTGGATAGTCTGGTGACTGTATGCCTTGGTGATGCTTGCTTTGTATAGTATCATGCAGGTGTTCTCTGGATTTCTTGTGTCTGGATATCTACCTCTCTAGCAAGATTAGGGGAATTTTTCTGAATTATTCCTTCAAATATGTTTTCTGAGTTGTTTAATTTTTCTTCTTCTCTCTCAGGCGTAGTAATAATTCACAGGTTTGGTCACTTTACATAAACCCATATTTCTCTAAGTCTTTTTATTGTTTTTAAAAATTCTTTTTTCTTTTCTTTTCTCTCTCTCTTTTTTGGAGACAAGGTCTTCCAGTGTCATCCAGGATATAATGCATTAGTCACTGCAGACTCCTCAAACTACCAGGTTTAAGCAATCCTCCAACCTCAGCCCCACAGGCAGTTGGGACCACAAGCGTGCACCACCATGCTTAATTAATTTTTAATTCCTTTTTTCTTTACTTTTGTCTAACTAGGTTAGTTCAAAAGACTGGTGTCTGAGCTCTGAAATTGTTCCCTTTGCCTGGTCTAGTCTATTGATAAAGCTTTCAATTGTACTTTGAAATTACTTAAGTGAATTTTTCAATTCCAGAAGTTTCTGGTTGATTTTTTAAAATATCTGCCTTCATTTTCTGGATTGTTTTTGTATTTCTTTGTGTTGATTTTCGACCTTGTCTTGGATCTTATTGAGCTTCCATGCAATCCATACTTTGAATTGAATTGTAAAATATGAATTAATACTTCCTTTGAATCCATTCTTTATCTGTGATTTCTGAATTTCCATTTTGGTTAGGAGCCATTGCTGGAGAGCTAGTGTGATCCTTCGATGCTGTCACAACATTCAGATTTCTCATGGTGTCAGATTTCTCATGGTTCTTTCTCATCTGGAGAGGCTGCCACTTCTAATTTTTGGAATCATGTCATTCACATAGAATGTTTTTCTCTCCTTCTCCAGCCTCTTTAGGGAGTGTGACTGTAGAGTGTGTTGTGTAGGCTCTTGGGGCTTTGTTTCTGTAGCTCCTCTGCACTTCTGTCTGTAAGTTTCATATTTAGCTATGCAGTTCCATTTACTGGCCAGTAGACGGTGCTTGTGGGTAAAAGTCAGCTGTGGTACAAGTAGATGGCTATGTACTGATCTCTGTTTCCTGTGAGGTATTCTTTGTTGTTTCAGGTGATAGACTGGACAGTGGAGTGCCAGATGTCCTGAGTTTCCTATTCTGCAATAAGGGTGGTGGGGGAAGGGGTGGAGACAGCTGGGAACTGGACCTCCTGGCTTGCCCACAATTCCCCAGTGGCAAACAGGCACCAGCCCTGATGAGGATAGCTGGGAGGAGCTCCTGGTGAAATGTGCTGAGGTCTCTGCAGGTGGTGAGAGGGCTGCACTGGCTCCACATCCTAGATAGATGGGAATCTGATCTGTTTCCTATCATAACCCCGTCCTGGGGCTCGTGACTTCCTGTTCATACACACACTAAAGTCTATCTCCGGACCACAATGTAGTTGACAGCCACGGGAAAACCTTTTTGCAACTCTCCAAGGGAGTGGCTTCAGGTCAATAACTCCTCACTTAGCTGGACACAGATAGCTTTATGGCTCACCTGTTCTCTGATGTGGTAATGTTGCTGCTTTGTATAGAGGTAGGGGCTCCACCTTTGGACCCGTGCAGGAGGGTGTTGTTGGGGTGGTATCAGCTGATTGTGTCAAGCCAATCTCATGCCCTGGTAAGCTGATCAGGTGCCCACTGTGTTGAAATAGGCTAGGTAGTTTTGCAATTCCCAGGCTCCTAGGTGGCCCACTGTAATGTGTGTGAGTGTATGAGTCCTGATGGGGCTGGACAAGAGTTGGGCTAGCCCAGAGTTCAGGTGCTGGCTATGATGGGGAGGGGTAGACTGGTCCCTGGGTCACTCGCAAAACTCTCAGATGGGGGCAGGCAGAACACCCAGGCAGTGGGAGCCCAAGAGAAGATCACAGGTCTGTGGGGATTGTGTTCTCAGGAGAGCTCTGGGCCGCAGCTGAAATGTTCAGGCAGAGATAGAGCAACTGGGGAGGACAGGACCCCTCAGCTGGAGCAATGCAGACTGGCAGCTATGGGTTGTGACACACTCACATTTCCCTCCTATATAAGTGACATTAGATTTCACTGTTGGGGGCACACAAGAGTGCCAGTGTTTCTCACTCTTGTGCTGACCTGGGAGTAGCAGTGGCAGAGGCCGTGGTAGTGGCAAAGGCTTCATGGCAACTGCCCGAAACTTGTTGCTGGCCTCAGAGAATTGAGCTTGCAGAGGAACTGAGCTACAGCCAGTTGCCTAGGCAAGGGTAAGAAGGCTGCACTGGGGGCTGGAAGACAGTGAGCTCCATTTGATGGGGAGCAGCAGAGGTGAAAAGTCATGGGTAATGTAGTCTACTTATTGTTCCTTTGTCTCTCAACTGTGGCATATGAAAGTGGCCTATCTCCTCATTCGCTCTTAGCCTGGGAACAGCAGAGGGGAAGGAAGTGGCAGCCATGATTGAAAAGAGTCTGTTAGCTACCTCTGGGAGTTATGCACTCAGATGAGCACAGAGCTGCGAAAGCTGAGTCCAGTCACGGGCTGCATATGTTTCACTGGGGAATTGAAAGTAGCAAGCCCCATTTGGCAGGGAGCAGCAGAGACAAAGGGTTATGGGGTGTGCAGTATGCCCACTGTTCCTCCATTTCCCAGCTGTTATGTTCATGCTAGAGACACACAGAAGTGCCCAGACTCCTTGGCCCCTCCTTGCTTGGGGGTAGCGGGGCAGAGGCAGCAACAATGGCCATACAAAGGGCTTGTAGGCTATATCTGGGAGTTCTGTACCCAGAGGAATGTAGAACTCTGACTGCAATGTTCAGGCAGGGGCAGGGTGGCTGTGCAGGTGGCCCAAGCCAGCAAGCCCTGACTGGCAAGGATCAGTAGAGTTGTAGAAAATGTAGTATGCAGTCTGGCCACTCCACAGTTTTGCAGCATTGGCATCTATTCCAGGGTGTGCAAAAGAACCTTGTTTCTCTTATTAGCGGGGTAGGGGTAGCTGGCACTGGGTTGCCCAAGGATCAAATGCCTGTGGGGTTCCATGTGAGCTGGAGTAGTGTCTCTGCACAGATTCCAGGAGGTTCTCTTAGTTAGTCTAGGGGCCTAGGGGTGGTCAAGGAGGGTCTCTTGTGTGTCCAGGGTTGCAAAAGCCCATGGCAGAAGTGTGGATCCCCTGGAGACCCTCACTTCCTCATCCTTTCCCCCAGTTAGGGAGCTTCCTCCAGGTTCCTGACAGTCCTGGGTAGGCAGTTACCTGGCTTCAGTCCTTTTTGCTCTTCATGGGTATGGTTGCTTCCTTCGTGAATCCCAAAGTGATTTCTTAGGTGATGCATGATATGGTTTGGCTCTGTGTCCCCACCCAAATCTCATCTTGAAGTACGATTCCTTCATGTCGAGGGAGGGACTGGAGGTGACTAGATCATGGGAGCGATTTCCTCCATGCTGTTCTCATGACAGTGAGAGTGTTCTCATGAGATCTGATGGTTCAAAAGTGAAAGTTTCCCCTGTGCACTCTCTCCTGCCACTTTGTGAAGAAGTGCTTGCTTCTCTTTCACCTTCCGCCATAACTGTAAGTTTCCTGAGGCTTCTCCAGCAGAACTGTGAATCAATTAAACCTCTTTCCTTCATAAATTACCCAGTCTCAGGTAGTACCTTTATAGCAGTGTGAGAACGGATTGGTACAATGCACTTGAAGAGTTGGTATTTAATTGCAACTTCATTTCTTTCCTGTGAGAGAGGCATGAACTAGCTGCTTCTAGTCAGCCATCTTGAATCAGACCCCCCAGAATTTTGTATAAATAGAAGCGTACACTCTGCAGTCTTTTTTGACTGACATTTTTCATTCATTATAATTATTTTGGGATTTAATCATATTGTTATGTATATCATTGGTTTCTTTCTTTTATTGCTGAGTAGTATTCTACTGTATGGAAGTACCAGAATAGGTTTATCCCTTTCATACACGTGTTGATGGGCATTTGGATTATTTCTAGTTTGGCACTATTAAACATAATGCTATAAACATTAGCAAACAAGTTTGGATGTATACTTGCCTTTCTCTTGCATAAATGTCTGCCATTGGAATGTAGGGTTATATGGTAGATGTATGTTCAACCTTTTAAGAAACCATAATACTGCATTCCAAAATATTTTACAATTTTACATTCCTAACAGTGGTATGTGAGAGTTTAGGTTGTTCCATGTCTTCCTCATACTTGGTATGATCAGATTTTAAAATTTCAGCTATCGGCCAGGTGCAATGACTTACATTTGTAATTCCAGCAATCTGGGAGGCTGAGGCAGGCAGATCATTTGAAACCAACCAGGCTAATATGGTGAAACCCTGTCTCTACTAAAAATGCAAAAATTAGCCAGGCATGGTGGCACATGCCTATAATCTCAGCTGCTAGAAGGCTGAGTTGGGAGAATCGCTGGAACCCAGGAGGCAGAGGTTGCAGTAAGCCAAGATGGCGCCAGTGCACTCCAACCTGGGGGACAGAGTGAGACCCTGTCTCAAAAAAATTTTTTTTTTCCAGCTGTTGTAAGTATTATAGATATATAGTGATATTTTATTGTGATTTAAATTTGCATTTATGACAAATTAAATTGAGCATAGTTGTATGTACTTATTTTTCATCCACATATCTTCTTTGGTGAGGTATCTATTCAAATCTTTTGCTCATTTTTTAAAGTTGGGTTATTTGTGTTCTTATTTTTGAGTTTTAGAATTTATTTTTATGTTCTTGATACAAGTGTTTTATTATATATGAATGGCAAATATTTTCTCAGGCTTGTGGCTTGATCATTTCATTCACTTACTGGTGTCTTTGGGAGAGCAAAAGTTTTAAATTTTCATCAAGTGTAATTTATCAGTTTTTCATCTTACAGATTTTGTATTTAGTGTCTCGTTTTAGAAATCTTTGCCTAACCCAAAATCAATAAAGATTTTCTTCTATGTTTTCTTCTAAAAGTTTTCCTTTGTTAAGCTTTACATTTAGGTTACTGACCCATTTTAAGTTAAATTTTGTGTATGTCAAAGTTCTGTATGGCTTCTTACTGGGGAAATAAATCTTTTAAGGGGATATTTTAGTGGAGAAAATGCAATGTCTTCATCAACCATTTATTTTTCCTTCTTAGGCACACAGCCTAGACTATTTCCCAGCTTCTCTGCAGTTATGTTAGGGTAGTATGACTTAGTTTTAATCTGTGTAAGGTGGATAGAAATAATGTGCTTTCTTCCAGACCATACTGTATAACTCTTTGTATAATCTTCCATATTCCTCATATCCCTTTCTATGCAAACTTTGGTTTCCATGTGTCAAAAGTAGCTGAGTCACAAGAATGTTGTTAGGTTCCTGAACTACCACATGAAGGGCCTTTGTTCTGGTTATCTAATGCTGCATAATAAACCACCCCAAAAGTTAGTGGCTTATACAACAATCTTTTATTATATCTTATGACTCTATGAGTTGACTGGGCTCAGCTAGTGGCTCTTGCTTGAGATCTCTCCTGCAATTGAGGGCACTTATTAGATAGTACAGGTGACTGCAGTCGTCTGATGGCTCAACTGGATGAATGACCAAGAAGGTCCACTCACATGGAGAGCAGATGATGCTGGTTATGTGCTGAAAATCCAACTGGGCTGTCAACTGGAGGACTTACACATGGATTCTCCATGTGGCGTGAAATTCTCTTAGCCTGGTGATTGGGTTCCAAGAGGAAGAACCCCATAAATGTGCATTCCAAGAGTTAAGAGTTAGGACTATGCCTGGAGTGGTACAACATCATTTCCACCACATTATATTGATCAAAATAGTCACAGGGTCTTCCATTATGCAAGGCAAATATAAACTCCATATCTTGATGGAGGAGTAGTAAAGTCACATTGTAAAAGAGCATAAGGTATTAATGGCATTGTCATGATCATCTTTAAAAATACAGTATGCCACACTCTCTCACCAAACACTTGGCTGTACTAAGTGAGGCATAAACTTACGTTATCCTAATCCAGTGAAGTTTGAAGATTTATTACAGCAGTTAGTTTATCCTGACTACCATCCATAATATTTCATCTACTGAGAGGACCACGCTCTTGTCTCCTGGATTATCAGTAATGCCTTCTTGGCTTGGATAAGGAAACAGTGCTTTATTTTCACAATGAGGATACCGTCATTTCAAGCAGAATATTTAGTCCTAGGTGTAATGAGGTACCTGCTATATTCACTCACAAGGACATTTGATATTCCAAGCTCCAGCTGCCAAGTTAAAGGTCTGCCTCAACTTCCACTGGGAAATAATCACCTTGGAGGCATGTCATTGCACAAGCAGAACTTTCTACCTCCAGATAGCTGGTTGGTTCAGGTGAGTGATCCATTTCAAGTCCTGAGTTCTGTTTTGTACATTTCAGAATCTTATTTCAAATTCCAAGTTTTTTTTCCAGATAGGCTTAACCCTATTTCAAGGATAGTATATATTCAAATAAATTTTATATATTGCATTTTTGTAAGCATCCTCAAGAGATTATTGGAGTTCTTAGTGATAGCACAAGAAGAACTATCTCTTTGTGTAGGGCCCACTTCAAATCATTTGCATAGCACCTATATATTGGTTAAAGGTTCAGTCTTCTACCTACCTTCCAAGAGTATGGTTTCTGCTGTTTAGGGGCCCAAAGAACTGATACCAGTAAGAATGTATGGCCACAGAGTGTTTTCTCCAGTTTGTATGATATGTAGTAGGAGCCCTCCTTGGACTTCCTACACATATGTGATAGTCTGGGACAACCAATCCATTCTCAACAACTAGTAAGGTGGGCATAGATTCCTTGGTTAAAAAGTTTGAACACAGATGATTTTTCTAAATATTTCAGTCTTCATTAAACTCAGTGAGGTAGGTTCTTCAGGTTGATTCATGAAAGTATGGTTTTTCCCTTAGAGCTTCCAGTCATTCTATACTGGAATTCATAAACTCTTGGCCAGCCAGGTATGTTGGCTCATACTTGTAATCTCAGCACTTTGGGAGGTGGAGGTGGATGGAACACTTGAGGCCAGGAGTTCAAGACCAGCCTTGCCAACATAGCAAAACCTTGTCTCTACTAAGTAAATAAATACAAATTTCAAAAAAATACATAAACTCCTGGCCTTTTGGTGGTATGTTAGAACATTTAGTGCTGCTATAACAGAATAGTTAAAACAGAATAATTTGTAGAGAACAGAAATTTATTTCTTATATTTCTGCAGGCTGGGAAGTCCAAAATTAAGATGCCAGCAGGTTTAGTTTCTGATGAGGGCCCAGCCTCGGCTTCCAAGACAGTGCCTTGAGTGCTGCATCCTCCGGCCAAAAAACACTGTTCCTCATATGGCAGAAGAGTAGAAGAGCAAAGAGAGACAGAACTCACTTTCCAAAGCCCACTTTTAAAAGTATTAAGTCCACCCATGAGGGCAAAGCCCTTATAGCCTAATCAACTCTTAAAGGGCCCACCTCTTGATACTATTACAATGGCAAATAAATTTCAACCTGAGTTTTGGAGAGGACAAACATTCAAACCATAGCAGGTGGATACAAGAAGAGTCAGCTTCAAAGGCATGCAACCTGTGCAGTTGCACAGAACCCTGTTCTTAGCATAACTCCATGCTTGGTTTAATACTCTGCTGTTGTCGTCCTGAAATTCTTAATAATTTTTCATTTTGCAATGGGTCTCATACATTATGCAGTTGGTACTGGGTACAAGGACTTTTATTCCTCTAATCAAGTGAATCGATCTCTTTCTAATGAATGCTCTGCACTATTACTAATGTCTTGAGGGTAAAATTTCTCTGAATGAAATGTGCGAGTTGCCATAGGAGTCAGTATCTCCTGTTTTCAGGAGATACTAAAGGCCGGAAGTTTTAGAATATTCACAGAATCCATAATTAAGACCTCAAAAGCAAATGCAACAAAAACAAAAATAAATAAATAAATGGTACCTAATTAAACTGAAAAGCTTCTGCCCAGCAAAAGAAATAATCAGCAAACACACAGCCCACAGAGTAGGAGAAAATATTTGCAAACTATACATCTGACAATGGACTAGTATCCAGTATCTACAAGGAACTCAAACAAATCAGCAAGAAAAAAAAAATCCCATCAAAAAATGGGCAAATGACATGAGTAGACATTTCTCAAAAGAAGATACACAAACAGCCAACAAACGTGAAAAAATGTTCAACTTCACTAATTATCAGAGAATACAAATTAAAACCACAATGAGATACCATCTTATCCCTGCAAGAATGGCCATAATTTAAAAGTCAAAAACCAAGAGATGTTTGAGTAGAAGTGGTGAAAAGGGAATACTTTTACCCTGCTGGTGGGAACATAAATTAGTACAACCACTATGGTAAACAGTATGGAGATTCCTGAAAAAAACTAAAAAGTAGAAGTACCATTTGATCCAGCAATCTCAATATTGGGTATCTACCCAAAGGAAAAGAAGTCATTATATGAAAAAGACACATTCATATGCATGTTTATAGCAGAACAATTTACAATTTTAAAGATATAGAACCAACCTAAGTGCTCATCAATGAATGAGTGGATAAAGAAAATATACTATATAAGCACCGTGGAATGGTACTCAGCCATAAAAAGGAAAAAATAATGTCTTTTGCAGCAACTTGGTTGGAGCTGGAGGCCGTTATTCTAAATGAAGTAACTCAGGAATGGAAAATCAAATATTGTATGTTTTCACTTTTAAGTGGGAGCTAAGTTATGAGGATACAAAGGCATAAGAGTGATATAATGGGCTTTGGGGACTTGTGGTGACGGGGGAATGTTGGTAGGGTGGTGAGGGATAAAAGACTACATATTGGGTACAGTATACACTGCTTGGGTGTTGGCTGCACTAAAATCTCAGAATTCACCACTAAGGAACTTATCCATGTAACCATACACCACTAGTGTTTCAAAAAATACTGACATAAACTAAAAATAAATAAATAAAAAAACAAACAAACAAACAAACAGTGTATGAGAGTCCCAGTTTTTATTTTATTTTATTTTATTTTATTTTATTTTATTTTTTTTTTTTTTATTGCATTTTAGGTTTTGGGGTACATGTGAAAAACATGCAAGGTTGTTGCATAGGTGCATACGTGGCAGTATGATTTGCTGCCTCCCTCCCCTTCACCTATATCTGGCATTTCTCCCCATGCTATCCCTCCCCAACTCCCCACTCCCCCGCTATCCCCCCTACCCCCAACAGACCCCCGTGTATAGTGCTCCCCTCCCTGTGTCTATGTGTTCTCCTTGTTCAACACCCGCCTATGAGTGAGAACATGTGGTGTTTGATTTTGTGTTCTTGTGTCAGTTTGCTGAGAATGATGTTTTCCAGGTTCATCCATGTCCCTACGAAGGATGTGAACGCCTCGTTTTTAATGGCTGCATAATATTCCATGGTGTATATGTGCCACATTTTGCCTGTCCAGTCTATCATCGATGGGCATTTGGGCTGGTTCCAGGTCTTTGCTATTGTAAACTGTGCTGCAATGAACATTCGTGTGCATGTGTCCTTATAGTAGAACGATTTATAATCCTTTGGATATATGCCCAGTAATGGGATTGCTGGGTCAAATGGAATTTCTATTTCTAGGTCCTTGAGGAGTCGCCACACTGTTTTCCACAGTGGTTGAACTAATTTACACTCCCAGTTTTAACATTCTTGCCAATCTTTGATATTGTCAAGGTTTTTTTTTTTTTTTCTTTGAGACAGGATTTTAGCCTTTCTTTCTGTGTATGTAGTGATATGTCATGATTATTTGGATATCCATTTCTCTAATGCCAGTGAGATTGAGCACTATCTTGTATAGGTTTGGGTTATTTGAATATTCTCTTTGGGAAATTTTTATTCAAATCTCTTTTCCACTTTTCTTCTCCAAATTTTGAGTTAGTTGTGAATTGTCTTTGTCTTATTGATTTGAAGGATTTCTTTACATAATATGAATATTAGTCTTGTCAAATATATGTATTGCAATTTTTTTCTCTCATTTGTGTAGCCTATATTCTGGCTTTCTTAATGGAATCTTTTTCATGAACTTAATGTAATAAAGACCAAGTTGCCAACATAATATGGAATATCATCATGTTCTGTAAAATAGGCAAAGGTTTCTTAAATAGGAAACAAAAGCCCTAACCAGTATATTTAGAGATCTTTGCTTATCTCAAGTTCATGAAGATAGTTTATGTTATCTTCTTAAAACTTTATTGTTTTCTCTTTTAATTTACATCTACCATCATCAGGAATTAATTTTTGTGTATAGCATGAGGCTGAAGTGAAGATCTGGATATCCCATTGACCCAGCGCCATATGTTGAAAAGGCCTGAAGTGCAGTGGCAACTTGGTCCTTACTCAGGTGACTGTGGAAGTGCAGCTCTATATCCATGAGGGAAATTAGTCTACTATTCCCTTTTTAGTAGCATCCTTATTGGTGTTTGTTTTAAGATTAGTTTGTTCTCATAAAAAACATTGAAAATGCCCCAGGTTTTCCTAATCTCTTGGAAAGTTTGTGTAAGAATGGTGCTATTTGCGTGGAGGAATTCATCAGGAAAGCAATCTAGGCTTGGAGTTTTCTTTGTGGATGAATTTTTTTTTTTTTTTTGAGGTGGAGTCTTGCTCTGTCACCAGGCTGGAGTGCAGTGGCGCAATCTTGGCTCACTGCAACCTCCGCCTCCTGGGTTCAAGCGATTCTTCCGCCTCAGCCTCCCGAGTAGCTGAGACCACAGCCATGTGCCACCACGCCCAGCTAGTTTTTTTGTATTTTTAGTAGAGACAGGGTTTCACTGTGTTGGCCAGGACAGTCTTGATCTCTTGACCTCGTCATCCACCCGCCTCGGCCTCCCAAAGTGCTGGAATTACAGGCATGAGCCACTGCGCCCGGCCTGTGGATGAATTTTAATTAGTGATTCCGTTTCTTTAATAGATATGGAACCATTCATATTTTAATTTTTTGATATTTGTTAAATTGTATTTTGCAAGAAATTTATCAATTTCATTTAAATTTTTAAATTTATTGGCATAAAGTTGTCCATAACATTCTCTTATCAATTATTTAATGTCTGATAAATAGTAGTGATATTTTTAATTCCTTATATTGGTTGTTTGGCCTTTCCCCCTGCCTTGTTCAGCCTTGCTAAAGATCTGTCAGTTTCATTAGTTTCGCAGAGTCAGATTTTGGCTTAATTTTCTCTATTGCATTTTCCTCCTATTTCATTGGTGTCTACTCTTTATTGTTTTTATTTCTCTGCTTCTTTGAATTTAATTTGTTTTTCAGCTTCTTGAGATTGATACTTAAGTAATTTTTAATCTTTTTCCATTTCTAATATTCACATATAATGCTATATACTTTCCTTTAAGAATGAGTCCACATGTGTTGAATCCTGCATGAATTGTTGTATTCTATTTTTATTATCACTCAGTTCAAAACTCTCTAATATTCATTGTAATTTCTAGTTTCATGCCTGGTTATTTAGAGTTATATTGTTTAAATTCCAATTAATTAGCTAAGGGATTTTTTTAGTCTTCTTCTTAAATTCTTCTTCTCTTATTATTATTATTTTTTGGTTAGAATCTCATACTCAGAGAACTAATTCTTATTTTAATTCCTCTTTAGACAGAGACCATGCTCTTTATGATTTCAATTTTTGAATTTGGCAAGACTTACTTTAGGATCCACTTAGGGTTGAGTTTTATAAATTACATATGCACTTGAAGAATGCATATTCTGAAGTTTTGGGTGAGGGGTAGAGACCTATGTATATCAATGAGCTCAAATTTATAAATTATGTTTTCCAAGTCTTACTGACCTGGAATATTTTCTGCCTGCTGATTTTTTTTTGACTGCTTATTATATTAGTTAATGTGGTTGTGACTTTGTCTGTTTTTTCTTTAAGTTGTTGGATTTTAAAATTTATATATTTTGAGGCTGGTTATTAAGCAAATAAACATTTAGAATTCTTATAGTTTTCTGCTGTTGTGACCCTTTTATCATTATGAAATGTCCCTGTTTATCTGTCTGTAGTGTTATAATACTTCTTGTGTTAATAGCTATATTTTTTGATATTAATATTGCTACCCAGCTATCTTTTGAGTTAAATTTTCCATATTTGCCTTTTTTTAGATTTAATAAGTATTTTTCATTATTCAATTTCTCCCTTTTCTTAGTTGTTAGTTATACACTATTTCATAATTCCTTTAGTGATTACCTAAATGATGGCAATATGCAACCTTGATTTGCTATCATAAATTCATGATTTTACCACCGTCTGGACGATGGAAGAACATTATAGTTTTTTTTTTTTCTTCACGGAGTTTCACTCCTGTTACCCAGGCTGGAGTGCAATGGTGCAATCTCAGCTCACCGCAACCTCCGCCTCCTGGGTTCAAGCAATTCTCCTGCCTCAGTCTCCTGAGTAGCTGGGACTACAGCCGTGCGCCACCATGCCCAGCTAATTTTTGTATTTTTGGTAGAGACGGGGTTTCACCATGTTGACCAGGAGGGTCTCAATCTCTTGACCTCATGATCCACTCGCCTTGGCCTCCCAAAATGCTGGTATTATAGGCATGAGCCACCGTGCCCAGCCAAACATTATAGTTTTTAAACTCTCCTTGTCAGCCTCTCACCCCCTGAATTCTCTCTATATTTTAGATTTTAGAAGACATTACTATTATTGTTTTGAATAGCCAATATTTATCTAGTTTTACCTACATATTTATCTGCAAGAGGGTTCTTCAGGTTTAGAAAATCCAGATGAAATGGATTTCCTCTAGCATCATGTTTTTAAACCTGAAGAACCCTCTTTACTATTTCTTTTGACATGGGTCTGCTGGAAACAATTTACATTAGTTTTGTTTATCTGAAAACATCTTTATTTTGCCTTCATTTCTTAAGGGTATTTCCACTGTGTAAAATTCTGGATTTGTGATTATTTAAAGCATATAAAAGATGTTATTCCATTATTTTCTTGCTTCCACTGTTTCTTTTGAGAAGTCAGCTTATATTACTGTTAAAGTTTGATTTGTTTCTCAAGTTATTTTTAAGCTTTTCCTTTTATCGATTGCTTTCAGCATTTTTACTGAAATTTTCCTAAATCATGAATTTTTTTGTATTTGTCCTGTTTGACATTAACAGTGCTCTTGAATCAGTGGTTATTTTGTCTGGAAATTTTTAACAGCGTCTCTTCTTGCTTCTGTCTCACTTTCTCAATGGTCTTGTTGGAGTCCAGTTATTCCATTTACTATGTTAGACCTTTTCAGTTTTTTCATATATCTGTCATGCTTTTTTTTTTTTTTTCTTTTGAGACAGGATCTCACTCTGTTCCCCAGGCTGGAGTGCAGTGGTCTGATTGCAGCTCATGCAGCCTCGGCCTCCTGGGATCAAGCAATCCTGATCCTCCTGCCTTAGCTTCCTCAATAGCTAGGACTACAAGTGCATACCACCATACCTGACTAATTTCTAAAGTTCTTGTAGAGATGTTGTCTCACTTTGTTGCCCAGGCTAGTCTCAAACTCCTGGACTCAAGTGATCACCATGCTTGGCCAGTCACACTTTTTTTTTTTTTAATTCTTTTTCTGTGCATCACTTTTGTTATTTATTTATTTAAATTTTTAAAGAAAATCAGCAGCAAAACACTCAAGATCAACAATAATAAAAAAAGGGTTACTTCATTTTTATTTGATTTTTACAGACACTTTTTGCCAAGATTACTTAGACTAGTACCTTTTATGACACTCTAACTCTTTGATGAGAGGCAGTAAGCACTAAAATACATTCTCCTCTCTCTTATTTAGAGATGAATTCAGATACATTAAGTTGCAAGTAATTTTATGCTTAAGGCTTGCACAACACTAAAATATATAGTAATAGTAGTCATTATACAAAATTATGAGTGAGTTTATGATATGGTTTGTATCTGTGTCCCACCCAAATCTCATGTCAAATTGTAATCCCCAGTGTTGGAGGAGGGGCCTGGTGGAAGGTGATTGGATCATGGGGCAGATTTCTTGTGAATGGTTTGACACTATCCCTGCCTTGGCACTGTATAGTGATTAAGTTATCATGAGATCTGGGTTTTTTTAAAGTATGTGGCACCTCTCTGCCCCCTCTCTCTTCCTCCTACTCCGGCCATGTGATATTTGCACTCCCCCTTCCCCTTCTGCCACAATTGTCTGTTTCCTGAGGCCTCCCCAGGAGTGGAGGAGATGCCAGCATCATGCTTCCCGTACAGCCTGTGGAACCATGAGCCAATTAAACCCCTTTTCTTTATAAGTTACCTAGTCTCAGGTATATCATTATAGCAATGTGACAGTAGACTACTACAGCTTACCTATGAATGTTTCACAAATTTATAGGTATGCTTTTTGTTTGTAACAATGATTAAGAAGGTGAGAGCATTACTTGTCTTTATTGGACTAGGGCTAGGGATGCTATGTAGTCTGCAATGCAAGGGACAGTTCCTTACAAGGGATCAATAGTTATACTTCTTACAGGACTTTTCAACAGTTCTGCTGGAATATTCATGTAGGTGATATGCTGTAATAATAATATTACCTTATACTCTTAGTACCTTTTACACATAAACCCTAAAATGTATATTTTAAATCTGTTAGGTAGAGATTGAATTCTCCACGGATAGTACACAGAGGGTATATTCTGCTTTGTTTGTTTGGAACTTTATGGAGAATTAGCCAAAATTTCGGAAAATCACACCAGCTATCTTACTCTGCTTATGCTATGATTGTTACTTAAACAACTGATATTTTGTTAGCAATGAAGCACATAATCTGAATATGTATTTGAGGGGATTCTACATAGATAGATGGAAGCATCTGGTCACTTCATTGCTCTTCTGCATTTCATAAGGAAAAAAATATTACTTTATTATAAATTACTTCACTTCATTTTTTCCTTAAAGTTGAAGCATCATCGTGTATATTGATTTAAAAAAAAATCTGTATGCATGTGATATTAGTTACTAATTTTAGCTGAAGATAATTATAATTTCATTTCAGATTTCTGTTATTAAACGGAAGGTCTGGAATCGGAGTTTGAGATCAACTGGATACCACAATATTTGCTAAAATTTACTTGAAATCACAGAAAAGACCCAACACAAAGAGACCTCTTTATTACTATATTTATTTATTATTTCTACTATTCTTTTAAAAAATTACTATCGTTACACACAGCGGTTTTAGGCACTATCAAGCGTCCACTGCCTGCGGGCTGGGAACCGTTGCGCCGGTCTTCAGAAGTGCTCTTAGGCAGGCACCGGCGAGACACGGACCGGAACCTTGGCGCTGTGACGCTAGTTTCCGGCGGGCTACTTAGAGCGCAGAACAGCTCTGGGCCAAAGGACCATGAGAGGGCCAGAGCCGGCTCCCGAACCAACGATGGAGGGAGACGTGCTGGACACACTGGAGGCGCTGGGGTGAGAGCTTTTGGAGACGCCTTTTTCCTGAAAACATAACCTCTCCTTCGGCCTGGCTGCTTGGCCTACCTCCCTTGGGCCTCTGTGGGCCTGGGCGGCCATCTGTAGGCCTCCTTGCCTGCCTGGATCCCTCCGGCGCCGACGGAGTTAAGCGGGAGGCGGGAGAGAAATCTATTTGGGGGGTGGAGCAGGGCCGGAGAGCTGGGGTTCTTGGCCCCCTCTTCCAAACTTCTTGCCTCGAAACTGTGTTGGAGGAATCCGCGGGGTGGCGTGGAGCGCCCCTGCTAGCACCGGTTTTCTGGGCGATCCCGCGCCTCGGGTGATATTTGTGTTGACGTAGTTGTGGCGCCCGGAGGGAGGTGCTGGAACCTGAACTGCCGTTAAGGACTGTTGTCTCCTACAGTGTACAACTTGTGGCTTACTTGGGGGCTGGAGTGAAGGGCTTCTGCTTTGACCGCAGGAAGTGTTTTAGTTCATTGCGAGTTCATACATTCAACCATTTCATCCGTTCGTCAATATATATATTAGATTGTGTATTCATTTATGCATATTTACGTTTGTAAATTTCCCCAAGGCAGGGGAAAAAGACAGTTTTCAGATTACTCTAGGCTTACATGGTCGTGCAGGCTACAAGTCTGCTGCAGAGTGGAATTTACAATGCAGTATGGTAAGTGCTGTGAGAACTCTCAGGTGGAGGTGGGGGTAATGTTAATACTTACAGGTGTGGTGGTTCGTAATCTCCCCCTCAACCTCATCCTGTTTTTCCACACAGCCCTTGTCCCTGGCCAAATTATGCCCTGCCCATTCATTTGTCTCTTGAATTCTCCTTCTCCCACGTTTTATTCTTCCTCCTCCCCAAGTCAGCTCCTGGAAAATTGATGCTTTCCATATTTTATTCTCTGATGTATTCTCATCAACACTCTAGAATGGAGTCTCTTGAAGTAAATAGTGGTTGAAAGAATGAGTAAATGAATGAAGCAGAGCATACAGAGGCGAGTCCACAGCGGTAAGCATAGGACCAGATAGTTTAGTCAAACAGTGCACATTAAATGAAGAGCTTGGAGCCATCTGCACATTTGTTTGCCCTGCTACATGCTGTTGTTTCTTGATAGGGGAAGCTGTGCCTTTGCAGTGTCATTATGAAGCTTGAACCAATCCCACACCCCACTTTTATTTTTTCTAAAACTGCATTTGTCATTCTATGATCTATTTCTTTAGTTGGACTCTTATAATATCTACTTTACAGTGACCCAGTGTTGCAGAGTCTTGTACTTAGTAGATTGTGAATATATATAACGAACAGTGCCATTGATTTTTTAGTGGACATTTTTACTTCTGTGAAATCCCTTGGAAATTCTCACTTAACTTGGTTAAGATGGAACCAAAACAAGAACTGAAAATACTTAGTAGAATTATTTAGGCTCCAAACAGTTTGAGCTCCCAAGTACTTCCGGTAAGAATATTGGGATCTCATAAATGGTTTATGAAAAAGGAAAAGGCAGTGCTTTTCTTTTTTCTTCATTTCTTGGACTTATTGTCATATTATAGGTGGTTTGGAAAATTCATTGCTATAATCTTGATTTTTATCAAGGAAAATTAGTTTCAAATTATTCAACATGGAAAGTAAAACAGTTGACACACTCTGAAATTAGTTTTTCTTGGAATAACTATGAGGACAAATTTTTGAAGTTTGAATTCCCTATGATAATAAGGTGTGAAAAAAGTAGTTATTTACAATATGTGTTGTAATGGGACACTGTTTTCAAGTATACATGTAGATAGTGAATAATGTATTTTCGGTTGTAAGATATTTAGGATATGAGTGAAGGTACTTGAGTTTGTCATGTAAAATAAATTAATGGGAGGCATTTAAAGGGAAAATACATGAAAGGACAAATTAGTGATACAGGTTAAAACAGGCTAGGCTAGGAGTCAGTCAGTTTTCTCATCTGTGAAAAGAGCAGGCTGGAGTAGATGATTTTAGAAGTCTCTTTCTGTTCTGATAGTTTCTGATTTTGTGGAATAGTATATCTCAACGCTGGAAGTACATCAGAATTATGTGGAACCTGTGAAAACTGTTCCAGTCTGGTATATACGACAGACTGACTGAATCATAATTTTCAGAGATACAGTACAGACCTGTATATTTTTAAAAAGATCCACAGCCTTGGTTGAGAAACACTATTATGGGAGAAGTTTTCTTTAAATATTTGTTGAGCACAACTGTATATTGGATCTTGTTCTGAGGAGTCAGTGGTGAGCAAAATAGACTTGATTTCTGCCCCTGTGTAGTTTACAGTCTAGTTGAGAAACAAACATGATCACAAAAATAATTATAAACTATAATAAATGTGTCAAAGGAAAAGAACAGGGTGATATAACAGGAGGATCTAAGAAGTCTTAGGGGTTAGCGATAGATTCCTGAGGAAGTGACATTTGAATTGAAGTAGGAAGAGTGAATAGAAGTTAACTAGTTGAGGCTGGATGGATGAAAAAGGGGGACAAAGATATCCTTAGAGTGAGAAGAAAATGTGAAGACCTTGAAGTGGTAAGGAGCTTGCTATATTAGAAGAACTAGAAGTAGGCTAATGTGGTTGGAAGGCAAAATGTGAGGGGCAGAGTGGTGGGAAATTGGATTTAAGAGTTAGGTGAAAATCAGGACGTGCAGCCCCTTTTAGTCTGTGTTGTGGATTTTATTCTTGATCATAACAGCAATGGGATGTGATTGAAGAATTTTAAATAAAAAGGGAGTGATTCGATGTCTAGTCTGAAAGTTAGGTCTGTCAGCAAGGTGGAAAATGGATTGGAGAATTTAGTTAATAGTCTGGGAAAGAAATGATGGTTGCTTAGCGGCAGTGGTTATAGAAAAAACTACATTACTGGACTCAGTGATTGATTGGATATTAAAATTCAAGGATTCATTTCTCTTTATTTTTAAAAATTTTTAATAGACACAGGGTCTTGTTATGATGCCCAGGCTAGTCTTGAACTCCTGGCCTCAAATGATCCTCCACCTTTGGCTTCCCAAAGTGCTGGGATTACAAGTGTGAGTCACCATGTCCCACCAGATTAATTTCTTCAGTTGGTATTTATTGAGCACCAAAATGAAATGATACATCTTAGAATGTAAATTGGATACAGAAGAATGTGAAGATAGGAGAGAGCTGGTAAATAGGTTGAATGCAGAGGGATCAATGGAATGGAGGTAATGATGATATCAAAGAATAGTTAGTTGTAGGTGAGTGGTCAAAGAAGCAAGCTGGAAGAATAGATAAGAGGTTGTGGTCAGGGAGCCACATGTTTGGATTAGTGATTTTGGAGGTGGAGTAGTTCCAGGTAATGGCAAGAGTGCAAGGGGTGCTGAATGACATGTTGTTGCAGGTTGGAATGTAGAGCTCAGGGTGTGAGATAGGGTATACATACAGACTTTAAGGAACTCAGTATAATGGCAAGAATAGAAGTGGAGAGGAAAACTGAGCAAAGAGGGTGCTGGGGAGTGTCCAAGAGGTAATAGATGAAAACCACAAGTGAATGGGTGGCAAATTTGAGTGGCCTGTGCCTCAAGAGATCAGGAGATATTTATAAGATAATGGGAGAGCAGTGATAATGATGCTGTCTTGGTAAGTACAGAGGACAGAAACCCTACTATCTGACCTTTAGGAATTTGAGAGAATAAAAAGAACTAAAGCTAGAGATGGTAGGGATAATAATCTTTCTTTTTTTTTTTAAGAAAGAATTTTCCAACAGAGTCAAAATAACAGAAATCAATAATCTATTCTCTTCCAGGGTGGGAAGAAAACCTCCTTCCTCACAGGCTCGAGACTATGGCTAGGTGGTAAAAAGGTTCGAGACTAGAGCTAGAGTTCAGCCCCCAACCTTGGGGAGACACAGAAAGGGCCCATGTGAAGCACTTGGCAGGAGGCAAGCATAGCCTTTGGGCCACAAGACCTGATGGCCACTGGGATACTGGCCTAGAAACAAGTCCTCATCTTCCCAGAAATGTCTTATTTTTCTCTGCAGTAGCTGGCTGGAGAAAGATTTTGGAAAGGTGTGTGCCTGGAGCACCCAAAGGCATACCCTTCCTTTTTCCTTGGCATAGGCCTTATAACACGGAGGAAAGGCCATGGTTTGGCGATGGAATCTTCAATAGTCTTCTTCCGTATAGAGCTCAGTGGCTTTTAGCATGGCAGGAGAGTAGATGAGCTACCTTGGGAAGAGTCTTGGTCTTTCAGCTTCTCCTCCACTGAAACACCATATTCTGGGCCTCAGTTCATGGCAGAGCACACACACATACACACACACACACACACATAAACACACACACACATCTCAGGAACCCAACAGCTCTGGAGCAGGTAGCTCTCAGAATTGTTGGTCTGGCATTTGCCTGCTTGGCATCTAAGCTGTCCTAAAGCTCTTTCCAATCACTTCTCACTATTTCTAGGCCCATGTGGTAAGGTGCTCCAGCTTCCACTCTGTCTGTCAGATTATCATAAAGGCATGATGTAGTAAAGACCCCTACTGGGATGACTGCTGCTTGGAAGCAAGGAAGGCTATGGGGCCCGCTCCTACCCAAAACTGGTATAGACGTTGTCTGCTCTGCTTCTCAAAGGTTGGGATCAGGTTCAGTAACTCAGTATCTGCCATGTCATCAAACCAGGACTGCACAGGCACTGCATTCTCTGGGTAGAAGATGTAAGAAGCAGACAAGTTGTCCAGGATGACAGTTTTCCTGAGCTTCCTCCCCAGGCGGCTAAGGTTCCTGACTTAGCAGCCCTGGTGGAACACTCAGGACTCATGGAATAAGTGAGCCCAGAACACCCCACCCCGATCCAGGAGATTTGTCACAGGGTCGGCATACTTGGCCAGGTTGGCAGTGAAGAGAACACATTTAAAGAGTTCTCCATTTGTCTCTTTCCACGTGGGGCTTCTTGAGCACATACACCTACTTGATGGCGTCCTCAATCTCTGTAGACACTGTGAGGCCAGCATTGTTGCTGGGCTTAAAGATGCACAAGAGTGGCCGGGCGCAGTGGCTCACGCCTGTAATCCCAGCACTTTGGGAGGCCGAGGCAGGTGGATCACGAGGTCAAGAGATCGAGACCATCCTGGTCAACATGGTGAAACCCCGTCTCTACTAATACAAAAAATTAGCGGGGCATGGTGGCGCGTGCCTGTAATCCCAGCTACTCAGGAGGCTGAGGCAGGAGAATTGCCTGAACCCAGGAGGCAGAGGTTACGGTGAGCCGAGATTGCGCCATTGCACTCCAGCCTGGGTAACGAGCGAAACTCCATCTCAAAAAAAGAAAAAATGCACAAGAGTTTCATCTGGGTCAGTGACCACACATATCCTTTGACCTTCATGTCACCTTTGGAGCAGTCATGTCCCTGGGATCTGATAAAAGTGGTACTGGAGACACTGGAGCAGATCTGACTTAGTAGTGGTATTGGCTTCCTCCTCATATGCACCAGCTTAGTGAAGTGCTTGACTGGCCTACATGCTGGGTGCGAAAATAGCAGAAATGGGCCTTGAAGATGTTATATCCATGAGGCTTCTTTAAAGAGGACTTGGAGACCAGGCCTTGCTTGGTGAGCACCAGGGCATCTTCCCTCTGTGCCTGGGTGATGATGGAACTGTGTTCCATTTAATTCTGCAGACTCAGGCTGGCTGGGTGGAAGAACCAGTGCACCCACGGTCTGGGCTGGCCTGAGGGGCCTGGGCTTGGGCTGGCTGCAGCTCCTGAGACTCCAGTTTCCACAGCTGTTCACATACCCTCTGTCCTTTCCTCCCTGGGCTGGGAAGCGAGGTGGCCTGTACCAAGGGTGGGTAGCCCAGGCGTGGGCTCCCCTGGGTACCCTGGCTCCGATCTCCCAGCAGCAGCTCTGAGCTTCTCAGTTTGGGTCCAAAATGGAGAATCCAGAGTAAAAATGAGAGGGATAATCTTTCTGAGAAGAGATGGACAGTATAGCAAAATATCCACTATGTTGTGGATGGAAGATAGTGGAAATTCTGGGGAAGCAGGGAGAGGTGGATGAGAGGCAAAGGCAATAGGTTGGGTAAATGATGGGAAAAGAAAGGGTCTTATATTTTATCTGTTGGCTGAAGAAAATAGTAAATTAGGCCCTGGCTGTATTGTTGAGGAGAGTTGCCAGCAGCCCTAATGGACTGAAGATTTGGATCACCCAGCTTAAAGCAGTGTTAGACCAGCAACTATGGTTCCAGGATATAAGGCTATGGGGGACGGCCTAAGCCTAGGGGAGATGTTCCCAGTGTTTGGAGTAACAGTAGCACTTTGATGATTAACTAAGAATATGTAGAACAAACTAGGAGGTAAACGCAGAATGGCATTGGAAATCATACTAAGTATGAAATAAATGTGATAAACACTAAGTAGTTGCTAAATGTAGCATAAATAGACTCTTAAATGCCCTCTCTAATTTCTCACGTACTGCAAGAGGAGAAGGAGTGATGATAAATATTGAGAGTTTTTTTTTTTAATGAGAGTAAAAAAATCAGTACTAAGCTGCTTAAGAGAGATTGGTGGACTAGCAGCAGCATCATCACCTGGGGTGAAGAAATGCAGAATCCCAGACATCATTCCAACTCTACTGAATTAGAATCTTTATTTTAACAAGACCCTGAGGAGACTCACATGCACATAAAAGTTTCAGAAGCACTGTTCTTGCCAGAAAAGTACTTTTATATTCTTATTCAGTTATCTAGCAGAATATTTTTAGACACTTCTATTGCATAAGACTATTAGATATATTTCTGGATGGTGACAGAACAATAGGGGTTAAGAGTGTGGGACTATGGAGATAGGTTGTGTGGCTCAGTTACAGACAATTGTTAGCTATGATTATGGCCATCCCAGAGGAGTTATTTACCTTTATCTTCCTGAACTTCCTCATCTGGAATGTGAAGCTAATAGTAGTATCTACCTTATAGGGTATTGTGGCAATTAAATGACGCAATTTATATAAATCATTTAGCACTGACCTAACATAGAATTAACAGTTTCTAAATCTTAGCTACTATTGTGATTTTGATTGTTATTAGATGTTCAGGTATGTTAAATGCATTTATTTTTTCCTCTTTTTATTTTTACCTCATCTGATGAGCTAAGGCATTAAAGGTTAGATTTTTTTTTTCCAAATTCAGTATTTTTTGTGATTTGAGCAGTATTTGTTGTTTATCATTGGCATTTCAGTTTAAAAAACTTATACCAGTGTGAATTAGTTAAATTTTTTTCAAGGGTTTATGAGTATTATTTTATTGCAGAAATGAAAGCAAGTAGGAGGAAATAAGGTGTTTACTATTAAATCTTATTGAGAGACATTGTAAGACATGGAGGAAGGCTAACTCATGAAGAACCAGTCTTGAGCTGGGGGTGCAGAAATAATGTTCTAGTCTCAGCTCTGCCTTTACTTGGCTATGTCAGCTGGACCAGGTTATTTCCTTAGTTTCCTTATAGTTGTAGACCGAGGTCTAACAAGACCTGTGTGAACGATGGAGCTTTTGGATTAAATATGAATTTAAATGCTAGTGCTGTCTTCTGATTCTACAGAATTAGGATAATGCTACCTTAAAGCATTGCTGTAAAGATTAAATGAATTATGTCCAGCCTGCTATATAAGGCAGGTTTCCTAATGTCATGAAGTCTTAGTTTCTTTACCTACAAAATGAGGATTTGAAAATACCAGGACTCATCCTTCATCTGATATAACCAGAGAATTCAAAGAAAAAGAAATACGAGTAGTCTTTAAGCATATGCAAAGATGCCCTATGCCTTGCTCAGAAGAGAAATGTAAATAAAACTATACTGAGCTATCAGATGGTCAAAAATCCAAAAGTTTGACAACCTTAGTGAATTATGAGGGAATGGGTACTCCAATACCTTGATGGTACAACCCCTCTACAGGAGAATTTAATGGTATCTAGCAAAGTTACATATCTATTTACCCTTTGAACCAACAGTCACACCTCTAGGAATCTGTCCCAGATATAAACTGACAAAAATTGGCCGAACTGTATAACAAAACACTAGAAGCAATCCAAGTGCCCTTTAGTAGAAGCTGATTAAATAAAATATGGTGCATCCAGACAGTGGGGTAGTATATAACTGTAAAAATAGTTAAATAATATCTCTAATTACTGATCTCTACTATATGTAAATATGTGTGGATGTGAGCATATATGTGTTTAAAGCAAGGACTAGAACAGTATATAGTAGGCCACCTTTATTTTAAAAAGGAGACAAAAATACATATATTTATATTGAAAAACATGATGGAAGGACAACCCCAAACTAATAAATATGGTCACCTATAGGGAAGGGAGGGAACAGAGTGGAGGATACAAGATTAAAATTGCAAACTAGATTTTTCTGATGTACCTTGTTTTTTTAAGTTAGACTTCGAAACTATATTAATGTTTTACATAATTATAAGACAAAAATGAAATCAAAAGCAATAAATCTCTAAAAATTAAAAGCTAAATGAAACAAATGTCTATTGATATATCAAGTAGGTGGTTTAATCACATGGGATGGAATTGTTTTTCTGTATATCCTTACAGGAATACCTTATAAATATAAAAAAATTAAACTGTAATTTTGTTGTTAATAGCAATACTGGATTTCCTATTCTGAAGCCGTCTGTAATTTATACCTATTTTAATATATATTAGGAATTTGTAAATGTTATTAAAACAAAAATTTTCATTGTGAGAGAAGATAGATAAAAATGTAAAATAAAATATGTAAAACCCTACAATTCTAAATTCCAGTTGGAAATAGCAATATGAACTCCTGATATAGTATGTCTTAAAAAGGCATAGAAATAGTGACCAACCTTTGGTACCAGATTTTGTACTCTAAATACCATTAAAAAGAATCAGGGCTCCTTGGAGAAATGTCTGATTCCAAGTTGAAGGCAGGAACATGTTGTGGAAAGCAAGGAAAGCATTCAGAGAGTACGGGAGAACAATCTAAAGGGCTCCTTTGGCCTGCATGAATGGGCTACTACAAACCAGAGATAGAAGAATTTGAGTATCAAAAGAATAATAACTGCAATGGATTAAAACACATTAAATATATTATCTATAAGTTTATAATGTTAACAAAAGCTCAGTTGCAAAAGAATCATAAAAGTAGAAGACTGATCATCTAATTCAGTTAATATAGTATATAAAGTGTTTTGAAAATGTAAGGTTCTTCTGAAATACAATTTGCAGAAATGTTTAAAATAGTAAAGTTATAAATAAATAGGGCCAGGCATGGTGCCTCACACCTGTAATCCCAGCACTTTGGGAGGCTGAGGTGGGCGGATCGCTTTAGCTCAGAAGACCAGCCTGGCCAACATGGTGAAACCCCCTCTCTACTAAACATACAAACATTAGCCATGTGTGGTGGCAGGTGCCTGTAATCCTAGCTACTCTGGTGTCTGAGGCAAGCAAATAGCTTGAACCCAGGAGGTAGAGGTTGCAGTGAGCCGAGATTGTGCCACTACATTCCAGCCAGGGTGACAGAGTGACCCCTCCTCAAAAATATATATATAAAATAAAATAAAAGGTTTAGGTTAAAGTGATCTAATAGGTTCTTTTCAACTTTAACTTTTTAAAATTTGTAATTTGTATCTGCTTTTCTCACTATATTTTTGTTGTAATTAATATAAAGTTATTAGACTTTATGCTGTATTTGACTTTGTGATATCTATGGTATTTATCTTAAAATTGGTAATTTTACTGTAACATGTTAAAATATAGGAAAAAAGCCAAATGTTAATTATATAGAGCAGGAATGAGCAGACCATTTCTTTAAAAGGCAATATAGTCATCATTTTCAGTTACAGCTGCTTAACTCTTCCATTGTAGTGTGGAAACAACCATAGCTAATTTGTAAATTAATACATTTATTGGCTGTGTTCCAATAAAATTTTATTTACAAAAACATGCAGTAGACTTTGACACAGAGTATAGGAGGTTTTTTTGTTTGTTTTTTTGTTTTTAACTTATATGTCTTCCTCTCTAGGTATAAAGGACCATTGTTAGAAGAACAAGCCCTTACAAAGGCTGCAGAGGGTGGATTATCTTCACCTGAATTTTCAGAGCTCTGTATTTGGTTAGGCTCTCAAATAAAATCGTTATGCAACTTGGAAGAAAGTATCACGTCTGCTGGTATTGCCACATTATGTTTTATTTACCTTTCTGCTTAATAGTAAAATAAACCAGTAACTTATGGCTTATAGTTTTATCAATAATGTGCCCACTGTACAAAGAAAAATCACATATTGCAAAGAACTTCAGTATGTGATAGTAAACATTTTTGGGTTGAATTTATATTAATCCAAAATTGATATTTAAATTTGCTTTCAAACTATAAGCAATTACTATTTATCTGCTATTTTTTTTTCTTCCTGACAGCTCTGATATCTGCTGTCTAAACCTTAGTATTTGTTTTTTAGAAAAAGTAGAGTCTGAATTTGATTATTGAAAAGTTTAATTTTTGAATGGTACTCATGTTGAATTAAGGCTTAAAATATTATATATATGTGTGTGTAATTCCTAATTTAAATTGTGTTCTGAAGCTTGTAGCTCAGGAGGATGTGGATTCACATAGGAATACTTCGGCTAAAAACTTCTGTACTAGCTCATAAAGCTTCTTTAATTCATCACCATCTTAGTAACTGGAGTCCTGTGGGTCTTCGGAATAATTTTAGATATTAATAGTATAATAAAAAGAAAAAGTAAAAATTATTGTGCATTCACTAGGGGTCAAAGTAGCTTTTTCTTTGAAAGATAATATTTTTTTCTTTAGAGATGGGGTCTTGCTGTGTTGCCCAGACTAGACTTGAACTCCTGGGCTCAAGCAATCCTCTTACCCACCATCCTAAATAGTTGAAACTTTAGGTGCGGGCTACCGCACCCTGCTTATCCTTTTCCATTGTTTTTTAATAGTTCACTTGATGCAAAGTAAAATAATTTGAATGCTAAACACATAACATGAGTGCCTACATAATTGTATTATGAAATAAAAATAAACACTGAGGGTTAATTAGATGGTTGCATTTATTTTCTGAGTATATAGAAATACAGTAGAAAGGGATCATTGGTTCTGAAGTGAAGTAATAATTATAGGCATAATAATGCTTTTACTATTTTAGTTGTTAACATAAGCTTCATGATCACACATTTAAGGATTTAATGTGAAAATTTAGAATTGACTGTAAAGTGGAAATAAGTAGATTTTATAGTAGTGGATTATATGATAAATGCTCAGTAAATGTTTTGTGATTTTTCTTTTTTAAAGGAAGAGATGATCTAGAGAGCTTCCAGCTTGAGATAAGTGGCTTTTTAAAAGAAATGGCATGTCCGTATTCTGTACTCATATCGGGAGATATTAAAGATCGTTTAAAAAAGAAGGAAGACTGTTTGAAACTTCTTTGTAAGTTATCTTGAACATTTAAATGCATGTGTTTGATCTGGTTTTTATTATTTTCAAGTCAAGATTTATTAATGAAGCATTAGATATTTTGTATATTAAAAAGGTTTTAATATTTTACTTAAAATACAAAGCCGTCTCACAAATGTTTATATAATACAGTATACATTCTACCAGTGATACCTTCTAACATTTGTGATTTATTTGGCCAATATAGAATGCCCTGTGTTTGTGATTTATATAGTACTTTAGTAATTTTTTCTTTATCTTAGTCTGGCTGTTATTATTCATGACTATATGACTAAAGTTGATAATTTCCAAAGTCCTGTTTAATCTTAAAACTCTCTGAAACTAGGCACTGGATGATAATTTTTTAAAAAATATTTATTGATCACTTACTCTTGTACCAGGAACTGTTCTAGGAATATATGAGATTTTTTTTTTTTAAAGATAAAATTTGTGCCTTTAAGACACTTTAAATGTAGCTAGTTTTATCAGGGAGGGATTTGGTAGATCCATGTTTGTATTGGGTCCTTTCAACATTGTTTTACTTTAGCTTAATTTTATAATGTTTTCAAATTTCTATAGAGAATGGCCATTTGTAAGAATTTTTCTAATACCTTTTATTATGAAAGATTTCTATTTCAGATTATACCATTTATAAAAAGATTACAGGTGATATATTCCTCCTAGGTGCTAGTGTTAATAAAGTTTGTTTCATTAGAGATGAAATTGTGTGTGTGTGTGTGTGTGTGTGTGTCTGTGTGTTTAGTGGTGATAGAAGTATTGATATTGAAATTGTCTTGTGTGTTGAGGGGGAATAAAAGTTATGTGCCCTCTCCCTCCCTCCCAGTACACTGTTCTCCATCTTCCTCCCATTTGGTGAGAGTCACTGATTTAATGAACCACTAATTTAATTAATTGGAGGTCACAGTAACTCCTAGGTATATTGGGACAGAAAGGAACCTAAGAAGCGCTAGCTAGAGGAACTTGGATATTCTTAATGTAATGAGAATTATGAAATCTATCATGGTTCCCTTTTTTTCGTAGCTGCTAAGCTCAGCAATTGTAATGATACTGGTTTCTGGTACAAGTAGGAATAAAGAAGAGATTTAAGAGAAGTATATTGTTCTTTCTGATTCTAAAAATACATGCCCAGAGGGCAGTGCCGAGGAGTTAGTGTTTAATGGGTACAGAGTTTCAGTGGGGAAGATGAAAAAGTTCTGGAGGTGGATGGTGATGTCTACTTAAAACATGATTAAAATGGTAAATTTTATGTGTTCAAAAATTACATGCTTATTATAGAAATCTTAGAAAATACATAAAGAAGAAAAACATTTATAATTTCACTCCCCAGAGAGAATATTGGTTTATTTCCTTTGTCTTTCTGTGTACACAAACACAAACACACACACTCTCTCACATTCTCAATCACTCTTAAATAAGATTAAGATCCTGTTACAGATTCTTCTTCTCCTCCTCTTCATTTAATATATCGTTTTCCTCTTTATTTCCCTATCACTTAATATTTTTTGAAAACATAAATTGGCTACTGTTCTATTCATATAACATTATGTTTGTTAACAGATTTCAAATTTGTATTTCTTTCTCTTTAAAAATGATTTCCTTGTTTGTATTTTTGGTTACTTAGACAAAAATTGTGAACATTTAAAATAGTCTCTGATCTAGATGTATATTGCCATATTTTGTTCCGGAAAGGTTATACCAATTCACAGTCTTAACAGCATCTATTCTTTCTTCGGTTGACTGTTTGAATCATATTGACATAATAAGCTTCGTGTTCTTTTTGAAAGTGTTTGCAACATGTATAAAATAAAAAGGGCCAAATTCCATACTATATAAAGAGCTTTTATAAATCAAGAGGAAAAAGATAAAAATTCACTGGGAAAATGTATAAAACACATAAGACATGAACATGCATTCTACAGAAAAAAAATTTTTAACTGCTTCTAAGCATGAAAAGATGCACAATATCACTCATGACAGGATACCATTTTTCACTTGAAAAATCATAATAGAAATCTGGGGGAGTAAGCCTTTTTGTGTACTACAGACATTAGACTGTGGTGGGAAAATAACTTGTAGAGCCTCTTAGGAGGACACGTTTTCAATGTCTCATTAAAATTCACTTGGCCTTTTGACTTGGCGGTTCTTTTGACTTGGCAATTCTTTGTCTATGAATTTATATCTGTTTCCCCAAGTGTACAAAGATACGTGAAAAGCATGTTCATTATGACATGGTAGTAGCAAAAAGACCAGAAACCTGAGTGTCCATAAATATAGATAAATAGAAATGGTACATTAATGCAGTGATGTCACAAGATAGGTAGTAAGAAGAATGCAAATAAATCAAGTGTACCAATATGGAATGATCTCTAAGAGAGGTGGTAAATACAAAATAAATATACATAACATGTATAGCATGTTCTTGTTTATATAAAATCAACAAAAATGCGTAGATGGTAAATATACATACTGAATACACACACACACATGCACACACACGCCCACACACCTAAAAGGATACCCAAGAAATGAATGGTAATTGCCTCTGGGGAGGGAGAAATCTAAGGATCTGCAAAAGGAAGAAGGCTTACTTTTCCCTGTACTGCTTACCATCTGCATGGATTAGCATTGTAAATACTAAATGCTTATTTGTACTATTACATAGATAAGTTAGGTTTCCATAGAAGCGAAGGTAGACTTCAGCTAAGGTTCTGTCTAAAATATAAATTTTTGAAAAACTGGTAATGTGTTTTAATGAAGTTTTTATTATTTTATTATGATACAGAGTCTTACTGTGTCGCCCAGGTTGGAGTGCAATGGTGTGATTATAGCTCACTGCACCCCCTCAAATTCTGGAGCTCAAGCAAACCTCTCACTTTAGCCTATGTAGCTGGGACTGCAGGCGTGCACCAACCATGCCTAGCTAATTTTAAAAAACATTTTGTAAAGATGGAGTCTTTGTTGCCCAGGTGGGTCTTAGACTCCTGGGCTCAAGCTGTTCCCTCACCTTAGCCTTGCAAAATACCAGGATTACAGGCCTGAGCCACCACGCCTGGTCTTAATAAAGTTTTTAAGTCAGAGGGACTTTAGTATAGTCCTCATAAGCAAAATTTAATATTGGTCTTAAAGTTTAATAATTGGTCTTAATATTTTGCTACTTGACTCTCTAAACTGTTGTGTGTAGACTGCATGGAGAAGTCTTTAAAGCAGTGGCTCTCAATCTTGCCTGACCTTGACAATTACATTGAGTCTAAAACACACCACACACAGATTCCCAACTCCTACTTCTAGATCTGCTGTTCAGAATCTCAGAGGATGGGACTCTGATACCTGTACTTTTAAATTGTTTTTTAAGATGTATTTTCTGCTCAGCTGAAGTTAAAACTTCTATATTAAATTGTGGTGTTTATGTCTAATTTTAACTAAACAAATAAAAACAAAGTCTTGGCGGCCACCACCCTCTCCCCAACTGGCACCCTGCTGCAAGATGGAATTGTGCTCTGTTGCTTGGGCTGGAGTGCAGTGACATGATCTCAGCTCACTGCAACCTTTGCCTCCCGGGTTTGAGCAATTCTCCCTCAGCCTCCCTAGTAGCTGGGACTACAGGCCTATGCCACCACACCTGGCTAATTTTTGTACTTTTAGCAGAGTTGGGATTTTGCCATGTTGACCAGGCTGGTCTTGAATTCCTGACCTCAGGTGATCTGCCTGCCTCGGCTTCCCAAAGTGCTGGGATTACAGGGGTGAGCCACCGCACTCAGCCCAAAACAAAAGTCTTAACTACTGCAGTGAAGAGTCACTTTAAAACAAGATTATAACCATTTAAGATTTTTGAGTAATTTTCTTAAATATGGCTATTGAAAGGATTAGATGAAATGGTGAAAGTAAAGGGACTTGTAAATATTTGGAGTGGTTTATCCTGACTCAAATTGCTCTTTGTGCTTATAGATCAGTTAGAGCTATACGTTCTTCTCTGACCAGCCTGCTTTGTATATATGAGACATATAATAATTTATCAGCGTCTTACACATTCTTACCTGTTCTTAAATTGTTGATTTGCTGGTGGATCTCAACTACTGGATTTTATAATCTTTGAAGCTAGGCATCATATCTTCCTTGACTTGGCATCCCCATTGTTCACACCATTTGTAGTTCAGAACAGGTCCTTGATAAACATGTACTTACTGAAATAGCAATCTAGATAATTTACTATGTTAATTAAAATGGAACTGAAACCAGCTAGTGTGAAATGACAGAGAATAAAACGTTTCTCTTTTTCCTGGTAGTGTTAAATTTCATTTTAATTTTTCGCTTCTAGTGTTCCTTTTTTGTACCCATTCATCTGTTTCAAACCAAGTCTTAGGCTGAACCTCTATAGGTAAAGTAGATGAAATTTAAGCTGCTCCTTTTTGGGGACCTGGATCTTTGCCTGCTGAACTCCAGTAGGAGCTGCTAGGGTTTCTCCAGTGTGAAAACAACCATTTAAAGTACAGTGTAAATGCATTTAATAGGGTGTCTCTTTTACATAACTTTAGTTAGTTGTTTTTTCTCATTTCTTTTTTTTTAAAAAAATGTAACACTTGCTATGGACTAGGGAATAATTTCATTTAAAAGTTTGCAGTGTTCTACAACTATTGATGTTCTTTGGGTCTTTGTAAGTTGGCATTATTGGTATTAATTGATACTTATTTTAAGTGAATAAATAATTTCAGTGAAATATCTTAAGAAATTCTTGTGCATGTATTAACATTTATTTTCTCTTTTTCATTGTAGTATTTTTAAGTACAGAACTTCAAGCTTCACAGATATTACAGAACAAGAAACATAAAAATTCTCAATTAGATAAAAATAGTGAAATTTATCAGGAAGTTCAAGCTATGTTTGATATACTTGGTATACCGAAGTCAACAACTTCTGACATTCCGCTTATGCTAAACCAAGTGGAATCAAAGGTATTATGTTTGTTTTGTTTTTTTATTTTCCCCAAAATTCAACTGAATGCTAACATGTAAGAGCTATATTAAAAGTGAAACTATTCCCTTTAATTATAAGGTATACATTTTATTTCAAAAGTTTATCTTCATGTCAACCAAATTTTGGATTTGGACTTAATAGGCATGTGACCTAATTGGTCAATGGCCAATTCAATATCCATTCAGGAAAATCAATATCCATTCAGGAATCAATATCCAAATCAATATCCATTCAGGAATCAAATCTTAATGAGTTACTGCCCTTTAGCTGTGCCGGAGTTTGCCATGATAGAAATCACTTAGCAAATGTAATGATCACTTTCCTAACCAGGGATGTAATGTAGAGAAAGAAAGAACGAAATAAAGAAAGAAGAGAGAGAGAGGGAGAGACAGGGAGGGAGGGAGGGAAGGAGGGGAAGGAAGGGAAGGAAGGAAGGAAGGGAGTGAGAAAAAGGAAAGGAAGGAAAGGGAGGAAAGAGGGAGGGAGGGAAGAAAAAGAAGAAAAAGGTAAAGAAAAGAAGGAAAGGAAAGAAAGAGATAGAGTTATCCTACAAAGTCAAAGGAAACTAAACTTTTTGAAAAATGGATGTTAATAGAATTGCAGTGTGGTTTCTTTGGCAGTGTGCATGCACAGTTTTTGGTGGATAAATGTTTAGTCAGAGTTAGTGCATTATATAATGAACGGAAGAGTGAATTAATTAGTACCCTGGCGGTTAGTTAAAAACAACAACAAACTATGTACCTTATGGCTCCTGTATTTTTTTTTTTAGTTACTAAACAACTCTTGTTCCCAGTCAAGCCATATATTAGAGAAGATGCTACCCTCACAGACCATATTCTGGCCTAGTTCCTGGGTTTCATTTGTTAAATATGTAGTCCTCTAGGGGAATAATACAGGATTCATTTCAAAGGAAAAGAAAATTATTGCCTAACCTTCAAGAATAAATACCTAACTCCATTTTTAGACACAGTGCCTTAAAATAAATCCTTGTTCAGTAAAGATCTCTTTTGCATTGATAATTTATGAAATGAAAAATAAGGTTTGTCTTAATGAACGTAAGAGAATTATAGTATCACTAAGATAAAAACAGAATATTAAAAAAATTTTTTTGGTAGAACTTGCAAACCAGAGAGTAAGTCTTTGAATCTCAGCTCAAAAACATTCTTATAGAGTTAACAAGTTACTCTTCAGATTTTTTTTTCTGTTTTTCTCTGAATGAAGACTGATCTGGGGTTGGCTAAATTTTCTGGGACTATTTCAAATTGAGATAGATTTCTGAGCTTAACATAATTTTCTAGTGCTTCTCAAAGAGGCTTTTCCCTTTTATGGTTTTTATTTAATATTAGCAACATTCTCAAATACCTCTTTTCCTTATTCGAAGCAGGCTATAATGCCTAGGTTCAAATACTGGCATACTGATTATAAGGTAGTTGTTACTGTGGCCATCTTGGCCAAATATTTACCTAAAAGGTCTTCCTACTCTAGTCAGTTTTTATCAAAAGTAAAAATTTTCATGGTTTCTTTCTTCTACATGTGATTTGTCCAGAAGACACTTTGTTACCACTGGGGAAGGAAAGTATTATTTTCTAACTTAAAGTTGTTCAGATGTGTAATTATAGTGGTATAGTTACAAGAAATATATAGTGGTGGTATAATAACAGCAAATATATAGCATTCACTCTTCTAAATGTTTACATGTAATAACTCACTTAATTCTCACATCACCCATGTGAGGTGATTCTGAATGTTTACATGTAATAACTCAATTCTCACTTCACCCATGGTTATGGGTAATAGATCACCCCCGTGTTGTATTACCTACAACAACCCTGCGAGGAAGCTGAGGTACTGAAGGATATAATAAGTTAAACAAGCAAGTTTCTAAATAGTGGTAGGCCTGAAGTTTAAACCCAGGTAGTCACACTCCAGAGCCTGTGCCCTTAACTTACTCTATAACAAGTAATTCTCAAATTTATTAAGACTATTATGTAATGTTGAATCCTAGGAATGGAGCCAAATGTGATTACATGTAACAACGTACAAGTATACATTCAGAATTCCTCTGAAGTAAGGAGTTACAACTTATACTTCTTATAATGTATGAAAAAAAACCCTAAAATTAGAGATAGTTACCATAGTTGAAGAATCTACAGAAATGGTCCATTTTAAGAAAATAAATTAATAATTTATTTAAAATATGTACAAATTGTATCAGTACAGAAATTGTATCATTGTAGAGGTAGATTTGCTGTGAAGCTACTAAAGCTGAAGTTCGGGGTCTCTTATTTGCACAGGTTCTTTCTAAGCTTTTTAAAAACACCATTTTTGAAATGTAATCATGCCATAAAATGTGCCTGTTTTAAGTATATTTATATAGTTCAGTGAATTTTAGTGCATTTACAGAGTTGAACAACCATCACCAAACTCGGATTTAGAGCTTTTCCATCACCCTCAGAAGAAACCTCAACTGTGCCCGTTTACATTACTCCACATTACAACCCCTGCTTCCAATCTGATTTTGAATTACTTCCTTAAAGAGTGCTCCTAATATTAAATAAGCTTCATGCCCCTCAAAATCTGAATTGCTCTAGATTGTTTCCTCTGGTTACCTTAAAACTAAGAAACTGTAAATATTTCATTTGGTTTTGTAAATATTTTCTTTAGCTAATGTTGGATTCTCCAGTTAGAAAGGTAAATTAATCCTGTCATTAGTAGGATAAATTACTAAATGACCCCTGATACTGCTAAAGGAAAAGTCAGCGCCTAATATCTTGTTTACCAAAATTAAAGTGTTTCAAGTAATTTAAATTAGGGGCTTTGCAAAAGTAATGAAAATATATATGTGATGGCTATAATTGAGAGAGATGGCTTGTCCCTTATGTTTTCTTGCTGAACAATGTAATGAGAATACTTACAACTGAAATGTGTACATAGCATTTATTTGAGAAAAATCAATGTGCTGGTCAAAGGTTTTAGTAACTTTTTTGAAAATTTACTAGGAAGTAAGAAAGTGCTGTCTTAAGTAGGAACTCCAAAGTTATTTAACGAAGACACAGATTCTCATAGTAGAACCTTTTAATAGGTACTTCTTTAGCTGTTTGTGTATATTCTTTCTTATGCTGGGAAAGAATGTGTTCTATAGCTTGAATGAATACAGTGTGCTTTTTTAAAGAAGATACTCTGTAATGTAGTGGTATTGTTCTGTGTGATGGTATGTTTTAATTATTTCACTCTAATATTTTATTCTGTAGTGTTCTGAGCAATACTTTAAACCAAAATAAGATTGTTTTAAATTAGGAGTACACATTTTTCACCATCTTTTGTATTTACTTTTAGGTGAAAGATATTCTCTCAAAAGTCCAGAAAAATCATGTGGGAAAACCACTGCTGAAAATTGATTTAAATTCGGAACAGGCGGTAAATTCCCCTTTTTGTTATTAGTTTTTTGTAATTAAATTAGTGAATATGACTTAATTTTATAAATGAACATCTATTTTGCAATACGTAGCATGCATATGTTGTTTTGTAGAATTAAAATGGATTGATATTCTGGAGTATATGTCCTAACATTTCTTCAGTTAAATTATTAATTAACTTTTAAAAATACCTGGCCGAGAATATTTATAGTGCTCAATGTTCTAGCACAATTGTGATTTGAAAAGAACAGAGGCTCAAAGCCAGCAAGATGAGTTACTGGTATTTTCTTTACTTATTGGTCCAGACTGCTTAGCAGGTAAATGTTTTACTTTATCATGTTCATGTTTGATTACAGATAAGGTATACTCTACTAATAGGTAGAGTTTAATTTGTATGTTTAATGTCTTCTGGATATCATACATGTACTTTCCATTATGCTCTAGTATTTAAATCATTTACCATAAAGTCTCATGGGAACAGAAAATGGTCAGTAAGTACAATATCTTTTGACTCAGTAGGAAGTACTGAGCACAGTTTTCAGATTTCTTTTCTCTGCAGAGTGAAAGAATCTAAAATTTATTATTTTTCCTTTCACATTTTTTAGGAACAACTGGAAAGAATCAATGAAGCTCTCTGCTGTGAATATGAATGCCGCCGGCGAATGTTAATGAAACGATTAGACGTGACAGTCCAGTCATTTGGATGGTCTGATAGAGCAAAGGTAAGGCTGTTTTCCCATATGTGTCCTGTAGGTGGTAGCCTATAGCAGCTCTTCTGGCGTGCTTGTCTGTTATGTAACCATGCCACATTTGCACTTCATCAACCACATGCCCAGGCCAACTACTGGTCCGGACATAAGATGATCCTGGTCTTGTATAAATGCCTGTTGCATATAAGTTAATTCTTCCCCACATGTTTTACTTTACATTTGACATTTATTTTGACATTTGCCAGAATATGTATAAAAGAAGGGGCATCATATGAGACAATGAGATAGATATAGTGAGCAATGTAACAAGAAAGCAGGAGGGATAGGTACAGGTAATACCGATGCCAACAGGTCTTTAAAGTATCTTAAGACTGGATGAATGTGGAATGTGTTTCAGTTGATGAGGGAGTTGGGAGGTGAGGGCATTTCCAAATATGGATCTCTTCAGATAGCTTTCTAAAGAGCTGTCTCCTATCACTCCCATTTTATGCCTTTAATCTGTATCCACTGCCTTGTCTGGGATCACTCCTCACCCCCACTCTTCCCACCCTGCATCTTCCCACCCTGCAAACTCTCCAGGCAGTAAGCTGAGACAATTATAGGGCTTCTCCTCATTCAGGGATCTTTGTCCTGTGTTCCTTGGTGTCCAGTGTCTGACCATCATTGGTTCACATCACATGGATTCCCCAGTTTTTTAGTTATTTCAGGTGAGAGAGTAAATCTGGTGTCTATTACTCTACTTGACTACATGTGGAATTTCAGGTATTATTATTTTTACATATTTTGGATTATGTCCTTCTTCCCCAGTTAGATCTTCTGCCCCATGTTAGATCAGTTGTGGTCACTTACGCCAGCAGTCCTCAACCTTTTTGGCACCAGGGACTGGTTTCATGGAAGACAGTTTTTCCATAAAGGTTACGGAGGCAGGGGGATGGTTTTGGCATGAAACTGTTCCACCTCAGATCATTAGGCGTCAGCTTCTAAGGAGTGTGCAACCTAGATCCCTCACATGCGCGGTTCACAATGTGGTTCACGCACACCTGTGAGACTTCCATGCCACCATTGATCTGACAGGAGATGGAGCTCAGGTGGCAGCGTTCACTTACCACTGCTCACTTCCTGCTGTGTGGCCTAGTTCCTAGTGGACCAGTAATAGTCTGCGGCCCGGGGGTTGAGGACTCCTTATGTAGCTTTATTCAGCTGGTCCCTGGGGTGTACTGAAACATCCAAGATGGCTGTCTCACATGGGTTTTTGGGGCTAACTCACTGCTGTGGTGCTCCTGTTACCTTCTTGTCTTTCACGTGGTGTCTCTTTCCATGTGATGTATTAGGTTCCTATGGCTGCTGTGAAAGTTTATCACAAATTTAGTAGCTTAAGTAATACAATTTTATTCTCTTCAAATTTGGAGATTGGCAGTCCTAAAGTGAAGGTATTGGCAGGGTTGCATTCTTCCTGGATGCTTTAGGGGAGAATCTGTTTCCTTGCATTTCCTGGCTTCTAAATGCCACCTGCATAGTTTAGCTCTTGGCTTCATCTTCTCTCTTCAGAGCCAGTAGTCCAGTAGAATCTTCCAGCCTTTCTCTCTGTCTCTCTCTGCTTCCATTGTCACATTGCCTTATCCTGTCTCTGGCACTCCTGTCTCTCCCTTATGAGGATCCTCATGATTATATTAGGCCCACAAAGATGATATGAATAACCTCTCCATCTCAAGATGTTTAACTCATTCACACCTGCATCTACAAGGTAACATTCAGGAGTTCCAGGAATTAGGATGTAGACATCTTTGGAGGGCTAGTCGACCTACATAGAGACTTCTCTGTGAATTTTATTTTTTCTTGCATTGCATTTCTGCAATATGATAAAATGCTTTTTTTAAAAAACTATACTTTGAAAAATTAGGTCTTCTAATGCGTTCTTCATTTTCTGTATACTTTTTCACTCAGAAACTTGTACCACTTACTGCAATTTGGGCTGTTCGTATGGCTATCCTTGGCCGCTTCACTACTTTCTGGATCCCATGGCCCACTCTTTAAAGTGTACAATTCAGTGGTTTTTTTGTCTCTTCACTGTGTTGTGTAACCCTATATGTAATTCCATAACATTTCCATCATCCCAAAAGGACATACCTACCCCTCAGCAGTCATGCTCAATACTCCCTACCCCCATGCCTTAGCTACCATTACTATAATATACTGTATGTTTCTGTGGATTTGCCTATTCTGGACATTTCATATAAATGGAATCATACAATATGTGGCTTATGCATCTGGCTTCTGTCAGTTAGCATAATGTTTTCAGGGTTCATCCATGTTGCAGCATGTAACAGTACTAAATTTCTTTTGGTATCCTTCTTACGGCTGCATTACGTTTTATCATTTAGTGATTCAATAATTTACTTCTCTTATACATTTTTTTTTTCTGTATTAATACCAGGCATGTTTCTATGTATAATTTTTTTATATAAATTTCAAAGTAAAATCTTATGGTGGATTCTTTAAAGGAAGTTTACTGTGTTGACGATTATGTCTCTTAGTGCTCTCGCTTCGCATGGCCAAATGTTTTCCAGTAAGTTGATATGAATGTAAACTCCTACCAGCAAGGTAAATGAAATTTTGTCCCACCTTAGGCTCTTTAATAGTTAGGGCATTATCAATTTTATTGTTAACTTGATGCTTAAAAAGACTAACTTGTTTTGTCTGTTCTTACTATTGGCAAAGTTGTACTTTTTTCCTAAGCTTATTAGTCATTTGAATTTCCTTTTTTTAAAAACTTCTATTTATGTATCTTGTCATTTTTTTTTCCTGTAGGGTTCTGTTTTCCTTTTGTTTGAGCTTTTTCTATATAAAGGATGTTTGCTGGCTGAATTATTTGTTGAAAATATTCTCCTCAGTTGTGATTAGATTCTGTTTTATATCTTTTGAAGCATAGACATTTTAATTTTTATAATGTACTTGTTTTTCAATTTAAAATTAAACCTCAAACAGTTAACTCTTTATTCTCTTTGGAATTCCCTTTGTTATATGGTGTACCATATTTTTGTTATTATTACAGATAGCCACCAGTTCATTTCAGTACCCGTTAAAAGATAATCCTTTCCTTTTCTCATTGATCTGTGATGTCTCCTTTATCATTTGTTGCTTTCATAGATTTTTGAGGCCCTGAGTCTCAATATACTATTTCATCAATCTTTTTTTTTTTCCCACGTTCTAGTTAATTAGATAGAGGTAGGATAGCACACTGTTACCTATACTAGACCTGTGCTTCAGGATCAGGTAATCCTTTGTTAGTAAGTGGGCAGAGTTAGGATTCTCTCTATATTTTGGAGAAACTAACTTAAGCTGTTTATGCCTCACTTTTTTTTTTCCCCATCTGCAAAAGGGGTAATAAAACCAACCACTCTAAAAGGATGTTTTGAGGATTAAAGAAATAATGCCTTAATAAGTGAACAGCATCCTGGCACATTTAATAAATGCTCATTAAATATTAACTGTTAAGATGATGATAATTTCATATTATAGCACATTGATATTTGGAAGGATTCTTTTTCAAAATGCTGTTAGTTATTCTTACATATTGAGTTTCTGGATTTAAATTTAGATTCTTTTTTTTTCCTTTCAAAAACTATTTCTCTAGGATTGTACATTAATTTGGGGGAAAACTGACAGTAATACTTAACGTCCCCATACAGAAACTTGGTATTTCTGACCATTTAGACAAGTTTTCCTTTTGTTTTTGCAAGATTTACTGATGTTTCCCTTTTAAACATCCTGTATGTGGTTTTGGTAAAACCATTTTTTAGGTATTTTTTATTAATATGAATAGAATTGCTTGTTGTTATTTTTTAGAAAGTCGCTGGTAGTTACATATTTTTAATATCTGTTGTTCTATTTTATTTGTTCTAACTAATTCATAAATTATCAGATATTTGGGTGTTTTTTGCTCTTTCCTATTTCCTTGGTTATATGTTATCTCTGTTTCTTTCCTAAGATTATGATTGTTTCCGCTCTTTCATTAAACTTTACTTTTGTTCCATTTTTCTTTAACTTTCGTCATTTAGGTAAAAACAGATGATATAGCAAGAATTTATCAGCCTAAGCGTTATGCTTTGTCACCCAAGACAACAATTACAATGGCGCATCTACTTGCTGCTCGTGAAGATCTATCCAAGATCATTAGGACAAGTAGTGGTGCCAGCCGGGAGAAGACCGCATGTGCCATTAATAAGGTTCGTGTTTCTTTCAGCACAGTGGAGAGTGAATTGATGATATCCAATTTAATGTTTTTACAGATTTTAAGCTATTTTTCATTCACTTCTTGGTAAATGCCTAGAAAAAAAGAGTTGCAGAAGGGGTTCAGTCTAGGCTTAGTTATGTTATTTCCGTGTGTGTTTGTTCACTTAAATTTGTATATTCATAAATAAAAGTATTATCTGAAGTAGAGGAATTAAGGATTGCTTTTGTTGAAGCTGTAGCAAGAATTATTTTCCTTCTTTCCAAAAAGTAACAGTTTTTGTCAGTAAGAATCTTTAGGAATTGTTTCAAGTACTGACAGATTCTTTAGATCCTTGGTGTAAAGGGAAGAGGAGTTTATGCTTTAGAGTCAAACCAATCTGGGTTCCCATCCTAGCTCTGTTATTTACTTACAGAAATGACCCTGGGCAAGTTACTGAACCTCTTTGAGCTTCTGTTTCCTGATTCAGAGTATACATCCATTTCTCTGACAGTAGTCTTAAGCTCAAGGAGTCTGAATTTTTGACAACAGCAGTAACAACAACAAACTAATTTAGAATGTTTATGTCAGGTTGACTGGTATGTCCTCTTCATTTAGGTAGAGCACTCCATGGGAAGCTTTTTACAAAATAGCAAAAATTCAGAAATTAGCGATTTGGATGATTTTAAAACATTGCTTCTCACTCAGTGTAGCTTGAGATAAGATACCTTTTCAGAGGGATGGTTGTTTTTAAAGTCATTTTGCTAATTATTGCTAAGTTAGGCATCACCAGTGTTTGCCTCTTTGCTCCACTGTGGCTCAACCCTGTCTTCTGGAAGTGTTCTCTCTTTAAATCTATTACCTAATATCTTGCATTGGGTTATAATTTAGTCTTGCTGGATCAAGAGTTCTATTTATATAAGTAACATTGACCATCTCTTCTGGGTTTATAATTTATGGTCCCATTATTTGAGGGTAGTTTTATGATCAGTTCTGGCATCTCCATATGCCCACCAACATACCATGTTTGGTAGAGAAACCAATGAGAATAAGAACCAGGAAAGCCTGTTCTTTGGATTTGGTAATTAGGACATCATTGCTATCTTTGAAAGAACGTTGCATACTTAGAACCTTGTCTCACATTGAGGATACTGTACTTTCTATCTTTCATTTGTGCCATAAATTCCTAAACTTGGTTTTGACTAGAGAATCAATGGAAGTATAATTCATTGGTCATTTTGGTTGAGGCAGTTGCTGTTTTATTTTCTTTCCCGAAAGACACTAGCAGGAAGTTATTGGCTTCCCCTTGTCTGTGGTGAGCAGATGACACCTTTCTTATCGCTATCTTTCCTCTGCTCGTGCCATATAAAGCTGCTACTTTCTACAGAAGGTTGGATACTTAAACTAAGTTTAACTTCCCTGGTTTATTTTTGAAAGGATTGTAAAGCTTAGTAAATGAATTATATCAACTGTGTTTTCCTTATAGTAATATGGTAGTAGTATCATCACTGAAAGTATGTGAGCTTAAGTTTTTTAAAAGAAGTAGTTCATTGAGAATCCTTCTCTCTCTTTGTAGTGACACGTGGAATTACAGTTTTTATATCAATCTCTGACCTCATTAAAGCCCCATGTTATCATATATACTTCATACGTTTTTGAAATGAAATGTGCTTAGGAATATAATCTTTTATTGGATAATCAATTACCAAATCATTGGCAATGGAAAGTCCAGTGTTGTTATTGTATAAATGGATATTAAGTTAATGAATGTAAGGTATGTCGTTATATACATAAAAAATGTTTTCCTAAAAAAAATTTCTTAGTGAAGTGGGTACTACGTTTGTTACAGAATTTGCTAAACAGATTTAAGTGAGAAAAAATTAAGGTTTAAGTTTCAGTAGTACTGTCTCAGATTATTTAAAAATAATATAACATTCTAAGGAATTTGTCATATATAACATCTTTCATATTTTTTCATGTTTTCTTTTTTAAAAATTCATTTTTTTCTTCAGACTTGGTAAATAGGAAGTAAAATTATTATTATTATTATTATTTTTCTCTTTTTTTGAGACGGAGTTTCTCTCTTGTTACCCAGGCTGGAGTGCAATGACGCGATCTCGGCTCACTGCAACCTCTGCCTCCTGGGTTCAGGCAATTCTCCTGCCTCAACCTCCTGAGTAGCTGGGATTACAGGCACGTGCCACCATGCCCAGCTAATTTTTTGTATTTTTAGTAGAGATGGGGTTTCACCATGTTGACCGGGATGGTCTCGATCTCTTGACCTCGTGATCCACCCACCTCGGCCTCCCAAAGTGCTGGGATTACAGGCGTGAGCCACCGCGCCCGGCCCTGTAAAATTATTTTTTTAGTTGAAACACAATAATTGTACATATGTATGAGGTACATAGTGATGTTTTGATACATACAATGTATAGTTATCAGGCAAGGTAATTGGCCTTTCCCTCATCTCAAACATTTGTCATCTCTTTGTGTTGGGAATGTTCAATATCCTCCTTCTAGCTATTTGAAGCTAAATATTAACTACAGTCATCATATAATGGTAAAGAACACTAGCATTTATTCCTCCTATCTAGCCGTGGTTTTGTATCCTTTAACAAACTTCTCCTTATCCTTCTACACTTAATATTTTTAATATTAATTTGCACTGTCATGTCTGACACTTTCATGTCCTTAAATATTGGCTTCTATTTACTAGAAACGATAATATCACTTGAAACTTTTATGTAAACTTTAACTTTTAAAATATTAGAAACTAAAAGAAAATGTTTCTTCACATAGGTGCTGATGGGAAGAGTGCCTGACAGGGGAGGCCGGCCAAATGAAATTGAACCACCACCCCCAGAAATGCCCCCTTGGCAAAAGAGACAAGAAGGCGGCGGTGGGAGGGGTGGTTGGGGTGGTGGTGGTGGAGGTGGTGGTAGAGGTGGTGGTGGTGGGGGAGGAAGAGGTGGCTGGGGGGGTGGAGGAGGTTGGGGAGGGGGTGGAGGAGGGGGAGGAGGATGGGGGGGCGGAGGTGGAGGAGGAGGTGGTAGAGGAGGTTTCCAAGGCAGGGGAGATTATGGTGGAAGAGGGGGCTATGGTGGAAGAGGGGGCTATGGTGGAAGAGGCTATGGAGATCCATATGGAGGTGGTGGTGGTGGCGGTGGTGGAGGTGGATATAGAAGATACTAAAAACTATAAAAACTAGATAGCAGTGCTTGCTTCTTTATAGATACGTTAGACATAGTGTTCTAAATAACATACTTGAATATCATCTTTGAGGTAAACACCATGTTAGACTTCCTGGTGATACCATTCTTGAATTGGTTAATATGTAAGAACTGTTTTTTACTACCAGTTGATCTCTCAAATGAAGTGATGATTTTTTCTGTATTCTGTGTACCCTTGAGCATGTTGTGTCTTTTTAAAAAACAAAAAAATAACAAAAAGTATTTTTTAAACTGTAAATATTTATTACCATCAAACTTGGAAAATGGAAAGTATTTTATTGTCATGATTGAATTTAGATTGTTACCTGTATTTTGTTCAGGTTTGAGACTTAAATGACCTCACCTGTAATGGAAAGGAATATAGACCCTTGCCTCACCTGTATTGCTGTGCATGTGTTTTGTGGGTTTTTTCGTTCGATTTTACAAAATAGGGAAAGGCACTTATAGTTGTGTTTAGTAGGCAGTTGTTGTGAATCATTTTTTTCTCTTAGGAGATTCCTCTCTAGCCATGTTTCTGTTAAAGTTTCATTAATTGAAGCCCAAGTTTACTTTTTACTGTACATATTTATTGTCTAATTGGATTTGAAATCTTCATGATCTTGTTTGACAAAGCAAAGTTAAAGATTGAGGTCAGAAATACTTTAACAGAGCAAAGACACCTACCAACTTTACATGATGGTGTGAGAAATAGTCCTATAAACTGGTCTCTTCATGATTTATATTCTCACTTTAGACATCCAAATATTAAAAGGCAGGCTGACCTGTATCACACAGGATTAAGGCAGTAATTTCCAGCTTCAGTAGATCAAGGGTAGGGCTAAGGCATCTGTTGGTAATTCTGATTCACAGCTAGATTTGGGAAACACAAAGTTAGGGAATGGCTATATGTGGTTTGCTAGTTGGAGCAAAGTCTTAGCTATCAAGAGTTGTGAATTTGAATCATGGCACTAGGTTAGGGTGCTGTGGGTTGAAATGACCTTAGTTCTTAAGGAGCGATTTGTCCTCATTTGTCAGATGAGGAATGAGACACTTGCCATCATCTCACGTTGTTTCATAAAGACCTAAGTACAAATGCAATTTGTTAAAAACTTACAGAGGGCCAATTTTGAATACTTTAAGATGTAGGCCAAGTAATGCATTTTCCTCTTAGTGTAGAGAGTTAAAGAAAAAGAGCTGGTCACATAAAATTTTTCCATCTCAGTGTAAAATATGTATCTCATTGTAGGCTTCTGGTCAATACCTCTGCATAACAACTTTCTGTGATCTAACCAACTCAACTGATAGAAAGCTGAATTGTTACCAGTGGACAAGTGGTATTAGATGTTTAGCAGGCTTTCTGTTGTTGTTGTTGTTTTGGTAATCTCTGTGGTAAAATCTAAAATAATGTTAAAACCTTAAAAGTAAATATTGAATATTCTGTAATCTTAGACATGTATTTTTCAAGCTAACCCTTTGAAGAAATGTGTTCAAGGTAGGAAAATATAAAGTTTTTTAGTTATTTGTAAATTTATTTTTTGTGTGTTTATGTTTAACGAAAAGACTTAATTTCATTTGTGATAACTAAAAGGTTTCCCATAATTAAGAAAATACCTTTATCAGTAGCTATGAACTCTGAAAAATAATTTTTAAAAAACTATATAAGCAAAAAACTATTTGAGTAAAATATTTCTGGAGTTATTCATTTAAAAATCTGCATTTAAAACCTTTACATTTCTGCCTTTTATTTTATTTTTTTCCTAGCATTAGTTTCTGATAAAGGGGATTTACAACTACTTCAACTTTTTTGCCACTAAAGGTTTATGGTAACTATGTAAGAAACAATAGTTTATCAGTTTCATAAGGTTTTCAATAAGATTTCTTTGTACCTTTATAGGAGTGCTGCTTGAGCTATTCACTACAGTCACTTATTTCTTATCAAAATTTAGCACTTGCTCCTGGAAACATGTTGGAGCTGAAACCACTCCTAGGTACACATTCCTGTAAACCTTAATTGAATGAAAAGCTGAATCATGTAGAATCTAATATTTTACTTTTTCCTGTAAGGTGGGATTTTCATGATAATATTTGTTCAGTAAAAATTTCTTTTGTAGAACAGTTTGCTGAGCAGTATCTAGAATAGCAGGAAGGGGATTTGGGGCCTAATGTGAAAGGCCATAGTGTGACAATGTTTTATAAATTGAGTGCAATACAACATGGAGTATGATGAATGGCACTCTTCTGCTTCCTAGAATCTAGCGCTTTTTTGATATCTCCTTTTCATTCTCTTTTTTTGCCTGGTTCTCAGTTTCATTTTTTACTACATCATTGTCCTTCCCTTTTTTCTTCTTTGTCCAGCCTAGTACCTACTAGCACATATAGACATGATCTTACTGGGAGTTTCTGGATTAAAGTTGTCACTGACCTTTCCTCTGGACCGTATAAAGAGCATGTATTCTGTCTATACATAATCACCACACTATTTCTCATAAGCACGCATCAAAAGGGAAACAAGGGTTTTCTTTGAACTAACTTACTTTCGTTTTGCAGATCAGGGAAACTTTGCCTCATTAAACAGAAAAGGGAAAACATTTTAAATAAAAAACATCTTATTACCTGTATTTGTGACAAAAGGAGGCACGACAACCTAAAAAAAAGTTTGTGACCAGAAAAATGTCCTGAGCAGTGATACTATCTATAGCTTGGAAGGAGCACAGGTTTTTAGAGAAATTGGGGGATGAAAATTGGGGGAGGTGAGCAGGCAGTTTAATCTCTCCTTCAGGACCAGGTTGTCCATATGACTTCATTACTTTGTATGAAGTATTATGAACTGTCCAAATGATAAATACACTAACATCTAAATGTTCTAGAATGCATTCCACAGGGGAATCTGAGTGACTGAATTTTTTCCTCTCACTTCATTGGTTTGGTTAAACAAAAATTTAGCTGGGGATTAAGGGAAAATTGTGGCTATCTCTGATCACTCTAAATAATCATGACCACAAATAAATTCCTCTGGGGGGTCTGTTACCTGGATTGAACTATCGTTACCAATTTTATCCATAGCTTCAAAGTTTCTCTTCTTTACTTGCTAGTTTGCTTAGATGGAACAGTGGAATTAAAAGCCACAGAGAAATGACAGCCTCAATTCTGTCTCCTTTAATGTTAAGTATTTACAGACTTAATATTTAGTGACCACTGTAAGTTATGAATGAGATGGAAAGAGGTTGAATATTCCTATACTTTTACTTCTTCGTGGTTGTAAAAAGATTTAGAAAAATTTAAACTGAATAGCTACTTTGCCTTTCCTTCCAGGAAAACTCAATTTGATTAACAGAATAGGGGAATGGTCTTAGCTGTGGATTATAGTAAAAATTCAGGTAAAGTGTTTACATAGTCACGAAATAGAAGAAGCACAAGCCATTTATGTTGTAGGGATCCTAATGTCTTTTATCATATAAATATTACACAAAGAAAACTTACATTAGGTATCAAAAAACTTTACAATATGTACATTTGTTTTTTTCTTGCAGTTCTGTATTATACATTTTTAGACAGAAATTCACAACTGGTCAGTAAAAGGTGAGTCAGCAAAGAAAATGAGAAGTGACCCTGCTGTTAATAAAACAAGATTTGTCCTTGTTTTGGCAGATAAATACCTGGCCAAACTAAAGTCAGTGTGAGAAGCAAAAATTTGTACTAGGCTTGAGAAACCAAAACCTTTTTTTCAGATTATTTCTGTAGATCCCACTAGCCCCTTGTTGCTCAACACAAATATTGTTAACTTGTATACTGTACCTCTTTGGCCCTTGCTGGACTGTAAAAACCTGTGATGAAACTGTTTCCTCTTGTCCATTTCAGTGGTAAATTCTGCAGTACTTGATACTGTTTAGCCATTGCTAATTTGAAGGGACTGTAACCTTTTGAATCCCTATAGATTATAGGTTATTTATGTAAAAACTCAGTGGGGATCTTTATTTTGGATGGAAAGCAGGAAGAATGAAAAAAAAAATGTTCTGTGACTGTTTTAAAAAATTGAAATATTCCATCTTTGGTCTGTATCAAAGGAAAAGAATAATAGTGAAGAATATGAATTTTAGAGTTTGTCCTAACTCATGTTTGTCCTATAAAAAGCAAGTAACAAAGTGTTACTGTAAGTTTACATGCCAGTTTGTGGGCCTAAGCAGGCCTGCTTTGGGCATTTCTGAATTTAGATTTAGAAAAGGGTAAATATGTGTGTAAAATGTTTCTTTATAATGTAATGAAACACTAACTACAACCTAGTTCTATGTCACTAAAACTCAGTGCAAGGAGGAACGCAAATGGGAACTGGTCTTTCATCAAAGAGAATTTTAAATGATCTGAATCCTCCAGGTAAGCAATGCTTTGTATTCCTATGAAGACTTGGTGCTCTTGGCTTTAGGTTTGGAACTTTTAATTGTTAACATTATATTCTTGGCAGCTGGACAACTTGTTTATGAATTTCAAGTCAGTCTGGTACCAGACTTTTCAGGCATGGAAGCCAAGTACCCTGAAAAAGGAAAATGATCATATGATTTTTTTTTTTAAGAGAACTAAAAAGAGGCTGACAAAGGAATTTGTGAATAGTTGCCCAAGCAACTAAATGAGCCCATTTATTATTAACCTTCATAATAGAAAACTCACAGGATTGTGATTTTGCCAAACAATACAGTTTTACCTTGTGAGCAGTCTAATCTTGAGACAAACTGAACTTTATATTTGTGACTTTGTATAAACAACTAAAACTTGTTTAATTCACTTCCACATTTTATGGCGGAAACAAAATTCCAAGCCACATACATGCCTGATATTGTATATACATATTATATACATATGTACACACAGTCAGCTATTATTTAAGCCACTGATCCAATTAGCTTATTTCTAAACAGTAGTAATAGTGAAGACAGTTAAGCACAAATTCAGTTCAAAAAGAGGACTTTCAAAATAGTTTACTTCAGAAGATGGAACATGAAGAGTTAGACTCTTCATAGACTTTTTTTCTTTTAAAGCCATCAATTCCTAATTCTATCCACTGTATAATATATAAGGAAAAACATGTTTGCATTATGTTTATTTTAATTAACCAGTAATATGAGATGGTAATAGCTATGTTTTCAGGTACCTAATTTGACTACTTATTTTATGACGACTGTAAGTTGTAAGGCTACAACTATAAGTTGACCTGCAGTTGGATAATGTCTTGTTTAATAGGCCTCTAAAACGTTGTGGCTGTATCGGTAGAAATCTGCTTCTAGGTAGATATGCTCATGTGTATGAGTGTAGTGAGGAAGGAGGGTACATAGGCTAATTGATTAGATCTGAGGTAGTGAAGAAGGGGCCAGGTTTACAAAGTATGCTGGGATATAGAGGATATCTACTCTTGGGATATGGGTAGTTTTCTATTATAAGCAAGCTTTGGCTGAAACAAAGTAAGTCTGTTGACAGAAAACAGAGCATAGGAAGCAAGTACATTTTCCAGAGATTTTCGTTTTAAGGAAGAATCAGCCAGGCAGGCCACTGAGACACCCCCTTGTCAGGAAACGATAGTCATGTTTTAGATCACATACTTTTGGTAAACGTCAGCAGTATGAATAGCAAAAGTTTTGCATTCTTTAGTTTTTCCCCTTTGAGTCAACTGACTGAAGGAGAAAACAATGCTGCACATTAGGATTCTTTTAGGTAAATAAACAGAGGCTTTTCCTTTTAAAGTACTGTTTTAAAGCTGGTCAGTCTGAAGTTCCTCAGGTCTGTGTGTTACAGTCAGTTTTGGAAATGAGATCTCCACTATATACTCCTCTACAGATTGTGCTCCTTGAGTTTCTGGGCTAAGAACAGTCACCCTGCTCCATTTGAGCTAAGACATGATTGCTTTTTTGAAGCTGGAGGGATTCTATTTTCTTCTGTGCATATTTCAGTTGGATCTTTAGGGCATCATTATCTGCTTTCAGATTATTTATTTCCTAAAGGGAAAGGAGAATGAGGTATGTTAATAAAGCAGCAATGAATAGCAAATCAATTACAAATGGAGAGTGCTACTTTTGATTGGCATCTCCTATTCACTGTGGCTGAGAATTAAAAACTATTTTCAAGATAGTTATTTTGCCCTGAATAGAAAATAGCAAGTTAAATATCAAATGAGCATTTGTAAGCAGCAGTTAGTCTTTGTTATCTTATCAAAGTTTGTGAGTGGTTAGTGGGCAGAATAAACCATTTCAGAGCAATCAGTGGATAATGACAAAACCTTTGGGTGTTTTCTCTCAGGAGATCTCAACTTGGCATAAACAGAGTCTCTGGTCAGGTCTGAGCCATGAAAGCATAACTGAGAATTCTTTAATGTGAGGTATCATAGTTAATTTAAGCTAAGAATTTTACCCCATCCCTAAATTGAGATTTAGTGATCTAATTTGTAGTGATGTCATCATAAAGCCAAAGCTGATTTCCAGTCTTCTAATTTTGAGTCCAGTGTTCTTATATTATCTTATCCTGTACTGATTACTCCAAGAATACTATATACAGACAATGTCTGTGTAATTTGGGATACACTGGGTTGTTTCTCAATCTGAATTATCTAGATAGCTGTATTAGCTGCCATACAATACTGAGCACTTGCTATGTGCCTGTGCTGTGTTATATAATGGAATATCTTAACCTTCAAAAACACCCTGAAAATAGGGGTATACCTCAATCTTATAGAAGAAAATGTTGCCATATAGTATAAAACTGCAGAGCTGAACTCTGGTTTATGTAAACCTAAAAGCTTTTATTTGCTTATTCTTTTGTCCTGTGTTGGTTCAGAGGTGCATTATACTTAATATGTAACATTAATACTTATTAATATACATTATGTATTATTGTAAATACTGATTTAATTTGACTAGTTGTTATGGATAGGACTGTTGAATTACACAGACTAGTCATTGTAAGGATTATACTTAGTGGGAAAGTGGGACACATTATTGTTCCTCTAAAATGCACACAGTGAATTGTGGAGCTTAGGTCTATATGACAAGCCTAAAAAGTAAAGACAGGCAGTGGGCAAAAAGCGTTTACTGGCTCTGATATTGCTGAGTAGGAATTCTAAACTTTCTACAAGCCACCTTTCAAAGCATTGTTGCCAACCACATTGTTCCTTTTCATTGGCATGTAAAATGTCATTGAAGCAAACCTTACAGAACATGGAATCCCAGCCTTGTATTTCACAAGGACCAAACAGACCGTAGAGTTTAACAGCTGGTGTAAGAAACATTTGGGACTGAAAACACAAATCTTTGCCTCCAAGACCAAAGTTCTTTCTATTGAGTTCATTTTTTGAGGTTTCTTTCTTGGTTTTTAAAGGTTGCATTTGGCAGTTTCTATCCCTAAAGAGGAAGGGGTTTGTGTAACCTACGTTTTGCTACCTTCTGATTGACTTGATTTTTGTAACACATCTTAACAATAACTCTGAGCAGGCAGAGTACCATTCATCCAGAAAATCTGTTCTTTTTCCATAAGTTTGTCTTAATATTATGTTCTTTGTACCAAGCACCAAATCAAGAGTTTCACATACATTATCTAATTTGTTTTTTCAAATGTTTCTTTAATCCAATTTCTGGGGTCTGACAGGGAAGGTACAGCATTGAGGACAATGCAGGGAATCCTGAAACCCTCATGGACAGTTTTTCACTCTGCAGAATGTAGAATTATATAAGGAATTCTATTAGCTGGATACTGGTTTTGTGTTTGCACTGACAGGCTTCCAGAAACAGAATACAAACCTTGATGTTTTTGGGGAAAGCCAGAAAGGCATTCCTCCTCCTCTAATAAACTGAATGATAATGTTGATTGATATTAATGTATCCTTGCTTCCCTGTCTTTAAAATGGCGTAGTTACCTATAATTGGTAAGAAACTACTGTCATAGGATAGTAGGGCTCGGATGGTGGCTCACGCCTTTAATCCCAGCACTTTGGGAGGCTGAGGTGGGCAGATAACCTGAGGTCAGGAGTTTGAGACCAGCCTGACCAATATGGAGAAACCCCGTCTCTACTAAAAATGCAAATTTAGCCAGGCATGATGGTACATGCCTGTAATTCCAGCTATTCGAGAGGCTGAAGGAGGAGAATTACTTGAACCTGGGAGGCAGAGGTTGTGGTGAGCCAAGATTGTGCCATTGCACTCCAGCCTGGGCAACAAGAGTGAAACTCTGTCTTAAAAAAAAAAAAAAAAAAAAGGAAACTACTGTCATAGGACAGAGTTTCTTACCATTTACAGGTTATTACCAATTAAAGGTAACCTCTTGAGACAGCCCTATGAGTTGTGTCCTCTAGTCTAAACAAAAAGGAGTATATCAGTGATTGAACCTACAGAATTGAGTGTCTCGACAGTTGCCTGTTGGCTCTTCTTTCTTCTACTGTTCTCATTTCCTACTTTGCTTTTTTTTCTTTTTTTTTTAAGATGGGGTCTCACTCTTGCCCAGGCTGGAGTGCTGTGGCTCCATATTGGCTCACTGCAACCTCCGCCTCCTGGGTTCAAGTGATTCTCCTGCCTCAGCCTCCCGAGTAGCTGGGATTACAGGCACCTTCCATCATGCCTGGCTAATTTTTGTATTTTTAGTAGAGACAGGGTTTCATCATGTCGAGGCCAGGTTGGTCTCGAACTCCTAACCTCAAGTGATCTGCCCACCTCTGCCTTCCAAAGTGCTGGGATTACAGGCGTGAGCCACTACTTCCAGCCCTACTTTTTCCTGTTTTTAATGTCATTGTTCCCTTCTCTCAAAGCTTGTCATCATGTTTCCAAACTCTTGTTCTCCTTTTTTGGTAAACTTTGTCTTTTCCATTGTCTCTATTAGGTACCTGATAATTAGGATATTGTGAACCTAACATTAAAAAGCAGCTCCTCTTGTCATAATTGTAAACATTTTATAGATTATATTGCTCTATATTATATTCAGCCATGCATTTGCTGCTACTATCGCTTTCACCGTTCTAATATGTATAAAAGATCAGCACATTTCCTGATGTGTCAGAAAAGATTCTCCTCATTTATATTAGGAAGTAGGTGTTTTCTATGGTGAGCCACAATACACTCACCTTTCTCTTGTTGCCGTAGAACTAAAATCACTAACTTCTCTTAGGAAGATGCTTAGGTAACCATGATCCCAAACCATAACCCTGATGAACATGTTAAAGAGACTTCTAGGGAAGGAGGATTTAGGCACGTTCATTTTAGTTCCATCTAGAAAAGGAGTGGTAGAACAGTAAAGCTGACCAGTAGATACTGTGGTTTTTCTCCGTAAGCCTAGTAAACAGTGCTTTGGGCACTGGCACCAGCACTCTGAAATGCCACCTGTGTGGTGATAGGGAGCCCTGTAAAGCCTGTGCTACTTGTGTAATATGAACCAAGGCCCCCCCTGGGTTGTGAGGAAGCTGGAATCAATCCATCCTTTCTTCCTTCCCTCCCTCCGTTTCTCCCCCACTCCTCCTTTTTTTTTTTTTTAAAGACTGCTTGGAGTCAGCCTGATCAGAATCTTCAGAATCTTGAGTTCACATGCTCTTTCCTGGTTTGGCTCCACTTCTCTAAGATAGATAGTCTGAAAAAAAGGAAAATGAAAAGGAAGGTACCTGTTCCAGCTCTTGGTAGGTAGGCAGTCTGAGGTGACGGAGCTCCTCCTTTGATTTTATGAGGGAGTCTTTATTCTCCCACTTGACAAAAGCCCGCTTTCTGACCAAGACTGGGCTAGGACATGGAGAGGTGGGACTGGGAAGCACATAGAGTGTATCCTGGCCTGTCTTCCTTGGGGAAGACAGCACAAAGGGACCTGAAGAGCCCTCACTGCCAATCCAAGGCTGTGATTCGGTCTGGGTGGCCTTGTGGGCAACAGTCCTCTTCAGCCGAAGAGAAATCTTCTGTGAGGACACTCCCATCAGCATGATGGTCCGATCCTTACTCTCCTCGCCGTGTTCCACAGCCTCCCCATTAGGGAATGTAAAGGGTCCTTCTTCAGGTGCTGTAGGAAAATACAGGACATTCTGGCTCAGGAAAGCAGAGACTCAAGACTGACCCATTAGTTTCAATGAGACCTTTCTTATTGTTACAGGAGTTCCATATGTTCAAAGAGGACCCATTTTCAGGCACTCAGTTTAGGTGGTAAATGAGGGCTGAAATCGGGGGCTTTGCTGGCCAAGACATGGCCCCTGCTGTCAAGCTACATCCACCCTGAGAAAGAGCATCTTCTGTTTGCACAAAGGTTGCCTAGAGGGTTTCTGTTTTTGGAGGTAAGTTGAAGCCCCTGCCTCAGTGCCATAGTTTCATAAATTAAAGAGAACAAGAATAATATATAGACAGAAATGCTCCATAAATGCTTTTTTGGACCCTGAAATTTGGGAGCTCTCAGCATTCATGTCCCAGTCCTGATACAGACACCTTCTAGCAAATGGTAAGAACTCTCTGGGGACCCATTTGTACAGTGGGCACAGCTTAACCATTAGAAAGAAATGTGCATTAAAATGAATTGCCCTTGTTTGATACTGATAGGAAATAGGTAAGTTATTCTGGTTTTCTTCTTCATCTAAGACCCACCCACTACCCTCGACACAGCCAATAATTTTAACCATAAGGCGTAACTTCCTGGAAAAGTAGAGTAAGAGCAGATGTATTTAAGATGGGTGACAGAGAGGCTGTAAGGTAAACAGCAAGTCATCTAAGTTTACTTTTTGGAAAGACTCAGCAGTGTTTAAAACATTGGATAGTCTGATTTTGAAGACACTAGATTAGTATAGTCAAGATGGTAAAGCCATCTTTTATAGATTATATTGCTCTATATTATATTCAGCCATGCATTTGCTGCTACTATCGCTTTCACTGTTCTAATATGCATAAAAGATCAGCACATTTCCTGATGTGTCAGAAAAGATTCTCCTCATTTATATTAGGAAGTAGGTGTTTTCTATGGTGAGCCACAATACACTCACCTTTCTCTTGTTGTTGCTGTAGAACTAAAATCACTAATACAGATTTGTGGGTAGAAAACAAAAAGTTTTCTAATTAGTATTTGACCAGAATCGACCAGTTGTAAAACTAGAAATTTTACAAAGATCCTAGTTTAATTCTTGCCGAAGAGAACATAATTTAAATTAACATTTAATATTTATCCAAGAAAGCTCAAAATTGTAATTACATAGTTATTTAAATGCTCAAATATTTAAATTGTTATGGTCACCCTAAAATAATTACACTGTCTTTTTTGGAGGAGTATTACGGGTGATTTTTTATATCTCCATTTTCCAACTTTTCTGTAATACAGTTATATATTCTTTTTACCAACCTAAATTGCCAAATTATGAATATAATCCCTTCTATGATTTAGGTTGAATTTCTAGACATACAGGGAGCATGGGCGCTACACCATTTGGGGAGCAAAAGGCAGAAAGCAAATAACAAAATAGAGCAAAAGGCAGAAAGTAGATAAGAAATGTGGGCACTGTACACTTTGGGGAGCAAAAGGCAGAAAGCAAATAAGAACAAACAGCAACAGAAAGCCCTTAACATTGCAGGAAGAGTCCAAGAGACCACAGTGGTATAGAAATCAGGAGAGGTTTAAGTTTCAAGAAAGTGAAAGTTGATGAAATTGAGAAAGACAGTAATGGGCTAAATCACTGCAAATTTTGATTTGATAAGCAGATACCATCCCAAATAATAATGAGATAGAAACAACAAGAATGGATGATACCCAATCATCATTTCTGCCTAGGCAGAAGTAGACCTTGACTTCTAGCAACTTAATATAATAATTTTCTAAAAGGTAAAAGTCAAATAGACCTTGACTTTTAGCAACTTTATAGTAATATAGTAATTTTCATTTTGTTGCCCATGATACATGTGTGTTTATCCTACTTACTGGTCTACTTCCTGAAAAGTGCTTGTCTTACCAGTGTGGGGCAGGGGCTGGAGAAAGAGGAGAGATGGCCTGGAGAGGAGAAGTCTCTTAACAGCAGACCCTTCAGGGATTCCCTTTTAAGGCTTGAGATTCAGGCTGCTCTCTGCTACCTTTTCCACTTGAAAATCTGCATTTTATGTGACAGAATTGTAGTGCCCTAAGGTTATGTGTAACTCTGAAAATACAGAGTTCATGATGAAATATAGGGTACAGGCCTGTTTTTCACAGTGGTGCTTCTGATTTCTATTAAAAGTTATTAAAAGTTGAACATCAAATCCTTAGTTGATTAGCATCTTCTTTATTAGAAAAGACTGTAAGAGGATTTTTCCCCCTAAGTACAAAACATTCCAAAAAGTTTCAAGTCAGCCTGTGTTTAGATAGATAGTATGGGGAAGGATTTAGGAACACAGCAGAAAATTTGTACTTGGCTGATGTGATAAACTGGAATATGCATTTCTTACATGGAAGTAAGCACTTAAGCTTTGATCTAATTGATCAATAAATGCATATTGATATTTACCCATGAACATTAGAAGTGCTTTAAATGCAGAATATGTACTATATGGAGTTAAAGTTTTCTCTAGGCATCTGTTGTTAACTATAGAGGCCTTACTACTTAGGGAGCTTATTTCAAGAGTAATGACATTAACATACGGTACATGTGTTAGGCCTGATTTTAATTGCTTTATATAAATAAACTCATTTATTACTTCCCTTTTGTGTTCCAATTAGAAGTCACATGGCTTCTTATATAAAACTGGCACTAAGCTAATAAGCATTGGATTTTTGCCCAAGACCTATGTGTTCTTTAGTTAGTCAAGGTGATCAGTGTTTTGACATGCTGGCTAACCAGCTGGCCCAGAGAGCAGGGCCTAGTATAGCACTACGAAGCCTTGTGCCGCCAACCCTCCCCAACAAACCCTTCATGTCACTCTTTTTTAAATAGCTCATTTTATCATATAGACAGACACCTGTCATTTAAGACTCTCTGGAGTGTCTTGTTTTTCTATTTTGTCTCTTACCTAAACCTTCATTTCTGCTGTAACACCTCCTTTCCCCCACTATCTCAACAGTACGAAAGCTGTTCTGCCCTTTGCCTTTTGCTCCGACCGTACACCCTATCTGGAATGTGCTCCGCCTCCTCCCTTAACTGAATTCTACCCTTCCTTCAAGCTGAAATTCCACCTTCTCTATAACATCCCAACAGCCCCAGCAGAGTGATCTCTCTGCTATGTCCTCCTGTCATTTGGTGTCTCTGCAACCTGTTTGGCTCTTAGCATGTATTCTTGCATTGTTTCTAAACTGCTCTATAGTTGTATATTATCTTTCCCCCGACCTAGAACTACTCCGTGAAGACAGAAGTAGTCTATTCTGCTTCTTTGCTCTTTAGACCTGGGGCATCCCAAACATATTTAGTTTAAAATCATTTCCTTTTGTACTGCTGTTTGCATTTTAATATAAGTGAATTTGCTAGTTGATTTTTTGAATGTTGGATGTTTTGGCTTAGTCCTAGGATTTTCTTTGTGTGATTTGGAATTTTAATCTGCAAGCTCCCCTTGGGTAGGAGTTTTGCTCTCCCTCTTCCTTTCTACATTTAGCCCTCTGTTTCTAGAATTTTGACAAATACCTCCCACCTGGCCCCTCAAAGTCCCCCAGACAAGGACCTGGTCTTAAATTAATGGCTTGGGGCTCCTCTCCTGGAGAAAAATTGGGGATATCACAGTCACTCAGCTAGTAGAAGACTGCCTGTGGCTAAGTCTGCTTCTTGCTGCTAAGTGATAGTCATAGTTTTTTTTATTTTTATTTTTATTTTTTTAAGCCTTCCTTCTCAATTTTAAGCAGTAAGTCTGGTTCTGGTCACCTTTCCTGCATAGACCACAGTGGTCTCTGTTACTATTCAGAAATCTAATTCACAGCTGCCTCTACCTGCTTCCTACACATGCAGCCAAGCAGACCAGTAGCTTTTTCTACTCTTTGCAGTGTGTTTCTTGTAGTACGTATCTGACCTGTGAGATTTTTGTCTTTGTTTTTGAATGCACTATGCCTTTTAATATTATTTACATATTATATGTTAATTTACATTATATACACACACATACATACTCGTGTACATACATATTCTCCCTATCACTGTTTTGGGTTTGGAGCTGGGGATGGGGTGGGGATACTTCAGTGTTAACTTCAGGCACTATCTTGGCCTGAAGTCAGCATCTGTGCTTGGTGTAAGTGCTCAATAAGTACCTGCTGGTTTTTATGCCTAACTGGACTCTGCTATTCTCACACCTTCTTAAGTCTGAGACATAGACATGGAGCTAAAATCCAAAGCTGTGGGAGGGTTCAGCCCTGACCTAGCTGTTCAGGTTAAATTGAAACTCAAACATAGAGTCGTGAAGTCATCTTTCCTCCTCTAAAACTTTTCTCTTCCTACTTCACTTTCCAAGATGAATGTTCCCAGTGCCTACTTACCATGGAGCAGATCTTTGGCTCCCAGTGAGCAAAGGTTGGACATGGGCCCCACAGAGGTGGTGTTCTCTGTGGGAGCTACTGGGTTCTTGGCTCGCTTCTTGCACTCAAACACCACCAGATCTTTGCACTGTTTGTGGCAGTTCATCCCGCAGTCTGTGGATAAGACATCTTTGGTCAAGAAATCTTTCACTTTCTCTCTTCCCCAGTGTGTCTTACAACCAAATTCATGCAGTGCTCTCTTGTGACACATGTCTGTTCTATCTTCTGGAGCTAAGACACTTAACATTTCTAATGAACCTAGCATTCTTCTCACTTGGTGAAGCCCAGAGCTCACACTCTTGATGTAGCCCTTATCAGTGAGTCTCAGCATCAGAAGGAGCATCCTGATATCTTGGAGGGAAGACATGGTGTCCTGGTATCCCACACATTCTGCCTACTCTAGTGAAACCCTTCAGAAATGATCGGCTGTTAGGTCTGGTTTTCTTCCTTGCAGTGAAAGATCTCCTCTCTTACACTCCTGAATCTTCCTAGTCACAAGGAAGGACAGTTATGTCCTGAGGTCTCTACTGATAACGGAAGGCTGACAAGGGCCTTCAGTAATCATTTATCTTCTGTTCCAGAAGTGATTCTGTCCTTTTCATTGGGGACCTACCCTTCATGACTATACGAGATCACCATCTCCTACCAGCCATCCCTGTTTCTAGGCAAATGAAGACAGAGGATTTTATAAAGGGAAACTGGCTAACTTCATAACCAGACATTGTTTTTGGTGTAGTGGTCATTCACGAGGGGTGTCCTAGGGAAACCACTTTGGGGATGAGACTCTGAACGCTGCTGAGAAGCTGTGTACTAAATGGACAACTACTATGGGTAAAAAATGTTTTAGAGGAGGGACTCCAAGACCAGGTGATAGCGTTTAACTCTGTGTCCCCATCCAAACCTCACCTTGAATTGTAGTGCCTATAATCCCCACATGTCATGGGAGGGACCAGATAGGAGGTCATTGATTCCTGGGGGCTGTTACCCTCATGCTGTTCTCATGACAGTGAGTGAGTGCTCATGAGATCTGATGGCTTCATAGGGGGCTTTTCCCCCTTTTGCTCGGCACTTCTCCTTCCTGCCACCATGTGAAGAAGGATGTGTTTGCTTTCCCTTCTGCCATGATTGTAAGCTTCTTGAGGCCTCCCTAGCCCTGTGGAACTGTGAGTCAATTAAACCTCTCTCCTTTATAAATTACCCAGTCAGGCAGTTCTCTATAGCAGTGTGAGAATGGACTGATACACCAGAAAAAAACAGTCAACAATGTTGAGTCTTACCTTTACATCGATATCCTTGTTTGATCACTCCCCAGAGCTACGAAACAAGAGACAGAATGCACCACATGTCATTTATTATCTGATATGAGGCACAAAGTGACATGCCTTATTTTCCTTCATTCTACTTTCTAGCTCAGGTGGGATGAAAACTTTATTTATCTCTCATGTCTTGTCCCTTCTGACCTTAACTGAACCTGACAAAAGTTTATGCTGATCAACGTTTCTCAAGATGCAGAAGATACAGCTTTTTTTTTTTTTTTTAAATAGTCTTGCTCTGTCACCCAGGCTGGAATGCAGTGGTGCAATCTTGGCTCACTGCGTCCTCCACCTCCTGGGTTCAAGCAGCTCTCCCGTCTCAGCCTTCCAAGTAGCTAGGACTACCAGCCATGTGCCACCACACCTGGCTAATGTTTTTTGTATTTTTAGTAGAGATGGGTTTTTGCCATATTAGGCAACCTGGTCTCGAACTCTGGGTCTCAAGTAATCTGCCCGCCTCAGCCTCCCAAAGTGCTGGGATTACAGGCATGAGCCGCCACGCCTAGCCCTCACTAGCAGCTTTATGACCCAGATATTCTCCAGAAATTGATGAATCAGAGGGCAAACAGGTTCCTCAGGACTCCAAACTGAGAAGGATACAGAGCCTTGCATCAGGAGCCCGGGTTTAGGGGGAAACTGTTGGTCGGGGTGGAACGGAGGGGCACAGCCCAGGTTATCTCCTAAAGACAGAAGGTATCTCATATGTCTTTGTTATAACACTTGAAACAGCACATGAAAATAATACTTTAAAAGTATATCCCTAATTTAGCATTTCTGTACCATTTATCTAAGGCCTCATACGTGGAAAAGAAAAATTAGGAAGAAATGAGAGACAATGAGTGCAGGTAAAAACCACACACTTAAGCCCTAGGTTATTCTAGGAGTCTGTTTGGGCTCTAAGCTGGGATTGGTTTATAAGGATTGTGTCTTAGTTAAACTGTCCCATACCCTTCCCCAAATTCAACCCTGAAGCACCCTAAGAACAGCTTACAAATCCAGCACAGTTGTCACAAAAAGTGGGCTTCAGGTAGGTGGTCTCTTGGAAGTTGTGAGGAAAGCCCAGGCCCAGCTTGGAGTAGATTGAACTGGCTCGCATGAAGTAGGCTGTGATCTCGTCCCTGCTGATGAGGCCTTCCCTGCCAGCAAATGACCAAGGCAAGGATGTGAGTATAAGGGGCATGGGGCAAGGGTGGCTTCTAGCCTTAGAAACGCACCTTTCTTTTTATCCTCAGTGGTAATATGGTATGTGCTACCTCATGATGACTTCCACGAGCCCTACTCTTAACAAGGATACGAGATGGCATAAAGTAAGTAGGTGAGGCAGCGTTACTCATTTCCACAGAGTTCTTCAACCAAACTAGGTTTTCCTAACTAAGGTGACCACTATCTACAAGACTTGAAAAATAAACAATGTAAAATGTACACATGTATTGGGAGAGAAATGTCTTATGCTACAGTTTCTGACTTAAAACAGTACTCAACTGGAATCCACTAACCATACAATTGGTTTCCTATAGAGAACCAAGATAGTATTTAACCTTGAGAAAAGTAAATATGCAAATATTGTTAAGTATTAGTTGTTACCCAGAATCTGTAATGACAAAGCAAGGTGCTTTTAAACTTTTTCTTATTTAGAGTTGGCTGTTTCTAAAGTGGCAGATTTATGGAATATTCAATTCAAATTTTTTTTTTTTTTTTGAGACAGGGTTTCGCTCTTGTGGCCCAGGCTGGAGTGCAGTGGCATGATCTCAGCTCACTGCAACCCTCCACCTCCTGGGTTCTAACAGTTCTCTTGCCTCAGCTTCCCAAGTAGCTGGGATTGTAGGCACCCACCACTATACCCAGCTAATTTTTGTATTTTTAGTAGAGACACGGTTTCATCATGTTGACCAGGCTGGTCTCAAACTCCTGAGCTCAGGTGATCCACCCATCTCAGCCTCCCAAAGTGTTGGGATTACAGGCGTGAGCCACCATGCCCAGCCCTGAATAAAAGCATGCATATTTCATGGTCAGTTCTTTATGTGATCACAGCAGCAACACATCTGAGTTTTCAAATTCTTCTAGTGACATACCTATAAACCTGTTCTCACCAGTGGGCTTATAACCACATATTCCTGTTTACAAACCCTCACCTGTCTTTGTCCATCACGCAGAAGGAAAATGGAAAACTCGCAGCAATCTTTTCAAATTCTTCCTGAGAAATGTATCCATCCTGGTCATGATCATAGTTCTTGAAGACAGACTGTGAAAAAGGAGTGTTTTGGGTGATTACTAAAGAGAAACCGGTCTTCTCTGCCTTCAGTAAAATGACAAAGAGCTGGGGCCTTTGGATAAAAGCCATTTAACAGCCTGAACGAGAGGAATAGGGAAACCTGCTTTCGCTGAGGCAAAGATGTGGCCAGTCACATCTTAGGCTTTTGCTGGTACCAGCATCTGGAGGGTGTCCAGGTACTTTCAGTCATTAGCACATCAATTATACCATCACACCGGCTACTCCTAGTTCACTGCACAGAGGGATGTTCCCCCTTCACTCTTGCCCTTTTTTCATCACTCAGCTCCAGTTGCCCCTTCTTTGAGAAGCTTTTGTAAACAGCCCAGTTGGAAGTACACTGTCCCGACTCTTTCACTGTTCTGCTCTTAGTTTTCTGTTGTTACATGGGAGTTGCCCATAAGGATAAATGCAGGTGTATGAGAATATATACCCCTTCCTCAGCAATTAGCACAGACAACTGAATCAAGCAGTACAAACTTTTTCAGTTTTAGGTTTACCTTATTACCCTTACTATACTCAAATATATCCCAGTACTTCTCTGCTCCTAAATCAATTGACAACCTTTAAACATGCTCTTCTGCTAGGTCTTTAAGAGGCACAACTGCCTTCATATGAGGCCAAAGTGTGTTGTCAAAATAACTTGAATTGTTCTAAAGCCACAGTAAGAGAAGTAAGTGCTTCCTTTCAAGTTTCTTACCTTTATATTTCCATCATCATGCTCTCCTCTCCCTTTACCCCACGTACAAAACTGAGCCAGGCAGTGCCTTGCTTTTGCATGCTGAAACACAGCTTTACTTACATCCACCATCCTCTGGACGTGTTTGCTAATGGTCTTTGGATCAGGTTTGGGAGATACTCCAGAAGCCCAGTCCACTACTACTGGTGGCTTTGAAGGTGTTAGTGGCTAAAATGAAATATGCAGAGAAATCCTCATGGCTACAATCCAACATTATATACAGCTCTTTCTTTTCCCACTACTTGACAGTTACATTTATGGACAATTTTCAATTATGTTCAGTGGTAAGGAGCAGAAAACCCACAGACAATTGAAATCTCTACTAATAATTTTGGCTAACAAGGTATTATGCTTCATGGTTTCCAAAGTATTCTTCACATACATTATCTGCAACTACAGATAATTTGAAATTCTCAATCTGCCTGAGTTGCAATTCGCTCTCCATTAAACCTTTTGTCAGAGCTGTCAACAAAGAGTAAAGTGGATCATTTATGTTTCCTCTCTATTCTCTAGTCACTCTGTAGTAGAAATGTGAATAAGGAAAAGCCTAGCTAAAAGGCAGGAAGACACAAGAAAAATAATCTGAAGCCTGGACAAGCACTTTTCTAAATACAGTCATGCATCACTTAATGACTGGATTATGTTCTGAGAAATGTGTCATTAGGTGATTTTGTCATTGTGTGAGCACCACAGTGTGTACTTACACAAACCTAGGTGGTGTAGCCTGCTATACACCTAGGCTAGATGGTATAGCCTGCTGCTCCTAGGCCACAAACCTGTACAGTACGTTACTATACTCAATACTGTAGGCAACTGTAATAATGATATTTGTTTACCTTAACATATCTAAACATAGAAAAGGTAAAAATGTGGTATAGAATTTTTTTTAGATGGTATACTTGTATAGGACACTTAACCATGAATAGAGATTACAAGACTAAAATTACTCTGGCGAGTCATGAGTGGTGAGTAGATGTGAAAGCCTAACATTACTGTATATTCCTATACACTTTATATACACTGTACACTTAGGCTATACTAAGTTTATTAAATTTTTTTCTTCAGTGATAAATTACCTTAGTTTACTGTAAAAGCTTTTAATTTTTTTTTAGCTTTTAATTTTTTTAACTTTTACTCTTTAATAACACTTAGTTTAAAACACACATTGCATAGCTGTACAAGTTATTTTCTTTCTTTTTTTTTTTTTTTTTGAGACAGTCTCGCTCTATTGCCAGGCTGGAGTGCAGTGGCGCGGTCCTGGCTCACTGCAACTTCCGTTTTCCGGTTTCAAGCAATTCTCCTGCCTCAGCCTCCCGAGTAGCTAGGACTACAGGCACGCACCACCATGCCCGGCTAAATTTTTGTACTTTTTAGTAGAGACGGGGTTTCACCATGTTGGCCAGGATGGTCTCGATCTCTTCACCTCGTGATCCACCCGCCTCGGCCTCCCAAAGTGCTGGGATTACAGGCGTGTGCCACCATGCCCGGCCTATTTTCTTTCTTTATAGCCATATTCTATAAACCTTTTTCTATTTTAAAAATGTTTAATTTTTAAAAAACTTTTTTGGTTATAAACTAAGGTACACGCAATTACACACATTAGCCTAGGTCTCTACAGAGTCAAGATCATCAATATCACTGTCCTCCACTCCACATCTTGTCCCACTGGAAGGTCTTTAGGGGCAATAACAGGCATGGAGCTGTCACTTTCTGAAGGACTTGCCTGAGGCTGTTTCACAGTTAACTTTCCTAAGTAGAAGGAATGTACTCTAAGATAATGATAAAAAGTATTGTAAAGTAAGTTCATAAGCCAGTAATAGTCATTTATTTATGTATTATACATAATTGTATGACCTAGACTTTTTACAGCTCAGGTTTGTTTACACCAGTGGAATCACAGACATAGTGAGTAATGTGTTTCACTACAATGTTACAATGTAACATTGTAACTTTTTTTCTACTTAGGAGAAAAAAATATGTGTAATTGTTCTGTCACTAGGCAACAGTAATTTTTCTACTCCATTATGATCTTAAGGGACCACTGTCATATATGAAGTCTGTCACTGACCAAAATGTCACTATGCGGTGCATGACTGTATTTGAAACTCAGCCCAAATTAAAATCTTTCAAAAGCAGAAGGTACTCTTTCCACTGAAATGCCTCTAACACCTGAAAATGGAATCTACCAAACATTTTCAGTGGACGTCTTTCATTACAATCGAAAGCTGGAAAATTGATCTTTCTATGGGAGAGGCAGGGCAGATAACCTGTGAAGTTCCTACTGCAGGCAGTGCCAGGACTGTACTACTGTGAGGACTTCTCAGCATAAGAGGTCAAAATACTCAGCAGACTGTTCTTTTCACCCAGAACATTACAGGAAAATGGGGCCTTTCTATCTACCAACCTGGAAATCTTCAAAACTTTAGCTTCTGATTAATATGCGTATTATTCTCATTATCATCAATGAATCATAGAAAAGAAATTTATGTGGGGACACTTCTTAATGGGAGGGCGATGTCGCTCTGGAGCACAATACTATCTTCCTTCTCTATTTTGTAAACCACTGACTGATTCCACCACACCTGACATTCTGATGACATAGTTATTCACTGGTCACACATTAGGCTTACCCCTTCAACTAGATCATAGCTTTTTAATGGATAGGACTATTCCTCACACATATGTTGAGAAGCTTTCTCTTTTCCTAGCATAAGGATGAGCACTTAAGAAAAGCAGTATACTTAAACGGAACCAAAAGTCTGTTGCTGAGGATGAATGAACTTGAGGAGAAACTTGTAAAGCACCTGTTACATGTGGAGTCTTAACATGAAAAACTCACTGGAGCTCTGTGGTTCCTTGGTTCCCGGGCATAGGAAAGCTCATAGATTTCATCCTCAGTGTAGTAAAGATCCAGGGATAACTGCAGATCAAAGCAGAATAGGGTTCATTGCTAAGATGCTATTTGCCTCTCCCAGGGCTGATGTTTCTTTCTTTCTTTCTTGGTTTCTCCTTGCCAGTAGTTTACTCTTCTAGGCTCTAAGAAGTTTGTTTTCAAAATTCACAAAACAGGTATAACACTCACTATTGCAATAGGGCAAGCATTAATTATTTCTCATTAAAATGTTTTTAAATTTTGGACATATCTTAGGATGCCCTCTTTTTAACTATGATTTAAATCTAAGACTCTATATAGAGCTAAGGCTAAAGGCCTTGTTTGGACAGATGACCAATACATCAGTTGTTCTCTCTCAAAGCAGACAGATGATCTGATAGGATGGTGTGTATGGTCTGAGACTATTAAATTTTAGTATAGCAATAAAATCCAGTTGAAATGGTAAGACATATTAATTGCTATTAAGAATTAATGAGGCTGGGTGTACGGTGGCTCATACCTATATCCCCAGCATTTTGGGAGGCCAGAGCAGGTAGACTGCTTGAGCTCAGGAGTTTGAGACTACTCTGGGCAACATGGCAAAACCCTGTCTTTACAAAAAATACAAAAATTAGCCAGGCATGGTGGCACACGCCTGTGGTCCCAGCTACTCAGGAGGCTGAGGTGGGAGGATGGCTTGGACCTGGAAGGCAGAGGTTGCAGTGAGCTGAGACTGCACCACTGCACTTCAGGCTAGGTGACAGAGCCAGACCTTGTCTCAAAAAAAAAAAAAAAAGGCTCATGAGTTTCATATATCTTAAAACTATAAAATTTTAGGAGAGAAGTCTTAAAAGTCTTAGGAATAATCTTATTCTTAACCTTGAGTCTATGCATAGGCTTCAAGGAGTTCAGAACTCCTTGAAATTACATGCATATTTAAAAATATATGGCTTGTGTACATTATTCTGGGAAGAAGGTTCACAGCTTTCATCACACAATTTATAATCCAAAGAATGTTAAGATTCAGTGCATCTTTTTACAAATGGTGATGTCTGAAGCACAGACCTTCCAAGGTCACCTGGCTGATAAGTGAAAGGTCTAGGATCACAAACCAGGTGGTGTGAAACCCAGGGCTCTATCAAAATCCTGCTGTGAAGCAGAAAGAAGTTATCTTAATTCCACTCTCCAGAAACAGCAGGTTAAAAACTGCGTAACTTTAGAACTGAAGAGAAGTTACAAGTCATCCCAGTGACTGACCCCTCTGAGGAGAGGAAACTTGGAGGGTTATATGCCCATAGTCATACAGCTGGTGAACTACAGAATCGCACGTCTGGAAGGGAGTTCATCTGATCTTACCCCACACTCAAGATGCAAATCCTGGTCTCCAGCACCACTGACAACTACCCTTTTCTTGAATATCTCCAAGAACAAAGATCCAAGCCACGAACCAAATAATAACCCTGGGTGTTTTTGGTTTTTTACTTACTACCTGCCCTTTTATGACAGCACATTCTCTCCATCTGTTATCAAGTCTTGTATCCTGATTTGCCATCTGCTCCTCCCAGAGTGCTTAGGACTGCTTCAGTAGGGGTAGTGAAACAGTCCTAGAAGTCTGAAGGGCACCGCTTCTAGAGTCCCACCACCTGGGTCTGAATCAAGGCTCTGCTACTTAATGTGTGGTCTCTTGGCAAGTTACATCTTTGTGCCTTAGTATCCCTATCTATATGTTGGCAATAATAATAGTATCTGCCTCATAGAGCCTTTATGAGGATTAACAGCTAATATTTGGTAAGGTGTATAGAATGGCAATTGGCACACAGAAAGTGCTTAGTAATTGTTCTCTGGTGTGAGCCTCACCGTCAGCAAGTGTACCAAGTCCTTGTTGGCCTCCAAGGGTGGGGCCACCTCTTGCAGCTGGACTAATTCATTGATGTGATTGTACAGGGCGAGTAGCTTGTGGACATTCACTTTCCCATCCTCCAGATAGTCAGGCATGGCTTCGTACAGGGAGATGAGGTCCTTGAGATGCACACCAAGGATGGGGATCTTGAAGTCAGTGCACTCCCCATAGGCTCGCCGGTAATTGTCATAGTTTCTGGAGGAGGACAGCAGCTCAGTCATCTCACCAAGAACCTACAAAGCAAAACAGACCGATCACAGGTAACTACTGGGCAATGTGTATTGAGTCTGTAATGACCTCCTTGCATATTTGCATCCCCTGCCATGATCTCATCCCATTCAGAATTTGTTGAGCAGGGGGTAATTCATGTAAAAGGTACAGATTATGACTCCCCAATTAAAACCTCAGCTGTGTCATATATCACAGAATATATTTACAAACACAAGATATGCTTTACTTGAATCTATTCTATAACTTGAACATTGCAAATGGGGTTTTTATCACTTTTATGTTAAAATTTCTTTCCTTTCAAAAATAAGGAGCTGATATAAAAATTAAAAAGTTACAAGAGTATATAGTGAACAATAACTATTCCTCTAACTCCGGTCCCCAAGCCATGTGATTCTTTTCCCTGATGTCTTCTGAATGCTTCCAGAGACACTGCATTGATTAGCAGTTGACATGCGACGTCAGGAAATGCTGACTGTCATTGGCATGGGGAAAAGCATGTGTTTAAAGAGTAGAGCTTCAGGAATCTATTGTGTGGTATTCTCTATGAGGTGCTCAGTGGGCCTTTCAAGATTCTCAAAATGGGCCTATGTATATCTAGAAAGCAAGTGACAGTCCATTCACAGACTAAAACCTTGAACTAAAAAGACTGAATAGACTAGATAATTCCGAGCAAAGGACAAGAGAGAGGACATTAGAGGAGGGTACACCTTGCTTCATCCCTGAGGTGGGAATGGCTGCTCACCAGCACAGAAAGAGATCAGCCAGATCTGTTTTTTTTTTTTTCAATCACATGTCATTCAAGTCAGCAAGCAGTTCACAGAATCCATTCCCCATGAGTGATAACCAGCTTTCTCAGAAGCAAAGACATGAAGTGACTGTCTGCCAATCATGTTATCATACAACATAAGGAGTCCTCTCTTATCCTTGCAGGGGATACAGTCCAAGACGCCTAATTGATGCCTGAAACTGTGCATAGTAACAACCCGATTGCTGTCAACTGGAACACATTTCTGTTCATGTTTTCTATCTACAAATGTTCATGTTTTCTACCCACAAATTTTCATCTTAACTAAGCACTTATCACGCACTGTGGCCATAACGTTTACAGTTTGAGGTGCAACGGAGAAACTAGAATGAACTTTTTCACAATTTTGTAGATGAAATTCGTTCTTATCTTAGATCTTAGCAACCTCAGCATATGATTTTTTTTCTTATTAAGAATATAGAGGAAACATTTTAGGGCTTCTCTTTGGCATATCCAAATTGCCAACATCATAGTCTTCCAATGTGGGGTCATTATTAAAGTAAAAGTTACTTGCACACAAGCACTGCAATACCATGACAGTCAATCTGATGACAGAAATGGCTACTTAGTGACTGATTCTAAGGAGTCCCAAAAGGATGGAGTGGCATGGCTTAAGATTTCATCATGCTACTCAGCACAAGATGCATTTTAAAACGTGTCTCATGCCTGTAATCCCAGCACTTTGGGAGGCCAAGAGGGGCAGATCACCTGAGGTTGGGAGTTCAAGACCAGCCTGGCTAACATGTTGGAATCCCAGCTCTACTAAAACATACAAAATTAACTGGGTGTAGTGGCACATGCCTGTAATCTCAGCTACTTGGGAGGTGGAGGCAGGAGAATCGCTTGAACCTGGGAGACGGAGGTTGCACTGAGCTGAGATCACACCACTGCACTCTAACCTGGGCAACAGAGTAAGACTCCATCTCAAAAAATAAAATAAAACTTATGAATTGTTTATTTCTGGGATTTTCCATTTAATTTTTTTGGACTGCAGTTGACCTTGGATAACTGAAACTACAGAAGACAAAACCTCAGATAAGGGGGGACTGCTGTAACCCTTTTAGACACTGCCCAAGCTTTTAATAAAATTATGGCCTAAGAAATGCCATTTCTCCACAATGAATAACTTGGAATTCTTGGAGTCAGCCCTCTTCAAATCACTGAGATATGGCAAAAAAGCCTCCTCATAAACCTCTACCAACAGTGCAGGTGAGCCCTAGGTATGGAAGGGGCTCACAAAACAAGAGTAACAGCAAAAATGATAGATTTTTATTCCCCTTAGAAGGTGAAAACAACTTGGGGACTTTTGCTTCAACCCTGGACTTACTAATTCACTATGCAGACCACCCTGACGGTCAAGTAGCTACCGACAGGAAGCATTGCTGTGGGGGACCCCAGGCTTAAGAGGAGCAAGCTCTATCTTGTAAGCTAAATGACAGGAAGGCTTATTAATCCCTGTGACTGTTTCTCTCTGTCACCTCTGAGACGTGGGCAGTCTTTTCAACTGTTCCACATGGTTTCAGCAGAACTGTTAAGGAGTGAAAAGTGGATTAAAGATGATGCGCTTTTGATCAGACCATTGGGAAGTGGGGGGCCTTTCTAGAGGCTCACCATTGTGATAACAGATAATAAAAGACTCCCCAAAAAGGAGCTGAACACCTGGGAAAACAGATGGGGCAATGAGCTCAAGTATCTCTCCCTAAGAAGAGAGTTACTCTTCATGCCAATTTGGAAGAATCAGGGCTTGAGTATAGTAAGGTCCTCTTTACATGAGATGAAAGTGCTCAAAGACAAGTCATTATCTAGCCCATGCCATACATTTATATCCTCAGTATATCACAATGGTTTATAACAACAGCTCCAGCTGGACTCAGTGGCTCATGCTTATAATCCCAATACTTTTTAGAAGGCTGAGGTGGGAGTATCCCTTGAGGCCAAGAGTTGGAGACCAGCCTGGGCAACAGGGAGACCCCCATCTCTACAAAAAATTTTAAAAATTAGCTGGACTTGATGGTGCACACCCGTAGTCCTAGCTACTTGGTAGGCTGAGGTCGGAGGATCGCTTGAGCTCAGGAGTTTAAGTCTGCAGTGAGCTATGATCATGCCAGCCTGCACTCCAGCCTGGGTGACAGAGCAAGACTTTGTTTCTATAAAAAAAAGGACCAGACAAGCAAAACAGCCTTATGTCATAAAAGATTAAAGTATATTTTATAAAATCTATTAATGTAGGAAAATGCATAGGACATTTAAGAAAAATATTAATAAAACACTATATATTACAAAATGGTATGTGAAGCACTCATATCCAATTATCTGGTAAAATTCAATTACCTAGAATGTCATTCTTCAAGGGTTCTGGATAGTTAGGTTTTTAACGTATCACTATATAACTATACTCAATGGGCAAACTGATCTATGGTCAACTGAACCACTATTCCTTTTGAAAACACATTTTAGAGCAAAAAGCTGGAGTGAGGGAATCAGTGTTAAACTTTGAATATTCAGTGGCCTGTGAACATGGGAAGAGGCACACATTGTTTCAACTGGTCCAGCAGGAATGTTTGCAGTGACACTGTCTGAGGCCAGATAAAATGGTCACTCTCAAAAATGTGACTTCCCCATCCTATGGGTTCCCTTAAGGTTTGACTCCCTGCCACAGCCTGGTTGACAAGGGATGGTGTGGTTTGGAAATATTCTCTGGGTTGCCCCCCAAGTAGAAAATGTTGGCATGCATTCTGACAATGCTGCTAAGGGCCCCAGAGAAGACGGTAGCACTGACCTTATTGATTTCATGTGGGACATGCGAACTTGTCTCCTTGAGCCTCGAGATTGAGCTGTGACACAGCCCACCTATCACCGCCATCAGTGTATTGAAGTTCTGTAGTTGGTGGAGCTTCTGTGACACACAAGACAGATAACAGCAGAGTCACTGTACATGTCAGTTACATGGAGAGCTTAGAGGCTGCCTCTCATCTCTTTGCCGTGAGTTTCCCTTCCACTGGCTGAAGACTAGTTATGAGGCACTGCAATTTCTTGTCCATTTCTCCCCTTCGGCTTAATTCACACTGGTGGATTCCAATACTAGGAGGCATTACATCTCTCTCCCTTTCTTGTGGCTGATCTGTGGACCACCTTCTAGATCAGTGCTTTCTTAGAATCACCTAAAGTATTTGTTTAACACAGTGGTTTCTGGACCAAACCCAGACATTCTGATTGCCTGAATCTGAATCTGGGGTTAGGCTTGGAGAGCTATATTTTAATATACCATTAGTTAGCATCAGAGCAGATGATCCAAAGTCAGAGCTGTTGACTTTGAGAAACACTGGTCTAGACCACCCAGAGTTGAAGAAAGATATTATTAAGTGTAATCTTTTATTTATTTTATTCCACCTTTACCAGACTTTTATTTTTGAGGGTAAGGACATGGTATTATTTTCCTATGCAATGCCAGTATGTCTGTAGGACAGTAACTGGGACAGAGAAGCTAGAATCTCTGGGGAACTTCAAATATGGGTCCATAGTACCTGTTTTCCTCCTATAAAATGCTTCAACTCTGCCCTTCAAACATTAAATGCAGCCATTCAGCATAGCATGGGCTCAAAGACCTAAGACAATCCAGGCTGGTCCAGCTCTGGCAAATCTTAGAATTGCCCTTTCCTTTGCCATCTGGGCCAGACTCGGAAAAATAATGTAGGCTGGTAAACATCTTTTGAAAAATGTAAAAGATCGAAACAGATCTACAACTGTACCCTAACCCCTAATATGACCTATATGGCCCCCTCCACATTTTCCTTGTAAAGAAGAATAGAAAAGTCACCATATCGAGATCTAGTCGAAGGCACATAAACCACCCCACCCCCTGCCATGGTTCAGAAGGGAAAAAACAGCTCTAATAGACTAAGCTGGAAGAAAAGTGGATAGAAAGTTTACCTCATAGCCCAAGCCAAAAGTCTTAAACTAGTTATTCACCTGAGCCACCTGGATGAACTTGATGAAGACTTCCGCTCGGAGCTGCGGGGTGGGGCGGCTGAGAACCATCAGTTGTACCCACTGGGAGATGCCGTTGCACAGAGCAATAGATCGCTCCATGGTGGGGTTTTCCTTCACACAGCTGTTTACAAGGTAATTCTGATAATCAGAAAACTGCAGGAAAAGAAAAGAAAAAACAAACATCAGTACTGTACTCTGGTATTCCAGAAGATTTACGGGGCAAGTCAGGTCTCAGTTGATGACTGGGAACTACGATGAGGCAGAGGAGCTCCTGGCCCTCTTCTCTTGATCTTGGCCAAGAATGATGTGAGGGAAATCTTTCTTATTCTACCCACAGCGTGATCTCTACACTGAAAGTCATTAGGCATAAGTCGATGTGTAGACACATTACTTAATCCAAATACTGTATTTCAGTAGATACTGTTACTGACTGTTCTAAATTCTAAAGAATACAGTACAGAATAAAGATCAGTATTGCTGCTAAAGTTAAGAGAATAAAAGGTAATTCCTCTCACAAAAACAAATCTCTCTCTCCCCAGCTGTTTTCTTACCTTAAAAAAAAGTGATCGTAAAATCTGCCCTATCTAGGATGTAGAATTGTTATGAAGATCAAAGAAGAAAAAGTGTGGAAGCTTTAACTTTTTAAAGTCCTATATATATGTTAGGTAGTACTAATGGAGTAGTTATAAACCTCATGCCAATACGAGCCTGTTTGTATTTCCTTCTTCTCACCAACTTGAACAGAAGCAAATGGCGCACATGAAACTTGGTTAGCTCTATGTTTGCTGACCATGGTTTCCCAACTTGACAATAGCATTGACTATGGCTGACAATGAAACAGCATGTATAAAACTAAGACTACATCCTTAGCCTCAAAAATAAAAGTCTGGTAAAGGTAGAATAAAATAAATAAAAGATTACACTTAATAACATCTTTTTCCAACTCTGGATGGTCTAGACCAGTGTTTCTCAAAGTCAACAGCTCTGACTTTGGATCACCTGCTCTGATACTAACTAAAGGTATATTAAAATATAGCTCTCCAAGCCTAACCCCAGATTCAGATTCAGGTAATCAGAATGTCTGGGTTTGGTCCAGAAACCACTGTGTTAAACAAATACTTTAGGTGATTCTAAGAAAGCACTGATCTAGAAGGTGGTCCACAGATCAGCCACAAGAAAGGGAGAGAGATGTAATGCCTCCTAGTATTGGAATCCACCAGTCTATAAAAATCTAGTCTACATGATGTTTGTAGCTATTGTGTCCCTGTCACAAAGAATCCCTCCGCTCAAATCGTATAACCAAGAGGGAGGCACAGTCTGTTCTTCTTCAACATTACTACGGAGGTCTTTGGTGCTGTTTCCCAATTATTTCCAACTTTTCCCTTCTGAACTCTTCCCTTTCAAAGAAGTTGTGACCATATGACACAGATCACCCAGAAGAATGTTGAGCAGACATGATGTAATTTTGGAGGGAAACATGTAAGAGCCAGTGAATGATCTGCCACGTTGCCTTCCCAGTGCTGCAGAGATCATGGAAATTCCTGACAAGATGAAGCCTCCAGAATCTGGGTTCCTGGGGAACTCTGATCAGCCTCTGCTCACACTCACGCAGTGTGAGTGAAAAATAAACTTTTGCTTAGTTAACCCACTGAGACTGTGCAGGAGGTGAGTGGATGGGGGGTTGTTACTACAGTACACCTTAGTCCTGCCTAAGTAGTAAATATACAGATGAGAAGTCACAACCCAATAAAATAGTCGCAAATTAACTAAGCCACTTTACTGTGCTATGACTGCTGATGGGTGGAAAACCTATGAGTAGAACCAAAAGTAAGACAGACATATAAAGCAAACATCTTAATGGTTCTAAAAGAAAGTAGTCACAACTCATTGGATGCATATATTTTTAACACATTCATTTGATTAATATATTCCAATGAACACATTTAATATACACCTCCCACTATAAATGTAACATTAAATCCACTTTTTTTTTTTTAAAGAATTATCCTGGTAACATCCTCACTGCCCCCAAAGTTTTGTAATAAACAGAAACTATCCAATGTCTTTCGATTCACAGCAGAGATAAATTTCCTTCCAACCTCATGTTGAAGATAAAATTTGTGTTTGGTAAAACTGTTTAGCACTATACAGGAGAAACAAAAAAAAATTTCCTGAAATAGTCTTCTATGAAGGGACCATACTGTTCAAAAGAAATGAAGGTTGAAACTGATGTTTTCACTTGCAAATAGAGCACTGCTCAACCCCTGGGGACACTGGCTGGGATTCCTTGTTCTGCACTGATTTTTCACTTCTGCCTCCACTGATGTGAGCACTGGCATCAAGCAGACATCCTGCAGGCCTGACCAAGCAGCCCTGCCAGTTTGACGCTTCAGTGCTCAGATTTCCTGTGTGATAAATGGCTTTTTTCAGTGGCTCTCAGCTCTGACTGCTGTCCTGCCCTGTGACTGGGCAGGTACTGCCAATGGGAACTCCCCAGGTGGAGCCTTTCAATTTGGGTCTGGGGTACTGAGGGGTACAGAGACTTGAGAGTTAATGCTTGGAAAAGTTATTTCCAAATGGAAGCTGGGAGCTTCCTGGCTGACTAGCCAAACAGCTGTGTGAAAACAGAAGGGATGTCAGCATTATGAATGAAAATGTGAAATATCCTTTGTAACCTGATTTGCAGGTCTCCTTCCAGACACAACTGAGCTCAATAAACAGGTGCTGAGTGACCAAGAGAGGCATGTAGTCCTAGCCCCAGCTGTGGCTGTGATCAGCTGTGCTGACCTTGTTTAAGTCGGGTAGGGGCTAAGTAGAATAAGGGTTTCACTTCCCAGGAAACCATATTGGCCAGTGAGGGGCTGTTGACATCTGACATGTTGACCAGTGTTCTTGTATAGAACTAATATTCTTTGGGATCACATATGGAGTTTCAAGGATTGCAGTGAGGACAGGATGCACCTGTGTATTCTTTCTGTTCCTGATAATCAACTGAAATCTCTCTCCCTTTGACTCTGCTTAGTTGCCCCAGTCATAAGGTTTGGGTCAGCACAGCTTACCTCTAGAATCATGGTGACTTCTGAGCCAGAACCACTTCAAGGATTTAGGTATGTTTTGGGCTAGGCCAGTAGAATCTACTTTACTTTGGGATTTCCCAGAGCCATTCAAAGCTTACCCTAGAATGAATTCAAACTCTGAGAGGACATATCCTCTCCACTGCAACCCCCCCAGCCTTTTTTTTGAGGAAAATTAAAAAAGAGTTCTTGAAGCCTAATGATTTATGAGGGGTATGAGTGTGTATGTGTGAGTGTGTGAGTGTGAGAGTGTGTGTGTGTGTGTGTGTATGTGTACCCACAGTATGGTAGCTTGAGTGAGTGGTGGGATGGTATGGGGTGGGGGCATGGAGGAAGGGAGATGGGAGAAGCACAGGAGTCACAACCAAAGGAATTCAGATGGACTGATTTTTCCAGACTCTGATGTCTGGCAGGAAAGCCTGCCAATACTGAGGAGGCCTCTAAGGTTATGAAGTAGATGGGCTGTTGAATTCTCATCTTATTTTCAGAACTATCCCAGGGGAGATTTTTCTCCTGTCCCTCGGGTACATACTGATATCCTTCGGAAGGACTTGAACTCAAGGTAGGTGAGGTGCTCGGACAGCTCTTCTGGTTCCAGATGGTCAAAGAGCAGGGAGACTTTCCGTTTCTTGCTGGTATTTGATTTTATCCTTTGAGTAAGTTTCCTGGACCAGTCACGGGCATTGCTTTTGTGGGTAAAGGTGAAAGGTAAAAAACAGGGAAAAGGAATAAATTGATTTTTGCCAGTAAATCCATTAATATATCTCACAAGAATATACAAAATGCCATTAGCTGACTTTCCTTGACCAAAACAGTGCATTCATAGAGTTTCTCAGTATCAGTTTTTTCCATGGCAGCAACCAAGAGGTCTTGCCAGTTTTCAATGAGCCTTTTAAATCTGCAGTGGGGTACAGGATAAATGAGTTTACTTTAAGGCAGTAGGAAGGAAAGAGTCTGAGGTATCGGTCAGTTGCCTTGCTTTTGGTCCTGGCTGCTTTGTGTGTCCTCTGGTATGCCTGCTCCCTCCATTCCGCTTGTGTGTTCCTTCATTCGCATGTGAATGATAGGGACTCGATCTGGTTGGAAATCCCAAGGTTAGTGAGACAGTTTTCATGCCAGGAAGAAAGCTCAAAGAACCACAGAGAGATGTCATAAAGGTAGAGGGAATCACCTGTAGAAACATGTGGTCACTCTTGGCAGAGCTGTGTCATTTTCCTCAAATGTCCTCAGCTACTGAAATGACCAAGGAAGTCTTGCTGACCCTAGAGTGTTCTCTGCCCCTGTATTTTCTTGTAAGCAACCCATGTGTTTCTTATTCAATTTCCTTCACTAAACAAGCAAAGGGAAGCAGCGCCGTTTTGAAAGACAGCAGGTTGCCTGTTTTTTCCAAACTGGTATTCCTGGGAACCTTGTCTCTTGATAAAAGGGTGCTGTAGTCAATGAGCTTGGGAAGTGCTATCAATTCTGTAGCCTCTTTGGCCAGTGAGCATATTACACACTCCAAAAAGCACTGCGAAAGTAAAGTTTAACTCATTATTCCTCAATTATATCTGGACAAGTGATATCCCACAGACTAATAATTCCTACAGAATAGACTGTGGAAAATTTTCACCAAGAAAAGTCAGCTAGGAAATACTGGGACAAGGAGACCTGGGGTTGAGAAGTGCCCTGGTCTCTAATTTCATCTTTAAAATGAAGAAACTATTACTTCGAATAATCTCTTATCTTTTGAGTTATGTAATTCTAAGCAGGGAAGTAGAGAGAATCCAAACTGATAAACAGACTTACTTGGGGCTCTGGAATGCGATCTTGAAGTCATTGCTACATGGCCGTAGTGCACCACGCACAGGGCCTCAGAGGCTAGCTGCTGCTCTGTCGCTAGATTAATTAGCTGGACCCCAGATGAGTCACATTCTTGCTGAGCCTCAATTTCTCAGTCAGAAATATTAGGGTGTTGGATGAAATGATCTCTAGAATATATGTATCAGTTCTAGAATGCTATTTCTTAGGGATTTAGACTGTTTCAAAATAAAGCAGCCACACTGTGAAAACCTTATAAATACAGAATGCATGATTCCCCTCCCGCTAATTAGGAAAGGCACTCATTTTCCCAGAATGGGTCAGTCTTATAAATAAGAACTCCAAGGAATGACGTAAAACATTCCTGGGATCCCATCCAGCTCTGGAAATCTAAGTGTCTTTCACAGACATCCATGTATGTTATAAGCCCCCTCCTGAATACATTTTTTCGCAGTCCCGTCCCCATTTACAAGTTCAGGGGTGCCTCCTGGCAATCAGCGTGAGTTCCGTCATTTGTACTTTTAGTTTCTCATGATCTGGATTAATTTTAGTCAATATCTTGCTGACCGGGACTTTTTCTGCTCTTGCATATAAGTCACCTACCACTTCATCACCATGAGGAGCCTCTGCTCTTCTGTTAAATGCCAAGCTTTCACTTTGGTGAGGCAATTTGAACCTGCCTATTTGAGGGGCTTTTCAGAGTGGTGAAAGAGAACGGCAGTCACCGCAGGGGGTCCGAAGCCTAGCAAGCAGCTGGGATTATATTACAGGAGGAAGGTGGTTTCGAAAGATGAGTCAAAACCTTGACACTCACATTTGAGTTGTGTCAATCAGGTGGCAGTGTAACTCCTCACCCTTAGCTTTCACCAGTTCCTGAAACTCCTCCATAGTGTCTGTCAAGCTGGCATCCATTTTAAACATGACCCAGAATTCTGTTATCCAATACCTACAAGGAGGGGATTAAAAACACAATCCAAAACTGACCCCAAGGACTCACCATCTGGTGGGTTCCCAAAGGAATTTACTGCCACAAAGAGAACTCCGAAAAAGACAAAGTCTAATTTGTCTATTACTACACTGAAGGAGCTGGGGTGGGAGCAGGGAGGGAAGAAACCCCATCGATTGAAAATCTTCTGTCCCTCCACATAAAATGGATAAGGCATATCATAATCAAAGGAGCATGACAAAGATTCAGCACAATCATGTGGGTCAGAGATAACGATAAAGGAGAGAACTATAGATAAACCAAACGTCCAAAATGAGGCAGTCTATTCCTAGGTTATGCTTTATGTTAGAATATTACATGGCTATTAAAAATGATGTTTACACCAGCATTTTGGGAGGCCGAGGCGGGTGGATCACAAGGTCAAGAGATCGAGACCATCCTGGTCAACATGGTGAAACCCCGTCTTTACTAAAAATACAAAAAATTAGCTGGGCATGGTGGCGCGCGCCTGTAATCCCAGCTACTCAGGAGGCTGAGGCAGGAGAATTGCCTGAACCCAGGAGGCGGAGGTTGCGGTGAGCCGAGATCGCACCGTTGCACTCCAGCCTGGGTAACAAGAGCGAAACTCCGTCTCAAACAAAAAAAATGATGTTTACAAAAAGTTTTTAATGACTAGAGAAGATTCTCATGCTATAAAGTTAAATGAAAATTTTGGATATCAAGTCTTATATATATTTGCATGTCAAAAAATTGGCATGAAAACAAGACAAAAGAAATACACCAAAATGGGTAACTGGACATGAATGATCATTATTCTATTTATATTATTTTCTGCATTTTAAAAAATGTTCTATAATGAGCTATATTACTTGTATAATTAAGAATAAAAATAAAGAAAATAACAAAGAGATCGTTCATTATTTCTGTATTCCCTCCTTTATGTCATTTGATACTAAAGACAGAAAAAAGGTTGGTAGAAAATAATTAAGCTCAGGTACACCAGAGAAAATTCGCTGTGTTGTGTTGAGGAATTTCCAGTATTGAGGACTACCCTTTTCTGTCTGTCCAAAGGTGTTCTGTAGCTGTCAGGAAAAAAAAAAGGCAGGGAAAGTCCCTTGCTTCCCCTTTCATTTCACCTTGCTCCACAAAGTCTTGAAACACATAAGGAAACATTACCTTACAAAATAGCAGATCTTCAGGCAAAGTCCTGGTGAATTCTTTGCCAAAGCATCCTTATAGGTAGGGCTGTGGTTAAGGGAAATGGAGACCTCTGTCTGTTACAGAAACCAAACGACTTTTCATCTTTGCAAGTGTTTGCTGCAACTACCTCCCAAAATATTTTTTCTAAAAAATGAAAATGTGATGCTCTATCTTTCTGGCCAAAGGATAAAAACCGACTTGATGTGTAGAGCTGTATGCATATTATCACCTAGAAGGGGGATGACGGTGATTTCCTCTCCAGCCCATGTCGACCTGGATTATGGAAGGAGGCAGCATCGCAGAACTAAGAAGTTAATTGTTTGCTAATGGGGAGGAAGGCAGCAAACCACATTGCCATGTTTGTACCTACGCAACAATCCTGCATGTTCTTCACATATACCCCAAAACCTAAAACGCAATAAAATATATATTTTTAAAAAAAGTTAATCATGTAAACAGGTCTCAGGACAAGTGACTTATAAAAAGTGAAGATGGGGCAAATGACCCCTTGCCTGTGCCCAAAAGACTAGAAGCCCAACTGAAAGAAGTTTTTAAAAAACGCAGCCCCTATGAAGGAAAAATGAAGCAGGAAGAAAAAAAAAGAAAAGAAAACAAGCAGCCCCATTTATCTTTTAAAATGTTTCTCATACCTGATACACATGCATGTAGTGAATAAGAAGAGGAAGAAATATATATGCAGATATGTCATGATAATGAAGAACAATAATATGAAAGTGACAATATATCCACCTAGCGGATGTCAGTAGACTGACCTCATAAATTGTAATGGCAAGTCGACAAACCATGTGAATAATCTAAAATACAACTGGACATCACCTCAAGGATGCTTTTCATTCTGAACATCCCAAGAATATGAAAGAACAGCAAGATCTCACCAAGTTCACGTCTTTAAAGATAAATGGAAAAAATAATTCATTTATTTGAAGAGTCAAAGAAATGAGAACTCCAGTGATGAGCCTGAGTAGGTCCTGCTGTTTCCCATCAACAGACAGAGGCATCAGGCGATGCAGGCTGTGTGCCTGTAAAGGTCATGCCTTCTTTTCCTTCTAAAAACTGTGGATAATGACTCCAACATAGGGTTCAGTGAATTCCAGCTGGGCCCGTGAGAGGAGTCCAGTGAACAACCCAGCAAAAATCTTAATTAACTGGGACAGGAGTGGTCTTCCTTCTGTGGGTGTATATATTTTAACGTTTGGAAAATTTAGAGTTAAATATAGAAAAGTAAAAGACAGTAAAAATCATAGTACTGATCTTTTTTGTTAGGAAGGAATCTGTGCATTTTGAAATTGTATATGCTTGTAATGTTTAAAAGCCCATTAGAATGATGGCCTTGAAACTTCAATTTGCAATATATAATTAAGCGCTTTAGACTTGTGGTTTTAAATTGAAACCTTATTAAGTTTATGCATAGCGTTGGAACATCCAAGATAATGTTACCTTTACTGTTTATAAATTTAATCTATTAGAGTTATAAAAAAACTATTTAGAATTCAGGGTGGTCTCTGAAGCACTTAAAAATTAAGATATAAAATGCAGAATTGTAGTTTAAAACCATTGGAAATATTTAATTAACATTATTCAAATTAACCAAACATTTTTCAAGGTCCCTTAAAAATGGTTTGCTGAAACATGGTACACTTACAGAAACAGTAAGATTTGTAAGCTAATCTTGAAGCCCTAAACAAGAACTATGGTTATAAAATTTGTAATTTTAATAAAATGACTTCTAGTTTTAAAAATCAGATTTTAACACATTGACTGCCTATAAAATCTGTCCTTTAGATCAGAGCACCAAAACAAAACAAAAAGCCACAAAACCCCACACATCAACAAAAGCAATCGACATAAAAATCAGTGCAGACAACCGGCAAACTTCACGAAGTAGACAGCTTTTCTGCCTGCCTTTCTTTGGGTAGAAAGGGAGAAGTGAGAATGAGATGGATTTATGTTTCTTTATGCCACATCACTACGACAATGCATCACTTCAATGCAAAGAGATTCAGGCATAAGGCACACAGATAAATACCTCTCAGATTTTATATTTGTATCATTTGTTCTACTTGTTGAAATTTTTATTCTTCCATTTTAAAAGGGAAGGCACAAAAACCACACTTCTGTTGTAAAGCTAAGTAGATACATCAAATCAACATGGTGACATTCACCTTCTCCCAGTGGCTCCTTATCCTTCCCTTCAAAAGTATCTTCTGACAGTGCATGTTGGCTGCATGTGGCACAGCATCAATGGTGTAAATCCAGGCAGTCTACACATACGTGCTAAGCCCGGAGACCATTCAGAATGCCATTCAGCAGTCCTCAGAGCCCCTATGCCATGGTGGCAAAGGCTGCCCCACACAGGGAGGCAGGGCACCCTCTTTCTCACTTCATTTTGGAGCTGAAACAAACACCAGCACATGCAGGCTAAGCAGTTAGAGGCTCAGGCGTCTGCTGATCTTGGTAAACTTCAGTGTTTGCTGGAACCCTCAGACCCCATACCTTTTTCTTCTCTTCATAGCTAGTACTGTGGTTACAAAGTACCAGTACAGTTCTGACTGTACTTTTCAGGCATCTAAGCTATTCAAAGCATGTTTTCAAATGTATCCCTCCCTTCTTTTAACAATGGCAAACAGGAGACCATCTGAGCTTAAATTCTATTACTTCCAGGTCAGAGAACAGGGAAACCAAGCGTAAAGAAAGAAAATAATTTTGCCTTCAATGTTTAACTCGGCTTTCCATTACAGGAGTATTATTTCATACTCTCAGAATCCCTTCCCCTTACCCCAGGTTACAGCTTCACCCGAGCAAAGCCCAGATATCACACATAAAAGTTCTTGTAAATATAAAAAAGTATCCCAATGTGTTGCACCCATAGTAATGCAACATTTATTGTGTCCTACCATGAAACAGCCACTAAGCTAAGTTCTAGATACAAAGATAAATAAACCTTGCTCCCTGCCCTTGAAAGACACAGAGTCTAGCTGGGGAGATGGCACACAAATAGGTAAGTCACAATAGAGCATATGTACTTTTAAAATACAAAAATATATTTGTATCTTTAAGTAATTTGTTTTTCAATCAATTTCTCAGTACCCCTGCAATCTTTTATATTATTATCCAAATTCAAATCACAGCAGCAAGACACAAAGGTTCTGTAGTTTACTTGAGACGGTCATCTACAAAGACCAGAGTACACAGGCATTACATTGCAGAACTTAAGGACTGACGTTTACGTAGATACATTTATTTAGCTAGCAGAATAAAAACACTTCACACTTTCTGCGAGTTTTTCAATGCAGACTACATCCAGGCCGGAGATATGAGAAACACACTTTGACTTAAGCAATACCAAACTAAAATCAAAGGAATTAAATAGATTTTCAATCAAGAATACTATTTAAAAACACTAGAAGTATTTTTAAAAGGGGAGATGGGCTGCAAAAGTCAGGAAAATCTTTCCAGAATGATCTTGAAAGAGCTTGCTAACCAAAAAGGGGAGAAAGGCTTTCAAGGCCAGGAATTATAAGAGTCCCCATTACATCCAGTGTGTTGAGAAGTTCAGTGTGGAGGGGAAAGGGTTTCTCAGAGAGCTACAGAATGAAGCAGGAAAAACTCGCTGGGGACAGACTGAGGACGCCCTTTTCCTGACAAGCTAAGGAGCTGACAATAACTCTGTAGTCTGCAGAGGCTCAGAAGAAATGGCCTGCCCAGTTTGCTTTGTAGTAAAGAATTTCAAGGGTAGCTATCACGAGGCGGGTTAGGGAACCATGTAGATGTAATGACCGGTATGGGACAGTGGTCCAGGAGAGGACCACGAACTAAGGCATGGTATGGGAATGGAGAGCAGAGACCAGATAAGACTCATTTCTGAAGTAGAAACCCTTCCAAGTAGGATCAGGTGACAGATTCTGTAGGAGGTGACAGGCAGGGGAGAAGTCAAGAGTGCTTCTGATGCTTCTGGTTTAGGCAAGAATAGATACCAACACTATTAACTGAAATTGACCATGAAAATACATGAAAATATGCTGCATAACATTTTGGTCGGTGATGGACCACATACATGACAGTGGTCCCATAAGATGACAATGAAACTGAAAGATTCCTATTGCCTGGTCACGTCTTGATGATCCTGACCCAACACAGGCCTAGGCTGCTGCTGTATGTGTTTGTGTCTTAGATTTTGACAACAAAGTTTAAAAAGAAAATAAACAAAAATTAAACGTTTTTAAAACAGAAAAAAAAGCTTATAGAATATAAAGAAAATATTTTTGCAGAGCTGTACACTGTGTAGTCAAAAAGTTTTAAAAATTAAGAAGTTTATAAAGTAAAAAAAGTCACAGTAAGCTAATTTATTATTGAAGAAAGAAAAACACTTATCAATTCAGAATAGCCTAAGTATACAGTGTGTATAAAGTCCACAGTTATGTACGGCAATGTCCTACGCCTTCACATTCCCTCACCACTCATCCCTGACTACCCAGAGCAACTTCCAGTCCTGCAGGCTCCACTCATGGCAAGTGCCCTATACAGATGTGCCATTTTCAATCTTTTCCACCACTTAGCACTGTGATACAGCTGCCTACAGTATGCAGTACAGTAACCTGCTGTACAGGTTTGTAGCCTAGGAGCGATGGGCCGTACCGTCTAGCCTGGGTGTGTGGCAGGCTATGCCGTCTGGGTGTGTGGAAGTGCACTCTGTGGTGTTCGCACAATGACAAAATGGACCTATGATGTACTTCTCAGAATGTATCCTAGTCAGCCAAAACATGGCTGTACCGGTGTCAAAGCAGAATTAATGAGGTAGTGGCTGGGGGAGGGGACAGTGAGCTAATGAACATATTAAAGCCTTAAGTGTTCACAGGACAAACTGGTATAAACCTAAGAAAAATGGTTTAGGTTAGATGGCTAGGTGCAGTGGCTCATGCCTATAATCCCAGCACTTTGGGAGACTGAGGTGGGAGGATCAATTGATGCCAGGAGTTTGAGACCAGACCAGGCAATATAGTGAGACCCTCTCTCCCCACACCAATCTCCAAAAAAAAAAAGGAAAGGTTTAAGTCAGAGAAATGCAGACCTGAAAGTCACCATCAGCACAGAAGAAGGTGGAAACAGTGGTAGAAATTCTGGTGCAAAATCACCCACAGAAAGGAAGCTGAGTGAGAGGAAAACCGGAACATTACACCCAGATGTAAGCAGAGCTCAAAGAAGCCTCTGGATGAAAAGTCGGACAAGGCACAACCCAAGAGGAAGGAAAGCCAGGATGGTGCAGTTCTGGGAACCCTGGAGGAGAGCTGCGAGGAGAACAGGGTTGTCAGCCATACCCAATGCTTCTGGGAGGTCAGCGGAAATAAGGATGAGGAAAAGTCATTGGGCTTTTCAGTTAGGAGGTTACTGGTGACATCAGAGGAAAGTTCGAACACTGGGGGCCAACTTAACACAGTTATGAAGCGAGCAGGAGTAAAGAGATTGGAGATAGTAACTACAGACTATTTTAAGATGCTTTCACATCATATTTTTAACCCAAACAATGGAATGAAGGGGAGGCAGGGCTAAGAGTTGATTTTTAGATGAGGAGACTTGAATGTGTTTTAGGCTGAGGGGCAGGTGCCATTGAAGAGGCAGAGTCTGAAAGTACAGGAGAGGTGACAGCTGGTGGAGAAAGATTCTGTCAGAAGTAAGAGGGACCATGGGAAAGGGAGAGGGGTTCTGCCCCACTGTGTAGGCACCCAGTAGTGCACTAAGGCAGGAACCCCAAGGTGCAATTTTCTTTTATTTTTTTATTTATTTTATTTTTTTAGAGACAGTCTCACTTCAGCTCACTGCAACCTCCACTTCCCAGGTTCAAGTGATTCTCCTGCCTCAGTCTCATGAGTAGCTGGAATTACAGGCATGTGTCACCACACCCAGCTAATTTTCATATTTTTAGTAGAGAAGGAGTTTCACCATGTTGGCCAGGCTGGTCTCGAACTCCTGACCTCAAGTGATCTGCCTGCTTTGGCTTCCCACAGTGCTCAGATTATAGGTGTGAGCCACCGTGCCCAGCCACCCCAGGTACAATTTAGTCCCTAGGCCAACAAACAAGTTTTTAGGGAGGAATATTTAATCACTGGCATTGTTTACAATCACTGGTACAAGTTAATAAAAAGCAGACATTGAGTTGGTTTCATGAAGGTTTAAAATTCTCTGCAGATGAGGCACCCACTTATTACCTGCACCTGTTATTATATGCACTTCTCCCAGTGCTCCACCCTTGGTATGCTACTGAAAAACACCTCCTTTCAAATGAGAGGTAAAGATTCATGAGTAGGTACAGAGAAGGGATTCAGTCCTGATGATTTTTACTTTCTCTGTGTGCTATAAGACGAAACGCAGGGAGTTAAGAGAGTGGGAAAGCATTAGAGCAGCTGCAAGTCATGACACAGTACCAGGGACCTGCGCCTTGGGTGCTAAACGGTCTCACTCCACCTACAACTCCTCTTTTGTGGGGGCTGCTGCTTATAGTGTCATCAGTGAGAAGAAGAAAGCAGGCACTTTCTTCACCCTACTTGATTCACACCCCATTATAAGGTTAAAATCCAGCAGGTTTTGCATGGCACATAGTCAATCCTCCTGCCTGAAGCAGTAAGGCACAAGCAGATTCTCCAGACGCTGTGCCTGCAATCTTCCTTCAGAACCTGGAGAAAGTTGAAGTATGGGACAAGAAAGCCACAGAGAAATTTATCCTTGAGTCATGCTTGCACCTTTGTCAATTTGCACAGGATGAATATCTATTTTGACCACTCTACAGAAAAAAAGTATTTTTACTTTTAAAAGACTGAAGAAGATTGTGCTTGCATGCTGATTTCTTTGACCACCCCCCAGAGCAATCAGAATCAATAACATTGCCCCTCCTAACAGAGGATAAATGAACACACCCCCAACACAGGCACCCATACCCCTGAAAGGACATACGAAACTATTTACCACTCAGGGTTATTCCGAACCAATAAAAATAAAAACACACTTCAAATTTCAAGCTACTTTTTTAGTGGCTTCCATTTTGGGATTGCCAGTCACTATGTAAAAGGATATAGGGTGATAACTTTTTGGAGCAGTTCTGCAGAGGAGATGATAATTCGGTGCATGGTCAGCATGACTTGCAACAGTTGGTTACTTCGACACAGGTTTCCATCTGCATCTGAAAATATAGAGAGCAGCACATGAGTTGGGCCCTGGAGGGAAATGAGTCACCTGCAGACACCTGCAAACCCTCCATGACTCAGAAGCAATCCTTCAAGCACAGTGCTTTTCTTCCACTGTCCCTAGCACCACCGCCCCACTCTGTTTTTCTCATCCTCCTGCGACATTCTCCCCATACAGAATGTCCATTCTGATGCTCATTAATGACCCCTCTCCACAGTGGTAAAACCGGGAAAGGGATAAAATCTGCATCAGCACACTTGAGTCCCACTGATAGCAGAAGATGATGCAGGTTTCATGGGGCCTAAAGTTACATAACTCTCATATAACCGGTGAGGGGCAGGGAGAGACCTCTCTAGGGTCAGAGTGAAAAAGTTGGTTTTTAATAGATTGCAGTTAAAATATCTTACCTTTACAATTTTTACAAAAACATAGGACCATATGAATACATTTCTAGGACCCACCCATGGCCTTGGAAGGGGCTCATGCAAGTCGGGTCCCTGAAATACATGCTTCTCCAGTTGTATGGTTAATATGCCTCTGGATGGGAATAAAGGAAGACTATGGGCAAACATTACATTTTCAGATTGCAAGTGGATTACAAGTACTCATGATGACTTGTATTAAAGAACATGGTTAGCTAGATTTTCCAAATCCCAGCTGGCACCAAATAAGATGCATTTATACACTGGCATTGGGTAAAAAGATTCCCCTTGGAGAGGTTTTCAAAATCTTTTCAACATTTACGGCATGAAATGTTAGGAGCTGTGCTGGTTATTCACTGCCAGATGGATTATTACACCATGAAAAATATCCGCCCACTCACTTGCCAGCTGGCTTCCAGTCGGCCTTAGCCATTGGGAAGCACCAGCAAGAGATGGGAGTGGAGGGAAGTCAGGATATTGCTTTTTCATTCCCTCTCTGCACTGACACCACTCCCCTGACAGTGACTACATATCCCTTCAATGAATGATCATGCTGGTTGGTCCTCCCTTCATGGCACAAGCTCTCGTTGGATCTAACACTATTAATCTCCTTTGACACAGTGGCCCCAAGGGTGGTAATGACTCCTGACTGTTGATAGTTTCATCTCTTAATTCCACTCTGATCTCTGTAAGTAGTCCCTTCATTACAGTGTCTTCATTTATACAAACTGAATTCTGTTCCAGACTGGAATTACTCAGGACAAGAGCATCAAATGAAAGAATATTCATGAACTGTTTTGTCATCTGAATTGCTCTTCAAAATACATTAAAGGGGTTATCATGTCCATTCTGCTTCAAGTGTACAAAATGGTAAATGAGGAACACAGTGCTTTTGGGCTCAGGATTCAGAAGTCTTGGCTCCTCAAATGATGACCTAAAGTCATAGCTCATTGAGAAAATGTAAGTGGCTGGGCACAGTGGCTCACACTTATAATCCCAGTGCTTTGGGAGGTCCAGATGGGAGGATCGCTTGAGGCCAGGAGTTTGAGGCTGCAGTGAGCTATGATCACACCACTGCACTCCAGCCTAGGTGACAGTGTGACTCCATCTTAGTAAATCACTCCTCAGTAATCGCATAGCATTTCATAGGTTTAAATGAAATATTGGTTGGCTGCTTGTTTGTTATTTTCTTCCCTTATTCCTTCCTGTCTACATCAAGCATAATTATTGGTATAAAAGAGGTTTTCAATACCCATTACTAAACTGCATTCTAGCCTGGGCAAGAAAGCAATACTCCCATTTTCTCTCTCTCTTTCTCTTCCTTTTTCTTCCTCTTCATTTTTTTTCTTTTTCTTTCTTTCTTTCAAAAAAAAAAAGAATTACTATATATATATTAAAATTATATATATATATATATGTAAACTGACAGTGTCTCTCATCTTCTCATCACCAAATCCACCATTTCACTAGCACTCTGTTGCCCTTACGTCCTCTGTTAGCATGGAAGGCCAACACTTCACTGTACTCTGGGTCTCCCCCTTTCTCAAAGACGTTGATCCTGCATCTGTCCATTTTCTCTCCCACAATATCAACTTTTCTCTCTGTGGGTTTATTTCCACTGTCATTTAAATATGTCTCTGTATCTCCAATTCAAAACCAAATAAAACAAAACAGAACCTTCAACTCTCATCCTCTCCAGCTACCTATTTCTCCTTTCCCATTTTTAACAAAACCTCACTATTACAGTTTTTTTCTTCCCATTCACTTTTCAATCATTCTATTTGACTTCTGTGTCCAGTAGTCCACTAAATCTTTTTTTGTCAAAGTTACCAATCAGCTCTTCACTGCCAAATCCAATAGTTACTCCTTGGTCCTTATCTTACTTTATGACTCAGTAGCATTCAACCAACACAACCCAAGCCGATGACTCTCTTTCCTGGAACACTTTCTTCTCTTGGCTTCCACAACATTGCACTCTCTCAGCTTCTCTCTCAGGCTCTTCTTCTGTCTCCTCTTTCTCTGCTGAGCTTTTAAATGTCAGCATGCTCTGTGGCTGAGTCCTTCTGCTTCTTTTATTTATTTATTTTTAAACAGTTTTTAAAATTTAAAACTTCTTAAATTTAAAATTAAAAATAGAACACTTTCACTTCTTTTTTCTAGATGAACTCACTTAGTCCTTTGGCTAAAATACCATCTATATGCTGATGACTGCCCAAGTGGTATCTTCAGCCTTCACTACCCAATTAGTTTGTCCAGCAGCCTACTGGGCAAATCCAATTCAATGTCTAAGTTCAAACTTAACTCATTCAAACAAAACTCCTGACCTCTCCCTCCCCGCAGTTCACTGTTCCTCGCTTCTTCCTCAGCTCCAGAAATGGCACCAACAACGTCTCAGTTACCCCAACTAAACACCTAGGCATTATCCTTCATTTCTCATGTTCTTTCACATCCAATCCATCAGGACAACTTGATTCTACCTCCAGTATATGCCTCAAACCTGTTCATTGCTCTCCATCCTTACCCTCACGCTAGTTGTAGCCACCATGATGCAATGACTTAATCGACCTCCTTGCTTCTGCTCTTGTCCACCTACAATGTATTCCCTGTACAGCAGCCAGGACTGAGCTCCTAAAACCCATAAATCAAGTCATACGCTTAGCACACTTCAGTGGATTCCATTCCCCTTGGAATAAAACAGTCGTCTTACTCTAGCCAAAGGAACACTACATGTCCTGGCCTCTTTAAATATCATCCCCTTCATTTTATACCACATTGCTCCTCTCCACATCTCCAATTATACCTAGAACACTTCCAGCGTACTCCTACCTCAGGGTCTTTGCATCTGCTATTCTCTTCAATGTAGTCTTTCTTCCCTTGAATTATTGATGTCATTTTGGTCATAGTTTCAATGTCACATCCTCAGAGAAGTCCTCCCTAAACTACCTAAGGTATCCCTTACCCTGCCTGAGTTTTCTCATAGCACTTAACATTATCTGAAGTTACCTGCTTTATTTAATTTTTTTACTTTCTAAATCTCCAATAGAATACAAGCTTCATGAGACCTGGGCCTTGTCCATTTTTTCCACAACTATATTTCCAAGGCCTAGAATGGTCCTGACACACAACTCATTCAACACTTCTTGAGGAAATGAGTGAACTATATCAAATAGGAAACACCTTAACTTTTCACATATATTTAGAAGTTGAGTTTGCTTTTGTCATTACCTATTTCATTGGTGAGATACAATATACACATTTATTTTCTTCTTGGTCACAGTTTGCAAAAGAAACTCAAAGTTAAAATTTGGTAAATCATTTTTATAAGGTGCTTATCTAGCCTGGTTATAGTTTTGTAAATCTTTCATTAATTCTTCTAAACTTGTAACTCTGTTCAGGTGGGGTTAGTATTACTTTCTCTATGTTTTCTGGCCCACATAATTTCCATAATAATAATTTCTTGCCACAAAAATTCTGTATAACCAACCATCCCAAAACTCAGTGCCTTAAAGGAGTAATCACTTGTTTTTGCTCAAGTTTCTATGAGTTGGTCAGAGTCAGCTAGTGCAGGCTGGATGCAGCTGGGGGCCCTAGCCCACAGGGCTCCCAGCTTCCTTGGGCCAGTAGGCTAGTGGGGGTGGGTTATCTCATGATGATGGCAGAACACTGAAGGGTAACCGGAAATACCCAAGGCCTCTGAAGCCTAGGTTTGGAGCTGGCATGCTGTTTCTTCTGCCTCATTCTGTTGGCCAAAGCGAGTCACACTACTGTATATAAAATCAAAGAACAGGAACTTCAAAGTCACATGGAACACATCGCTGACATAGAGAAGGTAAAAAGTCCGGGGGCAATAATGCAATCAAACCTACCAGTTATAGGGGGTGACTTTTCAATGCAGCATTTGACAATACAGTCTTTACAATGTGCCCTTCCTCATGGATAGTAGTGTTCATATTCCTGAACACTATGGTGAAACTACAGTGAAAAGAAGAAAATGTGAAATATACTTGTAGGGTATGCATTAGAATGTCCACATGAACCACGGACAAAGGCCAGCTGATTCAGTATGGATAGCATCTAAAACCTGCTATCTCAGCTTTCCTTTATGGCTGGCTAGCATCTTCCCAGACATGCTCATACATGAGGGAAAGGGGCTTAGATGTATCCTGGGTGAGACCAAAACTTAGTCACCTATGGAAGGATTCCAGGAACTAAAGGGTTTACCATGAAGAAAACTTGTGGGGGAGCTTAAAATTGTCTTCTGGTATTTGAAGTGTTCTTTGTGGAAGTAGGTTTAGACTTGTTCTGTGGGGCCACAAACGGCAGCGCCAGAGTAGATGGATAGAAATCACAGGAAACCAGGATTGGGGACGACATGTGGCAGAAAATTCTAACCATTGGCACTCACGATGGAAGCATTGCCATCATAGAGATATTCAAAAAGAGCCTGAAGAGCAACTCTTAATAAGCATTACCGTAATTAGCACCACAGCTGTCATTTATGGAAGCCCTACTAAATACCAGGAGCTGTGCTGAAGACTTTAACCATGTTCTCACTACCACCCTGCCATGTTGGCATTGTTCACAACTCACAGCTGAAGAAATCAAAGCATAGACAGATTAGGTAATTTGTTCTCAATCAAAGAGGCAATGGGTGAAGGAGCTGGGACCTGGCCCAAGGTCTCTCTGATTCCAGAACCCCTTCTCTTTCCTCTATACCTGACTGCATGCTGAATGACCATTTGTCAGGATAAGGAATTCAAGAATAAAGTGGGAGCTGAGCTTTACAAACTCTTCCAGTCCTTATGGACAAGTCTAAGAAATCCTATTAAGATCACAGCCACTGCACATTTGGTGAAATCGCTTTTGTACTCTGGTGATTTCTGAAAAACTCTTGTGAGCTTTGGTTGATTGACAGTAATCTTAAAAACTGCCTTTAAGATAAAAACTCAGGGTTCTGTGCTTAAGATTCACAATCATCTTCACACTTCACTTTTACCTTGCACCGCTTCATCCACAGAGTTTCAGTGACGTTCCCACAGCGCGGCTTGTTAATCCTCACATGCTTTCTGTGGGAGTGAGTGCTGGCAAATGGTAAGGCCAGGAGGGGATGATTCACTCAGCAAAGGGAGGCAGAG